>NC_083573.1:79813925-80549550 GCF_027579695.1 Neoarius graeffei
AACCCATTATGCTGCATTTACATGATACATTATTTAAGACAACCTTTTCTGCTTTAAGGTCCACTTATTCATACTTGTAACGAGTTGGGGCCCATTAAAAAAAGAACCCCAATTATTTTGGCTCCTCTAGTCTATTAGAATCTAATAATCTGTTGTAAAGTGTATTAATGGGATGCGACATCACTCCCTCATCATCATCATATCTTGTCGCTCCAACTCTGGATCCAGCGACTGGCTGTCTCGTTGGCCTCCCGGAGATCGCCGTCTGAGCAGGTCGGACCAAGTTCGCAGTTATGTAGAAGGTACTGTATGGTTTGGGGGTCTTCCCTGCAGGGACAGACTGCATTTGTAGATTTACCCCATCTCAGCATGTTGTCACCGGTCCTAGCTACCTTGCATCTGGCTCTGTTGAGCGTGACCCAGTCCCTCCTCGGTAGGTCTGCTCCCGGGGGAAGTGTCTCGCTAGGGGGAGGTAATAACTCATTGTTTGAGTCATTCTCCTTCCACCTCTCCATCTTGAAGGTTTTTGGTGGTACTACACCTAGGCCTTGAACCGTCATGCAGCTGTGACGTGATCTCAGCCGTTGGGGGACCTCCTGATGTCTGTGTAGTGGGTGTCTGGGGTCGTTCAGTTGCTTGTCATGCTCCATTCTCGCTTGAGCTTCTCGGCGTATACCAAGTGGGCAAATACCTGATAGTTTGTACAGTTCTGGCAAGGGAGTAGCTTTCAGGGTGCCTGTGATGGTGCGACAGGCTCTGTTGAGCTCTACGTCGATCTTGGAAGCATGGGCTGACCTCTCCCATACTGCAGCGCAGTACTCAGCTGTTGAATAGCACAGCGCCAGCGCGGACTGCTTGGGGGTGTTGGGGTCATCACCCCAGCTGGAGTTGGCAAGGTTGTCGAGAAGGTTGTTGTGGGTGGATACTTTCCTCCGGAGCTTAGCAACATGCTTTTTGAAGGACAAGGTCCTATCGAGGGTGACACCAAGGTACACTGGGTAGAGTGTTTTTTCTAGTTCTTTCCCTTCCCACATGATTCTAAATTTCCTAGATGCAGCTCGGTTGTTTAGGTGGAAGGTGCAGACCTGGGTCTTGCCTGGGTAAGTGTTCAGGAACCATGATCTGTAGTATCCCGTTAGTGTCTTCAGGGCATCTGTGAGACGTTTCTCAATGATCTCAAAACTTCTTGTCTGGGTAGCCAGGCAGAGGTCATCTGCATAGATGAACCTTCGGATGTTGTTGAAGGCAGGCTGGTCATTTGTGTAAATGTTGAAGAGCATTGGGGCTAATACTGAACCCTGTGGCAAACCGTTCTTCTGTGCTCTCCATCGACTGTGTTTGCCATCCATTTCAACGAAGAAGTGGCGGTTTGTCAGGAGTGACTCTATGATGCAGACAATTTTTGTGTTCTTGATCATGCGGGCTACTTTAGTCAGTAGAGCTCGATGGTTTACCATGTCGTAGGCAGCCGTGAGGTCAACAAATACAGCACCAGTTATCTTACCGGCCTCAAAGCCATCTCTGATGAACTGTGTAAGATTTAGTACTTGCACAACCACCCTTCTCTAAATCCACACTGGTCACGGCAGAGTTGTTCCTCGACACTGGGCTTGATGTGGGTCATTACCAGTCGTTCATACAACTTAAAAAGTATGCAGAGAAGTGATATTGGTCGGTAGCTCTTTGGCATCTTTGGGTCTTTGTTGGGTTTCAACAGAGCTACAATCTTTGCGCATCGTCACATCTTGGGTAGGTGAGTACCATTAGCGCAATTGTTGAACAACTCTAGTAGCCAGTCTAAGGCTTTGTCACCGAAGTGTTTGATCATCTCTGCAGTGATTCCATCAAGTCCTGATGCTTTGCCGGTTTTTAGGTGTTTCAGACCAGCAAGGAGCTCGTCGCGGGAAAAGGGGAAGAAGATTTCGTCACTTTCTTCAAGGACGCGTCTCATGTCTTCTTTCATCCTTTTAACGTAGCCACGTTCCTTGTTGTGGGGTTTTCCATTGTCTAGTAGTTGTTTTGCTACTTGGTTTGGGGTCACTGCTGCAATACGTTGATCTGGCTCCTGGTCAGAGTTTAGTTTTTTGATGGTCTTCCAAGCCTTCTTACTGTTGTGTGTCATATCCAACCTGCCGATGGTTTCTTGCCAGCGTTCCTATCTTGCTTCACTAAGTGATGCTAGTAGGTTTTCTCCAAGTTCAATAGTTTCTTCGGCAAATGGGTCAGTGTCATAGGCTTCAATGTACCTGTCGTAAATTTCTTTGCTGGTGTCAGTTAGGCCAGGGATGTACTGCTTCCTACATCCGCGAGGGATGATGTCCTTCGCAGCGTCCCAGATGAGTCTTTGGAAAGATTCATAGCCTTCAGGTGTTGGGTCTATGTCTTCTATTCCTTCTTCCAGGTCTGACGTGAAGTCTTCCCACTTGGCTCTCCGGTAGTTGAACCTGGGTTGTGGCTTTCTGTTGATGATAGGGTTGACGACAGGGGTAGGATGCACTGTGATGGGTCTATGTTGAGACTTAGGTATGGGATCTTGTACTGACTTCTGAAAGTTCTGGTGGCGTCGAGAGGACACAAAGGCCAAATCTGGGTTATAGCCTTTTTGCCAGAGGGCACTAAGAAAGGATGGTTTATCCCAGGGGTGTCAAACATATGGCCTGCGGGCCGGATTCGGCCCGCTAGATGGTTTAATCTGGCCCCAGACTTGTAGAGAAAACATTTCTAAGGATGTCAAAAAAAAGTAAATCTCTAGCCCATTCCTTTGACAACTTATGAATTTTTAAAGAAACAACCAAAATGCTCAATTCAGCCGCTAGGGGCAGCCAAAAAAAGCAGCACTGACATAACAAGAGATCAGGAAATAAACAGCACATTTTAGCAACATGCCCAGATATGCTGTCTGATTCCATGAATGGCAGTCTTGCCTCACCACTATTAAGTTGCTATCAAAATTATCAAGAGTGATACCCCATTACCAAAATGTCTTTGTCAAAAAGAAGAAAAGTTGATGTAGAGTGCAGAGTTTGTCAGGAAAAATGGACTGAGTATTATTTATTCACAGAGGTGAATACAAAACCAGTGTGCTTGGTATGTAATCAACAGGTTGCAGTGCTCAAAGAATATAATATTCAGCGCCACTATGAGACTCATCATAAAGAAAAATTTCACAATTTGTATGGACAATTAAGAAAAGAGAAGATAAACGAATTGTTAGCTGGTCTGAAGAAACAGCAGTCTGCATTTACTCGCAGCCGTGAGGTCAGCGATGGAGCAGTGAAAGCTAGCTACCTTATTGCAAACGAGTTGGTGCAAGCATCCAAGCCATTTTCTGATGGTGAACTCATGAAAAAATGCATACTGAAGGCTGCAGAAGTCGTGTGCCCTGAAAAGCATTCTGCCTTTGCCAACATTAGTCTATCGAGGAACACTATTGCAGATATGGTTGAAGATCTCTCACGACACTTGGGCAGCCAAATGAATGACAAAATCAAGTCATTTATTGCATTTTTGGTTGCAATTGATGAGAGCACCGATGTCACAGATGTTGCACAACTGTGCATATTTATTCGTGGTGTTGATGAGACTTTGACCGTCACTGAGGAGTTCCTTGAGTTGGTGCCTATGAAGGACACTACAACAGCGAATGACATATTCAGCTCTCTCGTTAGAGCGCTGGACAAGGTCGGAGTAGACTAGTCCTGTGCTGTCAGTTTGGCTACAGATGGCACCCCATCAATGGTCGGGAGAAAGGCAGGCGTTGTGACAAAATTCAGAGAGAAAGTGCAGGCTGCAAACAGAGGACAAGATGTTTGGGCATTTCATTGTATTTTGCACCAGGAGGTGTTGTGTTGTCTCATCTCATCTCATCATCTCTAGCTGCTTTATCCTGTTCTACAGGGTCGCAGGCAAGCTGGAGCCTATCCCAGCTGACTATGGGCGAAAGGCGGGGTACACCCTGGACAAGTCGCCAGGTCATCACAGGGCTGACACATAGACACAGACAGCCATTCACACTCACATCTACGGTCAATTTAGAGTCACCAGTTAACCTAACCTGCATGTCTTTGGACTGTGGGGGAAACCGGAGCACCCGGAGGAAACCCATGGGGACACGGGGAGAACATGCAAACTCCGCACAGAAAGGCCCTCGCCACGGGGCTTGAACCCGGATCTTCTTGCTGTGAGATGACAGTGCTAACCACTACACCACCGTGCCGCCTGCGTTGTGTTGTAAAACACTAAAAATGGATCATGTTATGAGTGTGGTTGTGCAAACTGTAAATTTCATCAGAGCGCGAGGTCTGAATCACCGTCAGTTTGACTGTTTTCTCAGTGATAATTACATTCCGGCTGGCTTACCATACCACACTGAAGTACGGTGGTTAAGCCAAGGTGCCGTACTCAAACGTTTCTTTGAACTACGAGAGGAAATTGGACAGTTCATGGAGAAAAAGGGCAGACCAGTAGAGGAATTGAAATGCCCGGAATGGGTGTGGGATCTGGCCTTTATGGTGGATATTACACAGCACCTGAATAATCTTAACAAAATGTTGCAAGGCCACAGAAAAGTTGTCACTCAGTTTTACGATAGCGTACGCACATTCAAGTTGAAACTGTCACTCTGGGAGACACAGCTATCTAACGGTGACACCTCTCATTTCCCATTGCTCACAGCTATGCGTGCGACCGAACATAATGCTGATTTGGATCAGTACAAAGACAAGATAACAGAATTGCTGCAGGAGTTCGAGCAGAGATTTCAGGTTTTCAGTGAACTTGAGGATGAATTTGCCTTTTTTCGCTCGCCATTTACAGTCAATGCTTCTGATATGCCCGCTGACATCCAACTCGAGATAATTGACTTGCAATGTGATTCCGATATGAACCAGAAATTTGCGTCGGTGGGCTTAGACACGTTTTATCAATATCTCTTGCCAGGGTACCCCAAATTAACATCCCTGGCTGCAAAGGTTTTATCCATGTTTGGGACTACCTATCTTTGTGAACAGGCATTCTCTGTTATGAACCTCAACAAAACAAAGCACCGCTCAAGGTTATCAAACGCACACTTGAATGACATTGTGAAATGTGCTGCTACTCAGGATTTGAAACCTGATATTGATGCCCTCGTGAAGGCTAAAAGATGCCAAGTGTCAGGAGCCAGCAGCAGCCGATAGACTTGGTGAGAGAAAGCGGGGAGGGAGGTTAATCAGCATTAAGGCCTGGGCCTAATTCTTGTAATGTTCACAAATGTTTGCAGTCTGAAGAATGCAGTTCTTTGAAAATAAGATTACGTACTCTGGTTTCACTTTAAAAGACAATGAATATTGTGCAGTATATCATTCTCAGCTTCAGTAGGCCTAGCCTACAAAATAGTTTGATCTGATGTAGCCTAATCGTATTGCTCATGCACTGCTATAACTTTTATGTTTGTTAATTTAATTTTTCATAAATTTGCACATTTACATTTTAGGCAGGATGTTTAGGCTACTTTCTTCATCGCTCCCACTTGAGTTTAGTGTGGGGAGTTGGTTCAGGTTGTCAGATGTAAAAATGTACTCACTCAACTGTATAAAAAAAAAACCAGTTGTTTGAGAGTGAAATGCATTTTATTTCAAATCCATTGGCCTCTCTGTGAATAAATGTGTAATAATCTAGATCCCTTGTGATCAGTGATTATGTAGGCTACAAATGTAGGCTGAAGCATAAAGTATAGCCTACTGAAAAAACAATACTAAAGATTTGGAGTTGACAAAGGTTATTTTGCAATTATTTTACTGGTCTGGCCCATTTGAGATCAGATGGGCTGTATGTGGCCCCTGAACCAAAATGAGTTTGACACCCCTGGTTTATCCTTTGCTCTGTTCAGAAGCACTAGGTTCCTTTCCAAAGCCCATTCCTCTACAAGCTCGCCATCCTTGTTGGTGTTGCTGTATCCCCAGTTGGTACTGTGGCTGTTGAAGTCCCCGATGACCAGGTGCACTCTGTCTTCGGTCAGTAGGTCTTGGGGCCACTTGAACGAGATAGGGGGCGGCTTATAAACAGATGTAATGGTTATCTTATCAGTCTTAACTCTGAGTATTTCCAAACCATCAGCAGAGTGGTCAGAGCAGTTGTTTACAATTGTCTTGTCTCGTACATAAATGGCACTTCTGTGGACATGGCTGCCATGAAATATCACAAGGTGCATGCCCGGGATCTTTGGAGGTGCTGTTATTTTGTGTGTCTCTTGGAGGCAAAGTACATCGGTATCTAATTGGGTGAGTAAGTCTTTCTTTGCCACAGACAGTCCTTCTGCATTGAAACTTGTCACCTCGAACTTCATCTTCGGGACTGAGGGTTTATCCTTTTACCACCGCCAAAGGATGTAGGGGGTTTGAGCGAGGTGTAGCAATTGGTCTCAGCGAACAGATTAACAGGGGCACCACGTGAAGGTTTGCTACTTGCCCCCAACATCACTCCCTGTTACAGATGGGAGCCCAGGACTTAAATAAATGCAATAAAAACAAACTGTTTTTAATTGTAGGTATTGTATTTAAAACTGTATGGATGTGCCAGAAGCCAACATAAAACCATGCATGCAGGTCATTCTCAGCCAAAAGGGATTAATGATCCAAAAGTGGAGCCTGGTCCATTAACACAAGAACTTACTGCCATGTTTGTGTACAGCAAACAAGCAAGTTATTAAAACCAAGAAGTACACTCAAAAGAAGGGGATATAGAAACCACTCAATGGGATTAGATCCTTACACGCTAACAAAGAAGGATTTTTCCTATTTTCCTGTTTGCTGAGTATTGGTGTTAGGACTGGGACTGTTTTGGCCTCTAGAGGCCGCTGTTATTTCCATCTTGTCATGTTTGTTTTGGCCTCTAGAAGTCGCCACTGTGTTCTGTGTTTGTCTTATTGCCTGTTTCCTGCCCCGCCCTGTCCTTAATTAGTTTGTGTATTTATACCCCTGAGTTCAGTCCTCTTGTCACGGAGTCTTTGTGCTGTTATGTTTAGCTCCAGTTACCTCTGTACCATGTTCCTTGCCTTTGTCTTTTTGGTTTTGCACTTTGCTTTGCTTTTTGGACTTTTTGAACTTAGTATTTACTGTTTTTTGGATCTTCTGAGCGTTGGTATTTTTGCCTTTTCTTTTCTGTTTTTTTGGCTTTTGTTTTGTCTCATCTCTCATCTCATTATCTCTAGCCGCTTTATCCTTCTACAGGGTCGCAGGCAAGCTGGAGCCTATCCCAGCTGACTACGGGCGAAAGGCGGGGTACACCCTGGACAAGTCGCCAGGTCATCACAGGGCCGACACATAGACACAGACAACCATTCACACTCACATTCACACCTATGGTCAATTTAGAGTCACCAGTTAACCTAACCTGCATGTCTTTGGACTGTGGGGGAAACCGGAGTACCCGGAGGAAACCCACGTGGAGAACATGCAAACTCCACACAGAAAGGCCCTCGCCGGCCCCGGGGCTCGAACCCAGGACCTTCTTGCTGTGAGGCGACAGCACTAACCACTACACCACCGTGCCGCCCCTTTTGTTTTGTACTTTGGATATTTCTTATTTTTCCATTCATCTTCTGAATTTTTTGGATTATACTTGTTGGACTGTAAATATTGTAAATAAACCTTTTTGATACTTTTCTACTTCTGCCTCATGCCTCTGCACTTGAGTCATCCCCCTGCTGGCCTAGTGGGGGTTTGCTGGATTATCACACCAGCGAACCAGGTTCAAATCCCAGCAAAACCCTAACAGAAAGACTCCGTCATGACCGACTCAGCAGAGGCTGCTTCAACTGTCTACCTGGCCAACCTTCAGGGAATTATGGCAGCTTTGACATGCTTCGGAGCGACCATGGATGCTCATGGACGTACGCTCACCAGCCAACGTGAAGCCCTTGCTCGCCACGAGGAACTGCTTCAGCAAATTGGGAAAACCCTGGCACGGCTGACACCTCTGCCTGCATCTCCTCATCCTGATCTGGCTCCCGCTCCAGTGCCTCCCGCCACGCTGCCTCCTTCACCTCGCGAACCCAGCCTTCCTGCACCACAGAGGTATGACGGCACGGTGAGTGTCGGGAGTTCCTTACCCAGTGCCAACTCACCTTTGAGCTCCAGCCTACCACCTACACTACGGATCGCCGCAAGATTGCCTTTGTGATAACCTTGTTAGCTGGTAAGGCACGAGCTTGGACAACGGCCATCTGGCAAAGACAGGGACCCGAGTGTTCTGACTTCAAGCTATTTACGGAGGAGATGCTTCGGGTCTTCGATCAGGCAGACATCAGTAAAGATGCAGCCAGGAAGCTCATGTCTGTCCGACAGGAGGGAAGCGTTGCAGACTACGCCATCTTGTTCCGGACCCTCGCAGCAATAAGTGGATGGAACCCTTCCACCATGGTCTGTCTGACCCCATCAAAGACAGTCTGGCTTCTATCGGATGCCCTAGTGACCTCGAAACTCTGATCTCACATTCTACTCGCTTTGACAACAGGATGAGAGAACGCCGCCAAGTCCTGAGCCTCCCCGGCCTCCCTGCCTCTACCTGGAGCCCGTCTACCTCCTCCAGTGACTGTCCAGAGCCCATGCAAGTTGGCCGTACTCGTCTCTCCGTAGCCGAGAGGGAGCGCAGAAGGAGGGACAAGTGCTGCATCTACTGTGACAAACCTGATCACTTCCGAGCATCATGTCCCGAGCTCTTGGGAAAAGGACCACCCCGTCCAGCCGAGGGAGGGTTGTGACGGGGCCTACCCTCTCTCCCGGACTCCCTGGCCAAGGAATCTACATCCCGGTCTCCATCTCCTGGGGTGAGTCCGTCCACTCTTGTCAAGCCTTGTTAGACTCAGGGGCGGCTGGAAACTTTATGGATATCCACTTCGCCCAAAGCATCAATGTCCCGACTGCGCCTCTAGAAGTCCCACTGTCTGTGTCTGCCCTCAATGGCCAAACGTTAGGTGATGGAAGAGTCACCCAAGTTACTTCTCCAGTCTTCCTCCAGTCTCAAGGTCACAAGGAAGAAATATCCCTGCACCTGATTCCTTCACCTGAGTTCCCAGTTATTCTAGGTCTTCCTTGGCTTACCCGCCACAACCCTCGTTTAGACTGGGTCACTAGCCAGGTTGTGGAGCGGGGTCCTGCTTGCTATGCCTCTTGTCTGCTCTCTAGCTCTCCTGTGTCTCCTGCCGAGCCTCCCGATCTCACCGAGTTATCTCAAGTTCCCACAGAGTACTGGGATCTCAAGGAAGTTTTCAGTAAGAGCAGGGCCGCCGTTCTCCCTCCGCACCGTGCCTACGACTGTGCCATCGACTTGCTCCCTGGGACTACCCCTCCTCGTGGCAGACTGTTTTCCCTCTCTCAGCCAGAACGCAAGGCCATGGAGGAGTACATCAAGGAGGCCTTGGCCTCTGGGTTCATTCGACCCTCCACCTCACCCGCTGGTGTCGGCTTCTTCTTTGTCGGCAAGAAGGATGGGGGGCTCCGGCCATGTATTGATTATAGGGGCCTGAACAAGATCACCGTGCACAACCGCTATCCCCTTCCACTGATGTCCACAGCATTCGACCTGCTCCAAGGCGCCATCGTCTTCACCAAGTTGGACCTACGGAACGCATACCACCTCATCCGTATCCGACAGGGAGACGAGTGGAAGACTGCCTTTAACACCCCGTCTGGGCACTACGAATACCAGGTGATGCCCTTCGGACTCACCAACGCACCAGCTGTTTTTCAGGCCCTAATCAACGACGTCTTGAGGGACATGATTAACCTGTACATTTTTGTCTACCTCGACGACATCCTTATCTTTTCCAAGACCGTGCAGGAGCACCGCCACCATGTCCACCAGGTTCTCCAGAGGCTGCTACAGAACAATCTGTTCGCCAAGGCCCAGAAATGCGAATTTCATGTTCCCGAGGTCTCCTTTCTGGGGTTTATTGTACGGAGAGGCCAACTCCAAATGGACCCAGCCAAGACCCTGGCCGTCCGGGACTGGCCCACTCCCAAGTCCGTCAAAGAGGTTCAGCGGTTCTTAGGATTTGCTAACTTCTACCGCAAGTTTATCCCGATCCCCCACATCATAGCGGGACTCCGCAGGGCTCAGGCAGTAGGAGAAGTAAGCGCAGGGGTGCAGCTTCCCTTCCGAGCATTGAGAGAGCACCGCGCCGACACCACTGTCTGAGGCATCCACTTCCATGATGAATGATTGGGAGGGCTATGGCCCTGAGGAACGCTGTTGGGTCCCCGCCCGGGACATTCTAGATAAAGGACTATGCCGGGACTTCCATTCGGCCCATCCGGATCGCCCTGGGAACGTCAGGAGACGCTCCTGGGGGGGGGGTCCTGTTAGGACTGGGACTGTTTTGGCCTCTAGAGGCCGCTGTTATTTCCATCTTGTCATGTTTGTTTTGGCTTCTAGAGGTCGCCACTGTGTTCTGTGTTTTGTGTTTGTCTTATTGCCTGTTTCCTGCCCCGCCCTGTCCTTAATTAGTTTGTGTATTTATACCCCTGAGTTCAGTCCTCTTGTCACGGAGTCTTTGTGCTGTTATGTTTAGCTCCAGTTACCTCTGTACCATGTTCCTTGCCTTTGTCTTTTTGGTTTTGCACTTTGCTTTGCTTTTTGGACTTTTTGAACTTAGTATTTACTGTTTTTTGGATCTTCTGAGCGTTGGTATTTTTGCCTTTTCTTTTCTGTTTTTTTGGCTTTTGTTTTGTACTTTGGATATTTCTTATTTTTCCATTCATCTTCTGAGTTTTTTGGATTATACTTGTTGGACTGTAAATATTGTAAATAAACCTTTTTGATACTTTTCTACTTCCGCTTCACACCTCTGCACTTGAGTCATCCCCCTGGTGGCCTAGTGGGGGTTTGCTGGTTTATCATACCAGTGAACCAGGTGCAAAACCCTAACAATTGGTACTCCAACAGAATATTGCGCTAAGTATTCTGTCTTCCTCCACAGAGATTTTTTTCTTTTTCAGGCTTCCCATGATTAGCCATGTTGTTTATTCAGGTGTGATGTTCAGGCATTCCCCTCCAGCCCAGGCTAATATTTCCTGGGGATATTCTGTGGCAAGAGTGTATTGTTATAATCCTTCCTCCGGATACTCTCGCTGGGACGTAAGCCCTTTAGCTTAAGAGTGTCATATTCCTCTGGGGACGGCATGAGTTCACGTTAGCTATTAGCCATGTGCCGTGTGTTTTATCATCAGGGTCAGTGATGCAGTGTTAAAGGAGTGTGAAATCAAATTGGAGTTGTGAACACTTTTAGTGTTAAAGGATAGAAATGAGTGTCACCCAAGAAAGCAAACCAATTCAAATATCTTGGATTCACCATAACATCAGACAGAAGATGTGGAAAGGAAATAAAGCAAATAATCGCTGGATCAAAAAACACTTTCAGTAAGATGAGTCCTACTTTTACAAACAGAAACAGCATGCTAAGTACAAAATTTCGGCTCCTCAAAGCATATGTGTGGTCAGTATTACACTACGGTTAACAAAGCTTATATTCTTTACCACTTCAGAAACAGCAAGATCAGCACTGTCTGAGAAAACTTTAATGAGAAATGGTCAACGAATAGAGTCGGTATCTACTTTTAAATATCTAGGACTTTTAATCGATGACCATTTGTCTTTTAAGGAGCGCATTCAATATGTTGCAAAAAAAAAAAACCTGAAGCTCTTATTAGGATTTCATTGTAGAAACAAGTCTTGCTTTTTATCCCCCGGCATATAATGCTGTCGCTCCGTCTGTCTGTCCGTGCGTCTGTAAACATTTTAGTTTCCGGAGCATAACTCAAAAACTACGAGGAATTTTTTTCACGAAACCTCACAGCTGTATTAAGTGACTAGAGGAGTTGGGTCTTTTGATATTTTGGGATTTCTGTGATTTTTTTTTTTCCATATTTCCATGGCAACCAATTCAACTTCAGAAAATTTGGAGTGGGATTTCATGTGGGGGCCGGGGGGATATGTCATCTCCTGATGACTCTTGTCTTTTCATGCGAAACAGAACCTGGTGGAATTGACCTTTTTGCCCGTTATTGATGATGGAGATATGTTGTATATGAATGCATCTGCTCATTGTCTTCGCATGCTGGAGAGTGTGTATCATGGGGCACTGAGATTTATTACAAACTGTGCTTCTTTTACTCACCACTGTGTTCTCTACTCGAAAGTGTGTTGGTCATCCTTATGTGTTCGTCACCTCAGTCACTGGTATGCGTTCATCTACAAACCCATTCTGGGCAAAATTCCCTCTTCTCTTCTAAAATAGAAACAAGGAGGTGATAATCTTCGCTCAATGGACATTTTGCAATTTGTTGTTCCCAAAGTAAGAACTGAATTGGGAAGGAAAGCTTTTAGGTTTTCCGCACCTGATGCTTGGAACAATTTACAATCTGAACTTCAACTTCAAAACCTCATATCCTTGATCGAATTTAAAGCACTAGTGAAAACTTTAGAGTCCAATCTCTGTGTGTGCAAGTGCTTGATATGAGTTAGTTTTAATGTAGCTAGTTTATGTGTTGTCTGATTATTTTATTGAAACTGTGTTGCTGCTGTCTTGGCCAGGTCTCCCTTGTAAAAGGGATCTTTGATCTCAATGGATTAACTTCGTTAAATAAAGGCTAAATAAAAATAAATAAATAAAATACAGTTCTGAAAGCTAACTAATGACTTGGCCAAAGAAACTGTTGCAATGTGGTTCCTGAGAAGAATTCTGTGAATATCATGGACAGAAAAGAAATCAAACGTGGATGTATTGAGGATAGCAGAAATCCAAAGAACACTTATCCTGTTGTTGTTGGCTGTCCATCTCTAGCGGTGATGACTGCTTCATTAGGATGCACAGAAACGCAGATGGGCCACGAGGCCTGCACCAGAGCGACAGAGCCGCCTGCAGCGGTGGCATGAATGGCCCGGGCGGGCCACCACGGAATGTCTGGCCTTGTGAGCTCTTGTATGCTATTCTCCTCTCCTAATGAAGCACCTAGCACGGTAAGGTAAGACAAACAATGTTGTGCCCCCATCGTGTTATCTCCCTGGACCTCCAGACCTGATTCCAAGTGGTGCACAAAAGTGCCACAGACCTGACGGGTATGGAAGTTACCCCACAGTGACAACTGACTTGCCGAGTGATGCCAGCCATCAGCTGTTTGAGTGGCTCTTCCACATGCCATCAGGTGATGCGCCATTGACCCTGTTGGGTTCATCTGCCACACTGCACCGAAAAGTGCCCTGCTGCCAGCACCTTATTGGTGATGTACTATTTAACCCATAGCTAGAACCCAGGCAGGTGCTACCACTCCAGGGCAGAGCGGACCTGGGAGCAACGGTGATTAAGGGGTAACTCCACTTTCCCCAATACTCAAGTCCTCCTGGACCTGAGACTCACCACTGGTTGCAGTTTAAATTCATACCCAGAACAGGAAAGAACACTTATCAAGGTGGTTAGGGAGTGACAAATGAAATTCTTCAGCCATGTCATGAGGAAAGATGGTTTAGAAAAATTGATACTGTGTGGCAAGATTGAGGGTAAGAAAAGCCAAGGAAGACAGCGAATAACATTCACTAACAGTCTGAGAGAATACACAAACAACCACCTCAAGAACACAGAGTTCGTACGCTTAGCTGACAACAGAGAGGACTGGAGAGACATGATCATCGATGTCTGTTCCAGACCTGACACATGAAGAAGAAGTAGTCACCCAAGAGCATTTATTAACACTTCTCCTTTACTCCTAATCATGTGGAAAGGAATCAGTTGCACTGACCTCGTGAATGTGAGTTCTGTCAACTTATAGAAGGCTTCTTTTGTGTGCTTCCTCCATGCCAGCCGGCGCAAAAGTCCATTCTTCTGCAGTTAATATAGAACTTAATGAAGCATCTACTGGACTCTTCTGACCAATTTTTCATTGTATCTCCAGACCACTTGCTTACTGTAAGAACATGAAGAGAACAAAGTATTAAAGAGCTCTTGAGCACATCAAATAAGGCTCCTGCTTGTGTAGCTTGCCCTCTGAAATAAATGTCTTGTGGAATCTGTCTTATGTAACACCCACCAGCTTGTTTTATAACATCCCTTCCCTGGCCCAGTGTTCAAAGTGAGAACATAATTCCATTGTTTGTTCTTTTGTAAACAGGATGATAAAATGGCAAATCCTTGCTGTTAAAAACCCAGTTGCAGTGCACTTATGGAGCCAACCTTGAAGCACTGACGTCCGTAAACAGTCTGGTTGCCATGGATCAAGTACCTCATGTCTGATACGAAGAGCTGCTGGTCATCCTACAAATAAACTGAAAGCACAGGTCACTTCATTCATCTGTTTATCTTCAGGGTACACTTTATCTTGGACAGTGGATTTGGTGCCTGCCCCAGGAACACAGAACACGAGCCGGGAATACACCCTGGATGGGACCCCGGTATTTCACAGGACAAAATGCACACGAGTGTTCCTGTGAATACTGAGAAATTTGGGGTGGGCAATTGGGCAAAAATGAAGTATGATGGGTTTTGGTATAAATACTGCCAGATGATAATACCACATCCCAAGTGAAAGGTACACAGCAGAGCCGCGCTCAAATGCTTTTATCTTTTTCAGTATACAACACTAATCACATACATCATTTTGTGAGCTGTCAACTCTGTGACAGACAGAGCAGCTACTATCTATTCCTGTAATACAGTCCTGGTGGCTGTAATCCTTAAGTATTCTGTATAAATGACAGAAAATACTAACTTGTAACTTTTTATCTTAATTTGGGACGAAATGTAGTCAGAATATTTAAGCTAATAATAACTAAGCTCGACGTGTTACTTTTTGCGCACCCCCTCCTTTAAAATCAAAATCAAATGCCTTGTTGTCAAGAATTTGGCTTCATCAGTTGACATTGTTGGTAGAATTGTAGCCTGCACTACAGTATCCAGCAGCACTGGCAATGCTAAATCTACCTTCAGTTGGACGTCACATAGTTGATGTCACATAGTTGACTAATTTTGGGCTTTTTGGCTTGCCATGTCTCTTGGTATCAACCTATTATCGCCCAGGGTCATGTGCGTGAAGGGAGTGGGCTGCCATTTTGTTTCATGATACTGACTACTTACCACAGTTAAATCACGCAGATGTAATCACCATCAAATCGTTGACACGTAAAAAAGGTACGCTTCGATTTTTACACACTCAACTCCATGCAGAAAACATATCAAAAGCAGTACACACAATCGTGTGTACGAGATGTTGTTCTGTTGCCCTGCCAGATGACATGAGGCAGGTGAACCTTGTATCTGAGTAACCGTTGCAACGCTGAGGCTGAATTCAGCACCGTCACATAGTTGACCACAAGTTCGTGGGACACCTACTTTGGCTGAGCTGCAGTCGAAATGATTAAAAGCTGCATCAAGATTACTTGTATTTTCTTTAAACACACACTCACGTCCATGACATGCATAGAGTCTAATCTTATCTGCTGGCTTTCAGTGGAGAAATAACACTGTTAGTTCAAACCAAGTTTGCAGGTGGGACAAGCCAAGTTGGCCATTTTCACACTTATTTCGATTTTTTCCAACAACTAAGAAATGTCAGAGAGGTCTGCTGAATTTTTTCACAGTACGCCCCAGAGAGTTCTTGCTGTATGTACAGGTTTTAGATCTCTCCACATTATACAGGCCTAGAGATGGCTCTGGGACACAAATTTCTCAGTAGTCACATGTTCACACCAGAAGGATGAGTTTTGCCGAGTCGTGATACTATTGACGAATAGATGTTGAAGTGCCGTTGAAGGCATTTTATACTTATACTCCCGTTCCAATTTTTATAATGTGGCATAAGACATTTCTCATCTCATCTCATTATCTCTAGCCGCTTTATCCTGTTCTACAGGGTCGCAGGCAAGCTGGAGCCTATCCCAGTTGACTACGGGCGAAAGGCGGGGTACACCCTGGACAAGTCGCCAGGTCATCACAGGGCTGACACATAGACACAGACAACCATTCACACCTACGGTCAATTTAGAGTCACCAGTTAACCTAACCTGCATGTCTTTGGACTGTGGGGGAAACCGGAGCACCCGGAGGAAACCCATGCGGACATGGGGAGAACATGCAAACTCCGCACAGAAAGGCCCTCGCCGGCCATGGGGCTCGAACCCGAACCTTCTTGCTGCGAGGTGACAGCGTTAACCACTACACCACCGTGCCGCCCTAAGACATTTCTATCTGTTCCAACTATCAGTTACCTGTAGTTTGTTGTCTGACCACAGGGGGCAGAGTTGCCACAGTGTTTTGATACACAGGCCCCTAAAAGATTGATTTCCTTATGGGTCAGGTCTGGCAATGCCTTGCAATGTGGCTAACAGCTAACAGCTTGGGCACTTAAAACAAATGAGTCTGCCACAAACATCAAATCTCAGCTGTTTAAAATTTCCTCCACATTTGGCTTCCATTCCTTTTATGTCAGACAGCAGCTGTGTAATATGATCCATCGCTACACTTTAACCTCCATGTCCTTACTAAACTCACTTCTACTTCAGAAGAACTCTCCTTTTTTTTCTTTTTGTTTTTAAACATGATACCGCACCATGACACTAACTAACACTAAAATCACTGGACAGTGGACAGATTTGGGCACACTACTTCTCCAGGCTCTCGTATTTTTCCAATATCTCAAATATTTCAGTCGAAAAATTCCAACAAATTCTCACAATCTCACAAATAGCAACCTCAATATCCCAGTTTTTTATTCCCCGCTGGCTGAAAGGACCGAAGGGGGATTATGTCATGGCGATGTCCGTCCGTCCGTCTGTCCCAGGAAGGGTGCTCACCTTCTGAAATCAACTCCTCTCACGATTTTTGGAGGAATTTCACAAAACCTGACAGGGTTCTTTGTTATATGTCGGTAATACACATATTGTAATTTTGTTCAATTCAGTCGCATTTTATCAGAGTTACAGTCCTTGACTCACAAAATTATACTTTAACAGTTTCACGAGTGTATTTTCCTTCTGAAATCAACTCCTCTCACAATTTTTGGAGGAATTTCACCAAACTTGACAAGAGGCATTGTTGTATGTCGGTAGTATGCATATTGTTAGTTTGTTAAATTAGGTCGCATTTGACCAGAGTTACAGCCGTTGATTAACAGCCTTGTACTTTCACAATTTCATGAAGGTGTGCTTGCCTTCTGACATCAACTCCTCTCACAATTTTTGGACAAATTTCTCGATGCTTGGCAAAAGGCCTTGTTATATGATGGTAATACGCATATCGCAATTTGATTTCATTTGTGAAAATTTTACCAGAGTTTTGACCCTTGATTAAATAACTTGTACTTTGAGAATTTCATGAGGGTGTACGTTCTTCTGAAATCAACTCCTCTCACAGTTTATGGAGGAATTTCACCAAACTTGGCAAAAGGCTTTGTTATGACAGTTATATGCATATTTAAATTTCATTTAATTTGGGCAAATTTTAACAGAGTTATGCCCTTGATTATTAATAAACTTGTACTTCGGCAATTTCATCAAGGTGTGCTTGCTTTCTGAAATCAACTTCCCTCACAATTTTTGTCCCCCGCTGGCTGAAAGGCCCGAAGGGGGATTATGTCGTGGCGATGTCCGTCCGTCCCGGGAAGGGTACTTAGCTTCTGAAATCAACTCCTCCCACAATTTTTGGAAGAATTTCATGAAACTTGACAGGATTCTTTGTTATATGTCAGTAATATGCATATTGCAATTTCATTCAATTCAGTCGCATTTTACCAGAGTTATGGCAGAGTTGCCAGTGGGGGATATTGTGCTCTCAGAGCACTCTTGTTTTTTTGTGGGGGTTTTTTTTTTGTTTTGTTTTGTTTTTTTAACCCCACATTATAACCATTATGGTCCATATGGGAGTATGGGGAAAATAGTCCAATTATTTTCCTTTTTTTCTTTCTAGTTGAAATTCTTCTGTAGCTTGTTCAGTCTTAAATTTGACTGGTCTTTTCTACATTCCTCCTATACACATGGGACAGTAACTCAGTTTCTGCTTTAACTTTTATATTCAGCTTTCTGTGGTCCTTTGTATTTCCTGAGAGATCTCTCAGTGCAGCATTGACATTGTGTGTGGAAACTCTGATAAATATTCCTTATATTTCAGTAATAAAAAGCAAATCCCTGTTGAAATGAACAGGAAAGGGGATTCTGTGATTCAGTAATAACTTCGATTCACGCTTAACTGCATTTCTACCTTGTTCTCCTGCTCTCTCTCTCTCTCTGATTTCCTAAAGCACATCTCCCCAAACCTCAGGATTAGAGATGTTATGAAAAAGGCAAGATGAAGGAAACAGCCGGATATATAAAATAACACGACTTCTCATCTTTCACTCACACTTTATCGTGTCAGTTCAATCTGCTTCTTATATGAATGTTTATCTCCAAAGATCCTGCTCAGTCTGCACTATATAGAAGAACATATTTATAAGACAGCTTAAAACTTTCCAGACTAAAACTATAAAAAATATAATAAATATGTAAATAATAATTAAGCTGTTGCATTCATTCATTTTCAGTAATCATTTTATCTTGGCCAGGCTTGTGGTGGAATCAGAGCCTTTCCCAGGAACACTGTGAGTTGGGAATACACCATGGATGAGGCGCCAGTCCTTGAACGTGTATTCACACACTCACTCACACCTAGGGACAAGTTTTTAGAGGAAACTGGAGAAATCCACATGGACACAGGGATAACATTCATAACTTTATAAGACAATAAATCAAGCTCAGAAGGATGCTGAAGCTGTGAGATGGCAAGGTTATCTGACATAAGGAGTTGATGATTCTCAGTGGAGAGAGAATTTTACCCTGTGTCTCATGCACCTGACCTACAGCATATTTGCCTCTGTTCTTATAAAATGTCATGTAATACCATAGAATCCCACTTAAGGTGTCACACAGACACATTAAAAACAAAGAAACATACTGTTTTGTGTAAACACTCAGTTTCTGTTATAGGAGATGACCTCCATATAGGCATGTAATGATATGACGATAAATCATGATACAAATTTATGACAATTCGAATCGAAATAGAAAAAGAATCATGATTATGATCAGGCTGCATAATCTCTTAGTTTTTTCCAAGCTCTAATTGCATTGTTTAGACAGCAGAGGGTGCAATAATGCAAAATAGTGGGAATCCACATGACTTCACCTTAGACGGAAGTAACACAGCACTAATGCCGCAAAAACACACACAAACAACACAGATCTAAAATGGCAAAAGGCTGTTGTGCAATTGACTGTACAAATAGATTTAACAAAAAAAACAGAGCTGTCATTTTACAGACTACTGAAAGCTAAAGAAAAGAGAAGAAAATGTACCAGTAGATCACTGTTATTCAAAAAAGGTCTATTTGTTATTAAGTTTTTTTCATTTTTAATAAAAGGATTATTTTAGTTAATAGGTTATTATGTTTTCCTCCAACCTTTACAAACGTGAGTAAATGATTATTGTTGGTTACAGGACTCGACATTAATGGTAGTCTGACTGTCCGGGACAACAAATGTTTGGTCCGGACAAGTCAAATCCGCATCTGCCTGTCTGACGGGACAAGTTGAAAATTTGTTGAAAATCACCATTTTGATAGTAACTATTCAAGAGTTACATCAATAAAGTTCCAACAAAACTAGTTCAGTCGCTTCAGTGATCCAGCCATTTTATTGTTTCTGAAATTCTGAAATTCAGACAAGTGCAGCAGGTGCATGTGTAAAAATAACCATGTCGTAATATCTAATTATAGATTATTAGACTCTGAATTTATTCAAATCTGAGAAATGGCAACCAAATACCTCAGTAAAATAAATATCTGTGGTGAATCTTCATTTCATTCGGACATTCATTATTTTTCTTTTGTGTGGTTCACGTTAACAATCACAGACGTCGTAAAATATTTCAGGGGAATTTTACGACAGTGCCGAAGTCACTTACGGTTTGTTTTCATTCACAACGTGATTCTGTCACCCTTATCATGTCCAACTTGTTTTCTTTCATTTTTATTTCTTTAAATTAATTTATACTTCAAGTTTTACTGGATTAATCAAGATTTAACTTTATTTCCTCCAGAAGCTTTGAATTTGGGTGAATCTAACTCTTAAAACTGCAGATCAGGTAATGGGTTAGAACAACACGCGCACCATAATGGGGCATTGGATAGTTTTTGTTTATTGTTACAGCTAAAGTTTGAGTTTTATTGAAAAATTATAAATCATTAAAGCATAATGATTATTATAACGATACCTGCTTTTTGATAAACTTTGTTAACCGGTTTCCTTTCACTGAACTAGTAAATACAGAGTAATAAAAAGTTTATGGACAGGTCAAGTGAAAAATATTGCTGCTTGTCCGACTGGACGAATGGAGTAAAAAGTTCATGTCAAGCTCCGGGTTATTATGAAAAAAAAGTTTTTCTTTTGTTTGTTTGTTTTTAATTTTACAAAATGGAATATTGAAGTTGAGAAAGAAAAGGAAAATAAATGTTGCATTTCTTGGTAATAACATTTTCTTCATTTAATTTTTTCAAAAACATTGTGGGAAAATCGAATTGTGAACCCAATATCACAAATCGGATCGAATCGTGAATTAGGTGAATCGTTACGTGCCTATCTTCACATCTATCACAGGACAGTAGCTTCTCTCAGACTGACATTGTCATTTCAATTAGCCATTCAATATCTGCTTATTCTACTTGCAGAGTCATTTCTCAGTACAAGTCTATCATCATTTATTCTATCCACATTCACTGGATATGAGCAGTTGTGCTCTCTGACTGGCTACTCTAACTACTAGGATATCAGCTCATATACCGTGAGTAGAGAAAAACAAAATGGCGGAGCGTGTTGCTGAACCAACCGAGGACGAAATAAAAACTCGACTCGAAAACAAAACCCAAAAAAATACAAAAAAACCCAACAAAATATGGAATAAAAGTATTTGATGGTAAGAATGTATCTTTTTTATTTTTCAAGAATTATTATTATCGCATTTTTCACAAACTGCTACTGTTATTTCGCAGGTTTGTTTACATTCTAAGCAGAAATAATTTTGTCGGATGTTTTGTATCGTCTTTATTTATCGAATTTGCAAAAAATAAAAATGCTCTGTTTCTCAGAATCCAGTGAATGTGGATAGAATAAAACAGTTATTGGTACAATGGCTAATGCAAGTCATTTGAAGGATAGTTAAGTTATTCCACTCAATCTCGTTGTCTGTGGCTTATAGCCAGCTCGGTGCTACGTGCCTCGTCGGCTCTCACCTCATGTACGACTCCATTTTGTGGAATAACTGTTAACTATATTTCAAATGACTTGCATTAGCCATTGTATTGTTTTGTTTAATCGCCTGTGATTCAACAACAGTATCATTTTGTGTTTTCTGTCTCAGGTGTATCCCGAAGCGGCGTGTGTGTCTGACGAATACGACAGACTACCCATGTGTGCAGTACCAGTGCGTGGGCCACCCTTCCGGCTGTGACCCAAACCAGCTGGATCCAGCTTGCGACACGGACAGCATGGAGCACACCAACTTGTGCCTGCTGTACCAGAGCGGCAAAACCCTGGCATATATGGGTCACTGTCAGGTACACACACATCCCTGTTTACCTCCACTACTGCACAAAAAATCATGTATTAGTTTAGATCAGTGTTTCTCAAACTTTTTCAGACCAAGGACCACTTTGTCCCAAAAAAAAATTTCAGGGACCACCTGTCAACACCCCCCCCCCCCCCCCCCCCCACACACACACACACACCATACAGAGATGTGTACTATAGACCCCTTTCACTGACGTCACCCGAAACCGGAAGTAAACAGACCCTGCGCCATTTTGGAAGACCAACAAACTCGTGATTAGGGGGAAATAACGGCAGCGGTATGTGAACCCACGAGAATAAAGTGGAGTGGCAAACAACTTAAACAAATCTGAGCTGTTTTATTTATGATTTATTGGCCCAACAGTAGACTTGAAAGAAACCTGTGTGAGACTTGGCAAAAAACTGTGGATATAATGGATGTCTGTGCATGATCTGCGGACACTTTGAGGTAAGCAGACGCAAGAAATTCAGATTTAAAACATGTTAAATTGGCCCCAAGTTGATAACTGTATGAGGAGCAAGCCTCCCAGACTTCTACAATTTAATAATAATAATAATTTAGGATGGTTTGGGGCTTGCTCGCTGCTGCCAGGTTGGTTGTTGAGTAGCCTGACTGTTTTTTTTTCTTGCATGTGGTATCATTGTTGACGCGAGGTTGTTTTTTGAACATGCCAATGTGGACACGATTTCCCCTGATGAGTTATGACTTCAGACGCGATGCGTGTGTGGAGGTGTGGAGTCCGCGTGATATGTGCGTAAGATAGGCTTCTCATGTGTTTGGAGATCCGCGCTCTGAGACAAGCGCAAGGCTTCTCATGTGTTTGGAGATCCGCGCTCCGAGACAAGCGCAAGCCCCCCCCCAAGGGAAAAAAAGGGACCCCCCGAAAATATCGGCATAGTTCGAACACTGAGTGTAGGCACTGGGTGTAAACAACAAATAGTTTACAATGTCTGGGTAGCAAACAGATGGCAGAATTGGTGTCAGGTCCTCCTTATGTTTCCATTCTCCCTTGCCCCGAGTCTTATTATATGGGTCAAACCCATCAATCACAGCCAGTTTCTCCACATACTGTGCCCTTTCTGCAGCTGGTAATGTACTCACATAACCAGAATTATCAGCCATCGTGTCACTTTACTCTCGCTCGTAGTTTGTTTTATATTGCGAGTGCATGTACTTGGTCTTCCAATATGGCGCCTAACAAAATCTCGCGGCGCGGTGACGTCATGTGAAAGGGGTCTATTAGGTGTTTTTAATTGAAAAAATTATGGTTAACTAAATACATTAAAGGCCTATCCATTCCATATCCTCCATGGTTTTTAAAGGCAAAAGTATGGAGGTTTAAAATTCAGCAAACAGTTAATCAGAACATTTCATATCAATAGTTCAAAATTGCTCAAAATTAGGAGGAACATGAATGAACTGAAATTAACAAAACAAATTTTAGATTTAACAGATTACACTTACTTGTCTTCTGCTCAAAACTGACTCTTTTTCCTTAATGGGAGGAGTGGTGCTAATGCATACTAAGCATCAATGATTTAATATCTGGTTCCAAGCTGGACAGCTTTAATCTGAGATTGGGGGCCACATTGACTTGGTTTCACTTTTTAGTTTTTAACCCAACCAGTGCTGAAAACCCAACCTCGCATCTGTATGTGGATGAAAATGGCAGGAGTGTTTTTAATGCAGACTCAGCAAGTTTGGGGTTGTCTGGCTGCACATGAACCCAGAAATCTGTTAGTGATTTTTCCCTAAATGCCATCTTTAGGGAGCCATCCGCTGCAATGTCCATTAGGCTGTCAACCTCTCTTGCAGATAATGCAGAACTGACACGTTCGATGTGGGTTTTGTCTCCAAATGGATTTCTGATCCACTCCAAGTCTGTGTCTAATTCCGGAAAATATCATTCCAATTGCGAGTGAAGGCCACACAAAATTAAATTAAAAAGTAAATTTAAAAAATCGCCACGAACACGAGCTAGTTAGGATTAGCCTATTATATGTTCAGAATTTTCGTTTGCTTGTTTTCAGGTCTGCCTAGCTGTTTGCCTGTGAGGCAGAGATTTGTGAGGTGACTGTTGCCTAGAGACGAGAGGCGGAATAAGAGCACGTGCACACTACAAGTTTTATGTGGTGCAAATTCAGATGCAGAACGCTTTTTAAATAATAATAATGATGAAATTACAGGCCCGTTTGATTGCCGTTAAAAACAAGATTGTATAAATTTAACTTTCTAATAATGTTACAAAGCATACGCTAGCTTATCTTGAAAACGCTGACTACATTTGTAGATCACCTCGCGGACCACCAGTGGTCCGCGGACCACACTTTGCGAAACACTGGTTTAGATGTATTTCTAGTAGTATAATAATAGGGTCAATCTATGTGAAATCACAGAGGCCTCGCCACTGACCATCTCAGATTTGCTTCATACTTTCGGGAAATAGTGTGCCCAATAAATATTGTACAAAATTTTAGGCTTGTACCTTCATTAGTTTCTGAGATATAAGGGCTTTAAAAAAGGGGCGTGGCCCCAATTTCACTGTTAAAACGTGTGCTACAGAAAACGGACCTAACTTCCATAAGTCATTACTTTTAAATTATTCATGCAAGATACATGAAATTTTCAAGGATTGTTCTTCAATGCCAGACGCCTTTAAATACTAAAATACAAAGTTCACAGTTCAATATTTGCCAAGTTATGGCTTGCTGAAAATCATAAAAAATGTGCTTTGGAGCAAATTTGGCGCCCCATATCTCCACATTAAAGCACACCAGATCTTTCAAATTTTCTTATTTATTACTCATGTTATAGTACTCTTTAGGCAACTAGGTATGTGTTCAAAAGAAATCAAACTTTCTGATTTATTAGGCTTTAAAAATAAAAAAAAAACATTTTGCGCCTATAATTCAAATGCATATTACAAATGTATGACAAGGTCTACCATAAAAACAATTATACCACTGGAAAGAGCTTGTTTTGATTAGCAAATGCACAAAATATGAAGTTGGTACCCTATTGCCAAACACCAGAGTGGATATTTGAAGAATTTGAAGGAAAATCTGTGAGGGGATGAATGTATTATGCTTTTGGATTTTGCCGAAAACTATTCATTCTGTGTACAGGATTCTGCCCAGGGATACCACTGGGACAACAGCCAATGCACTCTTCATCCATTTGCAGTGTACATTAGAGCAAAGAATGAAGATGGTACAAAAGTAACGAAATGCATCTCTATCTGCATAATAAGTGACTGCCTTAAGCATGATACAGTGGCCGTGCATGCATTCTTAAAAGTTTTACCATATGTATGCCACTTACATCCCCAGCTGAAAAAGGTCATTTACTTCAGTGACGGATCAGCAGCCCAATACAAAAACTATAAAAATTTCACAAATCTAATAAAGCATGCAGATGATTTTGGACTTTTGGCAGAATGGCATTTCTTTGCCACTTCTCATGGCAAATCACCCTGTGATGGTATTGGAGGCACTGTAAAGCGGTCAGTAGCTCGAGCTAGCTTACAGGCAGTCAGGAGTGATCACATACTAACCCCATCTGATCTGTTTTTGTGGGCAGAAAAACATATCAAGAACATCCATTTCATCTGGGTTGGTACAGGGGAAGTTATGGAGAATGGAAAAGCATTGGAGACAAGATTTTCAAGGTCAGCTACTATTCCTGAAACAGGAGACAACCACTCATTCATTCCAATCATGTCCAACCAGCTGCAGGTCAGCAGGGTGTCAGGTGGTCCTAGCTTCATTGTGGATATGAGTGGGAATTGGCCACAAGTAATGCATAAAACCCCTGTTAAATCAGCAGTCTCTCTGGCAGATACAATTCCTGGTAAATATGTTGTATGTTTGTATGACAGACAGTGGTGGATAGGCAACATTTGTGCATTATCAGAGGAGGAAGATGTACAAGTAACATTTATGCATCCTCATGGTCCCTCTCAGACTTACAGCTGGCCCAGGAGAGAGGACAACTGTTGGGTCCCTCTGGTGCATGTCATGGAAGTCATTGATGCCCCACTTACATCAACTGGCAGGCAGTATAAACTTCCATCTGATGTGGAAAAGCAAATCAATACACTGTTTAAGCTCTTCAAATAAAGTATTTTTAAGGTTGTTATTTTTCCTACACTGTAGGTTTGTAATTGTATTGTAATATGCCTTAAAACAGCATTTCCGTCTATCCTAAAACATGCCGTACTTGATACCTTAATATTTGTAGTTTGGTTTAGGGTACCAACTTCATATTTTGTGCATTTGCTAATCAAAACAAGATCTTTCCAGTGGTATAATTGTTTTTATGGTAGACCTTGTCATACATTTGAATTATAGGCGCAAAATGTTTTTTTTTTATTTTTAAAGCCTAATAAATCAGAAAGTTTGACTTCTTTTGAACACATACCTAGTTGCCTAAAGAGTACTATAACATGAGTAATAAATAAGAAAATTTGAAAGATCTGGTGTGCTTTAATGTGGAGATATGGGGCGCCAAAGTTGCTCCAAAGCACATTTTTTATGATTTTCAGCAAGCCATAACTTGGCAAATATTGAACTGTGAACTTTGTATTTTAGTATTTAAAGGCATCTGGCATTGAAGAACAATCCTTGAAAATTTCATGTATCTTGCATGAATAGTTTAAAAGTAATGACTTATGGAAATTAGGTCCGTTTTCTGTAGCATGCATTTCAACAGTGAAATTGGGGCCGCGCCCCTTTTTTAAAGCCCCTATATCTCAGAAACTGATGAAGGTACAAGCCTAAAATTTTGTAAACTATTTATTGGGCACACTGACAATATTTCCAGAAAGTATTAAGCAAATCTGAGATAGTAAGTGGCGAACATTTTTCTAAATCTGGTGATTTGGGGCGGAATTACCCATTATCCTTTCAGAGATGTTTTACAAACGCTACGAGTCACAGTAATGTCATGCGACTCATTTTACTCGTGTCTTCAATTCATTCTTCTGTTTGCATTATGTTTATACTTCATATTTACTCAGTCCATTATACATCATGCACTTTTTAACACTACTGCATTCTGTCAATATGGACAATCCTGTTTGATTAATATCATTTGAAAAGAAATGTTTTAGTAGTAGTAGTAGTTGAATAAATTATATTAGTTATAGTATGAGCTAAGTAAAAAGCCTTTTAGATGTAAAGTAGCTATGTGTTTCTGTTTACATGTCTCATATTGGTACTGATACTGTGTTTGAGTGAATCTTTTATCCAGACTGCCACAGCGTAAGTTATGTTGAGCATAACTTAGCTCCCATTTTCTTCTAATTTGGTCATTTCGCAGTTCCCGCCCACTAGCTAGCTCTGTACTATGACACAATGGCTACCAACCAGGGAAGGTGAAGCCTCGCAAGTGCTTCTTCGACTTCTTCTAAGAGACAAGAAGTTTAGAGGACTTGGGGGAAAAAACTTGGGGGGAAAAAACGCTATCTACCCTCTTCCACATACACGAATTCACAGACATGCCTGATTGGCTAGTGTTTTTTTTTTCTTTGATTGACAGGAGAGAGAACAAGTTTTATCTGATTTTGTTGTCATAAATATGAATTGCATGTGGTTAACAAAATTACCACAGTTTTGGTGCCAGTGCACCCAAAGAGATAACGACATAAGCAGAACGTTCACATTTTCTTTAACTTCAGCTGAATAATTCGAGGTTCTTCCTTGTTAGCTCATCCAGCCAACAGGTGATGAACTTATGCCATCATGTGTTGTCCGGCGTCCATCCGGCGTTGTCCACATTTCATGAAAATCGCTTCTTCTCTGTCAGTTCTTCACCAATTTTTATTCTTTTTGGCAGGAAGGTAGGTCTGTCTGGGGTGCACATGGCTTCTACCCAAATTTGCATAATTGCAATTAATAATGAAGATATGGAGTAATTAAGCCCTAACTAGCAGTTTCCACACAAATCGCTTCTTCTCCCTCAATTCTTCACCAATTTTGATTCTTTCTGGCATGAAGGTAGGGGTACCTAGGGTGCATATAACTTCTACCCAGATTTGCTTCATAACAATTATTAAAGAAGTTATGGACTAATTAAACCTTAATGAGCAGTTCAACAAAAATCGCTTCTTCTCAGTCAATTCCTTGTCATTTTGGATTCTTTCTGGCAAATATTTGAGCTGGATGGGTTGAGAGTAGAACTGTGCATGGTGGCCCACTTTAGATCGTTCTGGACTAGACAGGGCCGGAGTGAGCTACGCCGTCATTGACGGTCTCGTTCATATATTTCTTTGGTCATGTGACTTTAATCCAAATCTCAATAATACAAAACATGTAGCCTCACCGTTTTGGATTCTTTCTGGTAAATAGGTCAGTATTCCTAGGGTATATACAGCTTCTATATATAGCTTGTATATAGCGTATATAGCTTGCAACATTTATTGCGCAAGGTGGCCCACTTTATATCATTCCTTCTGGACGAGACAGGGCCGGAGTGAGCTACGCCGTCACTGTTTCACATACCAAATCTGTTACTGATGAGGTAAAAACAACACAGAATAGATCACAAGTTTTCATTTACAACTCAGTCTTCCAGAATGGAAAAGTTATGCATATCGTGTATTCCCAACTGACTGTACAGTGGTGCTTGAAAGTTTGTGAACCCTTTAGAATTTTCTATATTTCTACATAAGTATGACCTAAAACTTCATCAGATTTTCACACAAGTCCTAAAAGTTACAAAAACAATAATTGCATAAAAAACGGTCTGTATTTACAACAAATAAAGATGAATGTGTCCACATTACTCTGTTTTTATGTGCATATTTCACACACACACACACACACACACACACACACACACACACACACACACACACACACACAGAGGTGCTTGAAAGTTTGTGAACCCTTTAGAATTTTCTATATTTCATATGACCTAAAACACCATCAGATTTTCACACAAGTCCTAAAAGTAGATAAAGAGAACCCAGTTAAACAAATGAGACAAAAATATTATACTTGGTCATTTATTTATTGAGGAAAATGATCCAATATTACATATCTGTGAGTGGCAAAAGTATGTGAACCTTTGCTTTCAGTATCTGGTGTGACCCCCTTGTGTAGCAATAACTGCAACTAAACATTTCCGCTAACTGTTGATCAGTCCTGCACACCGGCTTGGAGGAATTTTAGCCCATTCCCCGTACAGAACAGCTTCAACTCTGGCATGTTGGTGGGTTTCCTCACATGAACTGCTCGCTTCAGGTCCTTCCACAACATTCCGATTGGATTAAGGTCAGGACTTTGACTTGGCCATTCCAAAACATTAACTTCATTCTTCTTTAACCATTCTTTGGTAGAACTACTTGTGAGCTTAGGGTCATTGTCTTGCTGCATGACCCACCTTCTCTTGAGATTCAGTTCATGGACAGATGCCCTGACATTTTCTTTTAGAATTCGCTGGTATAATTCAGAATTCATCAATGATGGCAAGCTGTCCTGGCCCAGATGCAGCAAAACAGGCCCAAACCATGATACTACCACCACCATGTTTCACAGATGGGATAAGGTTCTTATGCTGAAATGCAGTGTTTTCCTTTCTCCAAACATAACGCTTCTCATTTAAACCAAAAAGTTCTATTTTGGTCTCATCCGTCCACAAAACATTTTTCCAATAGCCTCCTGGCTTGTCCATGTGATCTTTAGCAAACTGCAGATGAGCAGCAATGTTCTTTTTGGAGAGTAGTGGCTTTCTCCTTGCAACCCTGCCATGCACACCATTGTGGTTCAGTGTTCTCCTGATGATGGACTCATGAACATTAACATTAGCCAATGTGAGAGAGGCCTTCAGTTGCTTAGAAGTTACCCTGGGGTCCTTTGTGACCTCACCGACTATTACACGCCTTGCTCTTGGAGTGATCTTTGTTGGTCGACCACTCCTGGGGAGGGTAACAATGGTCTTGAATTTCCTCCATTTGTACACAATCTGTCTGACTGTGGATTGGTGGAGTCCAAACTCTTTAGAGATGGTTTTGTAACCTTTTCCAGCCTGATGAGCATCAACAACGCTTTTTCTGAGGTCCTCAGAAATCTCCTTTGTTCGTGCCATGATACACTTCCACAAGCATGTGTTGTGAAGATCAGACTTTGATAGATCCCTGTTCTTTAAATAAAACAGGGTGCCCACTCACACCTGATTGTCATCCCATTGATTGAAAACACCTGACTCTAATTTCACCTTCAAATTAACTGCTAATCCTAGATGTTCACATACTTTTGCCACTCACAGATATGTAATATTGGATAATTTTCCTCAATAAATAAATAACCAAGTATAATATTTTGTCTTATTTGTTTAACTGGGTTCTCTTTATCTACTTTTAGGACTTGTGTGAAAATCTGATGATGTTTAGGTCATATTTTTGCAGAAATATAGAAAATTCTAAAGGGTTCACAAACTTCCAAGCACCACTGTATTTAACAGAACGCTACAAAGCAGGACTGGATATGAAATATAATTCACAAGGCGGCAAATCCAATGTTGTGAAAAGCTAAGGCTGAGGCATTAGCTAGTTAGCAACATGGGCACAAGTCAAGCTGCATCACGTCTCTGTTGTGTGAGTTGTCTTCCTGTTTCTGAACATTTGTTTTGTTCATGCAGAGGCTATTTATTCGTCCCTTTACCACTGCACGGTTAGGAACTTCCAGTGGCCAGGCCCAGGCTGCTGATAACAGTACACAAACCAATATCGGGCTACATAATCAGTTTCGATGTTCAAATATCAGATGTTCAAATATTATTCCAGGTTTATACAGTCTCACAGATTTTCTCAAGATTAATACTGCTCGAAATGATTGCACATTTCCAATTGACAATATTTTTGCAATACACTGTAAATGAAATGTTAAAAAACACGAAAAATTAAGTTTTATATGTGGTTCACTCCTATTCACAGTTTCAGCTATCCGCGTTAGATCTTGGAATGTATCCCCACGGACTCAGCGCTCCAACTGTATCTGATAATGTTTTCTTCACTTGTTTTGAGTTTGCTGCCGTTGTTTTACACCGAGACAGTATGAATAGTGCTGTCGCAATAGCACTATTTACGTCACCACCAGCAACGTCACAACCGGCCCCAACACGTAAATCTGAGGGTTTCTATTCCCACTGGAGCCATAACAAAAGATTTCCGTAAATGTTTCTGGGTCCACAGGGGGTAGATTATTTTTATTGGAATCCCTGTTCTGTCATTTTTCTGAAGCGACACTAGAGGGCACTGTCTTGTTTGAATAATACCAGTGTGTGTTTATGCCCTCAGCCCAGGCTGTAGTTTCCAAGAAGCTGGGTCAGAAGACTCCACATTAACTACTGCAGTCTGCTGAGGCCAAAGCCATTCATTTAGCTGCAGCTATAAACAGCAGTCTGAACACCGGGTCAACACGGTGCACTGTGTTTAATGATGAACACAACTTTCATTACAGGAAGAGCGCAGGGCATTTTTCAGTGTCGGCACTGTGTGGTTAGAAGGCGTGGCGAACATTTTTCTGTCTAGCTGTGTGGGTTTGTCTGCATTTATACTAACACAGACTCACAAATAACCTGTAAACCTATAAACACACACTGAGGTAGTAGGAGCCAGGGAACCGGAGATCTCAGGGATATGCAGGCTCAAATTCTGAGTATCATATTGCCAGGTATGCTTAGGCTGTTTACATTGGTGTGTTTTGTAGGAAAACGTTCAAACACACACATACGAAACAAACATCCCCCTTAAAATGAAACTTTCTCACCCATATTGTGCTACACTTCAAGAGATAAGGTGGTAAACTCATTGGTCAGCACTTAAGCTTCCTGTGGTACTCAGGTTGCTCGTGCTATCTTGCCCAATGCTTCCTGAGGTCTGACCTCATGGAAAGCAGCTAGATCAATTACCAACTCATTAAAACACCACCGGCAAGCAAGCAGGCCAGTTAATGAGGATATGTGCATGAGCAAATCTGAGGTATCGTGTTTAGAGAGAGAGAGAGAGACTGACTTTCACTTTATTGAGCACCACAACACTTAGATTTCTGTGTTTGGCTCATTTGGTAAATCCGGCATCTGTGGGATTTACACATGATGTGAATTTGACCATTAATGATTGATATTGAAGGAAAGGCATGGAAATAATAGAAGAACGTAATATAATATTAAAATAATATTGGCTGACTTTGAGTGGTGTTTCAGATATATTCCATTCACCTAGCATGATATTGAATGAATCGAAGATGAGTTCAGTATCATGATAGCTGAATGTAATATATCTGATATACCACAAAAAAGCCAGCCAATATTATCATTATTATACATACACGTTCCTTTCGGGTGTTCAACGCGTCCTTCTCTTCAAAATTCTCTCAAAATCGTCCCTATTTAACAAAGCAAACCTGGCAGCCATGTTTGTTTACAAATTGTCACAGTCACTCACTAGCGCGGAAGTTTTACATCTCCGACGTATCCCTTTTCCAGTTTTTCGATGTCCGTTGGTATGTTTTTCTCTTGTAAATGTGTGTGAAGAATATCTAATGAAGTTTTGGGAGCCTTTCGACTGTTTAACGCATCTTTCTCTTTCACAGAAATGCTTCTGCACATTTCTGTGGAGTCATTTCCAATTTCCATTTCCGCCTGTGCGCATTTTGGCTGCTGCTTCTCACTGGAGCTTTTATTTTTATTTTTTTTCTCTTTGTGTTTGTATAGTTTGATGTTTGTTGGCTTTTTTTTTTAAATGTTTTGTCTGCCGGTTGTGGTGTAGCTCCGGACCCAGTTTTGGGTGTTGGCTCCCTTCAGGCCTTGGGCTGCCATGGGTGATGCCTGTGCTCCTCACTATGGACTGCAGTGAGCTCATTGCTCTTTTTAACATCAGGGTTATCCAGTGCTCTGTGCGGTGGTGCTTCTGTGCTTGGTGCGGTGTTCCGGGTGATGTTGCCCGGTGGCGTCGCGGCAGCTGTGTAGGTGATGTGAGACATATCTTCGTGCACCTTTTGGTGGGACTGTGGGCAGCTACGCCATTGGAATTACATCCTGACCTTCTTTTGGTGGACTCTTTTTTTTTTCCCCCCCTCCCTTTCCCTAATTGTAAAGCGACCTTGGGTGTGAGAGAGGCACTTATATAAATTGAATTTATTATTATTTCTCATTTCGCATCAACTCCAACGTGTGATGTCATGTTGTCTTGACAACCATGCAAGATCGTAAACCATATTCAACGCTCATTCTCCATTGGGTGGAGTGACGTAATACATGTAGAATAAGCAATATGCGAACAATATTGCATGCTATCAAACCATCCATCCATCATCTGTAGCCGCTTATCCTGTTCTACAGGGTCGCAGGCAAGCTGGAGCCTATCCCAGCTGACTATGAGTGAGAGGCAGGGTACACCCTGGACAAGTCGCCAGGTCATCGCAGGGCTGACACAGAGACAAACAACCGTTCACACTCACATTCACACCTACGGTCAATTTAGAGCCACCAGTTAGCCTAACCTGCATGTCTTTGGACTGTGGGGGAAACCGGAGCACCTGGAGGAAACCCACATGGACACGGGGAGAACATGCAAACTCCACACAGAAAGGCCCTCGCCGGCCACTGGACTCGAACCCAGGACCTTCTTGCTGTGAGGCGACAGCGCTAACCACTACACCACCGTGTCACCACTATCAAACCAAATGAATGAAACCCGCTAGAAGGGAATAGAACACATTTTTATTCCATCAAAAAAGTGTCCTGTATGTATAATAATAGCCATTATATCATACCCAATGGCATATGGCAGTGTTTCTCAATCACTGGGCCGCAGCCCATTAGTGGTCTGCGAAGCGTGATCTAGTGGGTTGTGAATTTTTTTCAAGTTTGAAGCCAAATACTAAACAGTTCAGGATGTTGTAGTGTCCCAAATCTGATAGCTGGTTTGGTGTATACATTTCAAGTGGAATTTGTGGGTAAATTAAGAACAAGGCTTTATTACTGTCACATTCCTCCTTTGCATTTAAACCCCCCCCCCATGTGCATATACAGAGAGAGAGAAAGAGAGAGAGAGAGCAGAATAAATAAATAGGTTTGTGGGTAAATTATATGGCTCTGTGATGCCTGCTAGAAGAGAAAAGCAGGGAGGATTGAGAATCGAGCAGCTGTGGTTTGTTTACACCCGATACCGAAACTTGTAGCGTCCTTGCAACCATCGCTAAGACGCGTACAAAAAGCCCAGAAACTCCTACTTACCTGGGCATAAACGATACCTGGATTTATCTTGCAGTGTCCTGATCCCCAGATCTTTAACCCAGCCACATATAAAAAATTGTGCTCCTCCATGCTCTTCCAGGTTTTCATCTGTTTGTCCGTGTAGAACGATGTCTGCAGCACCAGGGAGTTTGAGACATCGGGGAAGTCAACTGATGGACAATTTTCCAGCTCATAATGAATTACTGAATGACTTTATTTAAATGCAGTAAGTTGATCAGCAGAGCTGGTGGGGTCATGCATGTACAGATACCAATAATTACAAATACAAAAGACTAAAAATATGCACAATCTTAAAAAAACTGAAACCTGTTGATTATCTGTTAATTATCTTCACATTAAGTTAATTAATAGTATGCATAACTATTGTCTTTGTATTTCATTACAGCTGCAGTAGGATCAAAACTTATTCTACTAATGTCAAATTTAGCTCGTAAAATTTTCTTTCATAGGAAAAATCCTTTGTTAGCATGTAAGGATCTAATCCCATCGAGTGGTTTCTATATCCACTTCTTTTGAGTGTACTTCTTGGTTTTAATAACTTGCTTGTTTGTTGTACACAAACATGGCAATAAGTTCTTGTGTTAATGGACCAGACTCCACTTTTGGATCATTAATCGCTTTTGACTGAGAATGCCCTGCATGCATGGTTTTAAGTTGGCTTCTGGCACATCCATACAGTTTTAAATACAATACTTACAATTAAAAACAGTTTGTTTTTATTTAATTCCTGGGCTCCCATCTGTAACAAGGAGTGATGTTGCAACACATTAATACACTTTACAACAGATTATTAGATTCTAATAGAATAGAGGAGCCAAAATAATTGGGGATCTTTTTTAATGGGCCCCGACTCGTTACAAGTATAAATAGGGCCTTAGAATAGAAAAGGTTGAGAGCCCCTGGTATATACAGCTACAAATGGATGATGTCTGCACACAACACAAGTGTGTATTGTATATGTATAATGTATAGCATATACAATACTGTGCAAAAGTCTTAGACACCCTATTTTTTTCATACAAACTCTGTTATATATTTCTATTTTATGACTTCTACATTATCGAGTCAGGACAAAAGCATTTTCGAGTCCAAACATTCATTCTCCAGCATAAAATTAAATGTTACAGAAAAAAAGTTTGTATCTGAGCAGCATTTTACATAAGAGAGCACTTTTCAGATTAAAAAAGAAAACATAATGACGGCTGCTGGGTTTTGGTGCAAAATGAAGAAGCGAGTGTGACAGTCAAAGTGTCCAGAGGAACTGGGGCTGGTTCTGGAAGACGCTCAGTAAAACCTACAGCTCATTTCCTTATCAAACTGCACTCATTGTACCTGAGACTACTATTTTTTTTTTTAAAGCAAAGAGTCGTCTCACACCAAATATTGACTTTTTTTCATTTATTATGGCTTACTGCTGTTTATAGTGGGTTTTTTTTAATGTTGAAACATTTTATTTCATTATTTTGAAGCCATTTTGGTCTACAGCATTTCTTTACATGTGCCTAAGGCTTTTGCACAGAACTGTACTGTATATGTTTATATCTGATGGCCTTGTTGCGTACTGATACCATGACTACACACATGGTTCCAAGATGCTCAGTAGCATGTACACCCCTCCCTTGTGAAATATATACAGTTATTCAGGATGTTTTGGAAAATCTCAAAGAGATCAAAAGGTCTATTCATCTCTAGAACGGAAATCTTCCTCATTAATATCTTTTGCTATTTTGAGCTGTTTGCTCTCCTTTTGTGTGTGGATTCGCAAATCACTTTTCTTGCTATTTTCCGTTATTTCCTGATGTTTTGAAGTTCAGGAGACATTTTCGTCCTCAGATGTGTTTTTGTTTACGGTTTGATTGTGGTTGCCATATTGTAAACTAACGCGCATATAATACATGTCATCCCCAGGTCTTTAAAGGGGTTTCTGTGGCTCTTTGTGAATGATTTAGCTGGAAGCGAAGAGCAGGGAGGATTGAGAATCGAGTGGCTGTGGTTTGTTTAAAACCAACACTAAAACTTGTACCGTCCTGGCAACCATCCCAAAGACGCGTAAAAAAAGCCCAGAAATTCCTATTTACCCGGGCATAAATGAAAAACGATCCAGGATTTATCTTGTAGTGTCCTGAGCCGCAGATCTTTAACCCAGCCACATATACAAAGTTGTACTCCTGCATGCTCTTCCAGGTTTTCATCTGTGTGTCCATGTAGAACGATGTCTGCAGCACCAGGTAGTTTGAGATATCGGGGAACTCAACAGATGGATAATGTTCCAACTCGGAGGAAAAATCCTTTGTTAGCGTGTAAGGATCTAATCCCATTGAGTGGTTTCTATATCTGCTTCTTTTGAGTGTACTTCTTGGTTTTAATAACTTGCTTGTTTGCTGTACACAAACATGGCAATAAGTTCTTGTGTTAATGGACCAGGCTCCACTTTTGGATCATTAATCCCTTTTGACTGAGAATGCTCTGCATGCATGGTTTTATGTTGGCTTCTGGCACATCCATACAGTTTTAAATACAATACCTACAATTAAAAAGTTTGTTTTTATTGCACTTATTTAATTCCTGGGCTCCCATCGGTAAACAGGGAGTGATGTCGCATCCCATTAATACACTTTACAACAGATTATTAGATTCTAATAGAATAGGTGAGCCAAAATAATTGGGGATCTTTTGTATTGGGCTCTGATTCGTTACAAGTACAACCCCGATTCCAAAAAAGTTGGGACAAAGTACAAATTGTAAATAAAAACAGAATGCAATGATGTGGAAGTTTCAAAATTACATATTTTATTCAGAATAGAACATAGATGACATATCAAATGTTTAAACTGAGAAAATGTATCATTTAAAGAGAAAAATGGGGTGATTTTAAATTTCATGACAACAACACATCTCAAAAAAGTTGGGACAAGGCCATGTTTACCACTGTGAGACATCCCCTTTTCTCTTTACAACAGTCTGTAAACGTCTGGGGACTGAGGAGACAAGTTGCTCAAGTTTAGGGATAGGAATGTTAACCCATTCTTGTCTAATGTAGGATTCTAGCTGCTCAACTGTCTTAGGTCTTTTTTGTCGTATCTTCCGTTTTATGATGCGCCAAATGTTTTCTATGGGTGAAAGATCTGGACTGCAGGCTGGCCAGTTCAGTACCCGGACCCTTCTTCTACGCAGCCATGATGCTGTAATTGATGCAGTATGTGGTTTGGCATTGTCATGTTGGAAAATGCAAGGTCTTCCCTGAAAGAGATGTCGTCTGGATGGGAGCATATGTTGCTCTAGAACCTGGATACACCTTTCAGCATTGATGGTGTCTTTCCAGATGTGTAAGCTGCCCATGCCACACGCACTAATGCAACCCAATACCATCAGAGATGCAGGCTTCTGAACTGAGCGCTGATAACAACTTGGGTCGTCCTTCTCCTCTTTAGTCCGAATGACACGGCGTCCCTGATTTCCATAAAGAACTTCAAATTTTGATTCGTCTGACCACAGAACAGTTTTCCACTTTGCCACAGTTCATTTTAAATGAGCCTTGGCCCAGAGAAGACGTCTGCGCTTCTGGATCATGTTTAGATACGGCTTCTTCTTTGAACTATAGAGTTTTAGCTGGCAACAGCGGATGGCACGGTGAATTGTGTTCACAGATAATGTTCTCTGGAAATATTCCTGAGCCCATTTTGTGATTTCCAATCCAGAAGCATGCCTGTATGTGATGCAGTGCCGTCTAAGGGCCCGAAGATCACGGGCACCCAGTATGGTTTTCCGGCCTTGACCCTTACGCACAGAGATTCTTCCAGATTCTCTGAATCTTTTGATGATATTATGCACTATAGATCATGATATGTTCAAACTCTTTGCAATTTTACACTGTCGAACTCCTTTCTGATATTGCTCCACTATTTGTCGGCGCAGAATTAGGGGGATTGGTGATCCTCTTCCCATCTTTACTTCTGAGAGCCGCTGCCACTCCAAGATGCTCTTTTTATACCTAGTCATGTTAATGACCTATTGCCAATTGGCCTAATGAGTTGCAATTTGGTCCTCCAGCTGTTCCTTTTTTGTACCTTTAACTTTTCCAGCCTCTTATTGCCCCTGTCCCAACTTTTTTGAGATGTGTTGCGGTCATGAAATTTCAAATGAGCCAATATTTGGCATGAAATTTCAAAATGTCTCACTTTCGACATTTGATATGTTGTCTATGTTCTATTGTGAATACAATATCAGTTTTTGAGATTTGTAAATTATTGCATTCCGTTTTTATTTACAATTTGTACTTTGTCCCAACTTTTTTGGAATCGGGGTTGTATGAAAAGGTGGGCCTTAAAGCAGAAAAGGTTGAGAACCCCTGGAATATGGTAACCTGATGCATAATATGCAAAAAAAAAAACATCTACTAGCTTTCTTTTTTATGCTTCTGCTATTAGGTGATGGAGGCATTATGTTTTCAGGTTGTACATCCACGGTGCGTCTTTCCAAGACTCTCCTGAGCATGATATCTCAAGAAGGATTGATTGAATGTTAACACTAAGAAAGATTTTGCTTATAGAGTTTTTTGGCCCTTTCAGAGCACACAAAACGATGTCATGAGCAGTTATTAATAATAAAAAGGATAATTTAAGTTCTAAAATCAGATTGGCTGAGCCACGTTTAAAGCTGTGAAATTTAAAATCCTTGACTTGACACAATGGATGAATTCTGTATTAAAGCTCCAGGTTTTAAACCAATAACATCATCACATTTAAGCCATTGTACAGTCCGTATAATGCCCGAATCTCTGCCTGTTATGTTGCTTAGCAACCAAATCTTACTGTTAACAGAATGCATTGTCTAGCTGCAGAATATTATTAATAATAAAATGATTCATTGAACAATGCTTGGCATCATACCAAAGAGAAATATGTATATTTTTCTGTTACTATGAGTATGTGTGTATGTGTGTTTTTGACACAGGACGCCTGCAGGGTAACTCGGGAAGTGTGCGGACACAACGGTGAGACGTATAACACGGTGTGTGAGGCGTTTTCAGACCGTGTGGCTGTGGATTATCAGGGCCGCTGCCATGCTGTGGGTTCTGTGTCAGGTTTCCCGTCTGATTCAGGCTGTAACGCTGTGCCTTGTCCTCCCCTCTCTGCTGCGGGCTGTAACCCCATCTCTCCACCTGGTGAGTTACACACAGCTTTGCTCAACTTTACACAACTCATATGGGTCTGCAGGATTAGACCTTTCCCATCTCTCTCTCTCTCTCTCTCTCTCTCTCTCCCTGTGTGTGTGTGTGTGTGTGTGTGTGTGTGTGTGTGTGTGTGTGTGTGTGCACGTGTGTAGGTGCGTGTTGCCCTGTATGTGCCGGGATGTTGCAGATCCTCTGGAATAAACAGCAAATGGATGTCTTTGCCAAGGTAAATACCTTCTCTGTGCTTATTATCTGCCCTTGGTCTATATTTATTACCGAACATCTTTTCAGCTCAGTCGGCTCTTCTCTCCTCCTTGTGCTTTAATTTCAGTAGCACAAGGTGAGCATTAGATGGCAGCATGGATCACATTTCACTCACAAATGCTCCAGAGCGTACCGGATAATGATTTCAGCCATTACATTACCCAAGTGGTCATGTAAACAGCATGCTACAATGTCATAAATCACATTTAAAAAGCACTTCAGTTTATTTTGCAATCTATATAATTGGGTTATTGGGTTTTTCAGCATGTGTCAGTGTACATAATGTGATTTTTAAAAAAAAAGCAGTAGACACGATTCACTTAATCCAACACTATATCTACAAAATGGCCACAAAGAAACTTCCTACAAACTAAAGTAAAAAATAAAGATCTGCCAGTAAAGCACACTTCAACGTCATGTCAGTTTATTTATATCGCGCTTTTAACAACAGATATTGTCGCAAAGCAGCTTCGTGGAAAGATAAAGATTTTAAACTTATGAACTTGTAAATTAATCCCCAATGAGCAAGCCTGAGGTAACGATGGTGAGGAAAAACTCCCTCAGATGACATGAGGAAGAAACCTTGAGAGGAACCAGACTCAAAAGGGAACCCATCCTCGTTTGGGTGATAACAAATAGCGTGATTATAAATAACTCACTTCTGTAACGGTGTCCTACATAGTCACAAAGTATAACTGTGTAACCAGGAAATTCGTTATAGTTTTAGCATGAAGTCTATTTTGTTGAAGTTATCAACTATTTATTGATGGAGACTTGCGTGCAAAACTGTTCATGACACTGCAGTCCGAAAGTTACCGTGGCAATTGTAGTCCTAAATCATCATAGCAAAACTGTAAGTGTCCGGAGACGACATCTAAGTATTTCTTAAAAAGATTATTATATGATTATTGACCTACTCATGTAGACAAAGAGGGGTTTTTTTTAATTATTAGTTATTAGATGATGTACTCACCAGCCACTTTAATAGGAACTTGTTCTTGATTCTAAGATTCCTGTTCTCGGCTGCAGGAGTGGAGCCCAATGTGGTCTTCTGCTGTTGCATACTGAGATGCTTTTCTGCTCACCACAGTTGTAAAGAGTGATTATATGAGTTACTATATCCTTCCTGGCAGCTCGAACCAATCTGGCCATTTTCCTCTGATTTTTCTTATCAACAAGGCGTTTGTTTCCACCCACAGAACTGTCGCTCACTCAGTGTCTTTTTTTTCAAGAAAAAAAATCAGAAATTGAGTTTAAAAAGTCAGAAATTCCAAGATTAAGATGTCTGAAAATCTCTTTCTGCTTTATTCATTTTATATTGCATGACTGAGGAGGAAAGACTGTGTTTCCTGTCACTCTTTGCTCAGCTATGGCATCTGTGGTGTGATGACACTGATCCAACATTGCAAAGTGAAGCGATCTGGTTTCTTGAAAAAAAAAAGCACTATTTTTCTGAGCTGGTTTTTTTTTTCATAAATTTGTGACTTTTTAATCCCTAAATTTTAGAGTTTTTATCCCCCGCTGGCCGAAAGGCCCGAAGGGGGATTATGTCGTGGCGATGTCCATCCATTCGTCCGTCTGTCCGTCCATCCATCCATCCATCCATCCCAGGAAGGGTGCTCACCTTCTGAAATCAACTCCTCTCACAATTTGTGGAAGAATTTCACCAAACTTGGCAAAAGACATTATATGTCGGTAGTATGCGTATTGTAATTTTGTTCAATTCGGTCACATTTGACCAGAGTTACAGCCTTTGATTAACAACCTTGTACTTTCACAATTTCATGAAGGTGTGCTCGCCTTCTGACATCAACTCCTCTTACAATTTTTGGACGAATTTCTCGATGCTTGGCAAAAGGCCTTGTTATATGACGGTAATACACATATTGCGATTTAATTTTGTTTGTGAAAATTTTACCAGAGTTTTGACCCTTGATTAAATAACTTGTACTTTGAGAATTTCATGAGGGTGTACCTTCTTCTGAAATCAACTCCTCTCACAATTTATGGAGGAATTTTACCAAACTTGGCAGAAGGCTTTGTTATATGCATATTGAAATTTTGTTTCATTTGGGCAAATTTTACCAGTTATGCCTTCGATTATTAACAAACTTGTACTTTGGCAATTTCATCAAGGGTGTGCTTGCTTTCTGAAATCAACTTCCCTCATAATTTTTGTCCCCCACTGGCTGAAAGGCCTGAAGGGGGATTATGTCGTGGTGATGTCCGTCCATCCCGGGAAGGGAACTCGCCTTCTGAAATCAACTCCTCTTACAATTTTTGGAGGAATTTCACGAAACTTGAATACACATTCAGTAATACACATATTGTAATTTTGTTAAATTCGGTTACATTTTACCAGAGTTATGGCCTAGGTGCCAGCGGGGGATATTGTGCTCTCAGAGCGCTTTTATTTCTCAAAAATTTGTGACTTTTTAATCTCGGAATTTCCGAGTTTTTTTTTTTTTCTTATAAAATGTGACATTTTAATTTCAGAATTTCTGAGCTTTTGTTCTGGCAAATTTATGACTTCATAATCTCAGAGAATATCTGAGTTTTCCCTTGTAAACTTCTGACTTTAATCTCAGAAATTATTTGGGGGGGGGATTCCTTGGAATATTACCCCCTTCCTCAGCTCTCTATTTTTATTTATTTATTTATTTATTTATTTATTCTTAACTTGCAATGGCTCTTAATACACCGTCGTAGTAAGTAATAACAGCAACCAGTTTGTTCTGATGTATCCATAAATAGATAAAAAGTATGTGTGTAAAAAAACATCACCATTGGTATAATAAGATTAAAATACATCAGAATTGGAAAATAAAACAACTTTAGGAGTGCTATGAGTAATTCTTCATGTTGTTCCACATCACACCACTGCATCGTTGATTAGTGTCCTATAACAGCATGACCAACATGTTTTATTTCTGACATAGCACATATCACATGACCTCGTACTCAGAAAGGATGAGCAAAAATTCTGCTTTTGTCCAGTTCAGTGCTAGCTTCCTACTTTTATTTCAATCAGAACATTAAACATAGCTCTTATAATTATCTTAAAAATATGTAAACATAATAATGTAAAATTTAAAAAAAAACTCCGCCTCATCACTATATTAACCAGGAGCACAATGCTTTCCTGTCAGTGTGTATTTAGCTGTTTCCTGGGCTAACGGGATGCTTTTGTGTGTGTGTGTGTGTGTGTGTGTGTGTGTGTGTGTGTGTGTGTGATATTTTTAGTTGAACCGGAATCAGCCAGTCACGGTGCATGACATTCTGAGAATCCTGCGTCTGCACATCTCTGTTCCTCAGTGTGATATCTTTGGCTACCTGAGCATCGACTCTGAGCTCGTGATCCTCATCATACCTGTGGACCAGCAGCCCACTCCGCTACAGGTTTGTGTCTGTATTTAGGGCCAACTCTACACTTTTTTTCCCCTTGCTAGAGCCCTTGAGCTCTTTTGTCAGCATTCACAATAAATTCAGGGAGAATACCTGCTGCCCCGTCAGACCCATTATCTTCACTCACACATCATGGAACAGAGGAGTTCCACACACACACAGGATTTATATATACACATCCAGTACTGTGCAAAAATCCGAGGCACATATAAAGAAACGCTGTAGACTAAAAATGTCTTCAAAAATAATGAAATGAAATGTTTCAACATGAAAAAAATACTATGAACAGCAGTGGGTGGCACGGTGGTGTAGTGGTTAGCACTGTCGCCTCACAGCAAGAAGGTTCTGGGTTCGAGTCCAGCAGCCGACGAGGGCCTTTCTGTGTGGAGTTTGCATGTTCTCCCCGTGTCCGCGTGGGTTTCCTCCGGGTGCTCCGGTTTCCCCCACAGTCCAAAGACATGCAGGTTAGGTTAACTGGTGACTCTAAATTGACCGTAGGTGTGAATGTGAGTGTGAATGGTTGTCTGTGTCTATGTGTCAGCCCTGTGATGACCTGGCGACTTGTCCAGGGTGTACCCCGCCTTTCGCCCGTAGTCAGCTGGGATAGGCTCCAGCTCACCCGCGGCCCTGTACAGGATAAGCAGCTATGAATGATGGATGGATTTAAGCAGTAAGCCATAATAAATTAAACAAAGTGAATATTTGGTGTGAGACGTCCCTTTGCTTTAAAAAAAAAAATAACAGAAGTACAATGAGTGCAGTTTGATAAGGAAATGAGCTGTAGGTTTTACTGAGCATCTTACAGAACCAGCCCCAGTTCTTCTGGATACTTTGACTCTCACACTCGCTTCTTCATTTTGCACCAAAACCCAGCAGCCTTCATTATGTTTTCTTTTTTCGTCTGAAAAGTGCTCGCTTATGGAATATGCTGCTCAGGTACAAACTTTTTTTTTTTTCCTGTAACATTTAATTTTGTGCTGGAAAATGAATGTTTGGACTCTAAAATGTTTTTGTACCGACTCAATAATGTTGAAGTCATAAAATAGAAATCTATAACAAAGTTTGTATGAAAAAAAATTGGGGGGGGGGGGGGGGGGGTAAGACTTTTGCACAGTACTGGATATGTATGTTTATACACAGTGTTTATGTGTAGTGTTGGATAGAGGTTGCCAATCAATAAGCCTTGCTGCTAATTAGAGCTTCTTTATGAATAAGGAATGAGTTTTGCTTCGAACTAAGATCCTGATTCTTTGGCTGGGTTTGTAAAGAAGATCATTTATATTTGTTAAATTCTTACATGACTGTAGCATCATTTTCATAGCAGATGTTTGAGAATGCCAGTTCGTCTGCATTGTGAATTACTGATGCTGAGCCAAAGCAACTGTTATTTTGGAGGATGCCAAGAGCACAGTATGTCCTCAAAGCTAAAAGGAAGCTCGTGTATCAATGGCTAAGTAAATAATTAGTCATTGCAATGTTTCTACAATTCCATAGATAGCAATTTCATTCATTTTGTCAACATTTGCTTTGTTATATTATATTGGGGAATGTAATATTCAGTACATAATATTAAAACTTTGTTTAGGACAAATATGTTTCTTCCACAAGAAACCACAAGCTGTCATTCGGATCATTATTTTTGCAAACCCCTCACAATGTTCCAAAGTTGTTTTTCCCCTTTTGAGTCTTTATCCTCGCCATGCTTCTAGCGCGTGAGGTCATGCGGTGCACTCATGAGCACTGGACATAGCGAGTAAGGAGTAGTGGCGTAGTGTTTGTTTTAAAGCTAGACAGCCTTTCGATTTCATAAAATCGGTGAAATTTAGTTCCCTCTGAAATTTGGTCATTGTGATATGTGGCAGCGGGGGCGTGGTCAAGCGCCGGTCTGTGACAGGAGGGCGGAGTCAGGGAAGGTGAGTGGCAGAATCACTACACCTGAGAGCAATTAACCTGTTTGTGTGTCTTCCCAGTGACCGCGCCCTATTTAGGGAGGGAGAGCGAGAGCAGAGGTGATCTCTCCCGAACCAGACACCTGATGTGTGTGTGTGCGCGTGTGTCTGTGCCCAGCATATTGTGTTAGACTGAAAAGTGTAACAATAAAACTATTTGTTGAACCTGATCTCTGTCCTGCCGTCCTCTGTGCTCCACCCCTCCGTAAGAACCGCTACATGATATATGTTTATTTCTGTAATATCTCAAAAATATCAGGCCATCCTGTGGCTGGGAAGTTATTTAATTTGAGAGGATTCCCGAGCAAATAATGTGCATGAAATCGCTCGCTTCGCGCAGTCAAGCAGACAGAGGAAGGCCATGTGCGCATGCGCAGGTTCACCTTTGACCATGCACTTACAGTTCCATCATTCTGTCACTAAACAAACAGCTGATCACACCGAGGTGCTCGCTGACCGCCGATATTTATTAGTTTGGTCCTGCGTTTCCTTTCCTTCGCAACATAACGTCTTTTCTTCTCGCTTTCCGTTACTGTAGTCGGTCTCTCACGTTTCATTCGCACACTTGTGTCCTCCATTTTTCTCTCCTGTTTCAAATTTGTATCCCACAATGCCTTGCGCGAACGGGGAAAGCCCACCACATCATGCATGACGTAGTCTCTTGAATCAGGTCATGGTGAAGCAGGAAAAAATTGCGGAGAATTTAGGGCCACGTGGCTCTAAATTCATTAATTGTTCTATTTTTTAAAAAACTAATAAAATTGGAAGTCTGTGATTCGAATTCAGTAGCTTTCAGTCCACTAAACAAAAATAATTAGGTGTCGGGGAAAATTATTTTCATGACCTACACTTGAAAAATCTGAAAGGCAGTCCAGCTTTAATGCAGTGGTTACCAAAATGTAAAAACCGACGAATCAGTGATCTTGAATCAAATTATGTTGCAAAACAAACTCTTTTTTTTTCAAGAGATACCCTGCTTAAAAATGACTTCATGTACAATTAAAATGACTTCTATCCAAACTCTAATTTACCATTTCAGTTCATCATTATCCTTCGGCCTCGTTCTTCCACACAGCCATTGCAAATTTCAGGTCCTGTGCCCCAATTCCAGTGTCCCTTGATATTAGGTGGGGTAGGTTAACTTTCTTGACCTCACTGGGCGGTGCTCCGGGCTCCAGAGGAGAAGGCAAGATATCACCTCCCCCTCGGCTCTAAAACAATGCCCTGCAAAGAGGACTCTTCTTGATTTGAGTCTCATTGTGACTGGTGGCAAGTCAAGTTTATTTGTATAGCGCTTTTAACAAGAGACATTGTCGCAAAGCAGCTTAACAGAAATTTGAAGACTTTAAACATGAGCTAATTTTATCCCTAATCTATCCCCAATGAGCAAGCCTATGGCAACGGTGGTGGGGAAAAACTCCCTCAGACGACATGAGGAAGAGACCTCGAGAGGAACCAGATTCAAAAGGGAACCCATCCTCATCTGGGTGATAGCAGACAGTGTGATTATACAACCCCGATTCCAAAAAAGTACAAATTGTAAATAAAAACGGAATGCAATAATTTACAAACCTCAAAAACTGATATTGTATTCACAATAGAACATAGACAACATATCAAATGTCGAAAGTGAGACATTTTGAAATTTCATGCCAAATATTGGCTCATTTGAAATTTCATGACCGCAACACATCTCAAAAAAGTTGGGACAGGGGCAATAAGAGGCTGGAAAAGTTAAAGGTACAAAAAAGGAACAGCTGGAGGACCAAATTGCAACTCATTAGGTCAATTGGCAATAGGTCATTAACATGACTGGGTATAAAAAGAGCATCTTGCAGTGGCAGCGGTTCTCAGAAGTAAAGATGGGAAGAGGATCACCAATCCCCCTAATTCTGCGCCGACAAATAGTGGAGCAATATCAGAAAGGAGTTCGACAGTGTAAAATTGCAAAGAGTTTGAACATATCATCATCTACAGTGCACAATATCATCAAAAGATTCAGAGAATCTGGAAGAATCTCTGTGCGTAAGGGTCAAGGCCGGAAAACCATACTGGGTGCCCGTGATCTTCGGGCCCTTAGACGGCACTACATCACATACAGGCATGCTTCTGTATTGGAAATCACAAAATGGGCTCAGGAATATTTCCAGAGAACATTATCTGTGAACACAATTCACCGGGCCATCCGCCATTGCCAGCTAAAACTCTATAGTTCAAAGAAGAAGCCGTATCTAAACATGATCCAGAAGCACAGACGTCTTCTCTGGGCCAAGGCTCATTTAAAATGGACTGTGGCAAAGTGGAAAACTGTTCTGTGGTCAGACGAATCAAAATGTGAAGTTCTTTATGGAAATCAGGGATGCCGTGTCATTCGGACTAAAGAGGAGAAGGATGACCCAAGTTGTTATCAGCACTCAGTTCAGAAGCCTGCATCTCTGATGGTATGGGGTTGCATTAGTGCGTGTGGCATGGGCAGCTTACACATCTGGAAAGACACCATCAATGCTGAAAGGTATATCCAGGTTCTAGAGCAACATATGTTCCCATCCAGATGACGTCTCTTTCAGGGAAGACCTTGCATTTTCCAACATGACAATGCCAAACCACATACTGCATCAATTACAGCATCATGGCTGCGTAGAAGAAGGGTCCGGGTACTGAACTGGCCAGCCTGAAGTCCAGATCTTTCACCCATAGAAAACATTTGGCGCATCATAAAACGGAAGGTACGACAAAAAAGACCTAAGACAGTTGAGCAGCTAGAATCCTACATTAGACAAGAATGGGTTAACATTCCTATCCCTAAACTTGAGCAACTTGTCTCCTCAGTCCCCAGACGTTTACAGACTGTTGTAAAGAGAAAAGGGGATGTCTCACAGTGGTAAACATGGCCTTATCCCAACTTTTTTTGAAATATGTTGTTGTCATGAAATTTAAAATCACCTAATTTTTCTCTTTAAATGATACATTTTCTCAATTTAAACATTTGATATGTCATCTATGTTCTATTCTGAATAAAATATGGAATTTTGAAACTTCCACATCATTGCATTCCGTTTTTACTTACAATTTGTACTTTGTCCCAACTTTTTTGGAATCGGGGTTGTAAATAACTTGCTTCTATAACAGTGTCCTCTATAGGGGCAAGTTCCTGTATATATCCTCCAAGATGGCATGGGTAGACCACTGGATGTTTTGAACCCGATGTTGGAGGTTGATATAAGTTCCATCTAGTCTCTGCTGTTGTTTGAGCGTCATGGTCCATGTCTCAGCACCATATAGGAGGATGGGCTCCACTACCGATATGAACAGTTTTACCTTGAGGTGTTTGGCCAGGTTCGAGCACCATATTTTAGTTCATGGTGTTGTTTTTCTTGTTAAGTGCTCATCAATCATTCAGTAAACAAACAGACAAAACACTCCGATAGTGAAGCCATATGAAATGTGATTTAATCCCCTCGAGTTACAAAACATATCTATCTCTCCACCACCACTTCTCTCCAGAGGAATTTTCAATTTGTATTTTATTGTTTTTGGTTTTTTTGCATTTCAGTGCCTGTGCTGAAATACCTCCATAACCTGAGACTGATTTTTAATTATATTAAAGTGTGTTTTAATGAAACTAGTTTTCTCCAGTACTTCAAGCACTACTGCCCTGAGTGCTTAACTTACCTTTGGCTCGAAAGTGAAATAAAGTCCACACATCGCTCTGCTATTATTCTTATATGTCTCTGGTGAACAATTTCTTGTTCTTGCATCATATTTCATGTGTTGGTCGAATGTACCTACAAATATTACCTCAGATTTGGTCATCTAGTCGCAGTGTGTGTTGAAATGATACAAAGTCTTGTGTACTCTTGCTAAACACAGTGTGTGTCTGGTGTGTATCCACAGATTGAAGCCTGCAGCAAAGAAGCCGAGAAGATTGACTCTCTTATTAACTCGGGCAGTCCCACGCTAGTGTCCCACGTCCCCCTGTCCGCCTTCCTGACCTCCGAGCTCAAACTGTCCACCGTTAGCTCTGCTGCTTCCCCCAGCACCTCTTCCCTGTGTGTGTCCACCTGTCTCTCTCTCTGTCTCCTCCTCACATTTCTGCTGTCCTACCTAAACACCCTGAACAGTCGTTGCTGAGCAACAGCGACCCAGGACTAACCTTTGACCTTCCTTGCCTTGTTCCTAGAAGCCCCAGTCTGCATAGCCTTGACAATCACAGAAACGCCGAGAACACTTGCTCGCAATATGTCGGGACAATGAAGTTAAGGAATCAATAATGGACTGTTGAGCTGTATTCCTGTCGAGGGTAAGCTGGACAAGCTCTGTCGAGTCATGTTGATCTTTTCTTTTATAGTCACAGAGCAGAGAGCATAAGAAAGCGAAAGGAATAAAGCAAGGAGATGGATAGAGTGAGCTCTCCCAATGAATTTCTGCCTCTGGCACTCCTCTCTGCTGCCTTTCACTGCCGGTTCACTGGAGCAGATACTTTAAACAATGTACGTCTCACACACCTCGTTTTATAGATAAGAACTGAAGAAATTAAGCAGTGGAAGTGGAGAAGGCTTTCGAACCCAAAAGGAAAGGGATCTTTCTTCATTCCTCTCTGTATATAATTTAATAGACCTAAAAGGAGAAAGTATAGCCATCCTAAGCCGGATTTACACTGTGCGATTTCAGCGCTCTTTTGAGGTTGTTACTTACTTGATCTCAGCCACATTCTCGAACAGGCTTGACGATAACATGTTCTCCATGTCAGTTTATATGATGAAGATCCTCTAATAAGTTTACACAACCATTAAAGAAAGATCATTTCAGACTGCGATTGAAGAAAAGTATTACATTCTGCTTACCAGTTCATATAATCCAGTGTTGTAGTCGAGTCACTAAACCTCGAGTCCGAGTCCAGTCTCGAGTCCCCAGTGTTCAAGTCCAAGTCATTAAAGAAAATTTCGAGTCCAATTCCAAGATTGATACAAGTCTGAGTCTTGGACTAACGTTACTGCCTGACTGCTCCATTTTAGTTAATAGGCTACAGATAAACAGCTTGTTCATCACTCAGCAAGCCCCGCCCACTATCAACAGGGCAAATAACATGAGAGACGGTTAACACTCGCCAGTTCATCAGTCAGCAAGCAAGACCCGCTATCAACAGGGCAATGAACATAGCATGTCACTTCCTTCTCTGGGTGGAATCTTACCAAATGACGATTGAAGTTCGAGGTTGTCCCCGTCGTCTCCTCGATAGTTCTTCTACATATGGAACACACAGCAGTGCATTTTTTCCCACTGCATGAGAAGTCTGTATAAGCAAAGCGGACAATCCTAGGGGCTTCGCTCCAGGCATTTTAACGCCATTAACGTTAATTTGTTCCTGAACATGACGTATGAACAGGTGAATGTGCATTCTCTTGCACAAAATTAGTATAAAAATTAATGTAGACATAAATATCTTATGCCAAAATCATTATGGCATGTTACAAAAAAACAAAGAAAAAATCAGAGTCCTCGTCTCCAATTTACAAGTCTGAATGCAGTTAATGCACGAGTCCGAGTCATCAGTGCTCAAGTCCAAGTCAAGTCATGAGTCCTTAAAATTAGGGCACGAGTCGGACTCGAGTACTACAAGCCTGGTATAATCTGAATAGAAACGTGCTTGAAAGTGAGCTTGTGGTTATGAACATCTTTTATCTGTCCATTAGCGTGGTTTGTTTACGTGTCACCATATTCGTTCCCCAAGTTGTAGCTGTCCAGTGAGTTTTTTATGCCGTCTTCTTCTTGATGGGTTTTCAAGAAGCATCGCATCGACTGAGATTTTAGTCACAATTTTCTGACACGACCAAAATTTTGTTGTTTTTGGTTCCAACAGTGATGCCAGTGAGCATGTGAGATTATTATGCATTCAAAAGGCTGGATCATACTTGCTTTTACTTAAAGGGATTCTCCAGCGGATTGATTTTCAAACTTGTTTTATGTAAAATTAGTCGCAGATTTCAAAAATCAAACTTTCATTTTCGGAGACCAAATAATGTCAAGAAAAATGCATTTTTTAAGAACACTATACCAGATGGGCTTCCTGTGGTAGTGATGTATGCGACGATGTCAGGTAGCGGTCGCGTCGAGCAACTCAGCTGTTTATATTCTCTGCTTCACGCTCTAAAATCTCTGTTTTAAACTATGGTATACACTTTCTCTGTTAATCTACCCAGCACCAGCTGTAGATCATGTAAAAAAAGATTTTAGAGCATAAAGGGTCATGTTGTACTGCGAATTGAGCCATTTTAAACCGAGATTTTAGAGTGCACCGCCACACACACACGACACACACTTCTTGTAGATCGTGTGAAAAAAGATTTTAGAGCGTGAGGTCTCATGTCTGATCCAGTTTCTATCAGGGAGCCTCTTCTACAGCTGAGTAAGCACACTTTGCATTTTCTCTGTGAAAATGCAGCCTAGTTCCAGCTTGTGCTTTCTTTTTAGCATCATTGTGGCATTTCTATATGTTACACAGTGAGGCTCATTTATTTAAAAACTGGTAAATTCAGTAAAAATACTTGTAAAACTAGCAAAACTACGATGTAAACAGAGAATATAAACAGCTGAGTTGCTCCAAGCTACTGCTACCTGACATCATCGCATACGTCACTACCACAGGAAGACCATTTGGCATTTTAAAGAAAATGCATTTTTCTTGACAACTATTTGGTCTCTGAAAATGAAGGTTTGATTTTTGAAATCTACAACTAATTTTACATCAAATAAGTTTTAAAATCAATCCGTTGGAGGATCAGTTTAACTATGCTTGTGTTCACGTACACAAAATGGCTGCCACACATATCCTACAGTCTTTAGGAGTGTCGCTTGTTCACATCCTCAGAATTTAACAGTACGCATGTACATGGTAAAGGTCGTTTCAAAAAAAAAAGCTGTTTTTGTGCCCCAGTCTTCTGGATTTTCTGGATTAGGACATATTTAAATGTAAGGTCAGAGTTTACGATTCAAGACTCATGACAACAATCATGAAGACAGCAGAAAGTTTCAACAGAGCTTGTCGAGAGAGTGTTGAAAATCGCTAACACTTTACAGTTTGACTTGGAAACCAGATGAACAGGGATGTTTGGGCTCTCAAGCGCCATCTAGTGGATGTGGGTTTTAATCCTCTAGATGTACATAAAGTACACAGGTTAGTATGAGAACGATGCTGCTCACGTTATCGCTGCTTTCGTATAAATCAAGCATCCGACAATTGATGTCAACTCATGAAAAAAAGAATATTTTAGCACAGGTTTTGTCTACAGGCCAAAAAATCGTACAGCATAAACCTGACTTTAATGAATATGACAATCATATCCACAATTGGGTAATCACAACAGTATGCCTTGTTTATATAAATTATATATATGTAAAGATTTATTATATGAAGTATTGCAAAAATAATAAAGTATGTTGTTATGCTTGATTTAAAAATAGTTAAATTTTTATTTTAAGATGTTTTCTGACCCGGAGGTCGGAGCCACAGTGTGCCATTTTGAAATTTTATTCTTGCATGATGACAATTATGAAGTGTTTTTACAGAAAGCTTTGTATCGTTGTGTCCTGTCCGTGTCTGATTACATGTTGTCTCTGCCTCTGTCAAATGAAGGATTTCCGATTTTAACAGTATTATCGTGCTTGGGCAGCTTTGTAGCATTTCCACTCAGTGGAGCTTTGTTTATGTTTATGTGTTTGCAATTCAACTGATGTATTTTTATAAGATAATAATAAAAAGTGTTCATATTGCCAAGTGGAAATTGTGTCAGAACAAATATATGTTGTGTTTTCCCATTTCCTCGCTGCTGCATGTCTTCAGTCTGACGTGGTGCTTTTGCGTAATCAGCGTGATACATCTGCAAAGCTTTAGACTTGTACACACTGACGTTGACCAACGTCAAGCAGGGGAATAGTCATCTCTCCCACACCATACACATCGAACATTTCACTCATAGTTTCTTCAGTGAGATCAATTCCCATACTTACGAACCATCAGTTTTCTAAATCAGTGTTTCTCAATCTTTTTTCAGTCACGGCACCCTTCAGAAGTATGCAAATTCTCAAGGCACCCTCATATAAAATATACGCAGTCACGCTGACCATACGCTGACCCCGGCAGTGATGTGACATGGGAAAGGGGGCCATGAGACAAATTTTGATGATGCATGAGGCGGCGATGATCTGCATTAGTGTAACTATCGTTTTTTGGAATTTTAATTCATTTTATTTATTTCAATGTTAGAATATATAATTTTTTGACGGCCCCTCTAATGAAGCCAGACGGCACCCCAGGGTGCCGCGGCACCCTGGTTGAGAAAGGCTGTTCTAAATTATAGCATTGTGCAGATGTTAGGCATGTCTAATTGGAATTTTCTTAGACGTTTATTAATGTCTTAGTAAACCAAGAGATTAGGGATATTGGGATGTTTAAGAAAATACCAGCAAGATGATCTTTAACACCTTGGTTTTCTCTCTCTTCGAGTACTGTGATGTGGTCTGGTTGAATGCAGATGTTACTAAGTTGGAAAGGCTCGATCGTTTGCAGAAAAGAGGCACATGTTTGACACTCAAGAAGAAAATCAGCGATGAACGATCTGAAGTCCTTTTCAGAAAACGAAATTGGGTTCCTATTGTTGAAAGATGGAAATTTCACAAATGTCTGATAGTGTACAAATGTATGAACGGACTTCTACCAGAATCCATCCATCCATTTTGCCATATCATTACAGTGATGTGGCTACTCTAACAGCTTCAGCCATCAAAGTCTCCAGGGAACATTACAGTAGTGGTTTCCTGTTGCCTTCTACTGGATTATTATAGAGGTTTTCTCCTCTCAACCATTCACACATTCACACCTAGGGTCAATTTAGGCTACATCCACACGACAACGGCAACGAGATTTTTTTTTTTAAATATCGCGTCCACATGGGCAACAGATCAGTAAAATATCAGGTACATATGGCAATGCAATGCTTGCTGAAAACGATGTAATACACATGCCACACCTCTACGTGCGCTGTAAGACGGTCCCATCGGAGACACCAGAACAATAGAAGTAGTAGACGCATGCGCATAAACCCCTTCTTCTGTAGCATCAGCCACATAAAGTTTTGATTATTAATCAGTAGCGTAAAATGAAAGACGCGGAAAGAGGAATGAATGGGGGTAGATGGAAGCCGGTACGCCAACATTCTGATATCCTCCAGAATTCTTTAATGGTCCGGAATAAATTGAATGCTACACGTTGATGGATTACTTTGTTCTTCTACGCCCTTCTTGAGGAATGTATTGTCGGACTTAAACCAACATCTGAAGAGGTGAGATCGCTCCTTTTTTTTTCCTATTATTGCTGGCGGGATTGTTTTTGTTTTTGGAAAGCGCACGGGCGGTGCGCGGTTTGGTACTGCTTCCGCAGTGTTTGCACTAAAGACTGCCCTAAGGGCTATTCTCTCACACTCTCTCTCTCTCTCACTTTGCACCATTACACAATAAATATTCACAGTGAAAATATTTTGTAAGCACGTTTCATGAACCAAGTTATAGGATTTCTTGACAACTCGCATCGAGTTCGTTACACTTCTACCCGGCGTGAAGCACTGACAGTCATGTGGTTGTGATGTCATCGTAAACAAATCCGTTCTACTCATCCAGACAACTTCGCAACGGCGCTGTTGCCAGATTTTTCCACTCTGGAACCCGTTCTCAAAAGATTTCGTTTTGGGGCACCCAAAACGCCGGTGCCATGTGGACGCCAGGCCGAAACGATAAACAATTTTATCAGATTCACCTGAATCTGTTGCCGTGTGGACAGGGCCTTAGAGTCACCAATTATCCTAACCTGCATGTCTTTGGACTGTGGGGGAAACCAGAGTACCAGGAGGAAACCCACGCAGACATGGGGAGAACATGCAAACTCCACACAGAAAGGCCCTTACTGGCTGCGAACCCAGAACCTTCTTACTGTGAGGTGACAGTGCTAACCACTACACCACCATGCCACCTCTACCAGTTAAAAACTGATGTCCACAATTAACGCAAGAGTAAAGAACAATATTCATATCATGAAAATAAACTCAAAATCAGGACACAGGGCTTTTGCTTTCTCAGCTGCCATGTTATATAATTCTCTGCCTGATGATGTTCAAATCTCCAAGATTACGAAGCAGTTTAGAACTAACTATTGGAAACACTTTTCTGGTATTGAGATATATTTTTATAAATGGAATACAAATTTTATTCATTATTAATCATAATCATATGTCTGTTTCATTATATTGTATATTACTTATTTTATATTACTTATATCATTTATTTTACGAATTTAATAATATACAAGTTTATACACATCTCCAATGGAAACCAGCGTTAGCTGAGTGGATCTTCTGTTTAATAAATCTATCTATCTATCTATCTATCTATCTATCTATCTATCTATCTATCTATTGAAAATAAAATGAGCAAATATTCATTTTCTGGGGGGAAAAACCATGTATTTCAGAAAATGTCACATATCACTAAGGAAAGTAACATAAGAAAGTACATGTATGTATACAGAGAGAACTATAACTATGAATAAGTGTAAGTGGATAAAAGTCCAACATGCCATTCTTTAATAAATAAAAATTGTAATCATTGGCAAATTGTTGTGTATAAAAGGAATAAAACACAATTGCGTGTGCTGTCATAAAAAAATATTTACCTCAGGGCAGTAATGTCGCTGTGCTTCACATCACACCACCATGTCCTTGATTATTTTCCTGTAACAGCACACCTCAAACTGTTTTAATCTTCTTAATTATATTGGTGACAATTTGCCAAAATGTACTAAAAATTAAAGAAAAGAGCGCGATGTTTCGGTGCCGCTCGGACACCATTACCAAGCCAGTGTTCGTAAGTTAAGTCAATGTCAAAACGTATAAAAATAGATTAGCATAATGCTAAACAAAAAGTTTGGCCTGTAAGGAGTCCAAATGCATGTTGAGAGTACATCAAATCCATTATCTGTAGCCGCTTATCCTGTGCAGGGTCGCAGGCAAGCTGGAGCCTATCCCAGCTGACTACGGGCAAAAGGTGGGGTACACCCTGGACAAGTCACCAGGTCATCCACATAGACAACCATTCACACTCACGGTTAATTTAGAGTCACCAGTTAACCTAACCTGCATGTCTTTGGGGGAAACCGGAGCACCCGGAGGAAACCCACGCAGACACGGGGAGAACATGCAAACTCCGCACAGAAAGGCCCTCGCCGGCCACAGGGCTCGAACCCGGACCTTCTTGGTGTGAGGTGACAGCACTGACCACTACACCACCCTGCTGCCCATTTCATACAACAAGCAGTCGAATTTACTCTGAAACTTCCTTAAGACAACACCGTTCTTGTTAATCTCTTTAGGTGCAATACTGTGCCATCCTATAGTGTTAACGATATTTGAAGACACGCCTTTATGCTCTTCAAAATGCTCGTCCAAGTATCTATATGTGTAACCAATATCACTCTCATCACAAGAGTCACATTTGAAATTATATACCACCTGTTGCTGATTTATAATCGGTGTTTTTTCCTCTTACAGTCTTAGTTTTCAAGCATCAGGATGGCACAGTAGCTATTGCACCTAAAGACAAGAACTTTGCTGTCTTAAGAAAGTTTCAGAGTAAATTCGACTGCTTGTTGGATGAAACGCTCGACATGCAATCGGACTCCTTACAGGCCAAACTTTTTGTTTAGCATTCTGCTAATCTATTTTTATACATTTTGACACTGACTTAGCTTACAAACACTTGCTTGATAATGGTGTCCGAGCATCACCGAAACATCGCACTCTTTTCCTTAGTTTTTAATACACTTTGTTTTTCTAAATCTTCACTTGTAAATTGAAGATTTACAAGTGAAGATTTAGAAAAACAAAGTGTACTAAATATATATATACATTTTCAATATCTCATCTCATCTATATTGAAAAAATGACAACACTTTTGATCTGTTTAAAGTTTTGTGGAGTATCTGTGAAATGTGAGATGCTTTTATCACTTGTGCTCTAACAGCTAGAAACAATCATCATTCTCTCATCCTCTCTCAATGTTTATTCTCTCTAGAAGTTATTAAATGTCAAAAGCACGTCATTTTACGAAAAGTGCAAACTCCTCTGTTCTGAAAATGTTCCTCATTCATCTCATCATCTCTAGCCGCTTTATCCTGTTCTACAGGATCGCAGGCAAGCTGGAGCCTATCCCAGCTGACTACAGGCGAAAGGCGGGGTACACCCTGGACAAGTCGCCAGGTCATCACAGGACTGACACATAGACACAGACAACCATTCACATTCACTTTAGAGTCACTAGTTAACCTAACCTGCATGTCTTTGGACTGTGGGGGAAACCAGAGCACCTGGAGGAAACCCACGCGGACAACATGCAAACTCTACACAGAAAGGCCCTCGCCGGCCACGGGGCTCGAACCCAGACCTTCTTTCTGTGAGGCGACAGCACTAACCACTACACCACCGTGCCACCCTGAAAATGCTCCTGTGAGAGAAAATATAAAGAACTGCCTTAACTGTGGAACAAAGTGGTGACACTGGGCACGCCTTTAACTAGAAAGGCACTCGGGAGAGTGCACACTTCCACCAAGCCACGCCACATCTAATCAATTGTTCCTTGGCTCATGGGCCACTTTTTCTTAAAATTTCATCAAAATCCATTCACTACTTTTTGAGTTAAGTTGGGAACAGTTAAACAAGCAAATGGAGGGGCGAAACAGTGGTGTAGTGGTTAGCACTGTCGCCTCACAGCAAGAAGGTTCTGGGTTCAAGCCCTGTGGCCAGCAAGGGCCTTTCCGTGTGGAGTTTGCATGTTGTCCGCGTGGGTTTCCTCCGGGTGCTCTGGTTTCCCCCACAGTCCAAAGACATGCAGGTTAGGTTAACTGGTGACTCTAAATTGACCGTAGGTGTGAATGGTTGCTTGTCTCTATGTGTCAGCCCTGTGATGACCTGGCGACTTGTCCAGGGTGTACCCCGCTTCTCACCCGTAGTCAGCTGGGATAGGCTCCAGCTTGCCTGTGATCCTGCATAGGAAAAGTGATTATGGATGGAGGGATAGACAAACAAATGGAGTTGAAAACAAAGTTGGCAGAGGTAAGTATGTTGGACAGGGGCAATTTAAAAATAAATAACTGGAATCTCCAATGATTACACTCGCAGAACTGCTGTGATAGACCAATCAGAGTTCAACAAAAACTAACACAGGGTAAAATTATTTTTGTTATTATGACCACAATGTAGTAATCAGCCTCAAAAACACATTTTATCTCTTTGTCCTCTCGACATCAGAAAACAGAATGAATACATGGTGAATACTGATGTGACGTAATAGATATGTGAAATTATCCAAGCATGTGGTGTGAACATTGATGTCGCCATGGACACACATAATGCGTGGGCAGGGAATGAGTAAAAAGAGCGAGGGAGGAAACATAGCTGTTCACTTGACACACTTCTCACACTCACATGATGATGATAATGGAGTTGTTACTTCTAACCATACTTATCTCAGGAAAGCTTTCAGGTAAAAGAAATATGATTATTATTTATGGTGGAATCTTAATTGTGTTTGATCATTGCAGAAGACGTGAGTTAATTTTTTTTTTTGAACAGCTACAGTATTTGTGTAAAAAATGATAAGGTCAGTGATGACGTGTTTTGACAGCTTGGATGAATTATATTACTCAAGCAATATGAACAACAAAAGTATCTCATGATGGCAAATTGTTAGAAAAGTCATTCTTTTGAAGATTAGACGTTGAAAGACTACATATGTTTTCAATGAGACGTGATGAAATAAGGAAACGGGTGCAGACCACAGTGAAATATCTCATGCTTCTCAGTCAGCTGCTGAAGTGTAATGCCTTCATCCAAAGCCCAGGGTTTGGAGGTTTGTGGTTACACAAGGATTGTGTTGTTTCTTTTGAATCAAACACTGCTCACGCGATATTTCTCTGAAAGTTGTAAAGAAATGGCTGACCTGTTATTGGTGATCATTTTGCAGTAGGTAGGAAGAGTGCAGAGAAGTCATCATAAGAAAAAACATAGCATGCTCTAACAGTGAGAGCTGTACAAAACAAGAGATAATGATGCAAGAAATAAAGCACTATATACACACACACACACACGCACACAGAGTGGTGCTTGAAAGTTTGTGAACCCTTTAGAATTTTCTATATTTCTGCATAAATATGACCTAAAACATCATCAGATTTTCACACAAGTCCTAAAAGTAGATAAAGAGAACCCAGTTAAACAAATGAGACAAACATATTACACTTGGTCATTTATTTATTGAGGAAAATGATCCAATATTACATATCTGTGAGTGGCAAAAGTATGTGAACCTCTAGGATTAGCAGTTAATTTGAAGGTTAAATTAGAGTCAGGTGTTTTCAATCAATGGGATGACAATCAGGTGTGAGTGGGCACCCTGTTTTATTTAAAGAACAGGGATCTATCTAAGGCCCTGTCCACACGGCAATGGATTCAGGTGACTCCGATACAATTGCTTATCGTTTAGGCCTGGCGTCCACACGGCACCGGCGTTTTGGGTGCCCAAAACGCAATCTTTTTGAGAACGGGTTCCAGAGTGGAAAGATCTGGCAATGTTGCCGTTGTGAAGTCGTCTGGATGAGTAGAACGGATTTGTTTACGATGACATCACAACCACATGACTGTGAGTGCTTCACGCCGGGTAGAAGTGTAACGAACTCGATGCGAGTTGTCAACAAATCCTATAACTTGGTTCATGAAACGTGCTTACAAAATATTTTCACTGTGAATATTTATTGTGTAATGGTGCAAAGTGAGAGAGAGAGAGAGAGAGAGAGAGAGAGACGGGCAGAGTCAATCCCGCCAGCAAAAATAGGGAAAAAAAGGAGCGATCTCACCTCTTCAGATGTTGGTTTAAGTCCTACAATACATTTCTCAAAAAGGGCATAGAAGAGCAAATTAATCCATCAATGTGTAGCATTCAATTTATTCCGGACCATTAAAGACGCCGCCTTCCGCGTAGAATCATACGTCATCCTCGCCACCATATTGGATAGGTCAAAGCGGAGAATAAAGATTAGCTGCGTTTAACTGTACCAACAGGTTTGCCGTCCAAACGAGATCACATGGGATTACCTTTCACAGGTGAGACTGGAAAAATACTTTTCATTGTATTTGGTCATTATAATGTAATTTTACGAACAGATTTTCCTGACTTTGTGGCTAATATGAAGTCTCGCGCATAATAGTTTATGCGCATGCGTCCTTACTTCTATTGTTCTGGTGTCTCCGAAGGGACCGTCTTACAGCGCCCCTAGAGGTGTGGCATGTGTATTGCATCGTTTTCAGCAAGCGTTGCGTTGCCATATGGACCTGATATTTTACTGATCGTTGCCCATTTGGACGCGATATATTTTTAAATAACATCTCGTTGCCGTTGTTGTGTGGATGTAGCCAAAGTCTGATCTTCACAACACATGTTTGTGGAAGTGTATCATGGCACGAACAAAGGAGATTTCTGAGGACCTCAGAAAAAGCGTTGTTGATGCTCATCAGGCTGGAAAAGGTTACAAAACCATCTCTAAAGAGTTTGGACTCCACCAATCCACAGTCAGACAGATTGTGTACAAATGGAGGAAATTCAAGACCATTGTTATCCTCCCCAGGAGTGGTCGACCAACAAAGATCACTCCAAGAGCAAGGCGTGTAATAGTCGGTGAGGTCACAAAGGACCCCAGGGTAACTTCTAAGCAACTGAAGGCCTCTCTCACATTGGCTAATGTTAATGTTCATGAGTCCACCATCAGGATAACATTGAACAACAATGGTGTGCATGGCAGGGTTGCAAGGAGAAAGCCACTGCTCTCCAAAAAGAACATTGCTACTCATCTGCAGTTTGCTAAAGATCACGTGGACAAGCCAGAAGGCTATTGGAAAAATGTTTTGTGGACGGATGAGACCAAAATAGAACTTTTTGGTTTAAATGAGAAGCGTTATGTTTGGAAAAAGGAAAACACTGCATTCCAGCATAAGAACCTTATCCCATCTGTGAAACATGGTGGTGGTAGTATCATAGTTTGGGCCTGTTTTGCTGCATCTGGGCCTGGACGGCTTGCCATCATTGATGGAACAATGAATTCTGAATTATACCAGCGAATTCTAAAGGAAAATGTCAGGACATCTGTCCATGAACTGAATCTCAAGAGAAGGTGGGTCATGCAGCAAGACAACGACCCTAAGCACACAAGTCATTCTACCAAAGAATGGTTAAAGAAGAATAAAGTTCAAGTTTTGGAATGGCCAAGTCAAAGTCCTGACCTTAATCCAATCGAAATGTTGTGGAAGGACCTGAAGCGAGCAGTTCATGTGAGGAAACCCACCAACATCCCAGAGTTGAAGCTGTTCTGTACAGAGGAATGGGCTAAAATTCCTCCAAGTCAGTGTGCAGGACTGATCAACAGTTACCGGAAACGTTTAGTTGCAGTTATTGCTGCACAAGGGGGTCACACCAGATACTGAAAGCAAAGGTTCACATACTTTTGCCACTCACAGATATGTAATATTGGATCATCTCATCTCATCTCATTATCTCTAGCCGCTTTATCCTTCTACAGGGTCGCAGGCAAGCTGGAGCCTATCCCAGCTGACTACGGGCGAAAGGCGGGGTACACCCTGGACAAGTCGCCAGGTCATCACAGGGCTGACACATAGACACAGACAACCATTCACACTCACATTCACACCTACGGTCAATTTAGAGTCACCAGTTAACCTAACCTGCATGTCTTTGGACTGTGGGGGAAACCGGAGCACCCGGAGGAAACCCACGCGGACACGGGGAGAACATGCAAACTCCACACAGAAAGGCCCTCGCCGGCCCCGGGGCTCGAACCCAGGACCTTCTTGCTGTGAGGCGACAGCGCTAACCACTACACCACCGTGCCGCCCATATTGGATCATTTTCCTCAATAAATAAATGACCAAGTATAATATTTTTGTCTCATTTGTTTAACCCTTTGATGCAAAACATGGGTCAAAAGTGACCCGGCTGAGTTTTTATCTTCTATATCTTTGCAATAAATTAATTCCATCATTCAGTATTCAAGGTATTCCTCAATTAACTTGTTTCTGATCATCATACATCCTTATTTTATTTTTTCCTTTCTTACTTTTTGAATAAAAACCCTTTTTGTATCACTACCCTTCTAATGCACAACATGGGTCGAAAACGACCTGCATTAATTTTCCAGGTTATTTCATGTATGGCTGAGTGTTTCTATGATATACTTTTGAAATAAATTCATTTTGTCATTTACTTTTCCAAATATGCAGTAAATATCTTGTTTCTGTTTAGCACAAATCATCATTTTTATTTTTCCTTTCTTAAGTTATGAACAAGCACAGCTTTTGTAATTCTACATCAAGTTTACACACATGGGTCAGAAACAACCCGCATGCATTTACTCCAGCGTTTGGTGGGAACTGTGAATTGTGCTTGTGTCAGACATTTCACAGCTCAGCACAGCGCCCTTTGCCCATCTAATACATGCAAGTAATGTTTTTCAATTGTTCTAACATTACCTTAGAAAAAAATTGATTATGTTTAGGTTCCCTTGAGAGTGAGTAGATTACTTGTCAGAAAGTTACAAGTAATTACTATTAGCTACCGAGCTGTTGACATATTCTACTTTAGTTAGCTAATTTTATTGGAGTTGGCTTGGCTAACTACATAGTTAATAAATAAATAAATAACTGGCCCCATTCACTGCTAAAGGAATTACTTGAAACAAATTATTATTATAGTATTAAGACATTTAATTTTAAATCACACTTGGATGACCCATGTGTAGTAATATAAAAAGTATTTTTGTTCATAAAGTAGGAAAGAAAAAATTAAATTAATGATTTGTGGTAAGTAAAAACAAGATATTTAAAGAATACTTGGAATATTCAATCATAAAATAAATTGATTTCAAAAGATAGAGCAAAGAAAAACTCAGTCAGCATGAAATAACCTGGAAAATGAATGCGGGTCATTTTTGACCCATTTTGTGCATTAGAAGGGGTGCGCATATGTTTTGCATCAAAAGGTTAACTGGGTTCTCTTTATCTGCTTTTATCAAAATACCTTTTAGCAACTGAAGACTTTGACCAAAACTACAATCCATTAAAAGTTTTTACCAGCAGAACTATAATGAATAAATTGCAAGGATGGAAAACAGGAAGACCAAGTTTGAAAAACACATGTATTCATTTGGCAGACTTTGACCAAAACTACAATCCATTAAAAGTTTTTACCAGCAGAACTATCATGAATAAATTGCAAGGATGGAAAACAGGAAGACCAAGTTTGAAAAACACATGTATTCATTTGGCACATGCTTTTATCCAGAGTGACTCAAAAAAGTGGCAGGATACAAAGTACTGTTGAGCATTTCAGGGTTTTGTTCTGGGACTCAAAACCATCTGAGACAAACATGAATCTGCACCTTTTTTTAAACATTTGCCCTCACTGGCCACTTTAATAAGAACACCTATATCCCTGAATATGTCTGTGAAGGTTCTCAGTCATCCAGATCATCATCAACCATCGGTACTGGACTTGCTTGAAATTTCTTGAAAACGTTTCACCTCTCATCCGAAAGGCTTCTTCAGCTCTGTCTGACTAGTGGGGAGTTCCAAGTATCCAAGCACATGGCTCAACACAGGAGGGCCAGCTCCTCAGGCCAGGACTCTGCAGTCTATCTTCATCTCAGTAACAAAGGACACTCGTTTCGGAACTGCAATGTACGCATTTTCAGAGAAGATCAGTGGTTTGAAAGAGGAGTAAAAGAAACTATCTCTGTTCACCTGGAACGACCATCACTGAACAGAGGAGGTGGTCTGAGACACCACTTATCAGCCACTTACAATGCAGTCCTTGGCACACTTCCCAGAAAACTGAATACACATCCACACCAAGAGTCAGTTGACTTCAATGACACATGATGGCAGAGAGAGCCAATGACCCACAGATCACCCTCATGACTCTCTAGGCTGCTCACACCGTTCACACCCAGCCTCCAGTGACCCTAACAATCTACAGGATGGCTGAGAGCATCAACGACCCATTTGACCTCAACGACTCTCCTTAGGGTTGCTTTTGGTCCACTAGAGGATAAATACCTGGAACTCACCACTACTGAGACAGAACTGAAGAAGCCTTTCGGATGAGAGGTGAAACGTCTTCAAGAATTTCAAGCAAGTCCAGTTGCCTTCTTTAGCACATATGGTTCTGTATCCCTCAAGAGAGGAAAAAAGACAAGGCAACATTTTCCAATCTTTAGCTGTCCTGTTTCGGTCAACCTGTACCCACAGTCACCTCAGGTTCCTGTTCTTGACTGACAGAAGTGGGACATGATGTGGTATTTTACTGTTTTAGCCCATCTACCTCACAGTTTAACATATTGTGCATTCTGAGATTCTTTTCTGGTCACCATGGTTGATGCTTATTTGATGTAGGGGAGAGCAGGGAGACTTGGGACAGTTTGTATTCCTATCAATTAATTTCAACCAATCAGGTTTTAGATGACATCAGAAGTTAGATTGTTGCCCGTTTAGAGTAACCGACTTCCTTTGGAGCCACGAAGCTGGACACTGCAGTCAGGTTTGTGCAGTTCAATATTTTAATCAACCAAAACTTGTATTTTCTACTTCACCTGCACCTCCATTCTATGGTGTCATGGATGCTGGGGAGTTCAGGATTTGTTAGGAACTAAAGTATGTCGCCAAAAGTTACCAGATATAGTTTTATTTATTAAACCGAAATTCTGGGGAAAACATTTAAGGATTTTTTTTTCAAAATGTCCAAATGGGGAGAGTTGAGACAGCTCATCATGTTACAGGTTTTTTCTTGTGGTTTACAAATATAAATGTGTTTAAAAATGTTTGTTAAAAATGTGGGAATGTATCTGCATGAGGATTAAACTTATTTCATTCCTTCTTGGAACTGTTTTGCCGAGTCAGGTTTTGGGTAAACTGACATTTTTCTGTCGCTGTCCTAGCACTGTGTGTTCATACAGTTCATATGTTCCAAGTTTTGATAATAAATAAAAATTAAACATGTAGGTCTAGGTATTTATCCCCCACCCAAACAAAGTTTGACGGGGGATATAGAAAAGGGTTCTGTCCGTCCATCCAGCTGTCTGTCCAGTCACGTTTTCGTTTCCGGGCCATATCTTTAAAACTACTGAAGATATCTTCATGAAACTTTGTATACATATCAAGCAACATGTGAACTGGGGCCTTTTGCTATTTTGTCTTTTTGAAAAAAATAATTTTTCAAATTTTTACATAAAAATAGATTTTGACTTAGTTTCTTAGAGCAATGTTCGTTTCTGGAGCGTATATCCAAAACTATTCATGATACGGATTTGAAACTTGGTATACATGGTGATGTAGATGTGCCTTTTCATACTAAGAAATTTGAGGAATTTTAATTTTTCATGTTTCCATGAAAACAATTTCACACTTAGTCGCTCAGTTTAGTCTTTGGGGTAGGTTTTGTTTCCGGAGCAGAACTTGAAAACTATGAGTGGTATGGTCTTGAAAGTTGGTATATGGTATATTAAGTAGTGTATATGTGCCTTTTGATACTAAGAAATGTGAGAAATTTGAATTTTTAGCTCACCTGGACCAAAGGTCTGGTGGGTTTATGCCATGAGCTGCTGAGGTCAGTGTAAAGAGGTAGGGTTGGTTTCCTGCAGCAGAACTTGAAAAATGTGACAAATAATATCTTGAAACTTGGTATATACACTGAGTGCAGAATTATTAGGCAAGTGAGTATTTTGACCACAACATCCTTTTAATGCATGTTGTCCCACTCCAAGCTGTTTAGGCTTGAAAGCCTACTACCAATTAAGTATATCAGGTGCTGTGCATCTGTGTAATAAGAGGGGGTGTGGTCTAATGACATCAACACCCTATATCAGGTGTGCATAATTATTAGGCAACCTCTTTTCCTCTGGCAAAATGGGTCAGAAGAGAGATCTGACAGACTTTGAAAAGTATAAAATTGTGAGATATCTTGCAGACGGATGCAGCACTCTTGAAATTGCGAAGATGTTGAAACGTGATCACCGAACAATCAAGCGTTTCATTGCAAATAGTCAACAGGGTCGAAAGAAGCGTGTGGAAAAAAAAAGGCGCAAAATAACTGCACATGATCTGCGGAAAATCAAGCGTGAAGCTAACAAGCAGCCATTAGCATCCAGTTCTGCCATATTCCAGAGTTGCAACATTCCTGGAGTGTCAAAGAGTACAAGGTGTGCAATACTGAGGGACATGGCCAAGGTAAGGAAGGCTGAAAAACGACCACCACTGAGTAAGGCACACAAGATAAAACGTCAAGACTGGGCCAAGAAATATCTTAAGACTGATTTTTCTAAGGTGCTGTGGTCTGATGAGATGAGAGTGACTCTTGATGGGCCAGATGGATGGGCCTGTGGCTGGATCAGTAATGGGCACAGAGCTCCACTCCGACTCAGACGCCAGCAAGGTGGAGGTGGAGTACTGCTATGGGCTGGTATCATCAAAGACGAGCTTGTTGGACCTTTTCGAGTTGAGGATGGACTCAAACTCAACTCCCAGACCTACTGCCAGTTCCTGGAAGAAACCTTCTTCAAGCAGTGGTATAGGAAAAAGTCAGCATCTTTCAAGAAGAACATGATTTTCATGCAGGATAATGCTCCATCTCATGCGTCCAAATACTCCACTGTGTGGCTAGCCAGTAAAGGTCTGAAAGGTGAAAAAAATAATGACATGGCCCCCTTGTTCACCTGACCTAAACCCCATAGAGAACCTGTGGTCCATTATAAAACGTGAGGTCTACAAAGAGGGAAAACGGTACACCTCTCTGAACAGCGTCTGGGAGGCCGTGGTTGCTGCTGCACACAATGTTGGTCGTGAACAGATAAAGAAATTGGCAGAATCTATGGATGGAAGGCTTTTGAGCGTCCTCATGAAGAAGGGTGGCTATATTGGTCACTGATTTGTTTTTGTTTTGTGTTTGAATGTCAGATATGTTTATTTGCAAATCTGGAGTTGTCATATCAGTGTACCTGGTGAAAATAAATAAGTGAAATGGCTACATATTTGGTTTTTATTAAGTTGCCTAATAATTCTGCACAGTGAAAGTTACCTGAACACATACATATTCTCCTAAAATGGCCAAAACTAAAAACACCCCACTCTAACTTCCATACATATTCAGCTTTGATATTTATGAGTCTTTTTGTTTGATTGAGAACATAGTTGTTGTTCAATAATAAAACTAATCCTCAAAAATACAACTTGCCTAATAATTCTGCACTCCGTGTAGTTGGTATATAGGGCGGGGGATATAGATGACTCTGTCTTCTTGTTTATTTTTGTCTCATGTCTCCCTGCAAAAAAATAATGCCAGTTGGGGGTGTCGTGGCTCTGGTGGATAAGGTGCCATACTATAAATCCGGGGACCCGGGTTTGATTCTGACCTGAGGTCATTTCCTGATCTGTTTTTACACTGTCCTATCCAATAAAGGTGAAAAAAACATCTTTAAAAAAATAATAATGCCAGAAAAAGTGAAGTCTGAAGGCCAGTATATATGATAAGCTGAGAAACTAATGTTGTGGTAAGAGGGCATAATAAATTCTCTCTAATGCAATACGAATGTGATGCTACCTGCAAAGAATTTCACCCAATGTACAAAAGCTGAAAATCTGTCCCTGCTCTCCCCTACCTTCTAGTCAGATCGAAGCAGGCTGGTCATTCTCCTCTGACCTCTCTTGTCAACAAGATGTTCCAGCCTACAAAACTGCTGCTTGCTGGATGTTTTTGTTTTCATTCTGTGTAATCTCTACAGATTGTTTTGTTGTGAAAGTTCCAGGAGATCAGCAGTTTCTGAAATACTCAAACCATCCCTTCTAGCTATAACAACCATGAAAGTCAGGAAATCACATTTTTCAGATGATGTACATTAACTGAAGTACATGAATTGATGCATTGCACTGCTGCCACATGATTGATTGATTGATTGATTGATTGATTGATTGGATAATTTTATGAATGTACAGGTGTTTCAGTGACCAGAGAGTGTACATTTACAGCATTCAGCAGATACCCTTATCTAGAGCAACTTACATATGTGTTTATATCTTCACCAAAAACATATTCTTCTGCTAATACAAATAGGTCAACATCTAAGGCCCAATCCCAATTCTAATTTCTACCCCTACCCCTCCCCCTTCCCCTCCGCCTTCCCCTTGGCCCTTCCCCTTGAAACTGAGCTACAAGGGATAGGGCTTGAAATTCAACCCTTACGTATTGGGATAGCCCTTCAACGATCGCATACGTCATCGCGTACCTCCGTCAGCGTTTACGTTAGCAAAACGCGACCAAATGCGTCATTGGCTGCGACCAGCCGCTACAGTCAGAGCCAGAGGCAGAACCAGAAATCTCTGCTGGCAGGGTGTGATTTGTTAACTAACACCACTGAATGGGATATCTTTGGCGCTTCGTGCACCACATCCGACAGAATGAGGTGTCAGAACACTCATGTAAACAATAAAAGTGAGAATAACAGAACAAAACGTACGCAGTCAAGCAACCGAAAACAATACTCACTCCCAAAGCTTTTTAGCAGCAGCTTGGATTTCAGAAATCGCTGCTCATTCTCAGCTCGAAAGCGAATCAAGCGGCGTGTTTCCTCTGGATAACAACTTAAAACACGTAAATAATGGAGAAAATACATTTATGACAATCTTTCGCCGCGGGAACCGCCATCTTTATGAAATCCGCATGAAATCTCGCTGAAATCCGCATGGCATTGTGGGAAATCACTCAAACCCCTTCGTTCGGAGTCAGCTCCAGGAAAATCTCCGTTTGGAGGGGTACAGAAGCCCTCCCCCTTCCCCTACCCCTCCGCGTTAACTGGGATTGGGATACCCCTACCCCTTCACGTGAACGCGCAAAATGGAGGGGAAGGGCCAAGGGGTTGGTCCAAGGGGTGAAATGGGATTCGGCCCAAGAATACTATCAGCTAAATCCCTGTTAGAGAGGAGTTAGTAACATGAAATCAATACTTAGTGAAGAGGTAGGTCTTCAGTCTTGGTTTGAAGATAAAGAAAGTTGAGGAAATTCCAGCACCTGAGTGCCAGGAGAGAGAGAAGTAGCTTGGGGGAAATAAGTATTCAACACATCAACTATTTTTCTCTTAAACATATATCCGGTGTGTTTCCATACTTAATGGAGTCTTTGTTTGCAATGACAGCTTCAAAATATTTCCTGTATGAAGATTCTGACCTCTCACAGTGTTCGGGTGAAATTTTGGCTTGTTATTCGACACAAACAGTCTTTAAATGAGATGGTAAATCATGATCTTTAGTTCATTCTACAAATTCTACAAGTGAGGTGATTGGCTGAGCCACTCCAACCCCTTCACTTTCTTCCTATTGCAGGCATATCAGGTGAAAATTCAAATTCAATCCAAATTGCTTGAAACTGCCCTAATTGAATTCAGAATTGAATGCAAAACATCATACTTTTTGCAGAATTACAGCCCCGATTCCAAAAAAGTTGGGACAAAGTACAAATTGTAAATAAAAACGGAATGCAATAATTTACAAATCTCAAAAACTGATATTGTATTCACAATAGAACATAGACAACATATCAAATGTCGAAAGTGAGACATTTTGAAATGTCATGCCAAATATTGGCTCATTTGAAATTTCATGACAGCAACACATCTCAAAAAAGTTGGGACGGGGCAATAAGAGGCTGGAAAAGTTAAAAGGTACAAAAAAGGAACAGCTGGAGGACCAAATTGCAACTCATTAGGTCAATTGGCAATAGGTCATTAACATGACTGGGTATAAAAAGAGCATCTTGGAGTGGCAGCGGCTCTCAGAAGTAAAGATGGGAAGAGGATCACCAATCCCCCTAATTCTGCGCCGACAAATAGTGGAGCAATATCAGAAAGGAGTTCGACAGTGTAAAATTGCAAAGAGTTTGAAAATATCATCATCTACAGTGCATAATATCATCAAAAGATTCAGAGAATCTGGAAGAATCTCTGTGCATAAGGGTCAAGGCCGGAAAACCATACTGGGTGCCCGTGATCTTCAGGCCCTTAAGGCCAATTTATGCTGACAACGCAGTCCTCGCAGATGGCATCGCAGATGGCGTCTGCGTAGCCCCCCCTTCGCAGACGCTCTGCGCACACCTCCCAAAAATTGTGACCACCGCAGAAGCCTCGCAGACAGCGTCGCAGACAAGAGGGCTCTGATTGGTCCACTCTACATCCGCTGTACATGCACTTCCGCTTCCCTACTTTCCCGGTTTGGTTTGTTTTCACTACCGCCATTTTTAAAAACACGAGCGAAGATGGAGCAGCACGAAGAACGGTTGATCGAGGAAGTGAGGAAGTACGTACATCTATACGACTCCAGTTCTAGTCATTATAAGTAACCGGAGGATAAACACTCCACTAACCACACCCACCAACTACTCCTAGCGATTTCGCGACTTCGTGCCCCCTTGCGTTGTGGCGGTGAATAACATCACGCACGCCTATTACTCCCCGCTCAACGATAAATTACAACTGTCTGCGAAAAGCTATCTGCAAAAGCCTTGTCGCAAGAGCAGAGGCCCTTAGACGGCACTGCATCACATACAGGCATGCTTCTGTATTGGAAATCACAAAATGGGCTCAGGCTCTCTCCATACATTTGCATAGAATGGAAGTGAGTGCAATGGGTCTAAAGTCATTCAGTTGCACCAGGTTTTTTAGGAACTGGCACAATATTTGACCGCTTCCATGTGTTGGGAACTGTGGATGTCTGTAGCAACTTTTGCTACAGACATCCACAGTTCCCAACACATGGAAGCGGTCAAATATTGTGCCAGTTCCTAAAAAACCTGGTGCAACTGAACTGAATGACTTTAGACCCATTGCACTCACTTCCATTCTATGCAAATGTATGGAGAGAGTGGTGAGCAAGCATATAACTGCTAGTGTATCCAACACTTTAGACCAACTCCAATTTGCATATAAGGCTACGTTTACATTAGACCGTATCTGTCTCATTTTTTTCGCGGATGCACTGTCCGTTTACATTAAACCGCCTGGAAACGCCGGGAAACGGGAATCCGCCAGCGTCCACGTATTCAATCCAGATCGTGTCAGCTCCGGTGCTGTGTAAACATTCAGAATACACGGATACGCTGTGCTGAGCTCTAGCTGGCGTCTCATTGGACAACGTCACTGTGACATCCACCTTCCTGATTCGCTGGCGTTGGTCATGTGACGCGACTGCTGAAAAACGGCGCGGACTTCCGCCTTGTATCACCTTTCATTAAAGAGTATAAAAGTATGAAAATACTGCAAATACTGATGCAAATACTGCCCATTGTGTAGTTATGATTGTCTTTAGGCTTGCCATCCTTCCACTTGCAAGTGGTAAGTGATATGCGCTGGGATCACACACACAGCGGCTCAGTCCCGAATCGTGGCTTGTGCACTTCACTCGCGTGCTCTGTGAGCTGCGCAAGGCCGGAGTGCGCACCCTCCAGAGGGCACTCGCTGTTCAGGGTGGAGTGATTTGGAGCGCAGGATGCCTGCGGAGCCGAGCGTATCCGTGTATTGGTATTGCTGTGTGCACGCAAATCGTGTATTGGTGTTGCTGTGTGCACACTAATCGTTTTAAAAACGTTAATCTGATGATCCGCTGATACGGTCTAATGTAAACATGGGCTAAATGTCAAAGGGGCACAGATGATGCAACTATAATACTGTTTAATATCTTAGCCAAACACTTACAAGTTCCTTCTCATTACGCTAGAATCTTGTTCATAGATTTTACATCTGCTTTTAATTCTATGCAAATTCATGTACTGTTGCAAAGACTTGTTGATTTAGGGGTTAATGGTGGAATAATTCATTGGGTTAGGGATTTTCTCTCTGACCGCCCTCAATGGGTTATCGTGGGGAATATTGAGTCAGATCTCACTGTTTTGAATACTGGGGCACCGCAGGGCACCATTTTATCTCCCTTACTGTTCTCTATATATACGAACGAATTCAAAATCCAAGAAGAACATTTTAGGTTATTTAAATATGCTGATGACCTGGCTCTGGTTGGTCTACTGCAGCAGGGTGATATGGAAAGAGAATATGCTTACGCCCGCCAAACATCATCTCTTCAAGAATGGTGCCAAAATAGTTTTTTAGAAATGAATGCAAGTAAGACTAAAGAACTTGTCATTCAAAATGATAAGGACCTGTTATCTCCAATAATCATTAAGGGACAGACAGTGGAAGTTGTGAACGATTTTAAATATCTTGGCACTTTTATAGACAGTAAACTCATTTTTAAAGAAAACACAGATTTTATTTTTAAAAGGTGCTCACAACGTCTTTACCTACTCCATAGACTCAGAAACTTTGGTGTGAACAAGGACATCCTACAAACAGTGTATAAAGATCTTGTTGAAAGCATTTTATCATTTAATATGATCATGTGGTTTGGTAACTTGAACATGCAGAGAAAAAATAAGCTACAGAGAATAGTGAATATGGCCACAAAGATAATAGGAAAGCCACAAAAGCACTTAAGTATAATGTATGATGAACAGATTTTAAACAAAACCACGAAAATCATAAATGACCCTTCCCACCCGCTCCACTGTGAATTCGAGCTTCTACCCTCAATATTTTTCATCAAAACAACTACAGTTATATTCTAAAATAGTTATTTATTTACATGAATCAGTTTGATTTGAGAAAAATAAGTAGGTAAAGCTATGAAAACTCACTTCAAAGTCTCCCGTGAATCACAACATTAAAACTAGCTGACGGAAAATTTTGCTGAATACTTCATCAGAAACAGTGAGAGCAAGAGAACATCCCTATAAAAGTTATCTGATTTTATATTCACAAGTAATTTAGTCAGAAACCAATCAGAAGACAGAGAGCCTGACCGTTTTCCCATGACTCAAAAAGCATTGTCAGGTTTCCGACGTCACGCGAACAGAGTTTTTACTCTGTTACGGTATACCAACTTTAACCTGCTGTTACTCCCAAAATACTGAACAGATCTTAACGAGATAAATTTCTTTGGAAAGCAGAGATTATTAAGCTTTTTAATGATACTATTCACCATAGAAAATATTCAAGAATGAAACAATGACAGATTTGGAAGCTTAGATGAGCATCTGCATGCATAATTTTCACAGCATAGCCAGTGAGTGTCTGATATGCCTACCTATGGAACCAATTTAGAGTTGCCTTTACATTATGTTTTGGATCATTGTCCTACTAGAAAGTCTGCCCACGTCTCATCCTCATCATCCTAGTGGATGGCAAAAGTTTATTCCCAAGAATTTTCCAGTACATGACTCTGTTCATTTTCCCTTCGATATTTTGTATTCCATTGGTACCGTAGACCTCTCCAAATGTTCTGGAGCAAACTTCACCCAAGCTTCAACATACCTTTTCTTCAGTAATGGAATCTTCTGTGGTGAACAAGAATGGAGACCATGGCTGTGGAGTGCATTACTGATTGTTTTCTCTGTGACAACTGTACCCACTGCTTCCAGCTCTTTTTAGAGTGCTTTTTGAGTGGTCTTCAGCTCTTGGGCTACTCTTCTGACTAAAGCCAGTATCTCACTGGGCTGCGACAGCTTGCGACAAATTGCGAACGTCATTCATGAGAGAGTTTCAAAAGTGTCTTGAAACATTCACGGGGCTTCTCAATTTCCTCGCATGAGTCGCAAAGTGTCCCTCCTTCATCGCTGAAATTTTGAAAATGTTTTAAAAAATTGTGCGACAAAATTTCTCTCAAAACAGCCGCAAATGCATCGCTGGTGTTGCAAAGCCATCACGAACCCTTCTCAAGTCAGTTTCCGTGAAGTGAGATACTGGCTGAAGTGCAAGAACTGAATTTGCATATTTTATCACAATTGTTGTGTCTCCAACTAGTCGCAGGCTGTTGCAGCCCAGTGAGATACTGGCTTAACACTTTGACTGCCCAGAACAGAAATCTTGCAAGAAGCTCCTGTGCATGGCTGGTTGATGGTTGAGTGATGTTCCTTCCACTTGGAGATAATGGTGTTGTTCTTAATGGGACATTTAGGGGTTGAGAAATCCATTGGTAACGAGTGCAGTTGCTATGCTACTCAATAATCTTGTCATGAAGATCTTGGGTGAAACTGGAATATTACAATTTCTTTTTCTGTGTAGTTTTATACTGTTAATACCAATGTCTGCTCAATGTTTCATGTGAATAGCTACACTGGAAATAGCTGATGTATTGAATACTTTGCGATTTCCCCCACTGGATTGACACACACATTTTTTGTATCTTAAGGGATAATGGGTGAAGTACATATTCTAGAGACTCTGAGGACTATAGTGCAGAGTGTCCTTCAGGTTGTTATGAAAAGTGTAGGTATACAGGCCCAGGATGGCTGAACTGTGAATGCAGCCACATACAGAAACTAAAGTCCTTTTCTTATTGGTACTATATACTGAAAAGTGCTAAATGAATGGAACAGATTCTAAATTATACTGGTCACAGTGAAATTCATATTGATATTCTCTTTCTGCTTTTCAGCATGCAGTACCAATCATACTCAAAGAAGGTAGATGGTTAAAAGTTTCAGTGTTTGAGACAAGCTATATTTACAGTCCAGCAAAATGTAGCCATGCTTGTCTTGTCCATAACATGTAGCCTACTATTATCTTGTCTATCTGGCTTCTTTTTCTTATTCTTCTCTTGGCTGTTCTCATTAGGGGTTGCTACAGCAGATAATCTCCCTCCATCTCCTCCTGTCCTCCATATCTTTTTTCTGTCACACCAACCATCCTCATGTCCTCCTTCACTATGTGTAAACATTAGCCGTGGACAAGGCTATGGCAACTTGGCGGGCAAATCCATAGAAAGTCATTTGACTAACCAGACTGCACAGCTATTGCAATGTTATCACTAGCTCTAAAAGCACAGACAACTTCATTGCAAGCTTTCTCTTGGAATAAAACATTTACAGACCTCAATATGCTTCTACGGGTTGGACGGCGAGTTTTTGTAGGCCGTGATGTGGTTCATTTTCGGCAAACAAAGCAAACATTTAAAACGAAATGAATCTTTAATCCTTTCAGAAAACTGAAACATGGATTCATGGGCCATGGGTGCATGCATTCTCCAAAAGAACCGCCTCCTTCCATTCTGTCATCAACTGATCGTGTTCAAATAATGCTACTGGGAAATCACTGAACTTGATTTTATCCAGTTTATGGATGTGACGTGACACTAGTGATTACTGATAGGCTGTCTCAGTGTCACCTACGAAAAAACAATGAAAAAAGAAAAGCTGCAAAAAAACATCCACTATCAAAGCTGTTTCATAGTAACAAGTAACGAGGACCTTGATCAAAATGCAGTGGAGTAAAAAATACGATATTTGTCTTTTGAATGTAGTGAAGTTAAAATCTTAAGTTTAAAAAAATAATACTCAAGTAATGTACAGATATTCAAAAAGTGTACTGACAGTAAGTACAGTACTCAAGTAAATGCACTTTGTTACTGTCCACCCCTGTACACTACTAAGCAAGCAACATGAAAACCAAGGAGCCTCCAAACAGGTCAGAGAACCCTTTAGAATTTTCTATATTTCTGCATAAATATGACCTAAAACATCATCAGATTTTCACACAAGTCCTAAAAGTAGATAAAGAGAACCCAGTTAAACAAATGAGACAAAAATATTATACTTGGTCATTTATTTATTGAGGAAAATGATCCAATATTACATATCTGTGAATGGCAAAAGTATGTGAACCTCGAGTTAATTTGAAGGTGAAATTAGAGTCAGGTGTTTTCAATCAAGGGGATGACAATCAGGTGTGAGTGGGCACCCTGTTTTATTTAAAGAACAGGGATCTATCAAAGTCTGATCTTCACAACATGTTTGTGGAAGTGTATCATGGCATGAGCAAAGGAGATTTCTGAGGACCTCAGAAAAAGCATTGTTGATGCTCATCAGGCTGGAAAAGGTTACAAAACCATTTCTAAAGAGTTTGGACTCCACCAATCCACAGTCAGACAGACTGTGTACAAATGGAGGAAATTCAAGACCATTGTTACCCTCCCCAGGAGTGGTCGGCCAACAAAGATCATTCCAAGAACAAGGCGTGTAATAGTCGGCGAGGTCACAAAGGACCCCAGGGTAACTTCTAAGCAACTGAAGGCCTCGCTCATATTGACTAATGTTCATGAGTCCACCATCAGGAGAACACTGAACAACAATGGTGTGCATGGCAGGATTGCAAGGAGAAAGCCACTGCTCTCCAAAAAGAACATTGCTGCTCATCTGCAATTTGCTAAAGATCATATGGACAAGCCAGAAGGCTATTGGAAAAATGTTTTGTGTACAGATGAGATCAAAATAGAACTTTTTGGTTTAAATGAGAAGCGTTATGTTTGGAGAAAAGAAAACACTGCATTCCACCATAAGAACCTTATCCCATCTGTGAAACATGGTGATGGCAGTATCATGGTTTGGGCCTGTTTTGCTGCATCTAGGCCAGGACGGCTTGCCATCATTGATGGAACAATGAATTCTGAATTATACCAGCGAATTCTAAAGGAAAATGTCAGGACATCTGTCCATGAACTGAATCTCAAGAGAAGGTGGGTCATGCAGCAAGACAACGACCCTAACACACAAGTCGTTCTACCAAAGAATGGTTAAAGAAGAATAAAGTTAATGTTTTGGAATGGCCAAGTCAAAGTCCTGACCTTAATCCAATCAAAATGTTGTGGAAGGACCTGAAGCAAGCAGTTCACGTGAGGAAACCCACCAACATCCCAGAGTTGAAGCTGTTCTGTATGGAGGAATGGGCTAAAATTCCTTCAAGCTGGTGTGCAGGACTGATCAACAGTTACCGGAAAAGTTTAGTTGCAGTTATTGCTGCACAAGGGGGTCACACCAGATACTGAAAGCAAAGGTTCACATACTTTTGCCACTCACAGATATGTAATATTGGATCATTTTCCTCAATAAATAAATGACCAAGTATAATACTTTTGTTTCATTTGTTTAACTGGGTCCTCTTTATCTACTTTGAGGACTTGTGTGAAAATCTGATGGTGTTTTAGGTCATTTATATAGAAATATAGAAAATTCTAAAGGGCTCACAAACTTTCAAGCACCACTGTACATCAGGGTTTGGCTATAAAAAAATATTCCAAACTTTGAATATCCCAGGGAGCACCATTAAATCCATTATAGCAAAATGGAAAGAATATGGCACCACTACAAACCTGACAAGACAAGGCCGCCCACCAAAACTCACAGACCGGGCAAGGAGGGCGTTAATCAGAGATGCAATAAAGATACCAAAAATTACACTGAAGGAGCTGCAAAGATCCACAGTGGAGATGGGAGTATCTGTCCATAGGAGCGCTTTAAGCCATACACTGCACAGAGTGGGGCTTTATGGAAGAGTGGCCAGAAAAAAAAAGTCATTGCTTAAGAAAACACATTTGGAGTTTGCCCAACAGCATGTGGCAGACTCCCCAAACACATGGAAGAAGATTCTCTGGTCAGATGAGACTAAAACTGATCTTTTTGGCCATCATGGGAAATGCCATGTGTAGCGCAAACCCAACACTTCCCATCACCCTGAGAACACCATTCTTACAGTGAAGCATGGCAATGGCAGCATCATGCTGTGGGGATATTTTTCATCTGCAGGGACAGGAAAGCTGGTCAGGACTGAAGAAAAGATGGATGGCGCTAAATACAGGGCATTTCTGGAGGAAAACCCTGTTTGAGTCAGCCAGAGGTTTAAGACTGGGACGAAGGTTCACGTTTCAGCAGGACAATGACCCGAAACATACTACTAAAGCTACACTGGAGTGGTTTAAAGGGAAACATTTAAATGTCTTGGAATGGCCTAATCAAAGCCCAGACTTCAATCCAGTTGAGAATCTGCTGCATAACTTGAAGATTGCTGTACACCAACACAACCCATCTAACTTGAAGGAGTTGGAGCGGTTTTGCCTTGAGGAATGGGCAAAAATCTCAGTGGCTAGATGTGCAAAGCTAATAGAGACATACCCCAAGAGATTTGCAGCTGTAATTGCAGCAAAAGGTGGCTCTACAAAATACTGACTTTGGGGGGTGAATACCTATGCACACTCCAGATTTCTGTTTTTTCATCTTAATTATTGTTTGTGTCACAATAAAAAACAATTTGCACCTTTAAAGTGGTAGGCATGTTGTGTAAATCAGATGGTGCTAACCCCCAAAAATCCATTTTAATTCCAGCTTGTAATGCAACAAATCAGGACAAACACCAAGGGGGATGAAACTTTTGCAAGACACTGTATATATAATACTTTCCATAAGTACTGAATCCCCTTGAAATTTTCGCTATTTTGTAGTGTTACAAATTGGAACCCAATTGATTCTTTGACTAATGGCCTCTTTACCCAATCACTTTTGGTTGTTCAGTCCCCTCTTGGCAGAATCACAGTTGTGCCATATTCTTCGTGACTGAGCTATTGCACATCATGATATATTTAAAGGTGCTCCACTAGATGATGAAAGGATTTTTCTCCCCAGAACTATTTTGTGTGGATTCATGACACAGTATCCCAATTAAGTCCCTTTCAATTACAGGATATAAAATATGGAAAAGTTCAAATGGGGGTGAATAATACAAGCCACTTTATGGGCTGTAATAGCTTCGTGAAAAAGAACAAAATATTATTTTGCGGAAATAAAAGGCTTGCACTTTCAAATATTGGGGGGGACAGTCAGTTATCATGGGCAGATGCTGGGAGAAATGAGAATCTGGATTTTACAATGGATTTGAAATTAACCTATCAAGATGGGACTGAAGTGCAGACTTTCAGCTTTAATTCAAGTCTTTATCCAGGTTTAGCAATCACAATCATATTCCTTTCACCATTTAGGAATTGCAGACTTTTTTTTTTTTTACATCCAAGAGCGTCTTAAGGCAAAGAAATGTAATGTCCGTCCTTCAGTTGCCAAGTCAGTCACCTAACCTCAATCCAGTTGATCATGTTTTTCACTCAGTGCGTTTACATGCACATAGAGAGAATCATATTTCTGCCGTTGCTCGACTGAAATCGAAGTTCAAAATGCCATGTATACACCTTAATTCGGCTGAAATTGAACTTGATTTCTCAGAATCGAGCTACACGACCTAGATTATGCGATTTCTGCTGAGCTACTTAGTGCATGTGTCCCTATCGAGATACGTAATCGAGCTGCTTACTTCAGCACTGCCCCTTCCGGAAGTGACAAGTGACGAGACCACAAGCGGGTAACACAACAGCCTCGGTCGGCATGACAACGGCATGAATCTTTTCTTTTTGTGGCATTGTTTGCACTGTTAAAATTTAGCTCACTTACTGAATCACCAAATACATCTGTACAGCTGTTGCATAGCTGTGAATTGTGTACATAAACAAGTCATTGTATTTGTGTGTGTATATATATATATATATATATATATATATATATATATATATATATATATATATATATATATATATATATATACACACACATACCGGTATATATGTGTCCAACATTTGAAGAATGTCAATAAAAACAAAACAATTGAACTTTTTGTGTGTTTATTAAGACATAAGTTAAATTGTAAGCAAAAAATATATATTTTTTGTAAGCAAAAAATGGACTTTAGAAAAATATACAATTGTGCAAAATAAGTTGTCTTATGAAACAGTGGTCTGCGCAGGACAGTTTGTAGCCATACAGTCTGTTAGAGCAAGCCTAACAGCTTGAGCACGGAACTTGTGAACATGGAACTGCCAGTGTTGCCAGATTGGGCAGTTTTAAGTGCATTTTGGCGGATTTGAACATGTTTTGGGCTGGAAAACGTCAGCAGTATCTGGCAACACTGCTGATAACTTTGTTTATACTCTTGAATAGCTCTTCTTCATGATGACAACCGGAAGTGTACCAACATGATGGGGCGTGTAGCGCCACCTGTGGCTCGGGTGCACAATGCACCTCACACAATAGCTCGATTTCATCGTGTGCATGTACGATTGGATTTCTCTGGCACCCCTGCTGGGACCTTCAGCTCGATTACCAACAGCAGCTCGATTTGGATGTGCATGTAAACGTAGTCACTGACTTAAGACAACACTGAAGGCAGAAACACTCACAAACAAGCAGTAAAGGCCTGGTGAAGCATCTCAAGGGAGGATACTCAGTATTTGGTGATGTCCATGAGTTCCAGACTTCAGGCGGTCATTGACTGCAAAGGATTTTCATCCAAGTATTAAAAATAATCCTTAAATTTATCATTAAGATAGCTTGTCCAATTGCTTTTGAGCCTACAAAAATGGAAGGACTATGCAAAAAATGGCTGTAATTCCTAAATGGTTAATGCAGTATTTCTTGTTTAACCCCTTGAATTAAAGCTGCAAGTCAACAATTCAATAACATCTTGATGGCTTCATTTCAAATCCAATGTGACGGTGTACCTCTCCAGATATTTATGGACCCAACTGCAATCAATTTCAGTGTCTTTGGATCAATCAAGCAAACAAATCCAATGGATCTGTGTGAGATTTGATGAAAGAGATACATACATTTAATTGATTGAACTACTTTCTGTATGAATAGTAGCAGATCAGTTTAAAAATGTAAGATTTATTCAAACTGAATAAAAGGAATTATTCTATCCCCATTCCCTGGATATAAGCAATCGCGCACTCTGATTGGCTGCCCTACTACTAGGATATCAACTCATATACCATGAGTGGAGATAAACAAAATGGCGGAGCATGTTGCTGAACCAACCAAGGACAAAATAAAAACTTGATTCGAAAACAAAACTCCAAAATTGTTATGAAGTATTTAAAAGAAATAGTGAAAAGAATATATGCCCCTCACCCCCCCCCCCCCCCCCCCCAATATCTCCTGTTCCACACTCCAGCCCAGTTGGTGGTGGGAATGCACCTTTAAGTTGGTTTTCCAACTGCCAAAAAACCCTAAAGAAGAAGGAACCCCCCCCCCCCCCCCCCCCCAAAAAAAAAACCCCACAAAAATATAAAAAAAATGAATAAAATTATTTGATGGTCAGAATGTATTTTTTTTTTATTTTTCAAGAATTTTCATTATAGCATTTTTCACAAATTGCTACTGTCATTTTGCCGGTTTGTTTACATTCTCAGCGGAAATTATTTTGTCAGACGTTTTGTATAAAGTTTTTATTTGTCGAATTTGCTAAAAATAAAAATGCCCTGTTTCTCAAAATCCAGTGAATGTGGATAGAATAAAACAGTTATTCCACTCAATCTCATCGTACATGGCTTATTGCGGAGCTCCTGTGCGGGCCTTTGGCCTGAGCGAGTAGAGCCCCATAGGCATAGAGTGTGGATACATAAAGAAACCCATTGAGTTGTTTTCTGATAGTTTCAGTCCTGTGCGTGCCTCCACCATACTATTGTTAGTAATTATAGTAATTACTAGTTATACACACTGCCTAGTGTCCAGTGTTCACCGATAAAGAAATAAAACAAAAGAGGCTGGCTATGATAAGAAAATTCTACAACCCAGAAACAGATAGGAACTCCACTTTTAGGCAGTGCCTAAATCTATATATTAGACAACTTGGTGCTATGTGCCTCGTCGGCTATCAGCTCATGTATGACTCGATTTCGTGGAATAACTGTTAAATATCTCATTATCTACTTGATGGAAGAACATTGATAATCAATAGCCCACAGTAAAATCTGATTAAAATGTATTGATTCCACTCTTCAGATTTATGTTATAAAATGTGTTTGTTTATTTTTATTTCCTTTTTTCTTTCTTGTTCCTGCAGTTACTTGGACTGTCCCAGACACAGTAGTTAATGTGCCTGTGCAACAAGGAAAGTCCATCATCATTCCTTATTTATATGATGTAAAATACATTAATTGTTCAAAGTACCTGTGTTTTGGACATTCACGGCATTCTTGCAAAGATGTTAAGGAAATGAAACACAGAATGGTGTCCACCTTAGATGACCAAACCCAGCATATATTTACTGTAACAATGAAGAATGTAAGCCTTCGTGATGCTGGTCATTACTGGTGTTCTGTTGAGGGCCCTAGCCATTATGAAAGGAAACATTTTCAACTAAATGTCACAAAAGGTGAGATTACCATCCATTTGTGTTCTTGAAATATGAACTCAAGGCATTTTCACATGAGGTTTTTTTTGTTTGTTTGTTTGTTTTTTGTTTTTTTCATGTCGAAAAATGTGAGGGAGAAATTAACATTTCGGAAAACAAACCTGCAATGATGAAAAGCCGAGAACTGATCCAACCTTCAGACTTAGTCTTCTTTTTCCCTATAGCCAGCAAGGGCACCACTGATGACATTTTAACAGTCTGTCATTAGTGTGTCTAGGGCATTTTAAACTTGGTGGAGCCCATCCCTTTCCAAGCTTGATCAATGGACAATTTAAAGTAGCCAGGTAACCTAGCTGCATATCTTTGGACTGTGGGGGAAACCAGAGTGCCCGGAGGAAACACGCAGAGAACATGCGAACTCCACACAGTAAGGCCACTCGTCAGTCATAAGGGTCGAACCCAGAACCTTCTTACTGTGAGGCACCCAGTGGGTCAAATGTGAAATGCCCTAAATCTCCATTTCAGTACAAGTGTGGAGAAATCATAAACTCATTTGCTAGCAACTGAACACTCAATTGTGCCCAGTTGTTTGTTTTAGTTGCCAAGAACACTATTTAACTAAGTTAATATGTAGTAGCTATAGTAATGCAATAAACTATAGGGCCAAAAGTATGTAGACCATCACGCCAATCAGTGCTTATTGACATCCCATTCCAGATTTAGTCCCTTTTGCTGTTATGTTAACCTCCACTCTTCTGGGAAGGCTTTCCACTAGTGTGGCTGTGGGGATTTTTACTCATTCAGCCACAAGAACATTTGTGAAGTCAGACACTGATGTTGGGTAAGGAGGTCTGGGGTGCAGTCGGCATTTCAATTAATCCCAAATGTGTTCAGCAGGGTTGAGGTCAGGACTCTGTGCAGGACACTTGAATTCTTCCAAACCAACCATGGCAAACCTTGGAGCTCAGTTTGTGCACCGGGGCATTTTCAGGCTGGAACAGGTTTGGGCTTCTTAGTTCCAGTGAAGGGAAATTTTAAAGTTACAAAATACAAAGACATTCTAGACAATTGTACACTTCCAACTTTATGGTGACAGTTTGTGGAAAGGCCACATATGGGTGTCGTGTCCACAAACCTTTGGCCATAAAGTGTATGGCAAGCTACTTAACTCATGAAGAGCATTAATACAGACACAAACATAGCCTAGTCAGTATCTTTCTCTAAGAAACTGAGGCACATCATGTTTGCATCCTCAACAAAGAGTCACCAAGTCATTGGTGAACACTTGGCTATGAGGTGTGATGTTTTCTCTTTATATCACACATAAGCAATATTATTTGAGTCTTTCATAGTGTTAAGGGTTATATGGTGTTTTTACACTTCATTTTATGATGTTCCTGATGCTGAATTGATAATGAAACATCTGTCAACCAGCACGTGTTGTGCAGCAGGTGGTGGAATTCAAGTAGTGTGCTATAGTTAGAGAATCAAGGTAAACCTAATGAACCACTGGGCAATGATAAGTCAAAAACAAATAACAGCATTTATTCTATCCACATTCACTGGATATGAGCAATCGCATGCTCTGATTGGCTGCTCTACTACTAGGCTATCAGCTCATATACCATGAGTAGAGAAAAACACAATGGCGGAGCGTGTTGCTGAACCAACCGAGGACGAAATAAAAACTCGACTCGAAAACAAAACCCCAAAAAATACAAAAACGCAACAAAATATGGAAAGTATTTGATGGTAAGAACTAGAGCTGTGCAGTATGACCAAAATTCTAAATCACGGTATTTTTCAGAATTACTCCGGTTTCACGGTATTTGAAGTTTTTTTTTTTACGAGTCTGTGTTGACCACATTTTCCACTGATTGAAAGAAGATTTACTGCATATTGGCTAAGAATAGCCTATTCCATGGTCATGACTATTGTGCATTGCACATAAGTTTTAATAGCCTACAGGTTTGCATGGCCCCATAAAATGCTACAGATTTCAAGGGGCACTATGAAAGGAGGGAATCACATGCATTGCATGAAGCAGTCAAACATTTACATTTATCTCTAAATATCTTATTAATATAATTTATATATCTAATACAAGATTTCCAACAGATATGCCAGTATAAACAATAATATTCTAATGTAGCCTTCCTATAGAGAAGGAAAGAAAGGAGCCTCATAGATCTCCTGACTAATCAGTCAGTTTTCAAAGGTTGGAACTAAAGTAGTGAAGGAATCACATGGCATGGTATTGAAGTGAAAATGCAGAATCTTTTATTTAACACATCAAACAACTTCAAAACTATAGGCTAATTTTTAGAACTTCTGTAAACCAGCTACACTCAATGTTATCTATCAGTTTTTTTGTTTTGTTTTAGAAAACTTTACCTTCCTTCATTTACAACATACGTATTTAAACAAACAACAGGTATTTAGACATAAAGTAGCCAGCAACCCTAAAGTAAAGTTACTTGTCAATGGTTGTATTGCACCGAGAAAGTCCCAAATATCTTACCCTCAACAAATAAATAATAGCAATCATAATTAGCAAAATGTGCAACTTACAGCAAAAATATTATTGCTTCAAGCCCAGGTACATCACCCAGTATTCAAGTATTCAAGTGCAACTTGTAATTGCTATGAACATGAAAAACTGCAACTGCATTAATAACGCCATTACACAATACCTAGGTGCACACAGGTAGATAAAGATTGATTCAAGTATTGAAAAATAACCAGTGCAACTTGGCTTGCAGTATTACCAGTACAGAAACAGTATTCACACATGAACATAATGAACAAGGCACTAAGTAGGCTAAATCTCAGACATCACAAATTTTTGGCAAGGAAAACCAGACAGTCAACAGTATCTGGTTTGAGTGCTGCCCTGTGGTACGTGACAATGCTCCCACCAGTGCTGAAAGCTCTCTCCGATGGAGAACTGGTAGCAGGGATGCATAGATATCGTCGGGCTACGTTGGCAACTCGGGGGAAATTCACTTGGTAGCGTTTCCACCACTCCAAAGGGTCTGCATCACTGTCAACCTCTATAGTGTTGAGGTACGTTCTCAGCTCCATTCTGATGCTTTCCTCATCTGACAGTCTAACACTGCTGGAGCCCATGCTGCTCATGCTGGGTTTTTTAAAAAAGCTGGACAAAGTTTTTTTTTTCCTTTTTCCTCAGGAGGAGGGACAGGCTCTGCTGCTGCACCAGTTGCCATGCCAGCGCTGTCTTCATCTTGTAGAGACTTAGGCCAAGTTTACATTAGACCGTATCTGTCTCGTTTTCTTCGTGGATGCACTGTCCGTTTACATTAAACCGCCTGGAAACGCCGGGAAACAGGAATCCGCCAGGGTCCACATATTCAATCTAGATCGTGTCTGGTCCGGTGCTGTGTAAACATTGAGAATACGCGGATACGCTGTGCTGAGCTCTAGCTGGCGTCGTCATTGGACAACGTCACTGTGACATCCACCTTCCTGATTCGCTGGCGTTGGTCATGTGACGCGACTGCTGAAAAACGGCACGGACTTCTGCCTTGTATCACCTTTCATTAAAAAGAGTATAAAAGTTTGAAAATACTGCAAATACTGATGCAAATACTGCCCATTGTGTAGTTATGATTGTCTTTAGGCTTGCCATCCTTCCACTTGCAAGTGGTAAGTGATATGCGCTGGGATCACACACACAGCGGCTCAGTCCCGAATTACTGCTCGTGCACTTCACTCGCGCGCTCTGTGAGCTGCGCAGGGCCGGAGTGCGCACCCTCCAGAGGGCACTTGCTGTTCAGGGCGGAGTGATTTGGAGCGCAGGATGCCTGCGGAGCCGAGCGTATCCGTGTATTGGTGTTGCTGTGTGCACGCGAATCGTGTATTGGTGTTGCTGTGTGCACACTAATCGTTTTAAAAACGTTAATCTGATGATCCGCTGATACAGTCTAATGTAAACCCCACCTTAATTTCGTCAACTGCTCTGGATATAATCTGTTCCACCTTTTTGTTCTTTATGTATGTTGTTCTGAATCGAGGATCAAGAAGAGATGTGATATCTAGGAGGTCATCAAAGATGGGTTCTGAATATTTCTCATTCAAGTAGGTTAGAACATTTTTCTTTACATCGTTGGTCAGTTGCGTGTCATTCTCCTCTGCAACAAGAATGCTTGTGTTGAAGAGATGGAGCACAGGCTTGAGGTAGGAGACACTGACATAGTGCTCTCCTGACAAGGCATCTGTGAACTCCTGGAGTGGGCTCAACACCTTATTCAAAGACTCCAGCACATCAACATCCTGCCAGCTGAGCACCAAGTGCCTACATTTTCTGTCTTCTTTTAGAACCTGACTAACGGCCCTCTCCTGTTCAAGCATTCTCTCTATCATCTTTTGTCACGACCCCCACCTGGTAGGCGTCTCAGCTGTGAGCATATGCTTTGGCAGGCCCATTTCATCCTGAAGTATCCCCAGGTCCCTCTGTTTCTTCCAGGAGCAGGAGAATTTGGACACAATTTTTTTGCAGACACCTACTGCTCGATGTATGCGATCATCTGTCGTACCTGTCTCTGCAAAAACATCAAACAATTCTATTAGTAAACATTTTTATAAATTTTATAAATCCAAATAATGATTGCAATAGATCAATTTATGGATAGTCTTAAAGGATCTCATTTATACACTCAGATACAAATAATTTCCACAAACCCAGTAAATTACATATCACATTATGTAATGCATAAATGGAAACACTGACTAATAAGAGATGGTTAAAAACAATGGCACAAGTATTTATACCGTTCTTATTAATAGTCTGTTTTACCATTACTTAAAGTATTTAATTTAAGTAACTATTACACACCTATAGCTGTGTGAAGCCTGTGTCCAAAGCACTGCAGCCTTGTCCAATTGTTAATCTTCACAGCCTTCTTGATGTTAGCCCCACTGTCCGTTGTGATGGCCACTTGCCCTGCAAGCCCCCAGGCATCAAGTGCCTCCCGCAAGCCTGCAGCAAGCAATTCACCTGTGTGGTCGTCTGGGAAGTAACTTGTTTGCAAGCAGTAACTCTTCAGTTGCCAGTCTTCGTTTATATAATGAATTGTCAAGCTCAGATAGGGTTTCATTGTGCGACTTGACCACAAATCAGCAGTTGTTGAATAGTGGGGGACTGTAGCCTCCTCTGCCTGTATCTTCCCTCTGTGTTCGTTGTACAATTTGGGGATCGCTATTTCAATAAAATATTTCCGACTTGGAATGTCATATCTCGAATCAAGCGTCTTTATCATGCCCCTGAATCTGACCATCTCAACTGTGCTGATGGGCACCATGTCTTTGGCTATATGAATGGTTATAGACTTTGTAATTTCGATCCATCGCTTGCTTTTTCTGTCGTATGGAGTGCCTTTAGCAAACGCTTCAAAAAGTGATGTCTGACTCGCCTGTCCTTTAGCTTTGTCGGTTTTTCCTGATGGTGTGGAAGATGCCGATTTTAGTTTCATGCATTCTTGGTACTCCAACGCATGTTTGCGGCTTAGGTGGTGCAGCAAATTGCTTGTGTTACCACCACCTCTGGTGACAACTTTAGCTCGACAGCATTTGCAGTAAATGTCTGTTTGGTCCATGTCCGACCTTTTAAATCCGAAGTACCTCCAGACAACAGACACGGCTCCTTTTTTCGGCAAAAGTTCTTCAGGGTCAGCATCTTCTACTTCAATGTCTGGTACAACTTCTGGTACAACTTCTGGTTCAGAACTTCCACTGTCCATTTTCACCACACTCTGTTCCATGCGTGTTTAGCGGTGCAGCAATAAAAAACATCCCCTGTGAAACAATTTACCAGACTTGCGTTCTGGACATGTTTAGGCTATTTAAACCGGTATTGCCAGTATATGAAAAATTCATATCATAACAGAAAAAAAAAAAACGGTTTTCAGTTCGAAATGATTTTGTCTGACGTTTTGAAGAAAGTTTTCATTTATTGATTTTGCAAAAAATAAAAGCGATCTGTTTCTCAAAATCCAGTGAATGTGGATAGAATAAAACAATTATTCTACTCAATCTTGTCGTACATGGCTTGTAGCCAAATCAGCGCTACGTGCCTCGTTGGCTATCAGCTCATGTTCGATTCGATTTCATGGAATAATTGTGAAATAATCTTCTTGTCCTGGGTGATATGTCCACCACTGTAGAGTATTCATATCTCTCTTTTTTTTATTTTCATTTTACTGAAAAAGGCAGCATGTAAGCAAAAACAAATGACAAAAATAATACTTTTTTTTTTTAATCTGGCCTATATTCCCATCAGCTACTCCTGAGCTGTATGTGGATGATCAGATGGTAACTGGATATGAGGGCAGCCATATGGTCATTTTCTGCCATCATCCAACCAAGCAACCAAAAGCATGGTGTAAGATTGGAGATGCATGTGTGAGCACAACTGGAAACATAAGTGGTACCTTGGTTCAGCTCAGCAGTGTGGATGGGGGATTTCGTGTGACTATGAGCAAGCTAACAATGGACAACACCGGATGGTATTGGTGCTCAGCAGGAAATGAACAGATGCCTGTTCACATCACTGTGCGGAGGGATACACATATCTGGGAGCGGTAAAATCCTACTTCTCTGAATCCCTAAAGGGGTTGAACTATACTTTATGGACTTTATGATGTGACTATATTGCACTGTTCTGTGTATAAATACAATGTGTTTGATTATTTCATGATTTTAACCAATTTCTCTTTTTGCTCCACAGCAGAAGCTCATTTGCATGGCTGGTATTTTTGGGATTACTGCTTGCATTAGCTTATATAGCTGTGACTGTATTCCAGCAACATCACCAAAGTAAGTTGTTCCATGAATATTTCCAGTTTACTGAATTTTCACATTGCACAAGGAGTAAAGGTTGTTTGTTCTGCTTCTATAAAATTGCAAAACTTCCTTTTTTTAGCATGTGAAATGTTTTCATTGCCCAAGAGGTCTGAAAATCTGTATGTAAGCATGAAAAAACCAAAACTGCAAGTAAGTATAGCACCAATTTTCCTTCTCAAGTAAAAACAACACCAAAAAAAAGTTTTATATACAAGCAACAATTCTTTTTTTATTAATTTGTCTATGACATATTAATTTACCCTTTCTTCTTTAAGACAACACAACATGAAGATGAGCACATTGATACTCAAGAGTATGAAATTATGTCCAGTCCTGGGCAAGAATTGGAGGTAATACACTCCAACCAAACATGCTTACCATTATGAAAATCTCAGTTTTATCTTTTTCTTTTTATAGTTTGTACTTTTTTATGTTGTGACTAATGAGCATTTAGTTTTTCTGAGTAAAATTATGTATAGTCACAAGAAATATATGAGACATTTTATACCATTTATATCATAGAATTTATACATTATTTATACTTTTGATACATATATATCATCTCATCTCATTATCTCTAGCCGCTTTATCCTGTTCTACAGGGTCGCAGGCAAGCTGGAGCCTATCCCAGCTGACTACGGGCGAAAGGCGGGGTACACCCTGGACAAGTCGCCAGGTCATCACAGGGCTGACACAGACAACCATTCACACTCACATTCACACCTACGGTCAATTTAGAGCCACCAGTTAACCTAACCTGCATGTCTTTGGACTGTGGGGGAAACCGGAGCACCCAGAGGAAACCCATGCAGACACGGGGAGAACATATAGACTCCACACAGAAAGGCCCTCGCCAGCCACAGGGCTCGAACCCGGACCTTCTTACTGTGAGGCAACAGCACTAACCACTACACCACCGTGCTGCCTGTATATATATTCAAGTGGTGAACATATTCACGAGTGAGCGAAGCAATGGAGTGAAAATACAGGTAGTCGTCGACTTACGACTGCATTTGGTTATGACTGACCGGTCGTAAACCGATCTGGTCGTAAGTCGGCCTATGTTAAATGAACGTAAGTATATTGTGATGTGTAATGATATTGTAATCATCTTAAAGTTTTATTTTATCAACATTTTCTTATTTCATTACCTTGGCTCATTATTTGGTTTAAGTCAAACACTGCATACTACACTGCGTACAGTACAATTCGTTTAATACGTGCAAAACAAAAAATACGAAATACAGGTGTGAAAAATAGAAAACATTTTAGTTTGAAACATACCAAAATACAAATGTAAAACATAGCAAAATACAAAATTTAGTGACCGCTGGCATCACTGGTGCTTGGCTGTGGGTCGTCTACGTCATCATCAGCTGTTGCAGCGCTCGGGCTGGCGGGAGGATTTGCTCATTTCATAAACCAGGAGCTGGGGCGGAAACTGTCTGACGGAGTGCGTGAGGGAGCGCGAGAGAGACTGCGCATGTGCCTGGAGCTGGGGTGGAAACTGTTGTACGCGGCGAGAGGCGCTTCCGGGAGCTGGGGCGGAAACTGTAGTACGCTCAACTAGCTCAGCTGGGAAACACTTGCCAGTCATAACCAGACAGTCGTAAAGTCGATCAGTCGTAAGTCGCATAGGTCGTAAGTCGACGACTACTTGTATTTTCAACATGAGAAGATAAACTTCATATCTTCACACTACCATGTAATGTTCCTTATATTACACAGACACATCCACAAAAAAAAAAAAGAATTTTAATTTTGAACCGGTCCACCATTTTGATAACGCGCGTCAAGTCAGCAGGAAAAAACTGGGAGTGACATCATCAGAGTGAAATATCAGGAAATATGTCACTCAGACCCATGATGTATTTTGTTTTTCAACATGAGATGATAAACTTCATATCTTCAAGCCAACATGTGATTTTATTTTTATTATAGTGACACATTCACAAATAAAAAGTACCCAAATTCATCAAAACAATTCATCGATTTCCTCACAAGTGACATATAGAGATTTATGTCACAGTTTTGGTTCTCCGTGTCCTGGATGGAGCTCGTATGAAAAATAAGAGTGGTATATTTCTCAGTAAAACACTCATGTCCATATAACATATATAAAATATAGCGTCCTCTACAATTATTGGCACCACTTGTCAAGATTAGTGGAACAGTTTTGAAAAATCCACCTTTTGGTGAAGTCGCTTTAGGTCACACTGAAAAAATGAGGAAAAACTCAACCTTTAATTGAAATAAATTTATTAAAAAAAAACTAATCTCTCATCAAGGAATAATTTTTTTCAACAAAAACACATGTGCCACTATTATTGGCACCCCTGCAATGAATACTTTGGACGTGCTCCCTTTGCCAGTAAAACTGCACTAAGTCTTTTCCTATCACATTTTATAAGGTTTGAGAGACAGAGTGGGGAATCTGAGACCATTCCTTTTTACATAATCTCTCCACATCATCCAGGGTCCTCGGCCCTCTCTGGTGCCCTCTCCTCTCCAGCTCAGCCCACAGGTTTTCACTGGGGTTCAGGTCAGGGGACTGAGATGGCCAGGGCAGAAGATTGATTCTGTGGACAGTGAACCATTTTTGTGTTGATTTGGAGATATGCTTCAGATCATTGTCCTGCTGGAAGACCCAATGACGAGCCAGTTTTAGTTTCCTGGCAGAGGCAGACAGATTTTGATTTAAAATGTCCTGGTATTTCATGGAGTATGTTTTTATATATATATATATATATATATATATATATATATATATATATATATATATATATATATATATATATACACACACACACACACACACACAGTGGTGCTTGAAAGTTTGTGAACCCTTTAGAATTTTCTATATTTCTGCATAAATATGACCTAAAACATCATCAGACTTTCACACAAGTCCTAAAAATAGATAAAGAGAACTCAGTTAAACAAATTAGACAAAAATATTATACTTGGTCATTTATTTATTGAGGAAAATGATCCAATATTACATATCTGTGAGTGGCAAAAGTATGTGAACCTCTAGGATCAGCAGTTACGTAATTTGAACATGAAATACAAGTCAGGTGTTTTCAATCAATGGAATGACAATCAGGTGTGAGTGGGCACCCTGTTTTATTTAAAGAACAGGGATCTATCAAAGTCTGATCTTCACAACACATGTTTGTGGAAGTGTATCATGGCACGAACAAAGGAGATTTCTGAGGACCTCAGAAAAAGCGTTGTTGATGCTCATCAGGCTGGAAAAGGTTACAAAACCATCTCTAAAGAGTTTGGACTCCACCAATCCACAGTCAGTCAGATTGTGTACAAATGGAGGAAATTCAAGACCATTGTTACCCTCCCCAGGAGTGGTCGACCAACAAAGATCACTCCAAGAGCAAGGAGTGTAATAGTCAGCGAGGTCACAAAGGACCCCAGGGTAACTTCTAAGCAACTGAAGGCCTCTCTCACATTGGCTAATGTTAATGTTCATGAGTCCACCATCAGGAGAACACTGAACAACAATGGTGTGCATGGCAGAGTTGCAAAGAGAAAGCCACTGCTCTCCAAAAAGAACATTGCTGCTTGTCCGCAGTTTGCTAAAGATCACGTGGACAAGCCAGAAGGCTATTGAAAAAATGTTTTGTGGATGGATGAGACCAAAATAGAATTTTTTGGTTTAAATGAGAAGCATTATGTTTGGAGAAAGGAAAACACTGCATTCCAGTATAAGAACCTTATCCCATCTGTGAAACATGGTGGTGGTAGTATCATGGTTTGGGCCTGTTTTGCTGCATCTGGGCCAGGATGGCATGCCATCATTGATGGAACAATGAATTCTGAATTATACCGGCGAATTCTAAAGGAAAATGTCAGGACGTCTGTCCATGAACTGAATCTCAAGAGAAAGTGGGTCATGCAGCAAGACAACGACCCTAACACACAAGTCGTTCTACCAAAGAATGGTTAAAGAAGAATAAAGTTAATGTTTTGGAATGGCCAAGTCAAAGTCCTGACCTTAATCCAATCGAAATGTTGTGGAAGGACCTGAAGCGAGCAGTTCATGTGAGGAAACCCACCAACATCCCAGAGTTGAAGCTGTTCTATACGGAAGAATGGGCTAAAATTCCTCCAAGCCGGTGTGCAGGACTGATCAACAGTTACTGGAAACATTTAGTTGCAGTTATTGCTGCACAAGGGGGTCACACTAGATACTGAAAGCAAAGGTTCACATACTTTTGCCACTCACAGATATGTAATATTGGATCATTTTCCTCAATAAATAAATGACCAAGTATAATATTTTTGTCTCATTTGTTTAACTGGGTTCTCTTTATGTACTTTTAGGGCTTGTGTGAAAATCTGATGACGTTTTAGTTCATATTTATGCAGAAATATAGAAAATTCAAAAGGGTTCACAAACTTTCAAGCACCACTATATGTATGCATATGTGTGTGTGTGTGTGTGTGTGTGTGTGTGTGTGTCTCGCACGCACGCACGCACACAAGGGGTACCAATATTCAGCTTACATCATACATCACATTATTCAAAAGAAAATGGTCATTATTTACAACCTAAACATATAAATTTATGCACTATTTATATTTCTATACTGGGTTTTTAGACTATAATAGTGTATAAATCGTGAAAAATAAATAACAATGTTTTTATTAACTCGCTGGTGTAATATGATGCTGTCAACACAGACATACTCTTATCTAATGTCTTTGTCTACCTCATTCAGGGTTCAGGGGAAGAACCCTGAAGGTAATGAATCACCAAAGACAGGTATACATATTTTTTTTTAATTATTATTTTGTAAATAAAACATGCCACTGAGGTGTGACATATTTTCCCGTATTTTTTCAAGCCATGATTTTGTTGTTTCAATGGAGTGTACTAAGGGGGTAATAAAAAGAGAAAAACAACAGCAATAATAATAATAATAATAATAATAATAATAATAATAATAATGATAATGATGATCAGAAATATAAACTTCATGTGCAGGACATTTTAATTAATGTGGAGTTCATGATAATGATGTGGATTGTTGCATTGCATTTTGAACAAGCTGAAGATTTTATATATATATATAATGCAATGTGGAGGTTTTTCAAAAGCATGAACTAATTTCTTAGCGTCATATGAGATTAGCATATTTCTCCTTTAGCTATGACCTTTGCTATTGATTGTGTGGAGCTCTGATGTTGGAAGTAGCATCAAGGGTTATAGCAGTTGTAGCTTTTCATATCCAGCTTTAAAATGAAATCAGCATTTTTGAGGAGTGAAATTTCAGACAGACAGATTGTAAATCAGTGTTTCCTTTTTTGCTGAATTTAAAAGATGAAACTATCTGTTTGTTTAAAAGTTGTGTTGTTTTGTACTGAGACCGACTTTGCTATTTTTAGAAGCGATTGGCGCCACTCTTCCAGGTTTGGCGTCATAGAGTCATGTGCTCCTGTAATCAAGAGGAAAAATATGTTTGTTTTGACATATTCACAATGTCTGTAGTTCCTCTTTCATTCCCTAGTATCTTGCTAGCTTCCTGGATTTATTGCTTCAGATACTTAGTGTTTAAGATTGCTACTTTGATTAGCACTGCTGTTTTCTGCTCCTAATATTTTCCTTGTGATCATAGTATTTTAATGCTTTATCTCTCATTCATTCTTAACACTAAAATCACAAACTGTATCAGGTTGACTGACTATAAATTACATATAGACACTCGTGAGTTTTTTTATTTTTACTCTTTTAAGTGTTTTATACTATAAAATATTACAGCCAAAAGCGCGACATGGCCAAGCATATTGAGTCAAAGATTCAAAGATTCTTTATTGTCAATTCACTATATATCCAGGACATATAGGAAAATCGAAATGCCGTTTCTCTTTCACCTTACTTGTCAAAAAACAGATAAAGATTACACACACACACAAAAAAAAACATTTTTTATAAATATAGATAATATAGATAAAATTAAGAAAAACAATATATATAAATATACAACCCCGATTCCAAAAAAGTTGGGACAAAGTACAAACTGTAAATAAAAATGGAATGCAATGATGTGGAAGATTCAAAATTCCATATTTTATTCAGAATAGAACATAGATGACATATCAAATGTTTAAATTGAGAAAATGTATCATTTAAAGAGAAAAATTAGGTGATTTTAAATTTCATGACAACAACACATCTCAAAAAAGTTGGGACAAGGCCATGTTTACCACTGTGAGACATCCGCTTTTCTCTTTACAACAGTTTATAAACGTCTGGGGACTGAGGAGACAAGTTGCTCAAGTTTAGGGATAGGAATGTTAACCCATTCTTGTCTAATGTAGGATTCTAGTTGCTCAACTGTCTTAGGTCTTTTTTGTCATATCTTCCGTTTTATGATGCGCCAAATGTTTTCTATGGGTGAAAGATCTGGACTGCAGGCTGGCCAGTTCAGTACCCGGACCCTTCTTCTACGCAGCCATGACGCTGTAATTGATGCAGTATGTGGTTTGGCATTGTCACGTTGGAAAATGCAAGGTCTTCCCTGAAAGAGACGTTGTCTGGATGGGAGCATATGTTGCTCTAGAACCTGAATATACCTTTCAGCATTGATGGTGTCTTTCCAGATGTGTAAGCTGCCCATGCCATACGCACTAATGCAACCCCATACCATCAGAGATGCAGGCTTCTGAACTGAGCGCTGATAACAACTTGGGTCATCCTTCTCCTCTTTAGTCCGAATGACACGGCGTCCCTGATTTCCATAAAGAACTTCAAATTTTGATTCGTCTGACCACAGAACAGTTTTCCACTTTGCCACAGTCCATTTTAAATGAGCCTTGGCCCAGAGAAGATGTCTGGGCTTCTGGATCATGTTTAGATACGGCTTCTTCTTTGAACTATAGAGTTTTAGCTGGCAACGGCGGATGGCACGGTGAATTGTGTTCACAGATAATGTTCTCTGGAAATATTCCTGAGCCCATTTTGTGATTTCCAATACAGAAGCATGCCTGTATGTGATGCAGTGCCGTCTAAAGGCCCGAAGATCACGGGCACCCAGTATGGTTTTCCGGCCTTGACCCTTACGCACAGAGATTCTTCCAGATTCTCTGAATCTTTTGATGATATTTTGCACTGTAGATGATGATATGTTCAAACTCTTTGCAATTTTACACTGTCGAACTCCTTTCTGATATTGCTCCACTATTTGTCGGCACAGAATTAGGGGGATTGGTGATCCTCTTCCCATCTTTACTTCTGAGAGCCGCTGCCACTCCAAGATGCTCTTTTTATACCCAGTCATGTTAATGACCTATTGCCAATTGACCTAATGAGTTTCAATTTGGTCCTCCAGCTGTTCCTTTTTTGTATCTTTAACTTTTCCAGCCTCTTATTGCCCCTGTCCCAACTTTTTTGAGATGTGTTGCTGTCATGAAATTTCAAATGAGCCAATATTTGACATGAAATTTCAAAATGTCTCACTTTTGACATTTGATATGTTGTCTATGTTCTACTGTGAATACAATATCAGTTTTTGAGATTTGTAAATTATTGCATTCCGTTTTTATTTACAATTTGTACTTTGTCCCAACTTTTTTGGAATCAGGGTTGTAGATAATATAGATAAAAATACACTCTAAAATCAAATGATGTACAAAATAGCAGTAGTGCAATACAGTACAATAACGGAGAAGGTGCTAGAAGAGCAGCTTATGAGGTGTATATGACAGTAGTGCAAATGAGTAATAGCAGCAAATACAGCAGTAATGCTAATGTTTGTGGTGTGATGTTCATAATAGATGAGGGATTTTCTTGTGTGAATGAATGTGTTACAGACCAGGGGTAGGGGGTAGGTAGTGGACAGAGTTCAGCATCCTGACAGTCTGGTGGATGAAGCTGTTTAGCAGTCTTGTGGAGTGGGCCCGGAGGCTCCAGTACCTTTTCCCTGAGGGCAGGAGGCTGAAGAGTGAGTGAGAAGGGTGGGAGATGTCACCAGCGATGCTGATGGCTCTGCGGGTGAGATGGGCATGATAGATGTCCGTAAGGGAGGGCTGAGGGGTACTGATGATCTTGCTGGCCGTGTTCACTATGCGTTGCAGAGTCTTCCAGCAGGAGGCACTGCAGCCTCTGTACCACACAGTGATGCAGCCAGTGAGGACACTCTCAATGGTGCCCCTGTAAAATGAGCACATGACGGGGGGTGGGACTCGTGCACTCCTCAGTTTGCGGAGGAAGTAGAAGCGAGTTTAAGCCTTCTTGGCCAGCAATGCAGTGTTGTTGAACCAGGAGAGGTCCTCAGCAATGTGCACCCCAAGGAATTTGGTGCTGCTCACCCTCTCCACTGCAGCACCATCGATGGTCAGAGGGGGATGCTGTGAGTGACCTCTCCTGAAGTTGACTACAATCTCTTTGGTCTTCTCCACATTCAGGAAGAGATTGTTGTCTTTACTCCACTCGACCAGTTGGCTCACCTCATTCCTGTAGTTGGCTTCATCGTTGTTAGTGATGAGGCCCACCACAGTTGTGTCATCCGCAAACTTGATGTGGATAGTGCTGTAGCTTGGTACACAGTCATGGGTCAGCAGGGTGAAGAGCAGCGGGCTGAGAACACACCCTTGTGGGGCCCCTGTGCTCAGCATGATGGTCCTGGAGGAGTTACTGCCTACCCGCACATTCTGTGGCCTCCCTGTAAGAAAGTCCAGCACCCAGTAACAAAGAGAGGTGTTGAGTCCCAAATGTCCATGTTTTTGTATTAGCTGCTGGGGAATGATTGTATTGAATGCCGAACTGTAATCCAAAAACAGCATTCACACATAGGTGTTCTTTGAGTCCAGGTGAGTGAGGGCTGGGTGTAGAGCAGCAGAGATACAGTAGCATCCTCTATGAACCTGTTTGACCTATATGCAAACTGGAGCAGGTCATGAGAGGGAGGGAGAATGGACTTGATGTTCTGCATGACCAGTCACTCAAAGCACTTCATGATGATGGAAATCAGTACTACGGGCCGATAGTCATTATAGTTAGATGGGAGGGGCTTCTTTGGCACTGGTATTATGATTGTAGCTTTGAAACATGTGGGGGCAACAGCTTGGTTCAGGGAGATGTTAAAGATGTCAGCAAGGACATCCCTGAGCTCCATGGCACAGTCCTTCAGAACATGACCAGGTATGTTGTCTGGTCCAGCTGCCTTATGTGGGTTGATCCTGGAGAGGGTCCTCTCCACGTTGGCTGGATCCAGACATACAGCTTGTTCATCTGGCCATTTTGAGCATCCCATTTCAAAACCAAGGGCAATAATATCATTGGCTTGGTTCCCTTTTTTCTGCTTTAACAGCCTCCAATCTTCTGGGAAGATTTTCTACTCGATTTTGGAATGTGGCTGTGGGCATTAATGAGTTCGGGCACTGATGAGCGAAAAGGCCTGGTCTGTGTCCCAGTTCATCCCAAAGATCTCCAGTGGGGTTGAGGTCAGGGCTCTGTGCAGGACACTTGAGTTCTTCCACTCCAAACTTGGCAAACCATGTCTTCATGTAGCTCACTTTTTGCACAAGGGCATTGCCATGCTGGAACAGGTTTGCACCCCTCAGTTCCAGTGAAGGGAAATTGTAATGCTACAGCATATAAAGACATTCTAGACAATTGTGTGCTTCCAGTTTTGTGGCAACAGTTTGGGGAAGAATCACATATGGGTGTGATGGTCAGGTGTTTGCATATTTTTAGGAAAATCTATTTGCAAATAGTAGCCTTCTTGGCAATTTTACATACCCAGAATTGGGCAGCACGGTGGTGTAGTGGTTAGCACGGTCGCCTCACAGCAAGAAGGTTCTGGGTTCGAACCCAGCGGCCAGTGAGGGCCTCTCTGTGTGGAGTTTGCATGTTCTCCCCATATTTGCATGGGTTTCCCCCACAGTCCAAAGACATGTGGTTAGGTTAATATGGGACGGCCTTGGGCTGAGGTGCCCTTGAATGAGGCACCTGACTCCCAACTGCTCCCTGGGTGCTGTTAGCATGGCTGCCCACTGCTCTGGGTATGTGTGTGTGCTCATTGCCCGCATGTGTGTGTTCACTGCTTCAGATGGGTTAAATGCAGAGAGGAAATTTCACAAGTGTGTGATGAATAAAGTTGTTATTTCTTTACCCTTGGTATTCTTATAACCAGCTTCATGAGGAGTCACCTGATATGTTGGTTTTCCAATGGTTTTGAAGAAGTTGTATATGTATGACTTGCATGTGACTTGGATTAGAGTGAGGAAGAGTTGAGCAACAGTCAGCCTCACTCTCTCATCCCGATCTAACTGGGTCCAGGGGCAAGACAGCTGGAGGTAGGTTGGGGTGCAGTGGATGGCCAACAGTGTTCTACGTGTTGCACTGTGCCCCGACCACACTCCACAAATGCTTTGCTGGGTCTGCTTTCCTGCCCGTTGAACCACCAGGTGATGGTCTCCTCCACACAGTCTGCCAAGTCCAGTCTTTGGTCATAACCCTGACCAGGGGGAGCAAGGGGTTGCTAGTGCTTGCTCAAGGCACCACCCCAGGCTAATGGAGGGAAGGAGACGCCGTACTACTCCATTGCATGGCGGTCAAGGATGGCACATTCCCACACCCACAAATGACAAACTATAAGTGCATATCAAATGTTACTTGCTAGTGTGAACATAAGGTTAGTTTATCTAATCTCTCCATCTCTGTTTGAGATATGCAGTTCTTTTTGGAGCAATATTTATTTGTACAATAAAAAACAGAAATTCCAGAATAAGCTTGTTGATATGCTTGATGAACTGTACAATCCTCTGTGCAGTTTGCCAATTCAGTTTTCAGTCATAACCCTGACCAGGGGGAGTGGGGGGTTGCTAGTGCTTGCTCAAGGCACCACCCCAGGCTAGTGGAGGGAAGGAGACACCTAACTACTCCATTACATGGTGGTCAAAGACAGCATATATGGGTGACATTAAAAGAAAAAAGGTGTGGGCTTGTTATGCAGTCTCAGAAAATAAAGCGCATTATTGTATCTTTAGGGGTACAATGGCTTGTCACTGGGGAAGTACCCTCTAAGGTACATGTTTGTACCCTTTATATTTTGCTTGGGACCAAATATGTATCTTTTTGGCCCTAAAAAGGTACACTTAGTTTTCTTGAGTTCTAATAATGAGCCGTAGGGGGTACAATAGTGTAGATTGTACCTTGGGGGACAGAAATAGACTCCTACTGTACCCCTGTTCCTAACAGTGTGCTGTGGCATGCACTGTGTTCATGTTGGTTTTCTTTGGAGTACCAGGTTTCCTCCCATTTCCCAAAAACATTCCAGTAAGTTGACTGGCAACTCTAAATTGCCCTAGTATTGAGGGAGTGTGCAAATATTTGTGCATAGTGCCCTGAGATGAACTGACATGCTATCCAGCATGTATTCCTGCGTCACACCCAGGACCCAGGATAGACTCTTGATCCACTGTGACCCTGAGAGAATCAAGTGGTTATTGATGATTATTTGGGTCCACTTGTTCCCTTAGACAGACACATCACTGCAAATCAATGACACAGGTATACTGACTGATCACTTTGATCATGTGATGAAACATTTCCATCCTGTACTATACAACCCCAATTCCAAAAAAGTTGGGACAAAGTACAAATTGTAAATAAAAACAGAATGCAATAATTTACAAATCTCAAAAACTGATATTGTATTCACAATAGAACATAGACAACATATCAAATGTCGAAAGTGAGACATTTTGAAATTTCATGCCAAATATTGGCTCATTTGAAATATTGGCTCATGACAGCAACACATCTCAAAAAAGTTGGGACGGGGCAATAAGAGGCTGGAAAAGTTAAAGGTACAAAAAAGGAACAGCTGGAGGACCAAATTGCAACTCATTAGGTCAATTGGCAATAGGTCATTAACATGACTGGGTATAAAAAGAGCATCTTGCAGTGGCAGCGGCTCTCAGAAGTAAAGATGGGAAAAGGATCACCAATCCCCCTAATTCTGTGCCGACAAATAGTGGAGCAATATCAGAAAGGAGTTCGACAGTGTAAAATTGCAAAGAGTTTGAACATATCATCTACAGTGCATAATATCATCAAAAGATTCAGAGAATCTGGAAGAATCTCTGTGCGTAAGGGTCAAGGCCGGAAAACCATACTGGGTGCCCGTGATCTTCGGGCCCTTAGACGGCACTGCATCACATACAGGCATGCTTCTCTATTGAAAATCACAAAATGGGCTCAGGAATATTTCCAGAGAACATTATCTGTGAACACAATTCACCGTGCCATCCGCCGTTGCCAGCTAAAACTCTATAGTTCAAAGAAGAAGCCGTATCTAAACATGATCCAGAAGCCCAGACGTCTTCTCTGGGCCAAGGCTCATTTAAAATGGACTGTGGCAAAGTGGAAAACTGTTCTGTGGTCAGACGAATCAAAATTTGAAGTTCTTTATGGAAATCAGGGACGCCGTGTCATTCGGACTAAAGAGGAGAAGGACGACCCAAGTTGTTATCAGCGCTCAGTTCAGAAACCTGCATCTCTGCTGGTATGGGGTTGCATTAGTGCGTGTGGCATGGGCAGCTTACACATTTGGAAAGACACCATCAATGCTGAAAGGTATATCCAGGTTCTAGAGCAACATATGATCCCATCCAGACGACGTCTCTTTCAGGGAAGACCTTGCATTTTCCAACATGACAATGCCAAACCACATACTGCATCAATTACAGCATCATGGCTGTGTAGAAGAAGGGTCCGGGTACTGAACTGGCCAGCCTGCAGTCCAGATCTTTCACCCATAGAAAACATTTGGCGCATCATAAAACGGAAGATACAACAAAAAAGACCTAAGACAGTTGAGCAACTAGAATCCTACATTAGATAAGAATGGGTTAACATTCCTATCCCTAAACTTGAGCAACTTGTCTCCTCAGTCCCCAGACGTTTACAGACTGTTGTAAAGAGAAAAGGGGATGTCTCACAGTGGTAAACATGGCCTTGTCCCAACTTTTTTGAGATGTGTTGTTGTCATGAAATTTAAAATCACCTAATTTTTCTCTTTAAATGATACATTTTCTCAGTTTAAACATTTGATATGTCATCTATGTTCTATTCTGAATAAAATATGGAATTTTGAATCTTCCACATCATTGCATTCCGTTTTTATTTACAATTTGTACTTTGTCCCAACTTTTTTGGAATCGGGGTTGTACATGATGGCCTTCACAGTCACCAGATGTTAAAATCTGGGAGAGATTTTGGAGTGATGTGTAAGATGTGTTAGATATGTTAAAACTGAAGGAAAATTTTTGCATACCTTATGTTGTATTGTCCTTTAAGGTCCTTGAATTACATTACAGGCATTTAGCAGATGTTCTTATCCAGAGCGATGTACAACATACCCAGAGCAGCCTGGGGTGCACTTGGGGTTACATGCCTTGCTCAAGGGCACTTTAGCCATTCCTGCTGGACCAGGGAATTGAGTCGGCACCCATTTGGTCCCAAAGCCACTTTGCTAACATTTAGGCCATGGCTTCCCCATAATTACTGTTAATGTGTCATCTGTGTGTGCTTATATATTATTTCCTGCCCTATTGCTACTCTTTTAACACTCAGAGCCTACTTTATTCAGTATACCTGCTGGATGTAGCTTATACAGTATATAGTATGATTATTATTCTGTGAATTATATTGTTTCATACTTTGCACAATAGTCAAGGCAAGTCAGGTGGGTTTTTATTGTTATTCCTCTATATAGCTTGTTGTAGCGAGAATCGCGTGTGGGTGGAGCACAGAGGACGGCAGGACAGAGATCAGGTTTGTTTAAAGGCTTTATTGCCACACTTTTCAGGGTTGCAACACTGTTTCAATAGCGCGAGAGACACACACACACAGCGTCTCGTCCGGCTCTCCCTCTGCTCTCGCTCTCCCTCCTTAAATAGGGCGGTTTACTGGGGAGAACACACAAAACACAGGTTAATGACACTCAGGTGAAGCGATTCTGCCACTTACCTTCCCCAACTCCGCCCTCCTGTCACAGACCGGTGCTTGACCACGCCCCCGCTGCCACACTTGTATACATTGGAATGAAATGTCATTTTTCCAGCACCATGGTGCAACACATAACAGTAGACAAGACTACACAATGTGCAAATATACAACAGTGTCAGATGAGTGCAGAACAATAAATACACAGAAAAATATGCACGGAACAATAAATACACAGGATAATGAATACACAGGACAATAAATACAAAGAACATGGACTGTAAACTATTCTGTAGTATAGCAGCAGTATAGTTAGATATATAATACATTTTCCTTTGTGGGTTTTTTTTCCTGGTATTCTAATAATTTATTTAGCAAACGAAACAATCTTGTCAAGTCAATATAATAATGAAGATGATGATGTTTCAAATGACACAGGTCAAAAATCCTGAAAAATTTCAGTTCTTACAATGTTATGCATGTTTTACTTGTGGTATGAGTGTCAATGTACAACACAACAGCTTAGTATTTCTTTTGATGCTTGATATCTACAGTGTCTTGCAAAAGTATTCATCCCCCTTTGTGTTTGTCCTGTTTTGTCACATTACAAGCTGGAATTAAAATGGATTTTTGGGGGTTAGCGGCATTTGATTTACACAACATGCCTACCACTTTAAAGGTGCAAATTGTTTTTTATTGTGACACAAACAATAATTAAGATGAAAAAACAGAAATCTGGAGTGTGCATAGGTATTCAACCCCCGAAGTCAATACTTTGTAGAGCCACCTTTTGCTACAATTACAGCTGCAAGTCTCTTGGGGTATGTCTCTATTAGCTTAGCACATCTAGGCACTGGGATTTTTGCCCATTCCTCAAGGCAAAACTGCTCCAACTCCTTCAAGTTAGACGGGTTGCATTGGTGTACAGCAGCCTTCAAGTTATGCCACAGATTCTCAATTGGATTGAGGTCTGGGCTTTGACTAAACCATTCCAAGACATTTAAATGTTTCCCTTTAAACCATGCCAGTGTAGCTTTAGCAGTATGTTTAGGGTCATTGTCCTGCTGGAACGTGAACCTTCGTCCCAGTCTCAAACCTCTGGCTGGCTCAAACAGTTTTTCCTCCAGAATTGCCCTGTATTTAGTGCCATCCATCTTTCCTTTAGTCCTGACCAGCTTTCCTGTCCCTACAGATGAAAAATATCCCCACAGCATGATGCTGCCACCATCATGCTTCACTGTAAGAATGGTGTTCTCAGAGTGTTGGGTTTGCGCCACACATGGCATTTCCCATGATGGCCAAAAAGATCAATTTTGGTCTCGTTTGACCAGAGAATCTTCTTCCATGTGTTTGGGGAGTCTGCCACATGCTGTTGAGCAAACTCCAAACGTGTTTTCTTAAGCAATGACTATTTTCTGCCCACTCTTCCATAAAGCCCCACTCTGTGGAGTGTATGGCTTAAAGTGGTCCTATGGACAGATACTCCCATGTCTGCTGTGGATCTTTGCAGCTCCTTCAGTCTTATTTTTGCTGTCTTTGTTGCATCTCTGATTAATGCCCTCCTTGCCCGGTCTGTGAGTTTTGGTGAACAGCCTTCCTTGTGTAGGTACAGTCCCTTTTAAGAAACTACATTTCCCATCAGCCAACTTCCGCGTTGACCAACGTCACGCGGGGGCGGGATCACCAACGTCACATCCTCCATGAAAGCATAAGAAACCCGGGAACTCCTAGCTCCGCCTCTTTCGGCGCCGTGAATTCAACACGGACACAAGGAAGAATCGCTCGGCTCACCCGAGCAAACCAGAAAAAGACCTCTTTCTTGCAAGATCCACGATTTAGCGCGATTTCTTTCTTACCCTTGGCCAAGGTAGACTTCAGAGTCGCACGATCTTTAACTCAATCGAGTTACAACCGGTTTTATTCGTATTAGAAGTGATGTCACGACTGCCGCCCAAGCAGTTTTAATTCAAAGTTAAGAGAGCGGCTGGACCCTTTTTTTACAAAGCGCTGTGCACCTTGTTCTACAAAGATTTCCTTCCCACGAGCTACGAAGCGTCGGACCAAGAATTCTTTGCTTTTCTACAGAAGTCTCTACGGACTCCTGTGAAACTAACGCTACGTTCACACTGCAAGGCTTAATGCTCAATTCCGATTTTTTTGTGAAATCCGATTTTTTTGTGAGGTCGTTCACATTAACAAATATATGCGACTTGTATGTGATCCTCAGTATGAACGAAAAGCGACCTAAAAGTGTTCCGCATGCGCATTGCAGGATACGACGACGTCACACGCAGTGAGCATGGCCAGTGTTTATGGAAGTAAAACCGCCCGGTTGCGGTATGACCCATCCAATCTAGCTTGAATAGCTGCATCCCCCCAAATGGAAATCAGCTCCCTAACCTCTGCGTCCTTCCATTGAGAAGATTCAGAACCTTCACAGCCCGAAGCGTCCCTCGCATTGATGTCATGCGCAGGGGCGCAGATACGTTTTTTGAACTGGGAGGGACAAAAAACTGGGGGGGACAAAGCTGCCAGCAAACCAACCCCAACCCCGATATGCCTGTCAAACTTGTTGTTAGTAACCATAGCAACCAAGCTCGAGCTCGCTACCTGTGCAGTCTGTGCAGCTCAACCAACCGAATATCAGTCTTTCTTTTGTTTTATGTGAGTTGTTGCAACTATGTATACACTGCTGTGCACCTCAATAAACCAAATGGTAATTAGTCTTTTGATTTTTCCGTGAGGTTTGCCTTATGCAAAGAAAGACAGCATAGACGTTTTTTCCTCCCTATAAGTGGGGGGGACCGAACGAGGTGAATTTAAATCTGGGTGGGACAAGTCCCACCCTCTATCTGCGCCCGTGGTCACGTGCCATGTTGTTGTAACTTTTTTTGAGAGACCCGCCGCCTACTTCAGTGCAGAATAGTGACGTTTGTGGCTTGTTGATGACGTGTAAGTCGGATGAATGCGACCTGGCGGTTCAGACTGAAGTCGCATATGAAAAGAGCGGATAGGAATCAGAATTAGGACCACATATCCAAACGGCCTAGGTCGGATTTGAAAAAATCGGATCTGTGTCGTTCATATTGTCAATAAAAGATCGGATACAGGTCACATATGGGCGAAAAGATCGGATTTGAGTCACTTCAGCCTGCAGTGTGAACGTAGCCAAAGCCTCTCCAAGGAATCCCCTGTGCTTCACGAAGATCTCCACAACTGTGAAAACTCCAAAAGTCTCGGGACATCTTCTCATAATCTCGCGTAAGACCGGCATTTTTGGGCATAATCTAAAAACCTAGTCTTAGGAATTAGCTTTTATTGAAGTAGTGTGAATTTACACTCAGGAACGGTTTAATTGTTACACTGTAAACACGCAGCGTGTTGAATTGATTTATTTTGTTTCAATCAATTGTTTAATAGATAGGCTGTGCATGCTTCTCTATTCCTCACTAACACTTTAATTTCCTTATCACACATCCTGACCTCATCAAGATTTCAGTGGATTTAGTAGTGTTATGAGCTAGCATTCCTTTGTCTTAGCTTGGCCACACAAGGCTAATCTAGGCCTACACAAACACGTGGCCACTCACAAACACACCTTAGCTAGCATCCCTTTGTCTTAGCTTAGCCACACGAGGTTAATCTAGGCCTACACGAACACGTGGTCACCAGGCCTGACACACACACAAACACGTGGTCACAGGCCTCACCTGGCCTCACAAACACACCTCAGTTAGCATCCCACGCTAGCTTCTTTCTTTTGCTAGGCCATAGGCCTTACCACGTGGTCAACTCCTCCCCCACAAACACACATGGGGTTAGCTACCAGAGCTAATCCTTTTTGTAGGCCACACACAAGGCTTCTCTCTCTCTCTCCCCACACACAAACACACCTTAATTAGCATTCCTTTTGTCTTAGCTAAACACAAGGCTAATCTAGGCCTCCACACGTGGCCACATGTCTCACAAACCCACCTTAGCTAGCTTCCCTTTGTCTTAGCTTAGCCACACAAGGCTAATTCCTTTGTTCTCCTCAAATCTCACGTGGTGATCTCTACACCACGTGGACACACACGAACATACCTAGCTAGCATCCCACGCTAGCCTTCTGCTCAGGCCATATGGCCTTTCACTCACACACACACACACACATCTCACTGTTTGTATATATTTCAACTGCCATTATCCATTTTTTATCTTTTTTTATAATAAATTCATTTATTATTGAAACTGTGTGTTTATTTGTGTTCCAATATCTTTGAAGTCCCCAATCTCCAAGAATTCAAAGGTGCATATGATTTATGTAATATGGTAAGTGATCATAATAATTTGGAATATACCATAATTTAGCTGTTTGGTAATTTATTATTAAGCACCAAAATTAATGGTATTAATTAATGAGACTGATTAATGAGACTGATTCCATGAGTGATTTAATGATATGAGACTGATTCAATTTTAATTATTAACCTTCAGATTTAATGAGATTGATCACTCAATTACCCAAATGCACCTACACTTGTCAAGTTTGTAGTGGTGCCATATTCTTTCCATTTTGCTATAATGGATTTAATGGTGCCCCCTGGGATATTCAAAGTTTGGGATATTTTTTATAACCCAACCCTGATCTATACTTCTGCACAACTTTGTCTCTGACCTGTTTGGAGGCTCCTTGGTTTTCATGTTACTTGCTTAGTAGTGTTGCAGAGTCAGGGTCCTTCCAGAACAGGTTGATTTATGCAGACATCATGTGACAGATCATGTGACACTGATTGCACACAGGTGGATCTTAATCAACTAATTATGTGATTTATGAAGTGAATTGTTTGGAGCAGCTCTTATTTAGGGGTTTCATACGAAAGGGGTTGAATACCTATGCACACTCCAGATTTCTGTTTTTTCATCTTAATTATTGTTTGTGTCACAATAAAACAACAATTTGCACCTTTAATGTTGTAGGCATGTTGTGTAAATCAAATGGTACTAACCCTCTGAAAATACATTTTAATTCCAGCTTGTTATGTGACAAAACAGGACAAACACAAAGGGGAATGAATACTTTTGCAAGACACTGTATCAGTGCTGTGTGTATGGATGACTTGGGGTTCTAACTTGAGATTTTCTTTCAGATGAAGGTCACATTACATATAAAGATGACCTTGTTCTTCAAGAACCTTACTGCACCTGCTGAATGTGATTTGCATTACCTTCAAGTGGAAAATATGAAGAAGTGGAAATACATCAGTTTTATACAGGTTTCCAAAAGTGGAACTGAAGAAACACAGCTATCCATGATCAAATTCATCATAATTTCATGCGTATTTTTCTCATACCTTCCAAAGAATAAATACATCAACAGAATGAATATTTTATAATGCAATAAAATCTAGACATCACATGGCAGACTTGCTGCTTCATAATTAATTTAAAATGTTTTTGTCTTCGCCTCTGATCTTATGGCACCCAGCAAGGGCCTCTGTATTTAGTGTGTAAGAGATCTCTATGAAAACAGAGAGCTGTTCTTTAATACTGCATGTGATGACTCATTTTTCCTCATGACTGTTTGGGAAAACACTGAACTTCGGTGGATGCCATTATGGGTTTTTCACAGCATGTAATTGTGCAACTTTTTTTTGCCATTTAATTTGCAATTTGTACTTGGTCCTCAAGGGGGCCTCGGTAATATTTGTTTAGCTTAAATTGAGTACGGTATGTAATTGTTTGTTATCTGTAATGATATTTCATATTCTCTAAGTACTTTGGATCATTTCATCTTTTCTACATCAGTCTGGATATATGTGCCTGCCCAATGATTTTGATAATGTAAATAAACATGTATAGAATAAAGAGATTTATACTTTGTTATACACCATTGTGCATGTACTGTATTGTACATGTGTTATATTGAATGCTGTACCACAGTGTTGTTGAATTCTCAAATCTGACTGAATTTTCTATAAGAGCAGCTCTGACAGTATTTCTGGCTATAATTCAATTTATATTAATGCATTCTTTCTAACACAGAAGCATTCCTACAGGAACTGCTCCTTCACCAAGACTTGTATAGTGAAAGATCCATATACAGTACCAGTCAAAAGTTTCGCCACCCCTACTCATTCATAGGTTTTTCTGTATTTTGACTCTTTTCTACATTGTAGAACAATACTAAAGACATCAAAACTATGAAATAATACAAGGAGCATATGTGCAATTATGTGGTAAACAGAAAAAATGTCAAAAAGCAAAATATGTTTAATACTTTAGGTTTGACCATTTACCTTGATGACATCCATCCATCCATTATCTGTAGCAGCTTATCCTGTACAGGGTCGCAGGCAAGCCAGAGCCTATCCCAGCTGACTATGGGCAAGAGGTGGGGTATACCCTGGACAAGACACCAGATCATCACAGGGCTAACACATAGAGACAAACAACCATTCACACTCACAGACAATTTAGAGCCACCAGTTAGCTTAACCTGCATGTCTTTGAGGGAAACTAGAACACCCAGAGGAAACCCACATAGACACGGGGAGAACATGCAAACTCCACTCAGAAAGGCCCTCGTTGGCCACTGGGCTTGAACCCAGAACCTTCTTGCTCTGAGGCGACAGTGCTAACCACTACACCACCGTGCTGGCCATGCTTGATGATGTTTTACACACTACTGGCATTCTCTTAACCAGCTTCATGAGGGAGTCACCTGGAATGCTGGTGTGCCTCGTCAAATGTTAATTCGTGCAATTTCTTGCCTTCTTAATGCGTTTGAGATCAAACAGTAAACAATAAAAATACAGTAAATAGCCCTATTCCACAACTGTAGTAATCCGTATTATGTCAAGAATCACTCAACTAAGGCCCTGTCCACACGGCAACGGATTCAGGTGAATCTGATACAATTGTTTATCGTTTCGGCCTGGCGTCCACACGGCACCAGCGTTTTGGGTGCCCCAAAACGCAATCTTTTGAGAACGGGTTCCAGAGTGGAAAGATCTGGCAACGTTGCCGTTGCGAAGTCGTCTGGATGAGTAGAACAGATTTGTTTATGATGACGTCACAACCACATGACTGTGAGTGCTTCACGCCGGGTAGAAGTGTAACGAACTCAATGCGAGTTGTCAACAAATCCTATAACTTGGTTCATGAAACGCGCTTACAAAATATTTTCACTGTGAATATTTATTGTGTAATGGTGCAAAGTGAGAGAGAGAGAGAGAGAGAGAGAGAGAGATGGGCAGAGTCAATCCCGCCAGCAAAAATAGGGGAAAAAAGGAGCGATCTCACCTCTTCAGATGTTGGTTTAAGTCCGACAATACATTCCTCAAAAAGGGCGTAGAAGAACAAATTAATCCATCAACATGTAGCATTCAATTTATTCTGGACCATTAAAGACGCCGCCTTCCGCATAGAATCATACGTCATCCTCGCCGCCATATTGGATGGGTCAAAGCAGAGAATAAAGATGCCTCATTCATGTGCTGCGTTTAACTGTACCAACAGGTTTACCGTCCAAACGAGATCACATGGGATTACCTTTCACTGAGACTGGAAAAATACTTTTCATTGTATTTGGTCATTATAATGTAATTTTACGAACAGATTTTTCTGACTTTGTGGCTAATATGAAGTCTCGCGCATAATAGTTTATGCGCATGCGTCCTTACTTCTTCTATTGTTCTGGTGTCTCCGAAGGGACCGTCTTACTGCGCCCCTAGAGGTGTGGCATGTGTATTGCATCGTTTTCAGCAAGCGTTGCGTTGCCATATGGACCTGATATTTTACTGATCGTTGCCCATGTGGACGCGATATTTTTTTAAATAACATCTCGTTGCTGTTGTCGTGTGGATGTAGCCTAAGTCAAGAGAAATGACATCCATCATTACTTTAAGACATGAAGTGACTTTTAATTAATAAACATAAAGAAAAATCAATGAATAAGAAGGTCTGTCCAAACTTTTGACTGGTACTGTAATTTAACTCTATCACATCACCACCGGAGTCCATTCTGGACTCCGATTCCCAGAACGAACTACAGATATGGCCGTCATGAACTGCAACTTCCATCATGTTGTAATTGTATGTGTAATCATGTATCAGTCTTGAACAACCCAGGCTGTGTACTATCTAGGTGGGTCATGATGACTTAGTGTTTGCCATTAGGGTTTTATTTTTCTCTGTTTAGTTGTGCTTTGTCAGCTCATTTGTATGGTTGGCCTGTTTTTCTTGGCTGTTTGCTGATTGTTACTTCAACAAAATATTGCACAACACTGCAAAAAATTGAAAACTGCATTTGAGGAGCAAATTACTTAATACTAGTGAGATTATTTTGCTGCATGGACAGATATTTTTACTTGATAAGACATCTTAAAATAAGTTGGGTGCAATCTAGAACTAGGTTTAATAATCTCAGAATTGGTGTCTTGTATCCTTCTAATAGGAAATGCTAGATGGTTTAAACTATTTTCAAGATATTTTCACTTGCTAAGATATCATTATTTGCAGTGTGTTATTCTGTCGCTTGTTCAGTTGGCACTAGAACTTTCTCGCCTAGACATTCAGCCCTTCTTCTATCTGACTTTTGCACTTGTTGTATGTCGTTCTGGATAAAAATGTCTGCTAAATGCCTATAATGTAATGTAATCACACACAGTCACACCCTGTGTGTTGGAGGTGAATGGACGGAGGAAGAAACACATTATAAACAGGCATTCAAGTATAATTAAAAATAGTAAGAGAACAGAAAATAAGATAAAATAGAACAAGACAGATAAAATACAGGGCGGCACGGTGGTGTAGTGGTTACCGCTGTCGCCTCACAGCAAGTTAGAGTGCAGAGTGAGGAATTAATCAAAAGCCTCAAATTTGATTTAATAAAAGGCAGCAGCAAAGAATAACATATTCAGCCTTGATTTAAAAGAACTGAAAGATGCAGCAGACACAAAGTCCTTTGTACAGGTAGTCGTCGACTTACGACTGCGTTTGGTTACGACTGACCGGTCGTAAACCGATCTGGTCGTAAGTCGGCCTATGTTAAATGAACGTAAGTATATTGTGATGTGTAATGATATTGTAATCATCTTAAAGTCTTATTTTATCAACATTTTCTTATTTCATTACCTTGGCTCATTATTTGGTTTAAGTCAAACACTGCATACTACACTGCGTACAGTACAATTCGTTTAATACGTGCAAAACAAAAAATACGAAATACAGGTGTGAAAAATAGAAAACATTTTAGTTTGAAACATACCAAAATACAAATGTAAAACATAGCAAAATACAAAATTTAGTGACCGCTGGCATCACTGGTGCTTGGCTGTGGGTCGTCTACGTCATCATCAGCTGTTGCAGCGCTTGGGCTGGCAGGAGCATTTGCTCGTTTCATAAACCAGGAGCTGGGGCGGAAACTGTATGACGGAGTGCGCGAGGGAGCGCGAGAGAGACTGCGCATGTGCCTGGAGCTGGGGCGGAAACTGTATGACGGAGTGCGTGAGGGAGCGCGAGAGAGACTGCGCATGTGCCGGGAGCTAGGGTGGAAACTGTATGACGGAGTGCGCGAGGGAACGCGAGAGAGACTGCGCATGTACCGGGAGCTGGGGCGGAAACTGTCGTACGCTCAGCTAGCTCAGCTGGAAAACACTTGCCAGTCATAACCAGACGGTCGTAAAGTCGATCGGTCATAAGTCGCATAGGTTGTAAGTCGACGACTACCTGTATTTATTAATGTGGGAAATACACTCAGTATAATATGTATTTATCACAAAAATACATGCATGTATTTATTATTTTGAAAACCCACCAGCTGCCTGATCTGGCACGTTTTAATTGTGCGACAGTAATGACGTAAATACCAGCGTGACGGACTAGTGTCCGAAAGCGTTTTTTTTTTTTTTCATTTTACCAATGAGCTTACTATATAGTCCTCTATCGTAGGAAGTAGTGAACGAATGAGTGATTTCAGACACAGGGACAGTTACATCCACAGTCATCTACATCCTGATTATGCACACCTGTTACTCATTACACACACACACACACACACAGTATAAACAGATTTTGGACAATACCTCTTTGCAAAGTAAGGCTCAGTGTACCTTTACCTGACTTACCAAGTCTTTATAGTTTGTCTTTGCTCATGTAACATGGTTCTCCTAGGTTTTGTTCTTTATTTTTTGCTATTTGGGATATTGCCCTAGTATTGATGTTTGCTGATCACCTGAACCAATGCCTGACTTTGACCTTAAGTTTGATTCTCGTTTTGGACTTGTCCCTCTGTTGAACTTTTTAATAAAAACACTAAGCAGCTTACCATCCCACGGACTAAATGATTGTGGTATAAATCTACTGCCTGGCACCACACCCCCACATTACCGCATTTACCCGCTGTCAAGCACTGAGCACCAAGTCATGGAAGAATATGTCCAAGAAGCTCTCCAATAAGGATAAGGAAAAGAAAAGGGGAGGACTTTGTCTTTGCTTTGACTGCAGGGGTTTCAACCAGATCATGGTAAAATACCCATATTCACTGCCATTAGTCCCCTCAACATTTGAACAGCTATGCTCTACCAAAGTTTTCACCAAGCTTGACCACCACAGCACACATACCCTGGTGCATATTCAACCTGGTGATGAGTGGAAAACTACCTTTAGCACCGCCTCCAGTCACTATGAATACTCAGTCACACTCTTTGGACAGCCACATAATACATGTCAAACAAGTCTTGTCATGTCTTTTGAAAGATTAGCTATATGTCAAAAGAGAAAAGTGTGAATTTCACGTGCCCACAGTATCATTTCTGGGATATATCTTTCATCCTGAGGGGTTAGCTTTGGATGAGGCCAAGGTAACAGTAGTGACGGAGTGGCCCACACCACGAACTGTCAAGGATCTTCAATATTTCCTTGGATTCACTCATTTCTACCATTGTTTCATCAGGAGTTTCAGCTCCATTGCCACCCCTTTCACCTCTCTTCTTCAAAAGGGTCCAAAGAAACTGTCATGGAACCCAGCTGCTGAAGAAGCCTTCAACAAATTAAAAACAGCATTTATCACAGCCCCTATCCTAAAGAACCCAGACCCTTCCAAGCCCTTCATCATTGAGGTGGATGCCTCAGAGTTCAGAGTAGGGGCTGTTCTGTCACAATGATTTGGTGAGAGACCCAAGCTTCACTCATTCACCTTCTCCAAGAAAAATCTCTCCAGCAAAACAGAACTATGATATCAGAAAGAGTTACTACCTGTTAAACTCACTCTGGAGGAGTGGTGACCCTGGCTGGAGGAAGCACTTCATCCTTTCAGTGTTCACAGACCACAAGAACCTCGATTATCTATAAACTGCCAAACGTTTGAATCCCCATCAAGCCCGCTGGGCTCTGTTTTTCACCAGGTTTCATTTTACCCTGTCCTACTGTCCTGGCTCTAAGAATACCAAGGTTCTGTCCCATGTTCACCCATCCAATAACCCATATCCTGATCCTGAAACCATACTGTCCCCTGCTTGTTAAGCTATCACTTGGGACTTTGATCAAGAAATTGAGAAAGCACCCACATATCACATACCCCAGGCATCTCCACCCAACCAAACCTTTGTACCTCAATCACTCAGAGGTAAATTGGTAGCCTGGGTATGTATGGCACCAGCCATGGACCATCCTGGCAAGAGATTAACAAGTACACCTCCACATGCACATCATGAGCTGAAGCCAAGGTGCCCCACACACTGCCCACCAGTAAGCTCCTGCATCTGTCCATGTCACAGCACCCCTGGTTACACATAGCCATTGACTTTCTCACAGACCTTCCTGAGTCCCTGGGTAGTCCCTGAATTATGGTCATTGTGGACTGTTTCTCCAAATCTCTGTGCCTTATCTTCCTGCCTGGGCTCCCAACTGCATTTGAGACAGCAAAGTTCATCTTTAATCATATTTTCAGATACTTTGGAACCCCTGAAGACACTGTCAGTGATTGGGGAATGCAGTTCACTTCAAGAGTGTGGTCCAGCTTTTTGGAGAAGTTGTGGGTCTCCATCAGCCTCACATCAGGTTATCATTCCCAGTCCAATTGGCAAGATGAATGGACTAACCAAGAAATTGGCTGCTTTCTATGAACTTTCTGTTCAATCAGGAGGATTGGGCTTAGTTTCTCCCGTGAGCTCAGTATGCTCAAAATTCTCTGTGCCATTCAGCCATGCTCCTAAAACCCTTCCAGTGTGTACTTGGCTACCAGCCACCCATGTTCCCCTGGGACGCTAACCCCTCAGTCACCCTTAGTGGACAATTGGTTTAGGCAAATTGAGCAGGTGTGAGAATGCACCCACTAATGCTTGGAGCAAGTAGCCAGGAACAACAAGCAATTTGCTGATTGTCACAGGGGAGAGACTCCACAGTTGCAACCAGGAGACCGGGTGTGATTGTCCACCAAGGACATCCGGAATACACACGGGTGTAAAAAATTAAATGCCAAGTGCACAGCCCCATGCAAGATCCTTCACTGCATCAATGAGGTGACATACAGGCTGGATCTGGTACACCACAGCCACATCACAACCTCCTTCCATGTGTCCTGTCTTAAACCTGTTACTCCAGGACCCTAAGTCTTTGATATCCCCCCACCACACCTCCCAAACCCCTGAAGATCAACAGCTGGAATACCTAGTAGAATGGGAGGGTTACAGCCCTGAGAAGTGCTGAGTCCCAGCATATGACATTCTTGACCACCATGCTCTGCCATGACTTCCATGCCAGGCATCCAGCGAAACAAGATCCCCGACCCAGGGGTCAGCCACATGAGAGATCCACTCCCAGAGTGAGCTCTTTGGGGAGAAACTCTATCATATCAGCACCATAAACCATTCTGGACTCCAATTCCCAGAACACAGTATGGCCTATAGTTATGGCCACTATGAACTACAACTCGCATTGCACAAGGTCACGTTGAGTCACCTATTCCTAAGTCACCTATAAACCTACTGATTACACACACCTGTTCTTCATTATACACACACTATATAAACAGAGTTTGGACAATGCCTGTCTGCAAAGTAATGTGCAGTGTGCCTGTACCTGACTTACCAAGTCTTTGTTTTGTCTTTGCTCTTTTTTATGATCTGGTTTTGTTCTCTGGTTTTTGCTATTTTGGATATTGCCCTAGTGTTGATGTTTGCTGATCACCTGAACCATAGCCTGACTTTGAGTTTTATTCTAATTTTGGATTTGTTTGCTGGACTTTTGAATAAAAACACTAATCTGCACTTTCATCATAGCTGTTTCATGACCAAATCATTAAGTTTTCTACCATTGGAAAGTATTAAGGACAGAGGGCTTTGTGTTTTCTGGTTTCTCTGTAAAGCTGATTTCTCTCTCTCTCTCTCTCTCTCTCTCTTTTCCCCTTAGCTTAGAGAAAAAAGAGGCACTGTTTAAAGCTGCATTAACAAAAGTAATAATAGGAACCAACTTGTCTCACAGATGTTCTACAATATGAAATGTAACTATAAATGGTTAAAAAGCACAATGTGTCATTCATTAATAAAATAATCCTTGCTGTGGTATTAGAGGAAAAAAACATTTAAGGATGTGCTAGTATGGTAAAATAATCAACTTAGTGGTGGTAATAGTAATTGTGCTTCATATCAAGATGCATCACACCACATTCTCATTGTTTCTTTTCCTCTAACAGCATAGCCCCTGGTGTTTTATTCCTTACATAATAAGGAACTATCATTTCCTTCTTACAGCAATACACCTTCTCTGAAAAAAAAATAAATAAATACTTTTATGACATTTGTACCACTGTACAACTGTAAAGCCCTGTTCACACGGCACATATTTGCATCGATGCTGCACCGATGTATTTTGTTGCGATATATCTTACACCGGTGTAAATTTTGTGGAGCGTTCACACGTCACAACCCTGCTTACTAGAGAGAAGCGTGTTAGCACCGGTGCAGCCCCACTTGCGGTCACACGGCAGTTTCTGCGACCGTGCAATAGTAGCAAAAACTTTATAATTTCCTTTGATAGTAATAAAGTTTTGATATCATTTCCTTTTATTATTATCATTTCCTATCATTATTACTATCATTTCCGATAGTAATAATGCGGAAATGAAATATGCGCATGCGTGAAAATGTACTTCCTTTTCCCGGTTGTCATGGCATCATCAAGCGCCGGGAAAACAACGTGGATGAAGACACCAGTGTTGCCAGATATTGCTGACTTTTTCCAGCCCAAAATATGTTCAAATCCACCAAAATGCACTTAAAACTGACAATCTGGCAACACTGGAAGACACGCAGTTCTGTTGTTGTTGATATTCGCCATTTTGGAAGCGCAAAATACCAGGATGCAAATTATGCAATGCCAGTATGTAATCAACTCTCCTCACGCGTAGCGAGTCTACCCCTGTAGCGTTCAGACGGCCCATTTTATATCGGTGCTGCCCCGCAAACTAGCATTTACTCCGGAGTAAATTTCTTAAACCACCTCCCGAGCAGGGTTAGATTTGCACCGGTTTAAGCAGCTTTCAGGGGCTACACCGGTATAACTTTGTACCGTGTGAACGCTCTACCGGGGCAGCCCCGGTGCTACACCGGAGTAAAAGTTGCCGTGTGAACACCCCTTAATATATGCTTAAAAGATTAGAGATAATATACTGTATTAATGGTTCTGATACTAAATGATGGGTATTGCTTTACCAAGAATGTCTTCCGGGTCATGGGGCATCATTTAGAGAAAGTTAATGAAGTTATTGGGCATAAAATACAATCAAAATGAGATTTAACACAAACAAGTGAAAATATCTTTTAGTCAGAAAAAAATTTAGTCTTTTACTCAGCCTTTTACTACATCAATCGATACTAAAAGGCCTAATTTTGAATTCATTTGAGTCTTTTTAAACCAATTAATTAAAAAGTCTGCATATCATTTCAGGCCAGATATGAAAGACTTACAAATAGAGTTAAAGGAGCTAATTTGCCAGGACGGTCTCATAGCGAGTCTTATGAACTGGTGTAAGTACTACCTTGTGTGTAATTCCCTTGAATGAAGCACTAGTAAAAGCATATTAACAGTGACCACACTGTATATCACTGCGAGCTGGCCTAGTGATTAGTGTGTCCGCCTCTTGATTGGGAGATTGCCTCGCAGTCAGGTCATACCAAAGACCATCATAAAACTGGTACCTACAGCCATCTGGCAAGGCACGCTGCAATACAGATGCGAGTGGGGAGTCAAACTCTCACGGTTACCAGAGGAGCCCCCCACTGTAACCCTAGCTGTATAGGCGAGAGGCCAAGAGCTACGGAAATGGAGATTGGCGCCACCCGATGCACCTTAACGGTTTGGTTAATACTAGGATGGGAGACTGCCTGGGAAGACCAGGGCATGGTGCGGGAAAGACTTTAGACACTGTTTATCACTGGCTTGTTAATGAGTAAGCTTGATATGAATAAGTTAAAAATATGTACTTATTCAGTAACAGCAAATGCTTTAAATGAGACTGCAGTGACACACAGATTCAGATGTGAGACAACACTGGTGTGTTTTGATGATCCCAGCTTTGTAATGTTTTTCTCTTCTCCTGTGTAAAGACCACAAGCGGAGGCCATCCACATCTGATCTGCTTTAATATCAACAGATCTTCATTTAAGGTACGTGAATCTTTTCATCATGGCACACCTTCAGCCTGTTCAGTGTGCTGAGTGCAGGATGTTTAGTCATTCTTCCTCCGTCACTAGCGATAGCTTTATTAGCTTTACTTGTGATAAGTGCAGATTAGTTAGCTCTCTGACGGAAAAGATTACAGTGCTAGAAGCGCGTGTCCAGGCTTTAGAGCAGGTTAGTGAGCGTGAGAACAGTGTAGTTTCTGTTAGGGAAAGTCTGGACACCTTAGGTGGAGTTAGCAATCCCCCAACTCCGGCATTAGAGCCCTTACAGTGGGGCGAATGGGTGACGGCTCAGCAGCATAAGCGTAGAGCCAAAGCTACCGCTGAGGCTCACCCACGGGAGCACCACTCCTCTCCGCGTCACGTGTCGAACAGGTTTGCTCTCCTTAGTGATGCACCCACTGAGAAACCTGAAAGAGCTCTGGTTATAGGGGACTCTATCATACGGCACGTGAAATTAGCTCAGCCTTTAGGGGCACCAGCAGCTTTAGTCAGGTGTATACCGGGAGCCAGGGCGCCGGACATAGCAGGTAATCTTAGGGTCCTAGGCAAGCACAGGTTCTCAAAGATAGTTATCCATGCAGGAGCTAATGATATACGCCTTCGTCAGTCTGAGGTTACTAAGAGTAACTTTGTAGAGGTGTTTAAATTAGCAAAGGCGATGTCCGATGCTGTAGTATGCTCTGGCCCCATCCCAATGCGGCATGGCGATGTAGCTTACAGCAGGTTATGGTCGCTGAACTGCTGGCTGTCCAGGTGGTGCTCTGAAAACAGTGTGGGCTTTATAGATAATTGGGCTAATTTTGAGGGCACTGCTGGCCTGTTAGGGCGGGACGGTATCCATCCCACTCGGGAAGGTGCTGCTCTCATTTCCTGCAGCATAGGTCATAGTCTCAGAACAGGCCTAGTTAATTTCTGACAATCCAGAGCCAAGGCCAGGGAGCAGACGAACAGGCTAAACCAACTGTCTGCTAGCTGCACAGAGTCGTCACTCAGGGCCCACTACATCGAGACTGTGTCTGTTCCCCGAGCTCAACAAAAAGGTAGAAATTTTCAGAGAGTTTGTTCCAGTAACCTAATCAATATAAAATTAGATCATACTGACTATACAGCCGCTGCCAGCACCTTTGATCTAAAGGTGGGGCTATTAAATATTAGATCTCTTACATCTAAAGCGCTAATGGTTAATGAACTCCTTACTGATCAGGAGTTTAATGTACTGTGTTTAACAGAATCATGGATTAAGCCAAATGAATATATAGCATTAAATGAAGCGAGTCCTCCTGGATACAGTTATATACACCAGCCTCGTCTAACTGGCAGAGGAGGAGGTGTCGCGGTTATTTATAACGATTATCTAGGTGTAACAGAAAAACCTGGTTATAAATTTAATACATTTGAAGTTCTTCATACTCATATAATGTATGTAGCCTCGAAAAATAAGTCTACCCAGTTAATTCCATTGCTTATTATTTACAGGCCCCCGGGGCCATATTCTGAGTTTCTTTCTGAATTTGCAGATTTTATCTCAGATCTGGTTATTTCCTTAGACAAAGCTTTAGTTGTCAGAGATTTTAATATTCACTTCGATAACCCAGAAGACCCTTTAAAAACAGCGTTTGTGTCCATCTTAGATTCAGTCGGGATTAAGCAGAATGTCATAGGACCGACCCATAATGGTGGTCACACCCTTGATCTAATACTAACATTCAGATTAAACGTAGACAATATAGTCATACTTCCACAGTCTGAAGTTATCTCAGATCATTGTCTCATCTCATTCAAAATCTGTCTGAGTAATAATACCTCACCACGCTACTGTATTAAACGTACTTTCACGTCAACTACTGCACAGAGCTTTATAAATGATCTCCCAGAGCTGTCAACTTTGATTGGGTCACTGTCAGCCCCTGCAGAACTTGATCAGGCAACTGAATGCTTAGAGTCAACATTCCGCCATACTTTAGATAATGTAGCTCCTCTAAAAAGGAAAATGGTCAGAGACAAAAAATTAGCACCCTGGTATAATGATGACACTCGCACATTAAAACAGACCACTCGAAAATTGGAACGTAAATGGTGTCAAACAAAATTGGTAGTGTTCAAATTAGCTTGGAAGGAGAGCTTCCTGAAGTATAGAAAAGCTCTTAGTGCTGCAAGATCAACATATTTCTCCTCCCTAATAGAAGATAACAAAAATAATCCTAGATTCCTATTTAATACTGTAGCAAAATTAACCAGGAATAAGTCCACTATCAACACATGCACACCTGCAGTATGTAGTAGCAACGACTTCATGAATTTTTTTAATGACAAAATTGAGAATATCCGACAAAAAATTCAAACTACTAATTTAAGGTTAGACAATGAAAGTGACCTTGTAGTTAACAATATAACTGTATCAGATCATCAGTTAGAATGTTTTACTCCCCTAAAAGAAACTGAATTACTTTCATTAATCTCTACATCAAAAGCCTCAACTTGCGTACTAGATCCCTTATCGACACATCTATTCAAATAGATAATGCCTGGAGTAATTGAACCGCTTCTAAAAATAATAAATTCTTCTCTTATGATTGGCTATGTACCCAAATCCTTTAAACTAGCAGTTATCAAACCCCTGATGAAAAAACCTGACCTTGATCCCTGTCAGCTGTCCAATTATCGTCCAATATCAAACCTCCCCTTTATCTCCAAGATCCTTGAAAAAGCTGTGGCACAGCAGTTATGCTCATATTTACATAGGAATAACATCCATGAAATGTATCAGTCAGGATTTAGACCTCATCATAGCACAGAGACAGCACTGGTTAAAGTAGTAAACGACCTACTGTTGGCGTCTGATCAGGGCTGTGTCTCGCTACTTGTGTTGCTTGACCTTAGTGCAGCATTTGATACCACTGATCATTCCATTCTTCTGGATAGACTAGAAAATGTTGTGGGAGTTAAGGGAATGGCCCTCTCCTGGCTCAGGTCTTATCTAACTGATCGTTATCAGTATGTTGATATAAATGGTGATATTTCTAGACGTACCGAGGTAAAGTTTGGTGTTCCACAAGGTTCTGTCTTGGGTCCACTGCTTTTTTCTCTATATATGTTACCTCTGGGCGATATTATTCGTAAACATTGTATTAGTTTCCACTGTTATGCTGATGACACACAGTTGTATGTCTCTGCAAAACCTGATGAGAGACACCAGCTTAATAGAATTGAGGAATGTGTTAAGGACATTAGACACTGGATGCTTATTAATTTCCTTCTGCTTAACTCTGACAAGACTGAAGTACTTGTGCTAGGACCACATACAGCTATAAGTAAGTTTTCTGATTACACAGTGACTCTGGATGGCCTTTCTGTTTCTTCACATGCAGCAGTAAAAGACTTCGGAGTGATTATTGACCCCAGTCTTTCATTCGAAACTCACATTGATAACATCACCCGGATAGCTTTCTTTCATCTCAGAAATATTGCAAAGATAAGAAATTTAATGTCATTGCATGATGCAGAAAAACTAGTCCATGCTTTCGTTACCTCCAGGTTGGATTATTGTAATGCCTTACTGTCTGGATGTTCCAATAAGTGCATAAACAAGCTCCAGTTAGTTCAAAATGCAGCAGCAAGAGTCCTTACTAGAACTAGAAAATATGACCACATCACCCCTGTCTTATCCACACTGCATTGGCTCCCAATCAAATTTCGTATTGATTATAAAATACTACTATTGACCTTTAAAGCACTAAATGGTCTCGCACCACAGTACCTGAGTGAACTTCTGCTCCTCTATGACCCGCCACGCCTACTTAGATCAAAAGGTGCAGGCTATCTGCTGGTACCTCATATAGTGAAGGCTACATCAGGGGGCAGAGCCTTTTCTTACAAAGCCCCACAGTTATGGAACAGCCTTCCAAGTAATGTTCGGGAATCAGACACAGTCTCAGCATTTAAGTCTAGGCTGAAAACATATCTGTTTAGTCAAGCCTTTTGTTAATGGTGTTTATGAGGTAAAGGAGTAGATCTGGAGGGTCCTCAGACATAGAGTGTTTTGGTAAACTGGGATGTATGGATGCTGTCAGTCCCCACTCGCTTGCTCGCTCGAGTTTGTTGACGGTGTAGTGGCTGGCTGCTTTATGTCCCGGGGCTCCCTCATGCCTGTGTTACCTTCTGGCTCTCTCCTTTTAGTTATGCTGTCATAGTTAGTTGCCGGAGTCCCTGCTTGTACTCGGTGCAATATGTATACGGAGCATAAAAGGAGAGAGACAGCAGAGAAAGGGAGCTCTCTCCCCAACCACAATGCATGTGTGAGTGAGTGAGTGAGTGAGTGAGTGAGTGAGGAAAGAAAGAAAGAAAGCTGAAAAGCCCGAATAAAAAGTATTTATATAAACATCAACTCTTGCCTGCCGTGCTTCTGTGCTCCACCCACATCAGGAAGCGTTACAGTGGTGCCGAAACCTGGATGCACAGAAGAGAACCACCCCATGGAGTCCCCGCCATCCAAAGAGCTCATCCTTGCCCTCATTACCGCCCAGCAGAACCAGCATCAAGCCCCAATCACCCTTCGAAAGGAGCAGGAGCAACGCTTCGAAGCCTTGATGCTGGCCCAGCAGGAAGATTGGCAGGTGTTCCAGCACCTGCTTGCATCAGCAGGGGCATCGACCACTGCTGCCACCACCCTCATGAAGATGGGACCGCAGGATGATCCGGAAGCGTTCCTCGCTCTTTTTGAGCAAGCAGCCGAGGCGTGGGAGTGGCCGCAGGAGCAGCGTGTGGCGCCCCTTCTCCCACTCCTGACTGGTGAGGCCCAGCTCGCAGTGCAGTAGCTCTCTGCTGACAGCCGGCTGGTCTACACAGACCTAACGAAAGCCATCCTGCAGTGGCTCGGACGCTCCCTGGAGCAACATCGCCAGTGCTTCCGGGCGTTGGCATTGGAGGAGGTCGGCCGCCCGTTTGCATTCGGCCAGCAACTCCAGGATGCCTGCCGGCAGTGGCTGAGTGTGGAAAACTGTGACACCATCGAGATCATCAATCTGGTGGCACTGGAGCAGTTTGTCTTTCGACTTCCAGAAGGAACGACGGAATGGGTCCAGTGTCATCACCCGGCATCGCTGGAGCGAGCCATCGAGCTGGCGGAGGACCATGTGGAAGCAGCTCCGATGGCAGGCAGACAAGGCGGCTCCCCTCGCTTCTCTTCTCTCTCTCTTTTCTCCCCCTGTTTCTTGCACAGGCGCAGATAGAGGGGGGGACGGGGGGATTCGTCCCACCCAGATTTAAATTCACCTCATTCGGTCCCCCCCCACTTATAGGGAGGAAAAAACGTCTATGCTGTCTTTCTTTGCATAAGGCAAACCTCATGGAAAAATCAAAGACTAATTACCATTCGGTTTATTGAGGTGCACAGCAGTACATACATAGTTGCAACTGCGCAGACTGCACAGGTTGCGAGCTCGAGCTTGGTTGCTATGGTTACCCACAACAAGTTTGACAGGCATATCGGGGACAGCTCCTCCTAGTTCAGGACCCCAACACGGCATGATGAAGGGTGCCAAAAGGCAGAAAACGATTGCATTGTTTTTAAAAAAAAAGACTGTAAGTAAACTGTGCCTTACTTTATCATATCACCTTGCAATTTTTTGATAGTCTGTTCAAAGTAATGTCGTAGTGAAAGTAAAATCGTACGGAGTAGAGATGCCTTTCTGGTAGCCTCCTTCTTTCGGTGGCAGCCTGTAGATACAGCGCTCAGAAGGCAGTTTTAATGTTTAATCTGGCGTTCCCTGCCATAATTTCAGCGAGCATATTGTTTCATAAGGAAACTTTGCGAAGAGTTGTTGACTGACTGCCGCTCACGCAACACACAGGCATAGTTAGAAAGTCAGGATGCACTGGTTTACACTTTACACACACACACACACACGTAGCCCAGCCTCTCGCTATGTTTAACAGTTGGAACTTAGCGGTTTGGGGCGGCACGGTGGTGTAGTGGTTAGCGCTGTCGCCTCACAGCAAGAAGGTCCTGGGTTCGAGCCCCGGGGCCGGTGAGGGCCTTTCTGTGCGGAGTTTGCATGTTCTCCCCGTGTCCGCGTGGGTTTCCTCCGGGTGCTCTGGTTTTCCCCACAGTCCAAAGACATGCAGGTTAGGTTAACTGGTGACTCTAAATTGACCGTAGGTGTGAATGTGAGTGTGAATGGTTGTCTGTGTCTATGTGTCAGCCCTGTGATGACCTGGCGACTTGTCCAGGGTGTACCCCGCCTTTCGCCCGTAGTCAGCTGGGATAGGCTCCAGCTTGCCTGTGACCCTGTAGAAGGATAAAGCGGCTAGAGATAATGAGATGAGATGAACTTAGCGGTTTTAAAACTAGTTTTGCAGTTTTGCAATTTCTGTGCGTGATGATAATGTGTAAACTTTGGATTTCCATAGGCTATATTAAAATGTTATCATTGTCCTGGCCTGCAGGTAGTTCCTGGTAATGGCAGTGAGGGAGGTGAAATAACATGTACACACACTACCGTTCAAAAGTTTGGGGTCACCCAGACAATTTTGTGTTTTCCATGAAAAGTCACACTTTTATTTACCACCATAAGTTGTAAAATGAATAGAAAATATAGTCAAGACATTTTTCTGGCCATTTTGAGCATTTAATCGACCCCACAAATGTGATGCTCCAGAAACTCAATCTGCTCAAAGGAAGGTCAGTTTTATAGCTTCTCTAAAGAGCTAAACTGTTTTCAGCTGTGCTAACATGATTGTACAAGGGTTTTCTAATCATCCATTAGCCTTCTGAGGCAATGAGCAAACACATTGTACCATTAGAACACTGGAGTGATAGTTGCTGGAAATGGGCCTCTATACACCTATGGAGATATTGCACCAAAAACCAGACATTTGCAGATAGAATAGTCATTTACCACATTAGCAATGTATAGAGTGTATTTCTGATTAGTTTAAAGTGATCTTCTTTGAAAAGAACAGTGCTTTTCTTTCAAAAATAAGAAAATTTCAAAGTGACCCCAAAATTTTGAACGGTAGTGTGTATACACGCACACATACATACACAAAATGGAATCATTTGCTGACAGCTCAGTCCCCCCCAGTTCAAAAATCCTATCTGCGCCCCTGGTTTCTTGCCCCCCTCCTCACCCCGTTCCCCTACCACGGAGATGGTGGCTGGCTCCTCCCCGGCCAGCCCATCGCATCCATGGTGTCTTCCCCTCTCCTGTGTCTGTGTTGTCTCCCCCTCAGGTGAGTGACACCCATAACACCAGTGCAGAGGGAAAGCCTGGGCCGGTGTGCTGGCGCAGCGGGGAATCAGTGCATCTCCAAGGTCAGAGCTCCGCAAGGGAGGTGGGTGCTGTAATCTGGATCCCCGACACACCAGAAACCACCCGCGATTGGGCCAGAATGTATCGCATACCGGTGAGTATTCAAGGGGCTACATATCACGCTTTGGTGGATTCCGGTTGTAATCAGACCTCAATTCACCAACGCCTGGTGCAAGGTGAGGCATTGGGGGGAGCACAAGCAGTGAAAGTGTTGTGTGTGTGCACGGGGATGTTCACCATTACCCTCTAGTGTCTGTCCAAATTCTATTCCAGGGCCAAATGCATAGAATAAAGGCGGCGGTTAGTCCCCGTCTCACCCACTCGTTGATTTTGGGTACAGATTGGCCGGGATTTAAAAACCTAATGGAATATTTAACATGCAGTGGGTTCTGCACTAGGTCATGGGAAGATCCCAGTGTGGCAATGACTGGAGAAGCTGTCGCAGAGCCGTCTACATCAACACCACGTCAGAGTGAGGAGCAGCCCGCTCCTCCTCCCTCTCTCGGGGATTCCCTTGGGGATTTCCCATTAAAGCAGTCGCGAGACGAGACTCTGCGGCATGCGTTTGACCAAGTGAGAGTAATCGATGGTCAAACTCTTCAGCCAAGCGCAGCACCAACCTTCCCCTATTTTGCCATTATTAAAGATAGATTGTACTGAGTGACGCAGGACACTCAAACCAAGGAACAAATAACCCAGTTGTTAATCCCAAAGAGCCGTAGGGAACTCGTGTTCCATGCAGCTCACTTTAATCCCATGGCTGGACACTTGGGGCAAGATAAAACACTAGCCCGAATAATGGCCCAGTTCTATTGGCCAGGGATTCGCGGGGATGTCCGTCAATGGTGTGCGACATGCCGTGAATGCCAATTAGTAAATCCCGCGGCCACTCCAAAAGCGCCTTTGCGCCCTCTTCCTCTAATCGAGACCCCATTTGAGTGAATTGGCATGGATCTTGTCAAGCCATTAGATCGGTCAGCACGGAGATATCGCTTTATTTTGTTTCTAGTGGACTATGCAATGCGATATCCGGAAGCAGTGCCTCTCCGCAATATTTCAGCACGCAGTATTGCGGAAGCGCTCTTCCACTTTACCTCCCGGGTCGGGATTCTGAAAGAAATCCTTACAGACCAAGGCACTTCGTTTATGTCACGCACACTGCGTGAGCTGTATGGGTTACTGGGGATTAAGTCTATCCACACCAGTGTCTATCACCCACAAACGGATGGCTTAGTAGAGCGATTTAACCAGACACTCAAAAACATAATCCGTAAATTCGTAAGTGAAGATGCGCGTAATTGGGATAAGTGGCTCGAGCCCCTGTTGTTCGCAGTACGAGAGGTCCCGTAAGCCTCCACGGGGTTTTCTCCCTTCAAGTTATTATATAGGCGTAAGCCGCGTGGCATTCTGGACGTGCTATGGGAAAATTGGGAGGAGGGACCTTCACCGAGTAAAAATGAAATCCAGTACGTTCTTGACCTGCGCGCAAAACTCCACACCCTCACACACCTAACCCAGGAGAATTTACGGCAGGCACAAGAACGTCAAAGCCGGCTGTATGACAGGGGCACGCACCTTAGAGAGTTCACGCCAGGAGACAAAGTGCTCGTATTATTGCCCACGTCGAGTTCTAAATTAGTCGCCAAGTGGCAAGGGCCCTTTGAGGTCACACGGCGAGTCGGGGACGTTGACTATGAGGTGAAGCAAATGGATGGGGGTGGGGCACTGCAAATCTACCACCTCAACCTTTTAAAATCCTGGAATGAGGGGGTTCCTGTGGCGTTGGTGTCGGTAGTCCCAGAGAAGTCTGAGCTGGGGCCAGAGGTAAAAAAGATAACATCTCGGACCACTCTGGTCCCTTGTGGAGACCACCTCTCATCGGCCCAACTCATGGAGGTAGCCAAGTTGCAGAAGGAATTTTCCGACGTGTTCTCGTCCCTTCCTGGTCGTACCCACCTCATAGAACACCACATCGAAACGACCCCGGGGGTGGTAGTGCGTAGCCACCCTTATCGATTGCCCGAACACAAGAAAAAGGTGGTTCGGGATGAACTCAAGGCCATGCTCAAAATGGGCATAGTCGAGGAGTCCCACAGTGACTGGAGCAGCCCAGTGGTCCTGGTTCCCAAGACCAACGGGTCGGTCCGGTTCTGTGTGGACTATAGAAAGGTCAACACGGTGTCTAAATTTGACGCATACCCAATGCCTCACATTGATGAGTTGCTTGATCGGTTAGGTGCTGCTCGCTTTTATTCGACACTGGATCTAACAAAGGGATATTGGCAGATCCCCTTGACTCCTCTATCCCAAGAGAAAATGGCCTTTTCCACACTGTTTGGATTATACCAATTTGTCACACTCCCTTTTGGGTTGTTTGGGGCACCCGCTACATTCCAGCAGCTTATGGACAGGGTCCTCCGCCCCCATGCTGCCTACGGGGCCGCCTATCTAGACAACATCATAATCTACAGTAATGATTGGCCACGGCACTTGGAACACCTGAGGGCTGTTCTAAAGTCGCTGAGGTGAGTGGGCCTCACAGCTAACCCAAAAAAGTGTGCGATTGTGCGGGTGGAAGTACGGTATCTGGGGTTCCACTTGGGCCATGAGCAGATGCGTCCCCAGATTAACAAGACCGCAGCAATTGCGGCCTGCCTGAGGCCCAAGACCAAAAAGGAGGTGAGACAGTTCTTGGGGCTGGCTATTATCATAGGTTTCTACCTAATTATTCAGACATCACCAGCCCGCTAACCAATCTCACTAAAAAAGGGGCTCCAGATCCGGTCCAGTGGATGGAGCAGTGCCAACAGGCCTTCTCTGAGGTAAAAGCTGCACTGTGTGGAGGGCCACTTTTACACTCCCCTGACTTCTCTCTCCCCTTTATTTTGCAGACTGATGCATTGGACAGAGGGCTGGGGGCCGTTTTGTCCCAGGAAGTGGAGGGCGAGGAGCGCCCCGTGCTGTACATCAGCTGAAAACTCTCGATGCATGAAAGCAGGTACAGCACAATCAAGAAGGAGTGTCTCGCCATCAAGTGGGCGGTTCTCGCCCTCCGATACAACCTGTTGGGGCGCCCTTTCACTCTCTGTTCGGACTACGCGCCCCTCCAGTGGGTCCACCGCATGAAGGATGCCAATGTGCGAATCACCCATTGGTATCTCGCCCTCCAGCCGTTTAAGTTCGAGGTGGTCCACAGGCTGGGGGCGCAGATGTTGGTGGCAGACTTTCTGTCCCATCGGGGGGGGGGAGTCAGCTTCAGGCCGGACGGCTCTCCGGCCTGAGTCGGGCGGTGGGGGTATGTGGCAGCGGGGGCATGGCCAAGCAGCAGTCTGTGAATGGAGGGCGGGGTCGGGGAAGGTAAGTGGCTAAGTCATTCCACCTGCTGACAATTAATGTGTGTGTGTCTGTTTGTTACAGGGATGGAGCATAAAAGGAGAGAGAGAGAGCAGAGAAAGGGAGCTCTCTCCCCAACCACAGTGCATGTATGAGTGAGTGAGTAATGAAAGAAAGAAAGCTGAAAAGCCTGAATAAAAAGTATTTATATAAACATCAACCTGCCGTGCTTCTGTGCTCCACCCACATCAGGAAGTGTTACAAGGGTGTTTCCAATGGGACTGTACTCATTAAAATGTGATAAACACAACAGCTGATCACTGACTTCCCTGATGTGTCACACATCAGTCTTGCCCTGAAATGACCATTCTTGGTAAGGAAAGGAAAGTGGAGTCCTTCTTTATGCCAATGGGTGTGAAACATACCATCTACTTCCTGCTATAGACCCTTTTCAGTCACGTGACCTTCGTAAACGCGACTGCCATTTTGGACATGTAGTGGACTTCGGCTCGAATCAGTTTGAATGCGAGGAAGGCGACAAACAAAAAACATAAAAGAAAAAGGAGCGAGATGCAGAAAACACCTTCACTATCCAGCGACATAGGGCATTTACAGGGCGAGCAGAGGGAGAGGTATTTGCAAAAATTGAGGTTAGCAGGCTTAGAGAACGACGTTTACCTGCTTCCACCCAGGATTGTTCACTGACGTACAGAAGTACACGAAGCCCTCGTCTTTACCTGACTTCGGCCCACATGATCTGTATACCTATGTCGTTAAAAACCCATCGCCATACACATACACGCCAACGTCCGAGGTTCCGGAGCGCGCTCCAGCTTGCTCCCGGAGTGCTCTGGCCGAGGTTCCGGAGCACGCTCTGGCTTGCTCCCCCTCAAATTAAGCAGCGCACTCCGGCTTGCTCCCGGAGTGCTCCGGCTTGCTCCCGGAGTGCTCTGGCCAAGGTTCCAGAGCGCGCTCCGGCTTGCTCCCCCTCAAATTAAGCAGCGCACTCCGGCTTGCTCCCCCTCAAATTACGCAGCGCGCTCCGGGTGTTCTGGTGAAAAGAGATATGACGTCGTGTGATATGAAAACTTCGTCTTGCTGCATTTTGATGTTTTTTAGTTCTTCTGCCAGTTGTTTTGAGTTTTTGCAGTGTTGGTCTGTGAGTCCTAGTAATGGTTTAATTATTTCGGTGAGTGCTTTTGATAAGTTGTATGTGACTGAACCAATGCTATCTACTATAGGGCAACTGAATTAGCATGTGAGAAAATACAGGATCAGGGACAAAAAGCAGCACTAAGAAACGCAATAGCTGGTATATTGAAAATGGCCAAACCACCACCCAGTAACATCACCAAACAGGAAGCCAAAGCCATGAGAACATTAGCTAAAAATAAAGACATCACAATCCTCCCAGCAGATAAAGGCAGGACAACAGTTATTATGGACACTGATGAATATGAACGAAAAATGATTGAATTACTCAGTGACAACGCATTTGAAATATTAAAAAAGACCCAACAGAAGACAAGAAAAAGAAACTTAAAGCACTACTCAAACCACTACTCGATGAAAATAAAATAGATAAGCAGGCATACAATCATTTAGTACCCACAGCCAACGTCATCCCCAGGATTTACGGCACACCAAAAATACACAAACCAGGAACACCATTACACCCTATAGTAGATAGCATTGGTTCAGTCACATACAACTTATCAAAAGCACTCACCGAAATAATTAAACCATTACTAGGACTCACAGACCAACACTGCAAAAACTCAAAACAACTGGCAGAAGAACTAAAAAACATCAAAATGCAGCAAGACGAAGTTTTCATATCACACGACGTCATATCTCTTTTCACCAGAACACCCACGGAAGCCACCATACAGATAGTACAAGAAAAATTAAAAACAGACAGGACGCTCAAGAAACGCACAAACCTCACTGTACAAGACATCACTCAGCTCCTTCAATTCATCGCCACATCCACATACTTTCAGTTCAGGAATACAATTTACAGACAAAAGGAAGGTTTTGCCATGGGAGACCCACTATCAGCCATCATGTGCAGCTTTTTCATGGAAGATCTGGAACAGAAAGCACTCAGTACAATACCAGCAGAATACAGGCCAACACTCTGGAAACGTTACGTGGATGACATATTAGAAAAAGTTAAGAGGGGACACACTCAACAACTCACCGACCATCTCAACACCATAGATAATACCGGTAATATAAAATTCACACATGAAGAAGAAACGGAGCAGTCAATAGCATTTTTGGATTTAAAAATACATCACACAGAAGATGGGGACATCAAAATAAAAGTACACAGGAAACCCACACACACTGACCAATATTTAAACTGGACTTCCGAACACCCCATAATGCACAAAATATCAGTAGTCAGAACATTACATGAACGCACAGCAATAATTACAGATCCACAGGACAAAGAACAGGAGGAACAACATATACAACACGCACTGAAGGCATGTCAATATCCACAATGGGCAATATCCAAAGGGGTGGAACAGGTTAAGAACAACAAAACACAGAAGAAAGAGAAAAAACAAACTAACAAACAAGAACACAGGGGAGTAGTTACATTACCATACATTAGGGGAATAACTGAACGCATTCAAAGAGCAATGAGGAAACACAACATTAACACACCTGTCAAACCATACACAACACTCCGTCAGATCCTGGTTCATCCCAAAGACAGAATACATCCGGACAACAGATGCAACACCATATATGAGATTCCATGTCAATTATGCAATAAAACTTACATTGGGGAGACAGGAAGGAGTTTCAACATAAGAAAAAATGAACATAAGAAAGAGTGCGAAAAGGAGACAGCTATAAGACAAACCCGAACAATAAAAGAAAAGGCACAACAGGAAAATTATAAGTCAGCCATAACAGATCATTGCAAAAGGGAAAATCATATTATGGACTGGGGGAATGCCAGAGTCATCCGCACAGAAGATAATAAACATCAGCACTGGATCAGGGAGGCCATAGAGATCCGTAAGCGAAGCCCGAGGACCATCAACCGAGATGAGGGAGCATACATGCTCTCCCATACCTGGAGTGCCATCTTGCAGGGGACGAACTGACAGTAGAAGGCGTGACCGACCTGTCAATCCAGACAGGAAGGCCACGCCTTCGGAATCATCAGCTGATAAAAGATGCGTCACCAATAACATCCGGTGACACTCTGAGGAAGACGACAGTCGTACGTCGAAACATGTCAGGTAAACAAACCCAAAAACTAGATGTCTGATAAAAAAGAAACAAAAAACTAACTATATTTAATATAAGACATAATGAACGTAATCGATAGCTACTATGTTGTTGACATTAGCTCAATAGCTACTACAGAAGAACAAAGAGTTTACAATGGGTTATTTTAACCTATTTGGTTACACACTCGCCGCCACAGAATGTTAACAGCAATGTAATGCCTTTTCTGGCTAATTTTATTCGTCTTACCTCCAACAAAGTGGTCACTACACAAGCGTTGGTATGCCGAGGGCTGTCAATCTTTCCTGTTAATGGCCGCTATCCATCTTCTCTGTCGGGATCCGATAAAATGATAAACCTTGCCTTGTTTGTTGATGGTTACTACATCCAGGTGCACAACAATATAGTGGCATGATGGAAGTCTTGCTGAAAGTAAAAACTTTCTTTGCTGCCGTTCCTCAATGTTGGCTGTGGTAAACTACTGGTAGTACATGTCCAAAATGGCGGCCGCGTTTGTCGTGACGTCACGTGAAAAGGGTCCATAATTCCAGGGTGATTCAAGTGCCCAGCGCCTAATCAATTTTTGCATTTGCATTACGTCACAGAGCACAAAATTCAACGCATTATGTAAGTGGTTGCTTTTAGAGGGGAAAAACAGGCTACAAAAATCTAAACACTACAACAAAGTGAAAATAAAGATATTATTTTTAAGACATTAGATACCAGCTCACTGCTACAATTGTATTTCAGTATCACAATCATTTGAACAACCTTTGGAATTATGAATGCAGTTAACAATTTCTATTAATTAATCAACTGTAACTTATGGAAGTCTATAACGTTCAGTTGCTAGCTAGCTGAATAGATGATCTGCTCCTGTACTAGTGTTCTCTTCACTAAGTATCCAGTGTTGTAGTCGATTCACTAAACCTCGAGTCTGAGTCCAGTCTTGAGTCCCCAGTGTTTAAGTCCAAGTCATTAAAGAAAATTTCGAGTCAAGTCCAAGTCGAGTCCACTATTGATCCAAATCGAGTCTGAGTCGAGTCCGAGAAAAAGATCCCAACCGCACCATTTGACAGTGGCTGTTGCTACCTTCATGTGAAAGTGTCTCTGTTACTGTGTTGGACAAATGTTACTGCTTGACTGCCCCATTTTAGTGAATAGGCTACAGATAAAAAGCTTGTTCATCGCTCAGCAAGTCCCGCCCACTATCAACAGGGCAAATAACATGAGAGAGGATTAACACTTGCTAGTTCATCAGTCAGCAAGCAAACACTGCTATCAACAGGGCAATGAACACAGTATGTCACTTACTTCTCTGAGTGGAATCTTAATGACCATTGAAGTTCAAGGTTGTCCCCATCGTCTCCTCGATAGTTCTTCTACATATGGAACACATAGCAGTGCATTTTTTCCCACTGCACTGCTATGCAAAAGTGGACAATCCTAGGGGCGTCTCTCCAGGCATTTTCGCGCCATTAACGTTAGTTTGCTTCTGAACATGACGTATTGGTGAATGTGCATTCTCTTGCACAAAATTAGTATAAAAATTAATGTAGATATAAATATGCCAAAATCATTATGGCATGTTACAAAAAAATAAAGAAAAAATCTGAGTCCTCTTCTCCAATTTACAAGTCCAAATGCACTTAATGCATGAGTCCGAGTCCAAGTCTGAGTCATCAGTGCTCAAGTCCAAGTCAAGTCATGAGTCCTTAAAATTTAGGCATGAGTCGGTGTCAAGGCTGAGTCTTGGACTTGAGTACTTCAAGCCTGGAAGTATCTCTTGCTTGAGCCTCACTCACAACCCGCCGTATGGGCTACTATGGGCGGTCTATGGTAAAAAAAAAAAACGTGGCAAAACCGTGCTTGAGACTTGCACGACACTTGCATGTGTTCAGCGCCGTAGAAGGTTGCAGACTGCCCGTGGAGACTTTTGGTCCTGCACATGCAAATTCTACAGATCTTGCGACAAATCAAGAACGCATACACTACGTATGGGACCCATACTCCTTCTGTACACCTGAACCAAGTCAGCAGCATGGCTAGTAGGGGCTTTTTGTGATGACAGTAAGACGCATGAGTGACACACGGTCATTGTACGAGTGACGTGCCTCAGAAATACTACACAAGTATTCCACACGTGCTATTTGTGCGGCGCGCAAGACAAAAGTACATCTCACTTTCTACCCCTATGTGTGGCGTGCATGCAGCGCACGTGACCTGCACACAGTGCACACGACCTGCATGCAACACGAAGGGCAAGACTCTGGGTATATATATTGGGGAGGAACCAAGGAACCAATCGTGTAGCATGTAGCATTGTAGAAGGGAAGAAGACCACCTCATTTGCTGTTTTTATTTGAGTATATGTTTAATTTACCATGCAAATGTCAAATAATAAAACATGAGTATAAGGGAATAACGCATTTTATTACACTGTAAAAAATCCCAACTAAATAGCCCGACAGTTTGGGCACTGAAACACACTCTGACTCCGAGCTGCTGTCCTGTTCCTACTCCTGCTGAGTGGTGAGATGAGGTGTTGGGATGTCCTTGTCCACTGAGCATGGCACAATGGCCTGAAAGCGATGATGGGATTGTAATGTCCTCACTTCTGGCCATCGTTAGCTGAAACATACATGAAAATCAGCATATATAATATTAATTACATAAGCATATAGATACTGACATGAATGTTTAAAGCATGTGTATTTACCTGTGGAAATACCTCTGGCGGGGTGCTGTGCTTTCTGTCAGCTTGAAGGCATACTTCTCCCTGTCCGTGCAGGGCTTGCCGGTGCTGCTACCATCATCATCAAATTCTTCCTCCTCCTCTCCCTCTGCTGTTTCAGGCTGGGTTACTTCACTTTTGCTCACTTCTTCTTGGGTCCCATTTTCTAAACTTTAAACTGAAAATTTTTTAATTTTTCCCACAAAATATCCAATGTTCTTCAGTTGAAAGACAGATGCAGAATGCTGCAGACATGCTGGTTTTATACCCATTCCTGGCTTGCATCACACGCAAGTTCTGAGTGATTGTAATGTGTTAATCAAGTGCGTCACACACGCTTCACAAGTGCGGCCCAAGCTCATAGCGCAGGAAACTGGTAAAATGCAAGTCACACGCACTCCACACTCACTGAACATGCGTGTCAGATATACGCTTTCCACGGGCTAACAGCGCAATTTTTCCCACGCCTCAAGGAAGTCAGGTGTGCAACCTGTACTTGACAAATACTTTGCCTGCACTCCTCCCCCAAAATTTCCCCCAGGTTCACCGCAACCCTGTGGCACAGCTGCGAGCTACCAAACCCTGCGACCTGTGTGTGTCCAAAACTGAATTGATCAGACTGAATTGATCAGACAAAATCACCAATCAGTGCAGTTCTGAAAGCAGCTCTATCCAAGAGGATGAATGAAATTAAGAATCAGGCAGCATGTGGTTCCACTATTTATTAATCATAATAACATGTCATATATGTTTTGTATATATTTCTGAGTAGTTTTCTAGTTTAACACCTCTAACTCCGGGGCAGTGGTTAAAGGTTCTGTGCTACTGATCAGCTTGATGAGGGTTCAAGCCCCAGTATTGCCAAGCTGCCACTGTTGGGTCCTTGAGCAAGGCTTTTAACCCTATCTGCTCCAGATCATATCCATATCACCTTGCACTCTGATCCCAGCATCCTAACAAGAACTGAATTTCACTGTACTGTTATATACTAGTGCATCTCAAAAAATTAGAATATTGTGAAAAAGTTCAATATTTTCCATCAGTTATTTAAGAAAGTGAAAATGTTATATATTATAGGCTCATTACACATAAACTAAAATGTTTCAAGCATTTTTCTATTTTAATTTTAATCAGTATGGCATACAGTACAAAAACATTTAAAAAAAACCATCTCAAAATATTTGAATATTTCATTTCGAGTTTAAGTAAAACAGTATGAACACAGTGTATCTCTCGGTCTAGTTCAGTACATACAACCACAATCATGGGGAAGACTGCTGACTTGACTGTTGTCCAGAAGATGATCACTGGCTTACCCTTGTGGAGGGTAAGCCACAAAAGGTCATTGCTGAAAAGGGTGGCTGGAAAAGGTGCACAAGCCACAGGGATGACCGCAGTCTTGAGAGGATTGTCAAGAAAAGTTGATTCAAGAACTTGGGAGAGCTTCACAAGGAGTGGACTGAGGCTGGTGTCAGTGTATCAAGACCCATCACGAACAGACGTCTTCAAGAAAGGGATACAACTTTCGCATTCCTAATATCAAGCTACTCCTGAGCCAGAGACAATGTCAGAAGTGTCTTATCTGGGCTAAGGAGAGAAAGAAATGGACTGTTGCTCAGTGGTCCAAAGTCCTTTTCCAGCAGGACTTAGCACCTACCCACAGTGCCAAAACTACTACCAAATGGTTTGCTGACCATGATATCACTGTGTTTGATTGGCCAGCCAACTTGCCTGACCTGAACCCCATAGAGAATCTATGGGGTATTGTCAAGAGGAAGATGAGAAACACCCGACCCAAAAATACAGATACGCTGAAGGCCACTATCAAAGCAACCTGGGCTTCAATAACACCTCAGCAGTGCCACAGACTGATCACCTCCATGCCACACTGCACTGATACAGTAATTCATGGTAAAGGAGCCCCAACCAAGTATTGGGTGTATAAATTAATATACTTTTCAGAAGTTGGACATTTCTGTATTGTAAATCCTTTTTTTGATTGATCTTAGGGAATATTCTAATAATTTGAGATACTGGATTTCTGATTTTCATGAGCTATAAGCCATAATCATCAAAATTAAAACAAAAAAAGCTTTAAATATTTCACTTTACATGTAATGAATATAGAATATATGAAAGTTTACCTTTTTGAATTAAATTATGAAAAAAAGGAACTTTTTCATGGTATTCTAATTTTTTGAAATGCACTAGTATATGTGGGCAGCATGGTGGTGTGGTGGTTTGCACTGTCACCTCACAGCAAGAAGGTTCTGGGTTCAAGCCCAGTGGCTGACAGGGGCCTTTCTGTGTGGAGTTTGCATGTTCTCCCCATGTCTTCATGGGTTTCCTCCGGGTGCTCCAGTTTCCCCCACAGTCCAAAGACATGCAGGTTAGGTTAATTGGTGGCTGTAAATTGACCGTAGGTGTGAATGTGAGTGTGAATGGTTGTTTGTCTCTATGTGTCAGCCCTGTGATGATCTGATTGACTTGCCGAGGGTGTACCCCACCTCTTGCCCATAATCAGGTGGGATAGGCTCCAGCTTGCCTGCGACCCTGCACAGGATAAGCGGCTACAGATAATGGATGGATGGGGCGTCGTGGCTCAGGTGGATAAGGCGCCATACCATAAATCCGGGGACCCGGGTTCAATTCTGGCCCGAGGTCATTTCCCGATCCCTCCCTCCTGCTCATTTCCTGTCTCTACACTGTCCTATCTAATAAAGGTGAAAAAAGCCCAAAAAAAATCTTTAAAAAAGAGGATGGATGTTATGTATGTGTGACAAATAAAGGATTTTTCTTCTTCTAATAGAAATGAAAATAGGGCATTTCACTATTTGCTAATATTATAACATTATGGTGGACACACTCATCTCATCTCATTATCTCTAGCCACTTTATCCTGTTCTACAGGGTCACAGGCAAGCTGGAGCCTATCCCATCTGACTACAGGCAAAAGGCAGGGTACACCCTGGACAAGTCGCCAGGTCATCACAGGGCTGACACATAGACACAGACAACCATTCACACACACACACACACCTATGGTCAATTTAGAGTCACCAGTTAACCTAACCTGCATGTCTTTGGACTGTGGGGGAAACCGGAGCACCCGGAGAAAACCCACGGGAACAACATGCAAACTCCACACAGAAAGGCCCTCATCGGCCACAGGGCTCGAACCCGGACCTTCTTGCTGTGAGGCGACAGCGCTAACCACTACACCACCATGCCACCGTGGACACACTCTTGATTTAATAATGTTATTTGTATGAAATTTTAAGAAAAAAATTCATATTACCCCAGCCTGAAGTAACCTAAGATCACTACCTCATTTAATGTAAAATTTGTCTTTGGCATAATATATGCACTTTGCCATGCTACTGTATCAAATTTCAAGCTTCTGTACACAGTTTTATTAAAAGTCTCCCAGATTCATCAACTGGTTCTTCATCTGACGCCACAGAAGTTGTAGCACCCTGGCATAATAACCAACATTTACACTTTAAAACAGACCGCTTGAAAGTTAGAATGTAAATTGAGTCAAAGTTAAATTGGTAGTATTTGAAATAGCATGGAAGGACAGCCTTTTTAACTATAGAAAGTTGACATCAGCTAGATCAGCGTGTCTCTCCACCAGAAGTGTCAGAAACATTTTTAATGTGTGTGGGACACACTGGTGGTGGGGGGGGTCTGGGGATCCTCCCCCAGAAAATTTTTAATTAATTAGATGCCATTTCCTGCATTCTCGTGTATTTTTAACAGGTTGTTAAACACCTAATTTTCCCTACAAAAGTCACTTAATTCAATGATTATTTTAGAGACTCAACAATACAGTGGTGCCTGAAAGTTGAGGGCCATATGTATATTATCATGTGATATTTTATGTCACCCTTGATAAATAAAGTTTAAAAAAAAAAGTTTGTGAACCCTTTAACATTTTCTATATTTCTGCATAAATATGACCTAAAACATCATCAGATTTTCACACAAGCCCTAAAAGTAGATGAAGAGAACCCAGTTAAACAAATGAGACAAAAATATTAGATTTGGTCATTTATTTATTGAGGAAAATGATCCAAAATTACATATCTGTGAGTGGCAAAAGTATGTGAACCTTTGCTTTCAGTATCTGGTGTGACCCCCTTGTGCAGCAATAACTGCAACTAAACGTTTCCGGTAACTGTTGATCAGTCCTGCACACTGGCTTGGAGGAATTTTAGCCCATTCTTCCATACAGAACAGCTTCAACTCTGGGATGTTGGTGGGTTTCCTCACATGAACTGCTCGCTTCAGGTCCTTCCACAACATTTTGATTGGATTAAGGTCAGGACTTTGACTTGGCCATTCCAAAACATTAAATTTCTTCTTCTTTAACCATTCTTTGGTAGAACGACTTGTGTGCTTAGGGTCGTTGTCTTGCTGCATGACCCACCTTCTCTTGAGATTCAGTTCATGGACAGATGTCCTTGATTTGATTTGATTTGATTTGATTTGATTTAGGTTTTCCACATGTACGTTTACAACAAAATACACATTTAATTATTGTAAAGACATAAAAAAAACTGAGGATGACACAAAAAAGTCTAATAAAATGACTTATTTCCATTGTGGTCCTCATAAAAAAAAAAATGGTAACAATATAATAGAGGACAAAAATTACAAAAAATGTATAAGTAAACAAAGTGTATAAAAATAACATTAATAATATTATTAGTAAATAAATTTAAGAAATATAACTATCACAAGTTTTATATATCACAAAATATCACAATTGTTATCACAAAAATTGAATAACAATTTACACATATTAAAAGTACATGGGAGAGTCCATTTTTAATGATTCTAATAAAAACCTTTTGACTTGTTTCTTAAACATTTGTTTATTGGTGAGCGTTTGAACACTTGTGGGTAGGCTATTCCAGTCTGCAGCTCCCGTGTACCTGAATGTACTCTTACCCAGTGTGGTCTTAAATCTGGGTAAGGCCAGTGACCCGACACTTGCTCGAGTTCGGATGTTATGGACTTGGCTGACATTGGTACAAAACGAAGAGAGATAAGAAGGGGAGGTATTATTTACAATTTGATGAACATGATTTAGCTTTAGCTGGACAACACGTTTTTCTATTGGTAACCAATTAAGTTGAATAAAGTGGGCAGGAGTAATGTGAGTACAAGGATGGAGTTTTAATACAACACGAATTAACTTATTTTGACACGTTTGAAGTTTGTGCTTAGTTTTTTTAGTAAGACCACTGACATTTTCCTTTAGAATTCGCTGGTATAATTCAGAATTCATTGTCCCATCAATGATGGCAAGCCATCCTGGCCCAGATGCAGCAAAACAGGCCCAAACCATGATACTACCACCACCATGTTTCACAGAAGGGATAAGGTTCTTATGCTGGAATGCAGTGTTTTCCTTTCTCCAAACATAACACTTCTCATTTAAACCAAAAAGTTCTATTTTGGTCTCATCCTTCCACAAAATATTTTTCCAATAGCCTTCTGGCTTGTCCACGTGATCTTTAGCAAACTGCAGACAAGCAGCAATGTTCTTTTTGGAGAGCAGTGGCTTTCTCCTTGCAACCCTGCCATGCACACCATTCAGTGCGTTTACATGCACATAGAGAGAATCAAATTTCTGTCGTTGCTCGACTGAAATCGAAGTTCTAAATGCCATGTATACACCTTAATTCGGCTGAAATTGAACCGAACTTGATTTCTCGGACTCGAGCTACACGACCTAGATTATGCAATTTCTGCCGAGCTACTTAGTGCATGTATACCCTATCAAGCTAGTAGTCGAGCTACTTACTGCCCCTTCCGGAAGTGACGAGTGACGAGACCACAAGCAGGAAACACAACAGCTTCGGTCGGCATGACAACAGTAGTAGCAAGCAGCAGAAGAGGTCAGGAGGAACAAACGAAGAAGAGAAAATGGCGAGCAGAAACGTGCACTTCTGGAGCAATGAGGAGACAGAGTTCATGCTCATTCAGCTTAAGGAGTTGAATATATTAAAATTCATGGACGGGAGAAAAACGCGCAATGGAGAACACGGAACTGATAACTTTGTTTACACTCTTGAATAGCTCTTCTTCATGACGACAACCGGAAGTGTACCAACACGATGGGGCGTGTAGCGCCACCTGTGGCTCGGGTGCACAATGCACCTCACACAATAGCCCGATTTCATTCAGTGCGTTTACATGCACATAGAGAGAATCGAATTTCTGCCGTTGCTCGACTGAAATCGAAGTTCAAAATGCCATGTATACACCTTAATTCGGCTGAAATTGAACCGAACTTGATTTCTCGGAATCGAGCTACACGACCTAGATTATGCGATTTCTGCCGAGCTACTTAGTGCATGTATACCCTATTGAGCTACGTATTCGAGCTACTTACTTCAGCACTGCCCCTTCCGGAAGTGACGAGTGACGAGACCACAAGGGAAACACAACAGCCTCGGTCGGCATGACAACGAATCATGACAACGGCATGAATCTTTTCTTTTTGTGGCATTGTTTGCACTGTTAAAATTTAGCTCATTTACTGTATCACCAAATACATCTGTACAGCTGTTGCATAGCTGTGAATTGTGTACATAAACAAGTCATTGTATTTGTGTGTGTGTGTGTGTGTGTGTATATATATAGATGTCCAACATCTGAAGAATGTCAATAAAAACAAAACAATTGAAATTTTTGTGTGTTTATTAAGACATAAGTTAAATTGTAAGCAAAAATATATATATATATATATATATATTTTTTTTGTAAGCAAAAAATGGACTTTAGAAAAATATTATTGTGCAAAATAAGTTGTCTTATAAAACAGTGGTCTGCGCCGGACAGTTTGTAGCCATACAGTCTGTTAGAGCAAGCCGAACAGCTTGAACACGGAACTGCCAGTGTTGCCAGATTGGGGGGTTTTAAGTGCATTTTAGCGGATTTGAACATGTTTTGGGCTGGAATACGTCAGCAGTATCTGGCAACACTATAGCTCTTCTTCATGACGACAACCAGAAGTGTACCAACACGATGGGGCATGTAGCGCCACGTGTGGCTCGGTTGCACAATAGCCCGATTTCACTTGTGCATGTAGGATTGGATTTCTCTGGCACCCCTGCTGGGTCCCTTTGCTCGATTACCGACAGTAGCTCGATTTGGACGTGCATGTAAACGTACTGAGTGTGTGCATGTAGGATTGGATTTCTCTGGCACCCCTGCTGGGACCTTCAGCTCGATTACCGACAGCAGCTCGATTTGGATGTGCATGTAAACGTAGTCAGTGTTGTTCAGTGTTTTCCTGATGGTGGACTCATGAACATTAACATTAGCCAATGTGAGCGAGGCCTTTAGTTGCTTAGAAGTTACCCTGGGGTCCTTTGTGACCTCGCTGACCATTACACGCCTTGCTCTTGGAGTGATCTTTGTTGGTCGACTACTCCTGGGGAGGGTAATATTGGTCTTGAATTTCCTCCATTTGTACACAATCTGTCTGACTGTGGATTGGTGGAGTCCAAACTCTTTAGAGATGGTTTTGTAACCTTTTCCAGCCTGATGAGCATCATCAACGCTTTTTCTGAGGTCCTCAGAAATCTCCTTTGTTTGTGCCATGATACACTTCCACAAACATGTGTTGTGAAGATCAGACTTTGATAGACCCCTGTTCTTTAAATAAAACAGGGTGTCCACTCACACCTGATTGTCATCCCATTGATTGGAAACACCTGACTCTAATTTCACCTACAAATTAACTGTTAATCCTTAAGGTTCACATACTTTTGCCACTCACAGATATGTAATATTGGATCATTTTCCTCAATAAATAAATTACCAAGTATAATATTTTTGTCTCATTTGTTTAACTGGGTTCTCTTTATCTACTTTTAGGACTTGTGTGAAAATCTGATGTTGTTTTATGTATATGCCTTTTATATGTAAATCCAACACAAACATATGTGGATTTACATATAAAAGGCATATACATTTTAAACTGTAAAATATAATTTAAAACTACAAACATTACATGAAGCATACAAAGACGGTGTAATTCATCATACACATTATCTGTAAAAACCATGCACAATGTTCACTTCATACATACTAGATTTTCATAAAAAAATTTGTATGAGGAAAATGCAAAATGGGCCACTTTCAGGAGTAAATCATACATGGCATATATATTTATTTATAAATCCTTATAAGGATTTATCCTTATATTTATAAGGATTTACTACTAAGACAGTGGTAAACTCTTATAAGTTCTTTACTGTTCTTTTTCGTATGGGATTTTACTTTTTATCTTGTTTCCTTTTTTATTTAGTTTTAGATGTAACACAACATGCCACTGTGCCAAGCAATAGTGACACTCAACTGTATGTTTAAAAATAAGAATATTCATAATTTCACACAATGAACAGGCATGACATGGCATCATGCAAACGTCATAACACAATCACACTGTGTCAAGCAATGGTGACACATAAAAAATAACTTCACACAATGAACAGGTGCAATTCTGTTAACCACCAACAGTGACTTTAGTGGATGCATTTTACTTTTTTCCAATTTAGTGATACTCATAACAAAAATGGCATGGCATCATGCAGTCTTCATAAAACAAAATTACACTGTGTCAAGCCATGACACAAAAGATAACTTCACACAATGAACAAGTGCAGTTTTGTCAACCTACATGCAATGGTGGTACTACAGTAACATTTACAGATTAGTAATAGATTTATAGATATAACTCCTTCTTACATTGGTGCCACCACAATCTCTACCACTTCATAACTTTTTAAATGGGGGGGGGGGGGGGTGTCCAAACGAAGAATTATGAAACGTGAAGGGGACACGTCCCCTTCACATTCAATGGTGGCAATGCCCTTGCTCTCCACCCTAATAAAAGACAACAAAAATAAGCTGTTAATACCTGACCCTGACTACTTCTGCCCTGTGGAACTGCCAGGCTCATCCTGATGGTCTAATTCTGCTTGGAGCTTCCTTTGCCCAAGAATCACTCGCGACTGCGAGGATGGCCCCATATGGATAGTCTAGACTAGAGACTGATGTGAAATTGCTGTGGATGGGAAATACAGAGACCTTCAATATTGCTGTGGATGCTTATTTACAAGTCTTCAGTGGATAACTTTACATGCATTACATACAAAAGATTTAAACCTAAAACCTCAACTGAAATAAAAAAAAGCTTTGATGCTGATGCAGACTGAAGATCCTTTCAACACTTTCAGTCGTATTTGACTTGATAGAATACAGTTGCTCAAGAGTAATGATGCATAATCACACTATCCGGTGTCATGTAGAAGAGGATGCATTCCCTTTTGAGACAACTTCCTCTAAAAGTTTCTTCCACATATTGTCTCAGGGAGTTTTTCCTTGCCACTGTCACCTCTGACTCATTCGGGATATATGGTAACTCTATGTCTGGATATCTGTAAAGCTGTAAACCTTAGTCATGATCAAAACTCTTTCACATGCCATAAGGCAAATTTGTGACAATGCCCACTGTTAAAAGTACACTCTACAGTGGTGCTTGAAAGTTTGTGAATCCTTTAGAATGTTCTATATTTCTGCATAAATATGACCTAAAACTTCATCAGATTTTCAGACAAGTCCTAAAAGTAGATAAAGAGAACCCAGTTAAACGAATGAGATAAAAATATTATACTTGGCCATTTATTTATTGAGGAAAATGATCCAATATTACATATCTGTGAGTGGCAAAAGTATGTGAACCTTTGCTTTCAGTATCTGGTGTGACCCCCTTGTGCAGCAATAACTGCAACTAAACGTTTCCGGTAACTGTTGATCAGTCCTGCACACCGGCTTGGAGGAATTTTAGCCCATTCCTCCGTACAGAACAGCTTCAACTCTGGGATGTTGGTGGGTTTCCTCACATGAACTGCTCACTTCAGGTCCTTCCACAACATTTCAATTGGATTAAGGTCAGGACTTTGACTTGGCCATTCCAAAACATGAACTTTATTCTTCTTTAACCATTCTTTGGTAGAATGACTTGTGTGCTTAGGGTCGTTGTCTTGCTGCATGACCCACCTTCTCTTGAGATTCAGTTCATGGACAGACGTCCTGACATTTTCCTTTGGAATTCGCTGGTATAATTCAGAATTTGTTGTTCCATCAATGATGGCAAGCCATCCTGGTGCATCCAGATGCAGCAAAACAGGCCCAAACCATGATACTACCACCACCATGTTTCACAGATGGGATAAGGTTCTTATGCTGAAATGCAGTGTTTTCCTTTCTCCAAACATAACGCTTCTCATTGAAACCAAAATTCTATTTTGGTCTCATCCATCCACAAAACATTTCTCCAGTAGCCTTCTGGCTTGTCCATGTGATCTTTAGCAAACTGCAGATGAGCAGCAATGTTATTTTTGGAGAGCAGTGGTTTTCTCCTTGCAACCCTGCCATGCACACCATTGTTGTTCAGTGTTCTCCTGATGGTGGACTCATGAACATTAACATTAGCCAATGTGAGAGAGGCCTTCAAGGATATGGGACATGAAACATAAAAGCACGCTATATCAGTTTCTTTCCATTAAAAATATGAATTAATTGCATCAACAAATACAAAATCATCTATTAAATTCAGCAAAATTGTTATATTTGTGATTATATGGCATTTCTGCTCGACTTCCGATATGCATTTTTTGCAACTGGAAGAGCCGCTGTCACGTGATCATACGTCACAAAAACTTTCGGGCACAGCACAAGTGGGTAGATGAATGGAGAAGTGGATGACAAGAAAATTGTTTTTATAGTCTTTAAAGTACATTGGACATCATACATTGGACATCATGGTGTATTGTGCTGCTTATGGTTGCAATAATTCCAATGAGAAATGCCCTGGAGTAAGTTTTTTTGCATTCCCCAAGGACCCAAAGCTGAGGAAAGTGTGGGCTCACCTGCGCATGTGCAGTAGGCTTCGCGCATGCGCAGTAGGCTTGGTAGGACAACTTTACAGAACACCTGTTGAAAAAAACTTTGCACCTACTGTTTCCCACAAACTGTATTCGGACCATTTCACTGAGGATTCTTTCAACATTAATACTCAGGTACTGAGCGATATTAATTCATGAAACAGGAAGCATAAGGATGAGAAAAAAAAAACAGTTCAAATTGGGAAGCCGCGCACACCTGCGCCAGGCTGCACAAATGCGCGCAGCTTCCCAACCCAAACCGCCTCTCTCTCATCCTTACACTTCATGCCTCATGCTCCATGAACCAACATCGCTAATTTTTTTTTTTAAATCGGATCTGTGCGATTCAGCCGTGAAAAAGGCGGCATCCGCCGAAAGGCGCGATGTTTGCATCCCTGCATGGAGGCCAGGGGACAGGGCAGGAATATTTTTGTTGATATGAGTGATCCGGTGCGATTTCGCGACCCCCCTGTTGAAGACCTCTGCGCTAAGCGACTGAAAGCCGAGGTAAGGATTAGTATTATAATTTTAATATAATTATAGTATTATAATTTTGGGTGTATCAATTATTGATTATCAATTCTGACTCGTTTCGCCATTTTGAATGTTTTCATCTCGGACTCTGGAAGCATTGTATCTCAATCAATCTCGAAAAATATCAGCAAAAAAAAAAACTAGCTTGCAACGGACTTTAGCTAGATCTATGATGAACTTTCAATGTATGATACAAAAATAATACGGTACTTCTTTCAACAGATCATTAGCCTTTGAGCAGAATTGTTTTTAACTTACCAGGAAGTGTTATCCAGCCGACCGCTTTCAGTTTCATGAGGGCTGAATGAACTCTCACTCTCAGAATCATCTGACCCGTCAGAGTAAAGACAAGATCCATGTTCATGTGAATTTCCAGCTATCGGTTCGAATTGATAGGGTCTAACTTCACATCTCTGTGAAACATCGGGAATGTCACTGTCGATGGTGTCCATTTCGGTAACCTGTTTACATTAGATTCCCAAGCACTGTCTCCTTGGAAAGTTTTTGTGACGTCACGGGTCACGTGAGCACCTAGCTCATTAACGAATCCTTGTTTTACGCTGATGTATAAAAAAACTTGAATAATGTGATGATTTTCACATTTTTGACGCCCTGCAGTGATTTAGATGGCATTTCTTATGTCCTTTATACATAATTATGCCCAGGTAAAAATCCATGTCCCATATCCTTTCAGTTGCTTAGAAGTTACCCTGGGGTTCTTTGTGACCTCGCCGCCGATTACATGCCTTGCTCTTGGAGTGATCTTTGTTGGTCAACCACTCCTGGGGAGGGTAACAATGGTCTTGAATTTCGTCCATTTGTACACGATCTGTCTGACTGTGGATTGGTGGAGTCCAAACTCTTTAGAAATGGTTTTGTAACCTTTTCCAGCCTGATGAGCATCAACAACGCTTTTTCTGAGGTCCTCAGAAATCTTTGTTTGTGCCATGATACACTTCCACAAACGTGTTGTGAAGATCAGACTTTGATAGATCCCTGTTCTTTAAATAAAACAGGGTGCCCACTCACACCTGATTGTCATCCCAATGATTGAAAACACCTGACTCTAATTTCACCTTCAAATTAACTGCTAATCCTAGAGGTTCACATACTTTTGGCACTCACAGATATGTAATATTGGATCATTTTCCTCAATAAATAAATGACCAAGTATAATATTTTTGTCTAATTTGTTTAACTGGGTTCTCTTTATCTACTTTTAGGACTTGTGTGAAAATCTGTTGAAGTTTTAGGTCATATTTATGCAGAAATATAGAACATTCTAAAGGGTTCACAAACTTTCAAGCACCACTGTAAATTAAACTGAATTGAACTGAATAAACAAGAACCAACATTTTTGTTTGTTTTTACAAAACATAAAAAAAATTCTTTGAATGGGCATAGTTTTCTGTACACCAAGAAATCTCACTAGATAGAGTTTACAATTTGCATTATATTCAATTTGAAAAGTTTGTGACATAAAATCTCTTTCTTTCAAAGGTCGGGCCAAGAAACTAGCATGACTGAATGCTGATAACAGTTATTATTTTTTAAATCCTATAAATAAGGCAATTCGAAATGGTTCTGTTTTGTTTTCTAGTGGTGCTTCTAATTACTACTTCTGACTAGGACCACAGACATGATAGATGAGACATGAGTTTTGAAACTGACATGGGGAGAATAAACACATATGTGACCCCTCACTGAATCCAGGGACACATGTCGGCCGAAACGAATCCGAGATAATCGCAAAAGCAGCATTTTTTTCGAAACTTGTGATTTTTGTTTTTTTCCATCATGTGCAAGTTGAGATCTTGAAGAATGCAATCAGTATTTCAGATAATAGATTGTTTTGTTGGAAAAGCATACGTTTTTTGTTGCAAATTGTCTCGTTTTTGTCAGGACTGTAGCCTGCTGGGGGGTGTGGGTAAATTACCATATGGGCCATTCACATGATGATTTAAGTCTTTTGTTTTTTTTTCCACGAATCAGCTGTATGATACGGGCTGAGCGCATGGCTACTTAACTGCATACAGGCGTGTGATTTCACTATGGAATGAGTTACTAAACAGAGAGCAGAGGAGCCGACACACCGCGAAGCAAACAGACACACGGTATTTACATCGGAGATAACCATTTCTAGCAAAAAAAACCCGCAACCTCGTTTTCCAGATTGAATGGAATACTTGAATGATTGGATGATACACGGACCGTTCTACGACTACATTCCATCGGAGGCATTGGTGTGTGCAAGGCGCTGTTTCTCTTTCTGATGGGGTAAGTTTATTAATCTAAGGCTGTGCAGTTATTTTTGCATGTAACGGAGAGTGTTGTGGTTTGGTTAAGCCTAGGTCACAACCGTACGTACGATTTTTTGGCCGTGTGATTTTTGGCGTTTCCCAAATTGCTGTGTTTTTTTTTTGTTCACGGAGAAAGACGCGCGTTGGCCGTAAGTTTGTCTTGCAACCTGAAAAAAACGTAAGTGCCCGTAGAGTTTGTTTGACATGACAACGAACCTCTGCGGCCGGTCTGCGGCTTGAAAATCAGCGCATCACACGCGCGCTCTCGTGCGTTTCATGCGCGCGCTCCGTGTGTTTCTTGTGTTTTTTGCATGTAGACCGGCTGTAGGAGCACGGTACGGCCGGTTGTGACCGAGGCTTTACATGAAACTAGTGTTGTGTTAGTTGTGTCATCATTGTGCTATCTTTCTTTCTTACGGTGTGAGTAATTTTTCAACCACAAAACGTTAAAGTATACTTTAGGACTTATTTTTGTACTTCATAATTGTTTTGGGCATACTTTGCATGGAAGGAAAATTGACGTGGTGATCTTTGTTTACATGAAAGTAGTATCGTGCTAGCTCGTAGGGGGTAGGGCTTTCCTTAATGTCATGCAAATGAGCACCATTATGTGCCTGCCCTGCACCCAGAGTAGCTGAGATGGAAAACTTTGAGGGCGATTTTCTCCCTTTTCTGTTTTAAGAGGTATGCACTTTCAAAAGGCCACACATTCTTCAAATATTGTCAGATCTCCACATGGAAGGCATCATTGGAAAGCTTAGAAACTGTACTTTCTGAATCTGTCAATAACTCAAAATGCCCCCGGGCAGACATGTGTCCCTGGATTCTGTGATCTGGCACATATTTCTCTGTTTATTCTGTTTTCATCATGGACTTTTTTCTTCCAAACTTTTGTTATAGAGTTCTGTTTTATGATTTCTACATTATCGAGTCAGTACATTATAGATTTCCAAACATTCATTTTCCAGCACAAAATTAAATGTTACAAAAAAAAAAAGTTTGTATCTGAGCATCATATGACATAAGAGACCACTTTTCAGATTAAGAAAGAAAACATAATGAAGGCTGCTGGGTTTTGGTGCAAAATTAAGAAGTGAGTGTGACAGTCAAAGTGTCCAGAAGAACTGGGGCTGGTTCTGTAAGATGCTCAGTAAAACCTACAGCTCATTTCCTTATCAAACTCCACTCATTATACCTCAGACTACTATTTTTTTTTAAAGCAAAGGGTCATCTCACAATAAATATTGACTTTGTTTCATTTATTATGGCTTACTGCTGTTTATAGTATTTTTTATGTTGAAACATTTCATTTCATTATTTTTAAGCCATTTTTGGTCTCCAGCATTTCTTTATATGTGCCTCAGATTTTTGCACAGAACTGTAGGAAATACGATGAAAAATCTCTGAAGTTCTGTTAAAATAATCACCTTATTTATGTTTTAAAAAACAAGACTTGCTGGGTCTGCATTCAGACTGTGGTCAGCCAGCTGACAACCCCTGAGCAAGACAACCAACACCATGTTTCAAAAATAAGCTCCACCCATTCCACTAGCGATTTGGACCAATCAATTGTCTCCTGTCTCCAATGTAGAGCTGCCCTCAGAGCAATTTTCCTTGGAGCATGTGGACTCACCCTGGACCCCGTCCACCAGAGATAGTCTAGAAACACCACTCGTTAGCTGTTTGTACAGTATGCATGGTCACGCGTGAGCATGGAGAGGTTGATGTTCTCCCCTGAATCACAGTGAGGTTAACCCCATGTTTCCAGCATTAAAAGATTTGGTGCTTCTTATTCTTATCAGAAAACCTTTCAATGAAATTCCTGCTTTTAAAATATAAGTATTTATATTAGTATTTAATTTTATGCATTTACAATTTTATACAAAAATCTAAATGCTATCCTTTTTGCTACATGCCTTCCTTTTTCATGAAATCTCAGATCTTCATCTTTGGTGCTTAGTACAACAGCTTTTATGTTTGGAACACAATGTAACTACTGATTTAGATTAGCTTTTATGTCAATAATGGTTCAGCATGAGATTTAACATACACTGCTTGTGTTGCTACACCCCACTGATGAGAAACAGTCATATGACTAGGGTAAGGGGCGGCCCCCTTTGGGTGGGGTTTGATGTGGAGTGTGGGAAAGATGTCCAGGTGGTGGGTGGTAGTCCTTAGGGATGTGAGTGACATCTGGGGTATATTTCACATACATCAAAGTCCTTTGCATTCCTTCTCTCTCTCTCTCTCTCTCTCTCTCTCTCTCTCTCTGTGTTTATATCCCTTCTTGAGACTCTGGTTCTATCACTCTTTATCTGTATTCTGTTCCATCATCTCTTTTCCATTTCGTTCAAAATCTGCTTTCTTTTCCCTATCCCCATTTCCCTTTTACTCTCATCTCTCAGTTCTCCTTTGCTGGTAATGGTGTATAGACAGATGGCTGGAAGCAGGGCTCTACCTGCGAGGACAGCTGGTGGCTTCCCATTAACGCTTTAACAGAGGGTTGCCTTCGTGTCCCCAACTGTCACCTGAGCACCATGAGGGCCCTTGATAAGCTTTATCCAAACAGCAATTTAGTAAATGAGGGCGAAAACAAAAGGCATACGCTCACCGGCCACTTTATTAGGAACACCCATCCACCTGCTGTTTGATGCAGTTCTCTAATCAGCCAATCTCTTGACAGCAGCACAATGCATAAAATCACGCAGATACAAATCAAGAGCTTCGGTTAATGTTCACTTCAAACGTCAGAATGGGACAAATTATGATCTCAAAGTGTGACTTTCACTGAGGCAGGGTGTTGGTTTGAGCCAGATGGACTGGTTTGAGTATTTCAGAAACTGTTGATCTCCTGGGGTTTTCACACAACAGTCTCTAGAGTTTACACAGACAGAATGGTGTAAAAAACAAAAAAACACTGAGTGAGCGACAATTCTGTAGGTGGAAACGTCTCGTTGATAAGAGAGGTCAGAGGAAAATGGTCATATTGGTTCGAGCTGCCAGGAAGGATATAGCAACTCATAACAACTCTTTACAACTGTGATGAGCAGAAAAGCATCTCAGCATGCTACAGTAGAAGACCACATTGGGTTCCACTCCTGCAGCCAAGAACAGGAATCTGAGAATCAAGGACAAGTTCCTATTAAAGTGGCTGATGAGTGTACATTCTGTTCATTGGTTAGAATACGTTTGTTTTTTTTTTAAATATGCGTACCCTGAATTTCTGTAGCAATTGTAGCTTTGTGCTTATTCAAGTATTCTGATCCCAAATTTAAACCGGAGTTTGAAAAGTCAAATATCTTTACGAAAGCTTTTAATCCATTGTAATTTTTGACGTTGGTTATGATTGTGGCTTCAATCCATTTACATTCTTTCCATATACTTTTCCGTTAACAGCCTTAGACACTGCACAAGTATAAAAGCTAATGAGAGATAAATGCTCTGACCTTCAGCAGCCTGTCGGAAAACTGACTCATTTGGGCAGATGATGCCTGTGTCTAATTTGCTAAATCTTGTCTTTGTTTGCATGTCTGTGTGAAGTCCACTTCCTAAAAATGTCGACAAGCTTCTTGTTCAGAGCTGGAGAGGTTTCGTTGGATGAACACTTTTTTTGACCCCTATGGACAGTCACACCAGGAACTGTTAGATAAACTTGCAGTGTCTCTCCTCTGTACCGCCGCAGCTTGATGACTCGTACAGACACATGAGCGTAAGTGAGACTCTCAGACGCCTGTTGGGAGGAAGGGTGACACAAAGACTTCTCATTAACCACAAGCAAGATACGTTTAACAAAACTAGTTGTTGGAAACACTTCAGTAACAGGAGCGATGCTATCAGTATCACTCAATGGCCTATGTGAGCGAGGGCAGTTAATTGGAAAGCCCGGGCTTTTTTTTTTGTCCAAACAGGAAAGTGGCAGCACAACAAGTTTCAGAGAGGATGTTGCATGTCAAATGCTTACCAGAAATCATTCTTCATGATACATCAAAATAACTGAAAAACCTAGAAATGCAGATCATGAGGACATATGGACCTTCTGTGTAATGCTTTACAACAAACGATATGCTTTTGAAATTGAGGTTGTGTGTGTGTGTTTTGAATTATTCTCACGATCTAATTTTATGTTCACACTTGCAACCAACAAACAACCATTAATTGTTTTTATGTACAGTATGTGCATGACACAGAGCTGCCATTTCAGTGCCAGCAGCAAGCAACATCATGATAAGTGACATTTGGGATTTTCTTAATTCTTCTTCTTCTTCTCCCAATAGCCAGCAAGGGCTGTAAGGGGCACCACTGATGACATTTTAGCAGTCCATCATTGGTGTGTTGGTGTGTCTAGGGCATTTCTTAAACTTGGCCGAGCACATCCCTCTCCAAGCTTGATCAATGGACAATTTAGAGTAGCCAGTTAGCCTAACTGCATGTCTTTGGACTGTGGGGGAAACCGGAGCACCCGGAGGAAACCCACACAGACACGGAGAGAACATGCAAACTCCACACAGAAAGGCCCCTTGCTAGGCATGAGGTTCAAACCCGGAGCCTTCTTGCTGTGATGCGACATCTTACAGGGCAAGATGAAACCACGGTTAAATGTTTTTCGTCCATTTTTGTTGATTAAACAGTAAACAGGAACTAATTCCAAGTAAATAAAGTTGTAAGTAGAGAACTGAAGACACATCTAATTTCTGCACCACCATGCCACCCTTCTTATCCATCCATCCATCTATCCATCCATTATCTGTAGATTAGATTAGATTCATCTCATTATCTGTAGCCGCTTTATCCTGTTCTACAGGGTCACAGGCAAGCTGGAGCCTATCCCAGCTGACTACGGGCGAAAGGCGGGGTACACCCTGGACAAGTCGCCAGGTCATCACAGGGCTGACACATAGACACAGACAACCATTCACACTCACAGTCAATTTAGAGTCACCAGTTAACCTAACCTGCATGTCTTTGGACTGTGGGGGAAACCGGAGCACCCAGAGGAAACCCATGCAGACACGGGGAGAACATGCAAACTCCACACAGAAAGGCCTTTGCCGGCCACGGGGCTCGAACCCGGACCGTCTTGCTGTGAGGTGACAGCGCTAACCACTACACCACTGTGCCCCCCCCCCCCCCCGTCCTGCACTTGGGAAGGAGCATTCTGTCACTGAACAGGCTCCTCTGGTTGCTGATGACGGTGTGCAGAGGGTGACTGGCATTGTCCATGATGTTCAATAGTTTGTCCATAGACCTCTTCTCTGCCACCATCACCAGAGAGTCCAGCTTCATGCCGACCACAGAGCCGGCCCGCCTGATCAGTTTGTCCAGCCTGGATGCGTCCTTCTTGGATGTGCTGCCCCCCCAGCACACCACGGTGTAAAACAGGACACTGGCGACCACAGACTGATAGAACATCCACAGGAGTTTCCTGCAGGTGTTAAAGGACCGCAGCCTCCTAAGGAAGTATAGCCTGCTCTGTCCCTTCCTGTACAAGTGGTTGGCGTTGCAAGTCCAGTCCAGCTTGCTGTCCAGCCACAGCCCGAGGTACTTGTAGGAATCCACAGCCTCCACCTCGACTCCCTCGATCAGAACTGGTCGTGACCTTGGTCTGGACCTCCCAAAGTCAATTACCAGCTCCTTGGTCTTCGAGGTGTTGAGCTGCAGATGGTTCCTGTTGCACCACACAGCAAAGTCCCTCACCAGGCTCCTATGCTCCTCCTCTCTGTCGTCCCTGATACACCCCACGATGGCTGTGTCATCGGCAAACTTCTGAATGTGACACAGCTCCGAGTTGTAGCAGAAGTCCGCGGTGTACAGGGTGAAGAGAAGAGGGGCCAGCACCGTGCCCTGGAGTGCTCCGGTGCTGCTAATCACAGTGTCAGACATGATGTCCTTCAGCCTGATGTACTGTGGCCTGTCAGTGAGGTAGCTGGAGATCCAGGTGACCAGGCAGGGGTCCACTCACATCCTGTTCAGTTTGTCCTGAAGCAATAGGGGCTGGATGGTGTTGAAGGCACTCGAGAAGTCCAAGAAGAGGATCCTCACTGTGCCATTTCCCTTATCCAGATGCGAGTGGGCTCGGTGTAGCAGGTAGAGGATGGTGTCTTCCATACCATCACCTGCCCGGTATGCAAACTGCAGACAGTCCTGGACATGTTGTACCTAGAGGCTGAGGAAGAGCCGCTCCAACGTCTTCATCAGATGTGAAGTGAGTGCCACCGGTCGGAAGTCGTTCAGCTCGCTGGGCCAATTCTTTTTGGGAACTGGAACGATACATGATGTCTTCCAGAGGGTGGGCACTCTCCCCAGCTGAAGGCTGAGGTTGAAGACACATTGGAGTGGTTCACCCAGTTCAGCAGCGCAGGTCTTCAGTACTCGGGGACACACCTTGTCCGGGCTTGCTGCTTTCCTGGGGTGAAGCTTCCTCAGTTGACCTCTGACCTGGTCTGCAGTAATGCATGGAGGAGTCTGTGTTGAGGTGGGGGATGAGGGGGAGGAGGGGGCTTCTGTGATGACTGGGGGGAGGTGTGTTGAGGGAAGAAGGAGAGATGGCTGCAGTGAGGGGGAGGGTGGGGGGGGACGTGGGCTGGTTGAACCGATTGAAGAAGTCATTCAACTCATTCGCCCTCTCCACTGTCCCCTCAACAACTCTGGTCTTTGTATTGTGGCCTGTGATGGTTTTCACACCTTCCCAGACCTCCCTCATGCTGTTCTCCTTCAGCTTCTGCTCCCCCTTTCTCCTGTAGCTGTCCTTAGCTTCCCTCACGCAGCGTTTTACCTCCTGCTGTGCTGCTTTCATCGCCTCCCTATCCCTGCTCCTGAAGGCGGCCTTCTTCCTGTTGAGGACAGCTTTGACTTTCTGTGTTACCCATGGCTTGTTATTAGGGTAACACCGTACAGTCTTAGCGGGGGAGACCATGTCTGCACAGAAGTTGAGGTAATCCGTCAGACAGTCACTACATTTACATGCACATAGAGAGAATCGAATTTCTGCCGTTGCTCGACTGAAATCGAAGTTCAAAATGCCATGTATACACCTTAATTCAGCTGAAATTGAACCGAACTTGATTTCTCAGAATCGAGCTACACGACCTAGTTTATGCGATTTCTGCCGAGCTACTTTGTGCATGTATACCCTATCGAGCTAGTTGTCGAGCTACTTCCGGAAGTGACGAGTGACGAGACCACAAGCGGGAAACACAACAGCCTCGGTCGGCATGACAACAGTAGTAGCGAGCAGCAGAAGAGGTCAGGAGGAACAAACGAAGAAGAGAAAATGGCGATGTAGAGCTCTCTGAAGTGTGGGTGGAGCACAGAGGACGGCAGGACAAAGCTTCTGGTACTAATAGGCTTTTTATTGTCAGACTTTTCAGTTTAACAGCCTACTTTTATTCTTGAGAGAAAAACACACACACGCGCGCGCTGTGTTCTAGTCCCGGGATGAGCTGTCCCCTCTGCTCTCCCTCTGCCTCCTTAAATAGGGCGCGGTTACTGGGAAGACACACAAACACAGGTTAATTACCGTCAGGTGTAGTGATTCTGCCACTCACCTTCCCTGGCTCCGCCCTCCTGTCACAGACCGGCGCTTGACCACGCCCCCACTGCCACAGGCAAGCAGAAACATGCACTTCTGGAGCAATGAGGAGACAGAGTTCATGCTCATTCAGCTTAAGGAGTTGAATATATTAAAATTCATGGACGGGAGAAAAATGCGCAATGGAGAACACGGAACTGATAACTTTGTTTACACTCTTGAATAGCTCTTCTTCATGACGACAACCGGAAGTGTACCAACACGATGGGGCGTGTTGTGCCACCTGTGGCTCGGGTGCACAATGCACCTCACACAATAGCCCGATTTCAGTTGTGTGCATGTAGGATTGGATTTCTCTGGCACCCTGCTGGGACCTTCAGCTCGATTACCGACAGCAGCTCGATTTGGATGTGCATGTAAACATAGTCACTGTGTCAGCCCCTCTATGTCCTCACAGTGTGGGCTAAGCAGCACATCCCAGTCTGTGATGTCATAGCAGTCCCTAAGGGCATCTTCCATTTCAGGGGACCACCTCCTGATGGAGCTAGTTGTTGCAGGCTGCCTTTGAACCAGGGGGGTATACTTTGGCTGTAGTAGAACCAGGTTGTGGTCAGACTTCCCTAGTGGGGAGAGGGGTGTGGCTCTGTATGCATCCCTCACATTAGCATACAGCAAGTCAATTGTCTTGTTGTTCCTTGTTGGGCAATCCACAGCCTGGTAAAAAGCAGCCAAAGTAGAGTCCAAAGTAGCATGATTAAAGTCCCCAGAAATGATCATAAATGCCTCAGGGTGCTGTGTCTGCAGCCTTGCTGTGACAGAGTGAATCCTCTCACATGCAGCGGCTGCATCTGCCCTTGGAGGGATGTAAACACAGATGGTGATCACGTGACTGAACTTCCTCAGCAGATATGGCCGCAGGCTAACAGCTAACAGCTCCAAGTCCAGGCAACATAAAACTGTCTTTACGGAAATATGTCCCGGGTTACACCAGTGGTTGTTAACATCAATGATGAGTCCTCCACCTTTGCTTTTCTCGCATGTGTTAGTGTCTCTGTCGGCTCTCACAGCAGTGAATCCCAGCAGGTCCACGTTAGCATCTGGTACGAGGTGTGTTAGCCATGTCTCCATAAAGATAAATAAGCTGATCTCCCGGTAAATCCACTGGTTGCTCAGAGCGGAAAGCTCGTCGACTTTATTCGGCAGCGAGTTCACATTCCCCATGATAACGGAGGGACTGGATGGTTTGCAGCGCCGCCGGTTGTCCACTAGCCTAGCCTTTAGCTTAGCTCCAGCTTTGCAGCCCCTGGGTTTCCTCCTCAGCTCCGCCGGGATGGGGTGTCATATCCCAGCTCATCCCATTGTTTTCAGGGCCAGCAGCTCCTCTCTCTAATAAGTGAGAAAACTGGCTCCTGGTTGCGTGTTAAAGTTAAAAATATCCATGTTATATAAGTAAAACACACTATTTCTTCGTAAGAAGAGCAGAAAAGTAAAAAAGGGTGGAAAAAATAGGTTTAAAGAGCTAAAAACTACAGAGCTACTGGAGAGGCAGCCGTCACACACAGCGCCCATACAAGGTATGTAACCGTTTATCCTCTGCAGGGTCGCAGGCAAGCTGGAGCCTATCCCAGGTGACTATGGGCGAGAGGTGGGGTACACCCTGGACAACCTGCCAGGTCATCGCAGGGCTGATACATAGAGACAAACAACCATTCACACTCACACCTACGGTCAATTTAGAGCCACCGATTAGCCTAACCTGCATGTCTTTGGACTGTGGGGGAAACCAAAGCACCCGGAGGAAACCCATGCAGACACGGGGAGAACATGCAAACTCCACACAGAAAGGCCCCTGTCAGCCACTGGGCTTGAACCCAGAATCTTCTTGCTGTGAGGTGACAGTGCTAACCACTACACCACCATGCCACCCCGCCCTTCTTAATTCTACTAAAATTAAATTAGATGTGTTTTCAGTTCTCTACTCACAGCTTTATTTACCTGCAATTAGTTCCCTTTTACTGTTTCATCCATGTGTCTTGTGACACATGAGGCAGTCACGCTTGTCCAGCACTTTTGTTCTGCAGTCAGTGCATCTTTCCATCCTCTACAAACTAGTTGCAAGCCTCTGCCAATTGTTTGGCACCAGTTCATTTTTGGACATCCCCTCTGACATTATCCCTGGGGATTCCATTGTAGAACTTGGTTGGAAAGTCTTGTTGGTGGGAGTCTAACATGTCCCAGCCAGCTCAGTCATCGTTGACAGATGATTGTGGACACTGGCTGTTGATTGGTCAGAGATCTGACATCCTCGTTTGTGATGAAGTCGCTCCATCTGATGCCCAGGATTTCCACTTATAAGGTATTCATTGACAGGTGTCCATTCTTCGAGGGCATTGTTAGCAGCTTTATCTAAGCTACTCCCCCCGATGAACTCCATCTTGTCGGCCTAAGAACAGGATGGTATTTTCCTCTGAAACAAACTTGTCTAAGTCAATCCAGCAAATTTCGCTGAGTCCTAATATGTTAATCTCGTAGGCATCCATTTCCCTGATGACTTGGGCCAGCATGTTGATCCACAAAAATGGACAAAAAACATTTAACCATGGTTTCATCTTACCCTGTCATATACAACCTCTCATTAAATGTGTATGGACACATTATGAAGAAATTTAAAGAAGATGGTGAGAAGAAAGTAGCAGAGAACATTGCTGCTTCTGATGAGTGGATGTAGCTAGTATAGTTAGTTTGCTTTGCTAGCCTGCTAATCCATGTGATTTTCATCCTTCAGGGTCGAAGATGACCATGACTTCAATTTGGTGGGTGGCGGCTGTAGGTCCAGAGGTGACTGATGAGGTCAAGCCGAGCTTTAAAGGTATGCCCACATGTCGATGTTCCACGTGCCAAGGTTGAGTACCTTCACTATCTTTTTGTTGTATTTCGACCGCTGAGAGGGATCCCCACCAGCTGCGGTATGCTGGCCAGGGTGAGGTGAAGCAGGCTATGTTTGGCGCCTTTTCTAGCCCCTTCCTCCATGGAGGTGAGTGGAGCTAATCCTAAACAGGGTTGCTTAGATACCCAAGGGGCTGCAGAACTCTACTACTGTTTCATTCCAGCAGAGAGTGACCCTATGCCCTTGGCCACCTGTGTGCAGGTTCGTGACTACAGCTTCCAGTGTTTCTGCACCTGCTGCGCCACTTGCCCATAGCCACAGGATTTGAATTTGAAGTCATGACTTGGATTAGAGTGAGGGAGTTGAGCAGCCATCAGCTTCACTTTCTCGTCCTGACCTAACTGGGTCCAGGGGCAAGACAGAATCAAGATGGCTGGAGCTAAGTCGGGATACAGTGGATGGCCAACAGTGTTCTACGTGTTGCACTGTGCCCTGATCACGCTCCATAAACGCTTTGCTGGGTCTGCCTTCCTGCTCGTTGAACCACCAGGTGGTGGTCTCTTCCACACAGTCTGCCAAGTCCAGTCTTTGGTCGTAACCCTGACCAGGGGGAGTGAGAGGTTGCTAGTGCTTGCTCAAGGCACCACCCCAGGCTAGTGGAGGGAAGGAGACGCCTTACTACTCCATTGCATGGCAGTCAAGGATGGCACATTCCCACACCCACAAATGACAAACTATAAGTGCATATCAAATGTTACTTGCTAGTGTGAACGTAAGGTTAGTTTATCTAATCTCTCCATCTCTGTTTATGAGATATGCAGTTCTTTTTTTGGAGCAATATTTATTTGTACAATGGAAAACAACAGAAATTCCAGAATAAGCTCACTTGTTGATATGCTTGATGAACTGTATAATCCTCCTTTATTTTCACAAAATATCCAAATGACTTGCAGTAATCTTGGTCCTGAAGCTCACAAAGATGACTAACTCCTCTCACGCTGCACTCTTATTCAGAATGCAACGCAGTGTATTTGTTTAATTAGAGAGCAAATACTGTTATCTCTTTGCTCTGTGTACTATCACTGCTTCAGAGCAAAGTATTCCTCTAATCTTAGACACGATCTACTTTATCCACAACCTCCTTTAACACTTAATATCTATAGTTGCTTTTTTTTGGTGTATAACAGTGTTGTACGGTTCTGTTTTGTTCTGTTTTTCACTTTTGGATTTAATATAAATGTAGTGTATACAAGTTATGTCAGGATTTGTGAATGTACTTGATCCATTTCGCGAAAGGTTTATAACTTTAATTGTTTTGGTTTTTTTCTACAGCATTTGCTGTTCAGGCGGCACGGTGGTGAAGTGGTTAGCACTGTTGCCTCAAAGCAAGAAGGTTCTGGGTTTGAGCCCAGTGGGCTATGGGGGCCTTTCTGTGTGAAGTTTGCATGTTCTCCTTGTGTCTGCGTGGGTTTCCTCCACGTGCTCTGGTTTCCCCCACAGTCCAAAGACATGCAGGTTAGGCTAAATTGACCGTAGGTGTGAATGTGAGTGTGAATGGTTGTTTGTCTCTTTGTGTCAGCCCTGTGATGATCTGGCAACTTGTCCAGGGTGTACAGTGCCTCTTGCCCATAGTCAGCTAGGAGAGGCTCCAGCTTGCCCACAACCCTGCACAGGATAAGTGGTTATGGATAATGGATGGATTTGCTGTTCGACAACTTGACCTTCATTTTTGTTGCAGGTTTCCTAGGAAGCCACTAAAAAACAGAATGAAAAGTTTTTGCTCAGTTTCGTGCTTTGGCCTTCTGCTTTATTGCTGGTCAGTAGTGGTGATTAGGTATATGTAACAAACTTACTTATCAAAATTACTTGTGATAAAGTATCGTGAAGCATGGCTATGCTTTCACATTGAATCACACTTCTGCTTTTTTTTTTGCAGTTCATGAGTTTCCATGTCTGGCATTAAGCAATTCCATGGATGCTCGAATATCCTGTAAATGACTAGACATGCAGACGGCTAACAATCTTTATCACATGGGAACATTCAACACGGTAGGTAATGCCAGGTGGATGGATTCATAGGTGGTGGATTCACTGGACACTGTTATGTGCATCAAAAAATAAAATAACACAAGCAACCCTCCATAACCTGCAGTGATCAAACTCCATTGGCCTTGCTCTGCAGTTTGTCAAGTCAAGTCAACTCAACTTTATTGTCAAATATGCTATACATGCTCGACATACAGCACAGATGAAATTTCAGTCCTCTCTGACCCATGGTGCAAACAGGCAATGCAATAAATAAAAATAAAAATAGAATAATTGAAAAAAACAAACAAACAATATAAACAGTATAAACACTCTAGATAGGAACTAGACATAGACTAAACACTCAGACAAACAATATAAACAGTAGAAATAAACAGTATAAACACTAGATAAGAACTAGACATAGACTAAACACAGACAATATAAACAGTGTAAACACTAGATAAGAACTAGACAAAGACTAAACACTCAAACAGACAATATAAACAGTATAAACACTCTAGATAAGAACTAGACGTAGACTAAACACTCATATATACATAAATATACACACAAACATGTAAATTGGTGCAAATAAACAGTCAAGGGCACTTGAGGTATAGCAGGTAAACATGAAATAAGCAGTATAAACAAACTAGCAGCTGTTAAGATGAGGTAGTGCGGAATAGTGCAAATGACCGAGGTAAAGTGAGATGTGCGGTCCCTGAGTTCAGTGTGTTAATGAACGATGAGGTGTGTGTGTGTGTGTGTGTGTGTGTGTTTGGGGGGGGAACTGTGAGGATGACATGTCAGATGCTGAAGGGGGGGCAGGGGGGTGTGCGAACAGAATCTGTGGCAGGGGGGAGAGGAGGGGCAGAACAGGGAGGGAGTTGAGCCTCCTGACTGCCTAGTGAAAGAAACTGTTCTTGAGCCTGCTGGTTTTGGCCCGGAGACTCCGCAGTCTCCTCCCCGACACCAGCAGGCTGAAGAGGCTGTGAGATGGGTGGGTGGGGTCACCTGCAATCCTGATGGCTTTGCGGGTGAGGCGGGAGTTATAAATATCCATTAGAGAAGGGAGAGAGACACCAGTGATCCTCTGGGCTGCTCTCACGATGCGCTGCAGAGACTTGCAGCAGGACACGGTGCAAGCGCTGTACCACACGGTGATGCAGCTGGTCAGAATCTTCTCGATGGTGCCTCTGTAGAAAGTGTGCATGATGGGGGCTGGGGCTCTTGCGCTCCTCAGTTTGTGGAGGAAGTACAGATGCTGTTGGGCTTTTTTGGCCAGTGATGCGGTGTTGTTGCTCCAGGACAGGTCTTCAGAGATGTTCACACCCAGAAACGTGGTGCTGCTCACCCTCTCCACCGCACCACCATCGATAGATAGTGGAGCATGCTGGGTGTGCTCTCTCCTGAAGTCCACAACAATCTCCTTCGTCTTCTCCACGTTCAGACGGAGATTGTTGTCCTTGCACCACATGGCCAAGCGGCTCACCTCACTCCTGTAGATTGTCTCATCGCCAATGTTGATGAGACCCACCACAGTCGTGTCATCCGCAAACTTAATGAAGAGATTTGAGCTGGATGTTGGTGTGCAGTCGTGGGTCAGCAGAGTGAAGAGGAGGGGGCTTAGCACACATCCTTGGGGGCCCCCGTGTTCAGTGTGATGGTGCTGGAGGAGTTGCTGCCGACCCGTACAGTCTGTGGTCTCCCCGTCAGGAAGTCCAGCAGCCAGTTGCACAGGGAGGTGTTGAGTCCCAGCTGGTCCAGTTTATGAATGAGCTGCTGAGGAATGATTGTGTTGAATGCTGAGCTAAAGTCTATGAACAGCATTCTGACATACGAGTCTTTTGTCTCCAGGTGGAGATGGTGTCATCGGTCGAACGGTTGGACTGATATGCAAACTGGAAAGGGTCCAGGGCGGGGGGGAGGGCAGACTTGATATGCCGCATGACTAGCCGCTCGAAGCACTTCATGAGGATAGGAGTGAGTGCGACAGGGCGGTAGTCATTGAAGCAGGAGGGAGACGGCTTCTTCAGGACCGGGATGATGGTGGTGGTTTTGAGGCACGTGGGGACAACAGCCTGGCTCAACGAGATGTTGAAGATGTCTGTAAAGACATCTGTGAGCTCCTCGGCACAGTCTCTCAGGACACGACCAGGAATGTTATCAGGACCTGGGGCTTTTCATGCATTTGTCGTCCTGAGAGCTCTCCTCACGCTGTCTGGGGACAGCATCAACACCTGGTCGCCGGGAGGTGGTGGGGTCTTCTGTGCCGTGGTGCTGTTGTCTGCCTCAAAGCGAGCGAAGAAGTCGTTCAACTGATTCAGCAGAGACGTGGAGTTGTCACAGGTCTGCAGCGAGGGCTTGTAGTCTGTGATGGTCTGAATCCCCCGCCACAGGTTCCTGGTGTCTCTGCTGTCGTTGAAATGGTCAGCAATGTGCCTGGAATACTGTCTCTTGGCCACCCTGATGCCTCGTGACAGATTGGCCCTAGCTGTCCTCAGGCCCACCTCATCCCCAGCTCTGAAGGCGGCGTTCCGAGCCCACAGGAGCCTATGGACTTCCCCTGTCAGCCATGGCTTCTGATTGGCCCGAATGGAGATGGTTCTGGTGACCGTAACATCATCCATGCACTTCCTCATGTAGGCAGTGACAGTCTCCGTGTACTCCTGGAGATCTGTGATGTTGCTGTAGGTGGCTGCCTGTCTGAACATGCTTCAGTCAGTGGTGGAAAAACAGTCCTGGAGTGCCTCTGAGGACCCCTCTGGCCACACATGTATCTGTTTTGTAGCTGGTTTGATGACTTTAACCAGCGGCCTGTATGCTTGCATTAGCATAACAGTGGAGTGATCTGAGGCCCCAAGGTGGGGGAGGGGTAGGGCTTTGTAGGCGTCTTTATGCATGGTGTAAACATTGTCCAGAGTATTGTTTCCACGTGTGGTAAAGTTGATATGTCCATAGAGTTTTGGAAACACACTTTTGGGGTTTGCATGATTGAAATCCCCAGCCAGGATGAGGAAAGCATCTGGGTGGGCTGTCTGCTGCTCACTGATGTGCTGATAGAGTTCATTCAGTGCTTCACTCCTGTTGCTATTGGAGCCAGGAGGGATGTATAATGCTACCAGCAATATGGCTGTAAATTCCCTCGGCAGGTAGAATGGCTGGCACTTAATAATCATAAACTCCACCAGAGGTGAGCAGTGTTTGCAGACCACAACAGCATCGCGGCACCAGGCATCACTGATGTAAACACAGTTCTCCGCCGCAAGTCTTCCCCCCCCTCGACTAGTGCTCTGTCTGACCGGTAGCATGTTAGCTGGGCTAGCTGAATGGCACAGTCCGGGACGCTGTCATTAAGCCATGTTCCCACAAACACAAGGACACAACACTTACTCACAGACTTAAAAGATGAGCGGAGCAGGCAGACATAATCCAGCTTGTTGTCCAGCAAGCGTACATTGGCCAGAGTGATGGTAGGGATAGCCGGCCGGTGAGGGCTAGCCGCTAGCCTAGCTCGGATACCTCCGCGCTTGCCTTTCTTCTGCTTCTGCATGTTCCGCCTGTGGCGCTTCCACTGCGGGCTGGATGCAGGAGTGGGGGTCAGTGATTGAGCAGGCCTCCGGAGCAAACCGTAGCCGCATAGCACTTCCGCGTCCGCTGGATTTATATCCGTGAATATAGTTCTGCGGATGTCGAGCAGAAACTCACGGGAGTATGTGCGCCTTGAGACTGATGGACGTGACAAAGACGAACAGATACACACTGTTTTAAAACACAAAAAACACGAAAACACCGTTCTGTCGGGACAGAGAGGAGCCGCTGTGTGTGTGCGCACCGCTATCTTGGTTTCAAAGGGGTTCATGTTGTGTTCATGTTGCTGTCCTAATGGTGCACAGTTCACAGACAGACAAACTCAGGCTGTTGCAATATGTAAAGTTCACTGCTTCCTCATGATGTCCTGTTCCCCCTTCCCCCTTTAATCGATATGCTATGTCACAGGCACAAGTCTTGGGCAGAATTGGATGAGGCTGCTGCTTAATGTGTAAAACTGGTGAGATTGAGACCAAGCTGGAAAAATAGACCTTCATCAATCTCTGTCACTGCAGATGGGTGTTGGGGAGCTCGACGTTTCAGAAGGTCACGTCCTTTGTCCAATCCTGATGAATATATGCAAAAGGGACGGGAGCAATGGTGGAGAGACACATAAAGGACCACACTCGACTAACCCTGAGCAAACGCTATTGTGTCCATGAGTAATGGACTCATGGAATAATACTGCATGGGTCAGATTAAACTTTGCTCTTAGATATCATCATTTTGGTTTATATGTCTGTCTGGATATTTTGCTGTCCATAAAACAACAGCTGTTATTTTTTTTACTCATATTTTACTAGAGAAGCTACCTCATTCTGAGTTATCCTATTTTTCTTTTCTTTTGTTCGTCCTTGTTTTTCCAATAGAAAATGAAAACTGATTAATCCATACAATCTTAGATTATATTATTTTGCTCTTGTAGATCCATCTTAAAATGTCGATACCCATCGACCAGAAAAGATTGTTTTTCCATCTATTTTTTAGTAGAACTGCTGCTTCTACATATTCACATTTTATAATGTTTTATAAAATGTTAAATGTGTGTACATTTAATAATGTGTAAAAAAAAAAAAAAGAAAAAAAAAGGAGGCTCCACAATTCAGATTGTTCAGAATGCAGCAGCTTGTGTTCTGACCAGGAAAAGATACACTTGCTAGCTCTGAATGGTTTAGCGCTGTATTATGATCACCTCCTAAAGCAGTATAGCCCATCCCTGAAACTTGCTCTGCTGATGGAGGCTTAAACATTAATATGTAAAGCACTTTGAGTTATTGAATTCAAAATGGTGGATCTGTAGCATATCCCAGGATAGGCAGAAATACACCCCAGATCCATCACAAGTTCCTGTGCACACATAGTCATTCATATAATTTGTATTGAAAAATGCTGTTGTTATTACTACTAGTTATATAGTCATAGATAAACATACATAGTAGCTTTCTTACATTACAGGCATTTAGCAGATGCTCTTAACCCTGACACACCCCACCCAGCAAGCAATTGGGGGTTAGGTGCCTTGCTCAAGGGCACATCATCCATTCCTGCTGGTTCAGAGAATCGACCCAGCGACCTTTCGATCCCAAAGCTGCGTCTCTATTCTCTAGGCCATGGCTTCCCCCAGTTATAAAATAAAATGAATGATCACTTCATTGTGACTAAATGGATTCAAAATTTTGATATGCTGCCCACTTTGGAGAACCGCTTTACAACGACCTACAACCGTGATTGTAAAAAGGATGGGTCCAGGGAAGCATTGCCAAGGGTCAGTTTGACAGGTCCAGGGAAGCACTGCCAGGGCTCAGTTCTGTTACCGTGGTGGAAATCACAATTCAAAGCTACTTTATTGAGTAATTAATTCCTTTAGTTATTAATCTGTTTGACTGGTCACTTGGATTGAAGAGGTTGAATCTAAACCTCTAAACATCACAAACAAATAGGCTTGGATGTTCTGTATTCTGAGGGGGGAAAGTTCAGGAGTAAAATGGTCTATGGCTCCAATAAACAGCCAGAATATTTTTGTAAGTAGATGGCATGATGGCACATTGGGTAGCACTACCATCTCACACCTGCAGGATATATCAGGTTACTGTATATCGGGAATTTGTGCATTCTCTCTGTGTCCTCATGGGACTTCCTCCTGGTTCTCTGGTCTCCTACAACCTCCCCAAAATTGGATTGGACTGGATTGATAATCCTAAACTGCCCTGAGTGTGAATGTCTGTGTGCACTGCTGCCCTGTCCTGGACTGTCCCGTAATGCCATTCAGTTAGCATTCTGCTAAGGTCGCTCATAGCTGGTTAATCCATGAGAACCATAGCTGGGGTCTATCGTGGCCATTCCGGCAGATTTTGGAGGTGATCTGTCGCATAAATTTGGGTGAAGTAAATATGTAAATTTAAGCCACGGTAGCCATGATGGAAGATGCTGGTAAAACCAACGGCGGCAGTGACGTATAGCAACGTATGGCATTACGGCAATGAAGGCAGTGTGTACGGTTTTCATGGCTGCAGTACAGCATAGCCACAGCAAGGTGAAATAAGCCACACCCCCTGGGCAAACTTTTCACTTTTTGCAGGATGTTGTTTGAGTGTGATGGTTGCGATGGAATGCCACAGTAACCCCTAGTAGCCCACGTAAGCCTCATGTACATCTCAGGGATGGTCACAGATGCCTTTATAGCTGTGACTGATGAATTCATCCAGTGCTTGACCCATGGCAATTTTCAACACAACCAAACTTTCCGGGGATGGAAACCACACCCTCCCGGTTGTCAAGTTTCTCATCTCTCATGTATTCCAATGGAAGGGCCCATAAGACATGCCGGTTGACCCGCAGAAGGCTCAAAATTGTCTACCAGCATCTACTTTGAAGTGATTCTGGCTATGTAAGACCTTAGTTTTCAGTAACCATGTCTACATGCCCATATTTTTTACATTTGGAATGAATTTGCTCTGATTCCAAATGTACTGTTTACATGAAAGCGATCATGTTTATGTGTCCCAAGCAAACGATCGGAATAAAATTTCTGAAATACACACAATGTATGTATCCGGGGCTACCCTCATTCATGTCTCCAAGGGTGGCACGGTGGTGTATTACATTACATTGCATGGCATTTAGCAGGCGCGCTTATCCAGAGCGACGTACAACAAGTGCAAAAGTCAGGTACACGAAGTTCTGAACTTCTAGACAAGAAAGTTTTAGTGGCAACTGAACAAGTGACAGCAATACCTAGTGTAATATTCTGTTGAAGCACCAATACTCAAACAGCCAAGGAAACAAACCAACCATATAAAGTACAACTAAGAGAACACCCAGCAGCTGACCCCAGGCTAGACCGTACACAGCCTGGGTTGGTCAAGACCAAAACACAGTTACACAGTAGGCAGGGAGGAAGGGGAGAGGTGCAGCCTGAAGAGGTGAGTCTTCAGTCTGCGCTTGAAGGTGGTCAGGGAGTCGACAGTTCTGACCTCAATGGGAAGGTCATTGCACCAGCGGAGAACCAGGACAGACACCAGTCTTGAGCGGGCTGGGCAGGAGTGGAGAGGAGGAGGGACCAGGCAACCAGTAGTAGTGGAGTGTAGGGATCTGTATGGTGTATAGGTGCGGATCAGTTTCTGGAGGTATGCTGGCCCTAACCCCTTGACAGCCTGGTAAGCTAGCACCAACGTCTTAAATTTGCTGCAAGCTGTGATAGGTTGCCAGTGCAGGTTGGCAAGCAGAGGGGTGACATGGGAAGAATGAAGGAGGTTGTAGACCATGTGTAGTGGTTAGCACTTTTGCCTCACAGCAAGAAGGTTCCGGGTTTGAACCTCATGGCTGATGGGGGCCTTTCTGTGTGGAGTTTGCATGTTCTCCCCGTGTCTCCCTGGGTTTCTTCTGGGTGCTCTGGTTTTCCCCACGAAAGATATTAAGTAAAATACCCAGGTTGTACAAGACAGTGCAAGACAGTGCATACCTCTTGCTGATCCCAAGCTTGGGGAGCGTTGCGTCAGGAAGGGCATCCAGTGTAAATATGCAGAATAGATCCATTGTGGCGACTCTGAACGTATGGGAGCAGCCGAAAGTCGAAGCATACACAATCGTGCATAGCTGGCATGTTCCCCACCATGTTTCTCCTATCCAAAAAAAGCCCCAATGCCATGACTGCATGATGGTGTACTGAACATGAACAGAAGGTTACAGGTGCAGAAATCAGATCCAGCGTTTACATGTCTAATATTTTCCTACCACACGGATTATCAGAGGTCTACACTACATCCATCTATCCATCCGTTATCTGTAGCCGCTTATCCTGTTCTACAGGGTCGCAGGCAAGCTGGAGCCTATCCCAGCTGACTATGGGCGAGAGGCGGGGTACACCCTGGACAAGTCGCCAGGTCATCACAGGGCTGACACATAGAGACAAACAACCATTCACACTCACGTTCACACCTACGGTCAATTTAGAGCCACCAGTTAGCCTAACCTGCATGTCTTTGGACTGTAGGGGAAACCGGAGCACTGGGAGGAAACCCATACAGACACGGGCAGAACATGCAAACTCCACACAGAAAGGCCCTCGCCGCCCACTGGGCTCGAACCCATGACCTTCTTCCTGTGATGCAACAGTGCTAACCACTACACCCCTACGTCTCATCTCATCTCATCTCATCTCATTATCTCTAGCCACTTATCCTGTTCTACAGGGTCGCAGGCAAGCTGGAGCCTATCCCAGCTGACTACGGGCGAAAGGCGGGGTACACCCTGGACAAGTCGCCAGGTCATCACAGGGCTGACACACAGAGACAAACAACCATTCACACTCACGTTCACACCTACGGTCAATTTAGAGCCACCAGTTAGCCTAACCTGCATGTCTTTGGACTGTAGGGGAAACCGGAGCACTGGGAGGAAACCCATGCAAACTCCACACAGAAAGGCCCTCGCCGCCTACTGGGCTCGAACCCAGGACCTTCTTCCTGTGATACGACAGTGCTACCCTACGTCTTTCAACCCAATTAAATTCTCAATCGGAACGGGGAATCAAGCTCGTATCCGATTGAGGCTGATGCATGAAGAATTGGTTCTTGAAAGGCAAAAAAGTTTGAGAACCACCAGCCTTGAACATGCATTTTAGGTATGTAAGAAAATTACACAGTGCTTTTGGAGCATGCAGACGGTCATGAACATAACTTGTGTGTAAGATTTCGTCACTCTGTCTGACTAGACAACATTAATCGTGAGCAGGGGCGGACAGCAGAAAGTGTGTGTGTGTGTCTGGGCGGGGAGTGGCGCTCCCAGCCAATCACACGTGCTTCACTTCTCTATAACAGTGAGCTGGAGAAGTTCAGTGTGTGTGTGTGTGTGTGTGTGTGTGCATGCATATATGCATGTGTGTGTGAGTAAGTGAGTGTGTGTGAAAGAGAGAGAGAGAGAGAGAGAGAGAGATCCAGCAGCCAGTGAGTGTAACGTGTGAGTCGAGGAGGATGGATGCAATACCGTGCTGTCTTGCTTTCCTCCTTCTGTTCTTTAACGCTTTGATTCACCGATCTGAAGGTAAGACGCGGATGTGTGCGCGTGACTGTGCGAGTGTGTCTGAGTGTGAGTGAGTGTGAGAGCGAGCGCGCGAGTCCGCGCAGGCGCGTGTGTGTGTTTTGTGTGGCTGTTGCTGTGTTATTTATTCGCCGTGTCTCTAGGAAGTTGTGTGGCGGAAGCCGCCGTGTGTGTTGCTCTTTGTTTGGAGGAGCGAAGCTGAGCGGACCCGGAGACTCTTTTCAAAGATGGCGCAGGTCATGGAGAGAGAAAGAGCCGTGCTTTCCACAGGAATGTTTATTGTTTTGGGATGGGAGGGGGATGTTAGAGATAAAGAGCAGGCAAAGACCGGAAAGTCAGCCGTGTTTAGTGTTTAAAAACCGACTGGCTTTTCATCTTCACGCAATGTAACACAAACACAAACACACTAATAAACATTATACCTCCTTAATGTGTTGGAATAAATACAAAAGTCATCTGGCCATCAGTGTGTGTGTGTGTCTAAACAACCCTGTCTTGTTTGTTTTCGTTACTCCTTAGTTACTAACACTAACAAAGCGACGTTGTGATTCACAAACCAGTGTTAATTTTCTTGCCAAGTCATACACATTAATTATCCAGCCATTTTTATTTAAATAACCGTTTGATATTAAGTCCTAACTTGTTTTTATTTTTAATATATCACTGACTTGAGCTATTACAACTAGTCTAACAGCTCTCAGTGTTACTATGTACAGTTAGCTAGCTGGCTAAGCCGTCGAGTTTTTGCATTTTCTCTTCCAGTTAGCTTTTCGGTCAGCTAGCGTCATTTTCTAGAACTTAATACTTTCGTTATTTCCTCTAAACAGGCGTCAGGACAGAAATGAGTAGTTATAAACTGTTTATAGTCCTAGTCAGGCTGAATAATGGGTTAGTATGGAGCTAAGCTACCGTATTTACTCAGCCGAGTTAACCGTTAATTGGGTTGTGTTTATTTTATAGCCGTGCTACCTGTTAGCTAAAAACTTCACCACTTCACACTAAACACCCCTGTTTAATTTCACCCATTTGGCTTAGCTGACTCGTTATTACCAGAAATAATAAACAATTTACTCATATTTAACATTTAATTTAGTCCTGACTCATAGTTGAACAGTGCTAGCTAAACATAATACTGTTTCCCTTCCAGTTATATTATAACACACACACTTACTCACTCACTCACTGAGATGTGGCTCTGTTGGTTCATTAAATAGTTGTTTTTTCGGTTGAAATACATTTTAATACTCCAGAATTTTTATCCTTGGAGATAAATGCAGCTTTTAAGCATGCCATGAATGTTAACTGAGCTTGAGTCAACATGTTTATTCTGTTCAAACCTATAACAGGTAGCTCCTGAGGTACACACTACTGTATATACACAGGAATGACTGAACACTGCAGCGTGACTGGATTTCACTGCTTTTTTTTAAATTTACACTGATATTTTCTGATGAAATTTCAGTCCTGATTATCCGTAACCTGTGTATGCTCAGTGTTTGTGTGTAGTGATGTCTGACAGTCTGTTTAAAGTGAGCTGTCAGTTGAAAAATCTGTATTTGGTCAATCAAGATTATGTCGACACTATAAAATCTAATCGGAAAACACAATATTACACCCCAAAAAAAAAACGAGCCGAAAATCTGAAAGGAGGACGAAGGAAAACGGGCATCAGGGTCAATACTGGAATCGAATATAAAATACTGTACATCTGTGGACATATTTGTCAGAATGATCTGATAATGAGTACTGGTATTTGTCAGGATCAATACTGACGTACATTGTTAGATCAGACGCAGATCAATGTTTTCTGATCTGATTCAGATTTATGTGTGCGATGTCCTGGAGACTTTAAAGCGAGCCTGGTTCTACGCTTAACAAAAGGTCTGTGCTTCAGCGACACACATACACAACAGGAAATTTCCATAGATCGGATTGGAAAATATGCCGGCTGATCCATGCCAGTATCGACTCTGATGCCAGTGCCCATAATCAGATCTGAGCCTGAGTTTGGTTTGTCCGTTTTTCTGCTTTTCAACACTGTTGATTTTTTTTTTTGCGATATCATGTTTAGTTTGAGTATCATGCACATCAATGCAACGATTGTGCCCTAACCTTATCTTCCACACAGAGGACACAGAAACCCTTGGTACGGCATTTTAATCCAATTTAGCAGCTGGTTTGCTAGTACAATTTGTCTTTGTGTGTAGAAAATTGGATTTATAACCAGTGGCTTTCAAAATGTGACAAAGGGTAGTTACAACATGCAGATACAACGTATTAATTAACAACACACTTTCTGTATGTCATTACTACTTAATTGTGTTATGTAAGTACTATAATGAGGGTCCAGCACATCATTTGTTTGTTAAGTCTGATGTTGATAGCCATTTCCGAGGCCAAACACCCCATCAGTACCAGCATAGAGACTTTGTTGCAAGATTTGTTGATTTTTTTTTAGACCCTTTTAGCAACTTTAATTTAAAAAAAAGCTTGGTAACAAATCTAGCGACTTTCTCAGCGCGCATTAATGACCGTCTTCAACTCAGTACAGCCCTCCAGCTCACCTTACAGTTACTGTTATATGAGTATGGAAAGCAAGTTTGCTCGACTGACAATGTAATGCCTGATTTATGCTTGCAACCAATCACTGAGAACCATGGGCCCATCCATGACCAATCACTGATAACTATGGTCCTGCCCATGACTGATCACGGATGACTGTGGTCCTGCCCATGACCAGTCATTGATAACTGTGGTCCCGCCCACCACCAATCACTGATAACCGTGGTCCCGCCCACCACCAATCGCTGATAACCATGATCACGCCCATGACCAATCACTGATAACCATGATCACGCCCATGACCAATCACTGATAACCATGGTCCCGCCCACGACCGATCACTGATAACCATGGTCCTGCCCATGACCAATCACTGATAAACATGGTCCCGCCCACCACCAATCACTGATAACCATGGTCCCGCCCATGACCGATCACTGATAGACATGGTCCCTCCCAGGACCGATCACTGATAACTATGGTCCTGCCCATGACCAATCATTGATAACCATGAGCACGCCCATGACCAATCACTGATAACCATGGTCCTGCCCACCACCAATCACTGATAGCCATGGTCCCGCCAAGGACCGATCACTGATAACCATGGTCCTGCCCATGACCAGTCATTGATAACCATGGTCCCGCCCACCACCGATCACTGATAGCCATGGTCCCGCCAAGGACCGATCACTGATAACCATGGTCCTGCCCATGACCAATCATTGATAACCATGGTCCTGCCCATGACCAATCATTGATAACCATGGTCCCACCCAGGACCGATCACTGATAACCATGGTCCCTCCCATGACCGATCACTGATAATGATGGTCCTGCCCACCACCAATCACTGATAACCATGGTCTTGCCCACGACTGATTACTGATAACCATGGTCCTGCCCATGACCAATCATTGATAACTATGGTCCTGCCCATGACCGATCATTGATAACCATGGTCCTGCCCACCACCGATCACTGATAACCATGGTCCTGCCCACGACCGATCACTGTTAACCATGGTCCTGCCCACGACCGATCACTGTTAACCATGGTCCTGCCCACGACCGATCACTGTTAACCATGGTCCTGCCCACGACCGATCACTGTTAACCATGGTCCTGCCCACGACCGATCACTGTTAACCATGGTCCTGCCCACGACCGATCACTGATAACCGTGGTCCTGCCCACGACCGATCACTTATAACCGTGGTCCTGCCCACGACCGATCACTTATAACCGTGGTCTCGCCCATGACCCATCACTGACAACCGTGGTCTCGCCCATGACCCATCACTGACAACCATGGTCTCGCCCATGACCCATCACTGACAACCATGGTCTCGCCCATGACCCATCACTGACAACCATGGTCTCGCCCATGACCCATCACTGACAACCATGGTCTCGCCCATGACCCATCACTGACAACCATGGTCTCGCCCATGACCCATCACTGATAACCATGGTCTAGCCCATGACCAATCATTGATAACCATGGTCCCACCCACCACCGATCACTGATAACCATGGTCCTGCCCATGACCAATCACTGATAACCATGGTGTGGGCCCCCCCCACATACACACACACCAATCCTTGAACACCACTCTTTGTCCCACTTTCTCACCCCTTTGTTCTTCCTTTCAGATGTTCTTTTTGGAGATATTATGTTTTATAAGTTCTAAAAACAAGTAAATATTTTCCTTCATGACAATTGCATAGCTTTTGGACTTGGATCTACTGAAACAATGAGGGACACAGCAGTGCGGCACATTGAGAAGACAAGGCTTGCCCTGGCAGTATGGTCATGACGTCACGGCTTATCAAGCGGATTGTCCATTCATTTTGGAGCTTGCCATTAACATTAATTTATTTCACTTTGCACAGATCAGGTTAGATGATTTTAGACATGTAAGGTAAAGACCGGTCACTCGTATATATTTTAAAACACGTTCTTGTTCTACTTAGTGCTTTAAAACAAAGCACTTATATTTAGTATTTACACAAGCTGAACTCTCACCTAACACTGACTTGTGGCAGAAAAACTGGCTTTCTTATGCACACCATAATTAGAAATAATTATTCTTCAACTACTCCCAGAGCTCTGGAGCTCAACTACTCACCTGGTCGCTAGTTTCTGAGGCACAGGTAGTTCAGTTGCTTTATTCTGTGCTAGGTAAGATATCATTTCAGTTATGGATGGATGTGTTCCAGTACAGAGCGAAAGAACACTCTGTTCCAGCCATAACAGTAAATTTCCCTTTACAAGTGCTGGAGGAGTGAGCTGGGCTCTGAGCTATTGATGACTTTTTTAAAGATGTAGTTTGCATATGAGTGATTCCACGCTTATGGGTACTGAAATGGGGACATGAACTTATTTTTAAAAATTCACCTAAAACCATTTCTTTTTTTTACCATCAGGTCACAAAACATGTAATCTTTAATGAATGATATGTTAAAAGATAACTTTAATTTTCTGAGATGTAATAAAAACATATTTATATGCCAAAGTCAGAACGTAACAGAAGTGTTGTGGACATATATATTCTCAATTTTAACAATGTAGAATTACTTTTTGAAACATAGGAAGGTGATGTTTTAGCAAATATAATTAATAAACATGTGTAGTAGAATAAACATACACATTCTTTCAATAAGATTAACATGGTTTATAGCTAGATTGTAATTAATTTGTAACAGACGCGAGATGGACAATCGTAACAGAAGTAATGTAACAGACATCATTTTGGAACTCATAGGCTTGACTTTGGCATATAAATATGTTTTTATTACATCTTAGAAAATTAAAGTTATCTTTTAACATATCATTCATTAAAGATTACATGTTTTGTGACCTGATGGTAAAAAAAGAAATGGTTTTAGGTGAATAAGTTCATGTCCCCATTTCAGTACCCATAAGCGTGGAATCACTCATATATGATTTTAAGCCTCTTGAACTCAGAAGTGCTATTTACACGCAAGGCTTATGGGCTAAATGTAGCTTTCAGGAGGTTGTTTTAATGTTTTTAAGGTTTACGTTGAAAAAGAAAGCAGAATTTAGGAAAGTCAGGAGTTGCTGACGATATTGTCTCACAGATCGAATGCTGTGGATTTTGATTTATTGTGAAGAAATCATTAATAATTTTGTCTTTTAAGTTTGTCTCGTGACTAAACCTGACAGCAGACATGGTACAAAGTATAATATCTTCACCAAGTACTCGTTGATTAATTTCCTATAACAGCAGCTCTGGCAAAAGTAGTGACTGTCCTTCAAATCACAGGTTTGTAGTAATGCACTTGTTCTCTAGTAATAACTTACACATGGACTTGTGGACGTGCCGCATTTGGTGAGATGTTTATTTAGCATTTTTTGGAAGGAGCCTCCAGTTAGTGTTGTAGTCAAGACCATCGAAACCAAGACCAAGTCATGACCAAGACTTTGAGGGGTTGAGATCAAATCAAAACCAAGACTAAGGCAAAGCAAGACCAAGTCAAGACCAGGACCAGACCAGTTTGTGAATGAATAGGTGGGGGAGGGGTGTCAGCCGTGAACAGGAAGAAAATTTCAAATTAGCAATGAGTCACGTCTGAAGCAAGAAATTTTACATTCAATCACAGTAACAATGTTAACAAATAAATCAGACAATGCACAGGCAATTTAGTGAAATCTGCACAGTTGTGGTCTTGACCGTTCTTCAAATAAAATCCCGAGACTCGATGTCTATTACAGTGACAAGACCAATTAAAAATGTGTTCGATTCCAAGATGAGACTGAGACCTTCAAAAAGTGGCCTTGAGACCAAGACCAAGACTACCTCAAGTGTTAAAGCTTTGTAACATTTCAGGTAAACCAGTAACCTTATGTAATGGAAAAAAAATTTGATAGACACAGGACTTTATAGTTTCTCGACAAAATGTCAAAGCTGTATTGTTTTTTTGTCTTATGAACTTCAAGAGAGAGGAAAAGAAAGACTGAGTGTAGCCGCAATAAACAGGAACTGTAGTACTGTGCAAAAGTCTTAGGCACATGCAAGGAAATGCTGTAGAGCAAAGAGGTCTTCAAAAATAATGAAATGAAATGTTTCAACATAAAAACACTATAAACAACAGTAAGCTATAATAAGTGAAAAAAAGTCAGTATTTGTTGTGAGACGTCCCTTTGCTTTAAGAAAAAAATAGTAATCTCAGGTACAATGAGTGCAGTTTGATAAGGAAATGAGCTGTAGGTTTTACTGAGCATCTTACAGAACCAGCCACAGTTCCTCTGGACACTTTGACTGTCACACTCGCTTCTTCATTTTGCACCAAAACCCAGCAGCCTTCATTATGTTTTCTTTTTTAATCTGAAAAGTGCTCTCTTATGGAATATGTTGGTCAGATACAAACTTTTTTTTTCCTGTAACATTTAATTTTGTGCTGGAAAATGAACGTTTGGACTCTAAAATGTTTTTGTACCGACTCAATAATGTAGAAGCCACAAAATAGAAATTTATCACAAAGTTTGTATGAAAAAAAAATAGTGCCTAAGACTTTTGCACGGTGCTGTAACTCTTTCTTGCATAATTGTACAGTGGTGCTTGAAAGTTTGCGAATGTAATATTGGATAATTTTCCTCAATAAATAAATGACCAAGTATAATATTTTTGTCTCATTTGTTTAACTGGGTTCTCTTTATCTACTTTTAGGACTTGTGTGAAAATCTGATGATGTTTTAGGTCGTATTTATGCAGAAATATAGACAATTCTAAAGGGTTCACAAACTTTCAAGCACCACTGTATATGGATAAAAACTACAACTGTAAAAATATTACTGTAGATTTTACAGCAGTTTACTGGCAAACTGGGTTTACAGTAAAGTATTGAAAAATTGACAGTAAACATTTACAGTAGACATTTACAGTAAAGTCGCAAATTATAACATAACATATAGAGAGCAGTGGCGGCTGGTAGTCTTTCAAACAGGGGAGGCTGGTCGGTTACGATATTTCCAGATTTTAAAAGAAAAAACACATCAATTTTACCCATACTCTTGCCTCTGATCTGGCTGATTGTTGGCAGGGTCACAAACTGTGAAATAACAGGTTCTTTTGGCCCATTAGTCTACTGTCCAATATACATGATGGTGGTGTTGGGGGGGTATATTTTAACATTTTATATTTTAAAATTGTGGCATGTTGTTTAAAAATTGATCATTATTGAAAGCAGCTCTTTGTCAGGAACCTCAGCAGTAACAGCAGAGTGTTCTGGAATAGGCACAAGCACTGACCTTGGGGAGCCAAACAGAGCTGGGTGCCACACATTTCATTCAATGACACTTTCCCTATATTTTACTTATTTTGACTGAGAAATGTTTTATTGACAATTATGATAACCCTTCACTTTTAATCCAGGTTTGTAGTGTGAAATGTTCTCGGCTGTTTTTGTTTAAAAATGTTTTCCAAATTGTAGCTGTGTTTAATTCATATCCAGAAAAATATATATTCCAATATAACATACTCAGCATAAACATTTTAAATAGATTCTATATTTTTGGTCCATCCATGACATATTACTAAAGTAGCCTATTTACTGTTGTTGATGTGGGTCACTTGCTGTTAGCCAATTCACTTTCTCGTACCAGGAGAGCTGAAAGGAACGAGTATTATTCCCTACCTTTTTCACCAAGTCAATTTGAGGCGTTGGTCTACCCTGCTCTTTAATTTTAATTTTTTCCTCGAAAGGAAGACTGGCAAATGGCTTCGCCAAAATTAAATCAACAATGCTTGGCATCCGTGCGCAGCTTTCTTGCTAGCTGACTAGCCCCCTCAAGTTCAGTCACTCAAACGAAATTTCTGGAACCAAGATAGCAAACTTGACAACACTATATTTACACTTTATTTACAATGAAAATATATGCAAACTAAAAAAGCTGGTAGAAACCGTATGTAATGAATGAAATCGAAATGTAAGCTGATCTCTTACAATACACCACAGCACTTGCGAATCCGCATGGGACTGAACTGAAATTCACCGCTGCCTGTCTATATTTGAAATGAGCTGTCAATCAAAGAAAATATCCGGCTGCTTTCACCAATCACCAGTCTCCTCGTGGAAAGCTTTGCCATGTCCCTCCCATGTGAGGCTCGGAGTCCGTAGGTGGGCATTTTCACAGTATTTGTCCAATAATCATCTTGCATTTTGAGATTGAAAAGCGCATAGCTCCCAAATGCCATTGAAGTCCACTGAGGCTGGGAGTCCGGTGGGCGGGCGTTTTCGCAGTATTTGTCCAATAATCATCTTGCATTTTGAGATTGAAAAGCGCATCGCTCCCAAATGCTATTGAAGTCCACTGAGGCTGGGAGTCCGTGGGGCGGGCATTTTCGCAGTATTTGTCCAATAACCGTCTTGCATTTTGATATTGAAAAGCGCATAGCTCCCAAATGCCATTGAAGTCCACTGAGGCTGGGCTGCATCGCGCTGTCACGAGGGGGAAAAACTCACGCACACATTAGGCGAACTGGGGAAAGTTATAACGGAATGATTTCGCACTGTAGTTGGGTTGAGCACATATTTCTATGATTCTGGATCTGAAATAGCAATGTTATAAGGTCGGCTATAACATAAGCCTAGCGCAATTCATCCTACACGATGTTTGTCATTTTTAGAGGAGGCTGAGCCTTCCTCGTTGTCTTAGAGCAATCGCCCGTGATAGAGAGGATATTACACAGTGGCATGAAGATATGACGTTCAGCTTTGAATGGTGAAAATATTTCACGAGTAAGCGAAGCAAACGAGTCAAAATATTTTCAACACGAGAAGATCAACTTCATATCTTCACACCACCATGTAATATTCTTTATATTATATGTACACATCCACAAAAAAAGACAAGTTAATCAAAAGAATTTTAATTTTGAACCGGTTCGCCATTTTGACACCACGTATCCAATCAGCAGGAAAACACTGGGAGTGACATCATTGGAGTGAAATATCGGTGATTAGACATACAGGACACTTTTTCGATGGAATAAAAACATGTATTCTATTCCCTTCTAGCGGGTTTAATTCATTTGGTTTGATAGCATGCAATATTGTTAGCATATCGCTTATCCTACATGTATTACGTCACTCTACCCAATGGATATTCAATATGAGAGTTTTCTGCTGCACATGCACAGAAGCATTTCTTTGTTGTGGGCGGCGCCCACAGTAAACTGTCACAGTGAATTGAAAATGCCATAAGATACATATTACATGTAAAACTTGCGCTAGTGAGCGACTGTGACAAATTGTAAACAGTTTACACTACCATTCAAAAGTTTGGGGTCACCCAGACAATTTTGTGTTTTCCATGAAAAGTCACACTTTTATTTACCACCATACGTTGTAAAATGAATAGAAAATATAGTCAAGACATTTTTCTGGCCATTTTGAGCATTTAATCGACCCCACAAATGTGAAACTCAATCTGCTCAAAGGAAGGTCAGTTTTATAGCTTCTCTAAAGAGCTAAACTGTTTTCAGCTGTGCTAACATGATTGTACAAGGGTTTTCTAATCATCCATTAGCCTTCTGAGGCAATGAGCGAACACATTGTACCATTAGAACACTGGAGTGAGAGTTGCTGGAAATGGGCCTCTATACACCTATGGAGATATTGCACCAAAAACCAGACATTTGCAGCTAGAATAGTCATTTACCACATTAGCAATGTATAGAGTGGATTTCTGATTAGTTTAAAGTGATCTTCATTGAAAAGAACAGTGCTTTTCTTTCAAAAATAAGGAAATTTCAAAGTGACCCCAAACTTTTGAACGGTAGTGTATTTTCTCTGTTGTTGACCTAGTCAACGAAGAGCCAGAGTGAATCACTGGTGGATCACTCTGCTGAACTCCTTTTTGGACTGTGTCAGTCTCTTTGCCTGGTCCACTGATGTTCCCAACAACCGTCCGATCTTTATCCATGGATCACTTTAATATCTCCTACTCGGCTTCGTAAATAGGACCTTCTTTGTAATTGCAGTGTTGTCAGCTCTACATATATGCGCAATGTACTTCAGATATTATGAGTAAATGAAATCTCTGAGGGGTATCGTCTTCATGATATTCTGGATTTCATCATTTGTGTAGACAAAGCTGTAAACTTCTTCTGAATCTTCTGATGCTTTCTTTCTTTTCCACCCTCCTTTTACCATGCTCCGTAGTATCTGGTGCCAACAAACTTCAAGTCTAGTTAGTTGTTGTTCGTTAGGAAACCATGCTTGTGTACCATAAATTAACCGCGATCTAACACACGCTTCCAGGATTTTCCATCTTGTGTGCAGGTTGACATTGTTGTCCGTTAATACAGTGCAAAGCTCATTGAATTTTGCATTTGCCCTGGCCACACAAATTTCAGTGAAATATCCCTTTTCCTCAGTTGTTATCATTTGCCCTAGGTACATGAATTCTCTGACATTTTCCACGACTTGACTGTTAATGCTGAATAGTGTTGGCTGTTTTGCAAGATCGTCATCATTAAATACCTGTGTTTTGGTCTTCTCGAATGAAATTTGAAGCCCAAATTGTTGGCACACATTATCTATTATGGTGAGAAATTGCTGTGCCTCACTTGTTGTTTTACAGAAAAGAGCAGCATCATCTGCATAAAGTATCCACCTCATTATCTCCACTCCATGCATTCTTCCACCACACCGCTGCTCCCTGTTGGTGCACATATATGGGATATTGAATTCGAGATTGATACCCTAGTCATCAGGAAAGGCTTTGTCAATTTCATAGGCGGCCACTTTCAGAACGTAGTCAAAGTAGTAGTTGAACAAGCATGGAGATTCTTGTCCACCTTGTCTACATCCTATGAGCACATCAAACTTTTCTTTCATTCCCTGCATCGACGTGGTGGTACCTTCTAGGGATGGCGAAAACTAAAAAAAAGTCTTGACCAACCACCGAGCCTCATTAGCCGGTTAAAGTCGGTTAACCTATGAGTTCCAGGGATGCAAACGGCGCGCCTTTTGGCGGATGCCGCCTTTTTCACGGCTGAATCGTGCAGATCCGATTTTTTTTTAGGGGGGGCGTTGGAGTGTCTGAATAATTTCATCAGAGTAAATTCTGTATTAAAATTACTAAATAAGCAAATGCCGTTACAGTCCATGAAACATAGTAAATATGAGAAGAAAACAGTAAATCAGAAAGCTGCGCACATTTGCGCGGAAGCTGTGCAAATGTGCGCAGCTTTCTGATTTACTGTTTTCTTCTCATACTTCCTATGTTTCAACTAGGGCGGGAGGGCAGGACATGACTGAATGGGTGTTTCTGATTTGTCAGCTGTCGTCCTTACACCGCATGGCATGCCTCAAGCGTTTACAACACAGAATTCCAGGTTCTCCGCTCCAAAATCGGCAGCTTCAAAATGATTGATTTTTTTTTTTAACCGACAACCAAAAAAAAATTAACCGGTTGATGTTGATTCGGTCAACCATCGGTCAAACGGTCATCGGTTAACATCTCTAGTACCTTCATATAATTTTTGTAGTATGGCTACCAAATGAGTGGCTCCTGTTCGTATCTGCAGTACTCGGAAAAGAAAATTACATGGTATATGGTCATATGCTGCACTAAGATCAACATACACTATGATCAGGGGTCCTCCATATTTCTCAATCACTGTCTTTACAATGAAGATTCCATCTGATGTAGATCAATTGTGACGAAATCCATACTGACACTCGCTGATGTGTGTTTCATATGCACCTTGTAATCTGTTAATAATAATTTTTGCAAGGATACGGCTCATATTTGCTCCAATAGATAATCCACGACAGTTCGCTGCTACGCTCTTCTTGCCTTTTTTATAGAGACAGATGATGCTGGAGTGTAGCCATGAGTTTGGGACCTGAACACAAGTCCAGATCAATTTTATCAACGTCAGGATCACGCTCACCAAGTTCTTACTTTCATTGTATTTCAGTCCCTCCGTTTTCAGGTTATCAGTCCCAGCACTTTTGTTGTTCTTAAAACTCTTCAAAACCCTTTTTATTTCCTGTTCATCAGGAGGATCTTCGTTGATATATACTACTTCATCCCTCAGATGTGGGTACTCTGGGTTTGCAAGCTCAGGTGGGAGTGGTAATTGTCGTGCCTTGAAATGATCTTCAAAGTGTATCTTCAGTTTTTCATTTGATATCAATAACTTGGATTTTGATTTTAGTACAAAGTACTTTTTTGCAATTGCAAATTCCCTCTCGACCATCCTTGCTTTTGCTGCTGTGTTGATGTTCTCTGCTATTTCCTTGTAATAATTATTCTTCAACTCTCTTCTTCGCTTCTTGATCGTTTTCTGAAGCTTTCTCATATCATCATGTTTAGTACAATTTCGTAAACTTCTCATCTGTTGTTGAAGGATCATATCTTCCCAAGGTTCTTTCTTCTTTACTGGATCAATTTTTGGGCAAACCTCATCCACATTTTTGATTACCGTTGTTACTATTCGCCCATTCAGCTCGTTCATTTCATTACATTCAAGTCCCTGGAATGCTCTATCCAGTTTCTCTGTTAATCTTTGTTGGATATCTAGATTGATCCTTAGTGCCCACAAATCAACCATTGGCTTTTTATTACGTGTACATATCTTGTTCAATTGGTGATGTAATTCTCGTTTTGTACTTGGGAATTCAATATTCATCACTAGTAACCGATCAGTATCGAATAAGGATGAGGGTCCAATATACACTCGACAAGAATGGACAAATCTTGAAACCCACTTGGTGGTGCATATGTAATCCACTCTTTTTCATTTCCCAGTTCGAGCATGTCGCCATGTTTCACGGTGGATTCTCTTTGTTCTTAAAATCGTGTTCATGATTTTCATCTGATTCTTTAAACACCACGCCAATAAGCGTTCCCCATTATCATTAGTTTCAACTCTATCCAAGTTGTTATGTCCAATAATAGAGTTCCACGTGTCTGTCTCTTTACTGTGTGAAGATATTGTACTGTTGAAATCGCCAAGTATTATTGATTTATTTTTCGGATTATCATCTAGTTCAGCCTTTGCTTTGCTTAGAGCTGAGTAGAATACAGATTTAGCTGTAACTGATTTGGTAGAATCTGTTGGAGCGTACACATCCAATACTGCTATTCTCATGCCTTTAACCTTTATGGTAGCAGATATTATCCTTGCTAGTAGGTGTTCCTGGTAACTTTTAATTTTCACGTGTGGTGCTAAGAGTATGCCCACTCCATATTCATGTTTTCGTTTAAGTCCACTCCATACAAGTTTCCATCCCTTCAGAGAAGCATCATCAAATATCAACAATCCAGAGGATGTACGTCTTACTTCTTGCATTGCTAAAATGTCAAGACCAAGATCACTTGCTGTCTTCACTATTGTTGCTAACTTTATATCATCTTGTAAGGTCCTCACATTAATGGTTGCGATTCTAATGTTGTTACATCGAGTAGGGGGCTTTATATTGACCTTGTTTTTTGCAGTCTTCGTATGAGTTCTTGTACCTGATATTATGGTGGATAGTGACAAGCTATCACAGCCAATAGCACATTTTTCGACCCCAGCCTGGCCTGTCACCGAGGGACGCGTCCTTTGTTGACCCGCGTGACGGACGATGCGGTATGATTTACTACATTGAGGCTTTTCCATTGTGCTTTATGTTTTATATCGGGGTATGCTCCCCTAGATCCGCCATGTTTTGCGATAGTAACAGGGGCACCATGAGTAGGACACATGGTCGGTCTTCACAGTTGGAGAGGGTAATGTGATCAGTTCTTGAGGGATTATATTTTACGCTTCACAATGTGCTGGATATGGGGAGACCAGTCTAGGACACCTACATTAGGCCACTAGGAAAGGTACTACTCCTCCAGTGATCCTTAGCCCCCAAAAGTTTTACAAACTTTTTTTTTTTTGTAAAATCTATGATTATTCCATCGAATGTGTATGAATAATAATAATAATGGCTTTTTCATGGTGCATCACATTATGTTCCATTTAGCTACTTGTCTTCGACTTGTTCAGTATCATGCTAGCTGAATGGAATATATCTGATATACCACTAAAAAAGCCAGCCAACATTATTTAAATGTCACTCAGATCCGTTATGTATTTTGTGTGAAAAATATGAGTGGCGTATTTCCCAGTAAAACACTTGTGTCTATATAATAAAACCCAATACATTTGCTCAACTGAGCTGAAGGTTATGCGTCTTACTTGAGGACCCAGTTAGGGCAGTTTGATGTTGCTAGGATTTGAACACACTACCTTCTGATCTGTGACTCAAAACATTGACCACTAAGGCTACGTTCACACTGCAGGCTGAAGTGACTCAAATCCAATCTTTTCGCCCATATGTGACCTGTATCCGATCTTTTATTGACAATATGAACGACACAGATCCGATTTTTTCAAATCCGACCCAGGCCGTTTGGATATGTGGTCCTAATTCCGATTCCTATTCGCTCTTTTCATATGCGACTTCAGTCTGAACCGCCAGGTCGCATTCATCCGACTTACACGTCATCAACAAGCCACAAACGTCACTATTCTGCGCTGAAGTAGGCGGCGGGTCTCTCAAAAAAAGTTACAACAACATGGCGCATAATCACGGGCGCAGATAGAGGGTGGGATTCGTCCCACCCAGATTTAAATTCACTTCGTTCGGTCCCCCCCACTTTGCATAAGGCAAACCTCACGGAAAAATCAAAAGACTAATTACCATTCGGTTTATTGAGGTGCACGGCAGTGTATACATAGTTGCAACAACTCACATAAAACAAAACAAAGACTGATATTCGGTTGGTTGAGCTGCGCAGACTGCACAGGTTGCGAGCTCGAGCTTGGTTGCTATAGTAACCCACAACAAGTTTGACAGGCATATCGGGGTTGGGGTTGGTTTGCTGGCAGCTTTGTCCCCCCCCCAGTTCAAAAAACGTATCTGCGCCCCTGCGCATGACATCAATGCGAGGGACGCTTCGGGCTGTGAAGGTTCTGAATCTTCTCAATGGAAGGACGCAGAGGTTAGGGAGCTGATTTGCATTTGGGGGGATGCAGCTATTCAAGCTAGATTGGATGGGTCATACCGCAACCGGGCGGTTTTACTTCCGTAAACACTGGCCATGCTCACTGCGTGTGACGTCGTCGTATCCTGCAATGCGCATGCGGAACACTTTTAGGTCGCTTTTCGTTCATACTGAGGATCACATACAAGTCGCATATATTTGTTAATGTGAACGACCTCACAAAAAAATCGGATTTCACAAAAAAATCGGAATTGAGCATTAAGCCTTGCAGTGTGAACGTAGCGTAAGACACCACAAGTAGCTTGCCTAGCTTGCACTGACTCAATGCTGTCTTTGAGTGGAGTTCATTCAGTGGTAGATGTGGATGAATCGATGTAATCTCAGTGTGGTGGCCATGTAGCATAGTTATGGTGGCTCAGTGCATAATGCTTTGAGTTGGGGGTAGCCATGGCTTGAAGGTTAGAGAAGCAGCCTTGGGCCCAAAGGGTCACTGGTTTGATTCCCAAGATCAGCAGGAAAAATGTGAGGGGAGTTGAGTGAACGAACAGCACTTTCCCCTCCCTCTGTATCATGGCTGAAGTGCCCTTGAGCAAGGCACCTAATCCCTAACTGTTCCCTGGGTGCTGTAGCATAGCTGCCCACTGCTCTGAGTATGTGTATGTGCTTATTGCTTCAGATGGGTTAAATGCAGAAGAGGAATTTCACTGTACATGTGATAAATATCTTTTTGAACCAACCAATTCAGTTTTATTTGCTTTTATAGCACTTTTAAAGCTATACTGCCTTTCAGATTTTTCAAGTGTAGGACATCAAAAGAATTTTCCCCAACACCTAATTATTTTTGTTGAGTGGACCTGAAGCTACTGAATTCGAATCACAGACTTCCAATTTTATTAGGTTTTTAAAAATAGAACAATTCATGAATTTAGCGTCACATGGCCCTAAATTCTCCGCTATTTTTTCCTGCTTCACCATGACCCAATTCAAGACAATGTCATGCATGATGTAGTGGGCTTTCCCCGTTCGCGCAAGGCATTGTGGGATACAAATTTGAAACAGGAGAGAAAAATGGAGGACGTGAGTGTGCGAATGAAACGTGAAAGACCTACTACAGTAATGGAAAACGAGAAAGATGTTACGTTGCGAAGGAAAGGAAATGCAGGACCAAACTAATAAATAAATATCGGCGGTCAGCGAGCACCTCAGTGTGATCCGCTGTTCTTTTAGCGACAGAATGATGGAACTGTCGGTGCAGGGTCAAACGTAAACCTGCGCATGCGCACACGGACTTCCTCTGTCTGCTTGACTGCGCGAAGCGAGCGATTTCATACACATTATTTGCTAGAGAATCCCCTCAAATTAAATAACTTCCCAGCCACAGAATGGCCTGGTTTTTTTTTTTTTGAGATATTACAGAAATAAACATATATCACAATGACCAAATTTCAGAGGGAACCTCGATTTTATGAAATCGAAAGGCCGTCTAGCTTTAATGATGGACATTATCACAAAAGCAACTTATATATACATTCCAGATATAAATTTTACATCTATGAATTTATAAAACATGTCTCGAATGAGCAAGCCAGAGGCGACGAGGGCGAGGAGAAACTCCCTGAGAAGACATGAGGAAGAAACATATCAATCACGAAACATTGTTATCTGCTGTGCAGTATCTGTTTGAGCGTTTCCTTCAGGAAACATAATTGGCAGATAATTATAAGTGTGTAAAAAAAAAGTAAAATGTAAATTGCATCAGAAATGGAAAAACATGGAAGCACATTTGTTTGCGCAAACGGCAGTATAAGTGTCATTGTGAGTGATCGCTGACGAGGGCAGGAGGATGGAGATGTGCACTGTTAGCTTCTTTGTGCAGCTTTCATTCGGCTAATCATTCACAAAGACACGAGTTAGTATTAACGTAAGCCCTGGGCTTATTTTCTTATTTTTGTACCAGTCTCAGAATCTGATTAAACTACAGCAACAATCGTTTTGCTGAAATCACACTTTTTAGCTGCGTTAATAGATGAAAAAGTAATCACGTTATTTTTGAGCAAATAGTTAACACAGATTTAGCTGGCCAGGAGCTGTGTATTCGCCAGCGATACTGTGTGTGTGTGTGTGTGTGTATGTGTGAAAAAATCTCTGTCCTTGACTTTCCTGTGCAGACGTGTTGTTTATTAACAGATTAGAAATGCAGTTCACATGCAAGAGACAAAGTTTTAAGCGAGTTTAAGTTCCTGTTTTTTTTTTTTTCCCCGCACATGACTCTCAAATACCTTGAATTAATGCAACACTTTCGAAGGATGTGTGTGTGTGTGTGTGTGTGTGTGTGTTAATGGTTCAACAGCTGAACACATTAGCTAAAGGCATACAGCTTTGTATCCTGCTGGGGATGTATGCTGCACTCATATCCACACGCACTGGGGAGCACGATGCGAGCCAGCGTTCGCAATGAGGCCCCAGGAAAGGGCTCCAGAGTGAGCATTCGAGACACAGCAAATAGAGTCATTTTGTCTTTTTCTGACAGAGGAATCCAAAGCATTTTTATGACCCCGATCTACCCGTTGTCACGGCTTAAGGGAGCATACTTACTCTGGGAAGTTGTGTTTGTGCGAGCTGTGGTTGAATTCAACAGCAGTGATGAGTTCAGACAGAATGACAACATTTCGCCATGACTGTGACACTTGGTATGAACAGGAGAGATGTCTTGAGGAGGTTTTACTAAAGTGTTTTTTTTTTTTTTTCAGTGCCAGCTTAAAACGTAAAGTTGCTTGTGTGAGTGTTTGGCTTTGGGATGGAACAAGAAACAACGTGGTACTATATCACTACACTCTATCTTTTGAAATATGTTAATATTACAGAGTTCCCCCTGTATTCTGAACAATATTCTCCACTTTTTCCCTTGAAAAACAAAGTCAGAGAAGTATTCTTCACTTTTTTTTAGTCTGTATTTTGTTCTTAGTTATCGACATATCAAACTGGACTTAATACAGGTTTATACCAGCCAAACTGGCACAATTCAAATATTTGTACAGATACAGCTAGGGCTCTCCGTTACATATAAAATTTAAGCTCCACTCCAGCCTCTAATCAGAAAGACTAGATTTTGGGCCCCTGTGCACCATCAAGCTAAAATAAACCTCTTTAGTTTGAGCTTACTGAAGGTTATTTTAGCATGAAATTATTCAAAAGAGGTATTAGGACTCCCTTTAGCCTTCAACACAAAACCTAATTTACAATTGAACAGAGTTGAGAAGAATCTTGGAACAACGAACAGTGAAGGAATCCAAATTTCCCGTCGAATTACGAACCGAACATAGACTGACACCACAGTTTTCAACTCAACGCGCCACGCCGCCCAAAACAGAGCTCCCTTCAGTCACTTGCCGGCTGACAGCACTTTCACTTTGGCGTTTTTTTACCGAGCCCTGTATTACCAACACTGTCCGATGTGCTCGGGGACGGTAGGGGCTCTGAGTGTTTTTTACCGACCCCTGTATTACTGACACTGTCCGATGTGCTGGGGGACGGTAGGGGCTCTGAGTGTTTTTTACCGACCCCTGTATTACTGACACTGTCCGATGTGCTGGGGGATGGTAGGGGCTCTGAGTGTTTTTTACCGACCCCTGTATTACCAACACTGTCCGATGTGCTCGGGGACGGTAGGGGCTCTGAGTGTTTTTTACCGACCCCTGTATTACTGACACTGTCCGATGTGCTGGGGGACGGTAGGGGCTCTGAGTGTTTTTTACCGACCCCTGTATTACTGACACTGTCCGATGTGCTCAGGGACGGTAGGGGCTCTGAGTGTTTTTTACCGACCCCTGTATGACTGACACTGTCCGATGTGCTGGGGGACGGTAGGGGCTCTGAGTGTTTTTTATCGAGCCCTGTATTACCGACTCTGTCCGATGTGCTGGGGGACGGTAGGGGCTCTGAGTGTGCCTCCCACGTGGCTGTTTCAGCCCTTAAATCATCTTCAGTGCTTGAAGAAGCTCACCCAGAAAACCTCCTCAGCTTAAACTGCACCATAGTTCAGTTCACACAGAGATAATTACACCACCACACCAGGCCGATTAAGACGCACTGCAATTGGCCAAAAGCTTGGCGCTCATTTGGTCATTATGTGTCGTCAATTTTTACTGGTCACAAGCACGTGCTCATTGTTTACACTCTGGCTTCCTGCCCTCTCTTCATTGCAGTTGGATTTTGGTAAACGGAGGGATTTGTGGAGGGATTTCTAGAAAAGATGACTTATGATAATGATAAAGATGACAAATACATTCGTCACTGTGATGACTGCTAGTAATTGACGAACAGTGGTGTTTGGTGTGACGAGTCACCCAAAATTTTCAAATGCCCATCAAATGTTAAATATGACAGGTGGCGCCACTGCCTTGACAACTTTTACACACACCAGCCTGGGGAACGTTCCATCAGAGTTTGATCAAAATCTGATCACTCCTGTAGGAGGAGTAACGATTTTCATGAAATCAAATCAAATCAAGTTTATTTGTATAGCGCTTTTAACAATAAACATTGTCGCAAAGCAGCTTTACAGAATTTGAACGACTTAAAACATGAGCTAATTTTATCCCTAATCTATCCCCAATGAGCAAGCCTGTGGCGACGGTGGCAAGGAAAAACTCCCTCAGACGACATGAGGAAGAAACCTCGTGAAATTGCACGTGACCCCTCTGTAGCCTCATCCATGGTAGGTGATGCCACCTGGTGAACAACTCTTGTTGGTCTTTAGAGTCTTTTGGGTGATTTTCAGTGAAAACATCCCAGCAGTTTACGAAGGGTAGTGTTTAATGTGACGAGTCACCCAAAAATTTCAGACGCCCATAAAATCGTAAATATGACAGGTGGCGCCACCACCTTGACACTTCTTATGCACAGCCACCTGAGGAACATTGCCTGTGAGTTGGATCGAAATCCAATCAATCTTGTAGGAGTAGCGATTTTTGTAAATTGTGGACGGACGGAGGACGCGTGATTGCATAAGCTCATCTGGTCTGGCCTACGAGCTAAAAAAAACAAAGCGATGACCCAGCTTGATAAGAATCAGAATAAATTTTTTTATTTCATTGATTCAATTTGTTGTAAATTTTTATCGCGATTTATCGTCTCACAATATATCGTGACATGCCGATCAATTTCAAACTAATTCTCTTATTAATCCTGTTATTATTCTAAAGCAGATTTTTATTATTTTTTTCAAGAACCAGTTTTTTTATGTATAATATCATAATCTTACTGATAAGATGTGTATTTATAACTGAGTGCAAAAGTTTACTCCATGGTTTTGGAATGCAACAAGGAAAATGTACAGAGGAGTCGGAAACGTCTGAGACCACCCTGAATGTTTTTCCATTTATAATTCCACATATAAAATATATAATTATAAATAGGCAGGAGGTTTTATAGTTCTGAAATGTTTCAAATTAAGAAAGTGAATGTTCAGTGTCTTGAATATTTAACATTGGAGATTCTGTGGTGTTTCGAGGTCCCTGTTTAAATGTGTGATATTGACCGTGTGAGCTTGTACAGAAGGTCAGTTTCTCCTCATGCATAATCTGTTCTGCTGGAGCATGAGTTCAGATGACACTCTTCCACAGATGGATTTGATCGAAAACGGATCATGAGCTTTTGCACAAACTTGTTTAGTCCCCGACAGCTCGAGTTCATGCTGTTATTAAAGCCAAAAGAGGACGAACCAAATACTTAGAAACTCTGAAATTCATGGAAATATTTTAGACATGCTACTTTTCACTCGAGTTGTTGCCAGACAGCATGTTTGCAATGAAAATTGTTGTAATTGTTGCTTTTTCACTTGCAGTCTCAGACTTTTGGTCCCCGCTGTATGTCCATCCATCTGTTATTTATACTCTGTTTGCTATAGACGTCACTTCAGGTCGTGTTCTGCCTCATTACGTATTCAGATTTCCAGCTGACAGGCCGGCATCGTATTTTTTTACAGTTACTTTGCAGTAGTTTCTTGTGTTTCGCCTGCAAATATACCAGGTTGTTGCTCTGTTTACAAAATACATGCCAGACGGCATGGTGGTGTAGTGGTTAGCGCTGTCACCTCACAGCAAGAAGGTTCTGGGTTCAAGCCCAGTGGCCGACGAGGGCCTTTCTGTGTGGAGTTTGCATGTTCTCCCCGTGTCCGCGTGGGTTTCCTCCGGGTGCTCCGGTTTCCACCACAGTCCAAAGACATGCAGGTTAGGGTAATTGGTGGCTGTAAATTGACCATAGGTGTGAGTGTGAATGGTTGTTTGTCTCTATGTGTCAGCACTGTGATGACCTGGCGACTTGTCCAGGGTGTACCCCACCTTTCACCCGTAGTCAGCTGGGATAGGCTCCAGCTTGCCTGCGACCCTGTACAGGATAAGCAGTTACGGATAATGGATGGATGGATAACTTGTAGGAAAAGAAGACAGAGGAGGATTGTGTATTGGGGCATGTAGCAACTGCGAGCACACAGACATCTGGAGGGAAATTTTAAACATGTTTTGCAAGTATTTTACAGGGAAATGCTTCGTAATTTATTAGCTGAGAATGCACCAGAAGCCACCAGAAGGCATGGAAATTTCAACATTTTTGCCACTGCAAATTCCAGAACCAACCGCCAGCTGCTTTCTTTTAGCCGGCGACTTCAGATTTTCTAGAGAACCCTGTTTGTTGTCTTTATTTTAATCTAAGGGTGTGCACTATCAGTTATTTTATATTTCAGGTATTTGTTTGTTTGAAAAAAAAGGAAATCTCAACAGAATTTGACCGAAGCAAAGCACAGTTTTGCAACGTGTAGTTTAACCACCCGCTACTCGCCAAATGCGAGTTGTGAAATCTAATGGCGTGTAAAGATCGCCCCAGACTCACCTTTCTCGGTGAGTGTGGTCAAAACAATGGGTTTCTACCTAGTATTCATGTAAAATCCAAGAAATATTCAACAAAAACTCCTTCCTGGCACATGTTGGGAGCCACCAGTGCAAAATGAAAACGAAACTGGAAATGATGGGAATCAGCGAGTGTCAACTTCAGGTGTGTTCAGCTGGGGCCGCTTGTGGGGAGCGATCGTTGTTATTAGACCAAATTACATAGAAAATCTATACTCACACTTGCCAGATATCCTTTTTTGGGGCCCCGAATATTATGTGGGTGTCAGTCCTGCACGCTTTGGTGCTCGCACCTGAAGGATTCTCGGGTGCGCTCCGGACTGCGTGCGCGCCAAGTGGACTCTTGCATGTGCGCTGTTAATGCTGGTAATGAGGCTCACCTGCACGTGATCAAGAGGCATTAGCATGACTATATAAAGACTGAGAAAACGCGAAGTATTACACCACGTAAGTGCACATTACCGAGCCTTATTCTCCCATGTAGATTCCCTGAGTTTCCGATCCTGTTTCTTGTTCTTAGTTTCTGTTTTTTTTTCCCTCAATCTTGTCGCACATATCACCGCATATAAAATTCCCCGGCTCGCTGGTAAGAAATACCTTGAACTCCATCTTGCTTCGGAGGAAGAAGAAGGCAACGCCAGCGGTCATGCTGGGTGTGTTTTGATGATTTTTGTTGGGGTTTTTTTTCTTTATTTTTGTGGTGAGTTTGAGTGAGGGATTTCCAACAGCTCAACATGTGCACATCTGCATGCGATGAAACCTTTCTGTGTTATATTTCCAGTCGATAATCATCCACGTCTGTGACGGCACATGTACTTCCTACTCGTTTCGTCTGAGCCGTGAAACAAACGTGTTATGGAGTCCTGATATTTAGTAAACGCTTTATTCTTATGAGGAATAATGAAGATGACAGATCGGATATTGTGTTGTGAGCACCTCAGTCATTTCCTTCCTACCCCTGTAGTTAGATCCACTCTATTGTGCTTTAAATACGCTCCGAGGTTTTTTTTTTTTTTTTAATTAATCATCAGCGTCAATTTGCATCACATTATAACACTGTAACAGGATATGTATGCTAATTAAGGCAGGGCACTTTAAAGGATATACGCAGAACATTTATTTTTAAATACGTTTCTGAGTGGATAGTATCTCCATCCTTGACTCTTGTATGCTGCATAAATGGGAATAAAAAATACATTTTTGAGAGTTAAAATCGACCGCAAAGTTGGCATTTGAGCTGCCCCGCTGAGCTAGCCAGCCCTGAGTGCGTGACGTCACAGCGGTAACCGGTTTTAAGGCCGAGGCCTTTGACAGCTATAGACCAAAGCCAAACTCGGCAGGCGAGAGTGGTTGCAATGGCCTCTTCGTTCGAATTTATTGGCGATTCTTTGGATTCCTCATATAGTAATACATCTGACTGTGATAGTCATCAAATTGGAGTGTGTGTACATGCTACTGCTAGACACGTAGAACCGTATCACTTCAAACCATCGGAAAGTGAATCCAATAGTTACACATCGGCCACGGAGGCCCCCGTGTTACGAAATAAAGCCAGAGAACAAAGCCGTCTAGAGAATTGGATGGAATTGAACTGACAGCCTCATGTGACTCTCATTAAAACAGGATAGGCATTATAACTTATGCAACATACATGTACATTCATGCATTTTCACTGATAAAACATAAAAGGCTAATTAAATAATCAGATGAACTGAGACAATCACATTCTGAAGCAAATTAAATAATCTTATACCGGTAACTTAAACACACAATACAAGTTACATGTATTAATCTAAATGCAGGTAAACGAGTGTTGTTGTTGATGTATCCAAATGAGAGTCACATCTTACCCATCTGTGTTCTCGCTTCTTGAAGGCCAATCTTGTGGCTGATTGTTTTGAAACAATCTGTCTTTCAGTTCTTCGTTCATTCACTTCTTCCACATAAGGGTGAGATATTGCTGCTGAGGCAAGCATATCCAGCAGAAAGAAAAAAGCATATCCAGCAGAGAAATCTGACGACTGGTCCACTCATTCTCCATACTGAGTACGCCGCCATTACTGCTCGGCTCACACTCTGGAAGAACTGGTGCAACTGAACTTACGCTACGTTCACACTGCAAGGCTTAATGCTCAATTCCGATTTTTTTGTGAAATCCGATTTTTTTGTGAGGTCGTTCACATTAACAAATATATGCGACTTGTATGTGATCCTCAGTATGAACGAAAAGCGACCTAAAAGTGTTCCGCATGCGCATTGCAGGATACGACGACGTCACACGCAGTGAGCATGGCCAGTGTTTACGGAAGTAAAACCGCCCGGTTGCGGTATGACCCATCCAATCTAGCTTGAATAGCTGTATCCCCCCAAATCGAAATCAGCTCCCTAACCTCTGTGTCCTTCCATTGAGAAGATTCAGAACCTTCACAGCCCGAAGCGTCCCTCGCATTGATGTCATGCGCAGGGGCGCAGATACGTTTTTTGAACTGGGGGGGACAAAAAACTGGGGGGGACAAAGCTGCCAGCAAACCAACCCCGATATGCCTGTCAAACTTCTTGTGGGTTACCATAGCAACCAAGCTCGAGCTCGCAACCTGTGCAGTCTGCGCAGCTCAACCAACTGAATATCAGTCTTTGTTTTGTTTTATGTGAGTTGTTGCAACTATGTATACACTGCTGTGCACCTCAATAAACCGAATGGTAATTAGTCTTTTGATTTTTCTGTGAGGTTTGCCTTATGCAAAGAAAGACAGCATAGACGTTTTTTCCTCCCTATAAGTGGGGGGGACCGAATGAGGTGAATTTAAATCTGGGTGGGACGAGTCCCACCTTCTATCTGCGCCCGTGATTATGCGCCATGTTGTTGTAACTTTTTTTGAGAGACCCGCCGCCTACTTCAGCGCAGAATAGTGATGCTTGTGGCTTGTTGATGACGTGTAAGTCGGATGAATGCGACCTGGCGGTTCAGACTGAAGTCGCATATGAAAAGAGCGGATAGGAATCGGAATTAGGACCACATATCCAAACGGCCTGGGTTGGATTTGAAAAAATCGGATCTGTGTCGTTCATATTGTCAATAAAAGATCGGATACAGGTCACATATGGGCGAAAAGATCGGATTTGAGTCACTTCAGCCTGCAGTGTGAACGTAGCCTTAGTTTCTTTTCTTGTAGTTTTCTTTTCCTTTAATTGTTGGTACTGCACCCTCTTTCAATACGGGCTTATAGCCAACGCTCCTCAACAGATCAGAGGTCTTGTACGAGTCATCAGTAAAATGTGCCAGTGAATTTCTCGCAAAATGCCTCCAAATCTTTGCAGTTTGAACATTCTTGGGCCATGAATGCAACGTAAATCCACCTTCTGTCATGTTGCTGCACCGGCCAAAAACACATCTACGTGGCATGGCGATAAATTAGCTCAAAATGGAGGCTCAGAGTTGCAGTCAGCTCTGTGTTTTAGTATAGCGCAAATGGCGAAGAGACTGATACTGTTAGGGTTTTGCTGGGGATCGAACCCGGGTTGCTGGTGTAGTGATCCAGCAAACCCCCACTAGGCCACCAGGGGAATGACTCAGGTGCAGAGGAGTGAGGCAAAAGTAGAGTAGAAAAACAGTTTATTTACAATATTTACAATCCAAGGCAAAAACAAAAGTATAATCCAAACGCTCAGAAGATAACCGGGAAAAAAACAAAAGTTCAAAGTCGAAACAAAGAGCCAAAAACCAGAAAAGAAGAGGCAAAAATACAAACGCTCAGAAGATCCAAAAAATGGTAAACACAAAGTCCAAAAAAAAGCAAAGTACAAAAACCACAAAGACACAGGCGAGGAACACAGAACAGAGGTTACTGGAGCTAAACATAACAGCACAAAGACTCCATGACAAGAGGCTAAACTGAGGAAGTATATATACACAAACTAAATAGGACACAGGTGACAATAATGAGGACTAGGCGGGGCACAAGGCACATGGAAAAACAAAGGCACATGGCTGTCAAAACAAAAACACAAAACACAGAAACAGTGGCGGCCTCTAGAGGCCAAAACAAACATGACAAGATAAGGAAATAACAGCGGCCTCTAGAGGCCAAAACAGTCCCAGTCCTAACAGATACACTTCCTGCTGTGACGTTACAGACGTCAAGGTCATTCACTCAGACCGCTGCCTATATGAATCACTTTGATCTTAAAAATTACTATATTAGATTTATTGTTAACTCTTAAAACGATTCCTATGCCATTCTTGAGGTCTCAGGGCATTTATAAACAAAAAGTGAGGCCATGGCTTTGCGTATATGCTTTAAAGACTTCCTTCAAACATTTTCAGCATGTGAGTCAGTTTGTTTGCTCTGCACTAACATGAAGAAACAACTTAAGCACCCATTTCCTGTGTAGAAAGTGCTCTCGCGTCCAAGCCACGTCATTAAAGAAGTGATCCGAGAGCCCTCGCTGGTTTATCAGCCACCTCGTGTCAACCACATCTGCACATGTTCGCCAGGGGTTACATGGGAATAACAGAGTACACATCCTGTACAGTATGTCAGGATGGAGTCGAGGTCCAGGCAAGGACGTCTCATAGCCCTGCTCTCATGTTTCTGCTGTCGTCTCAGTACTTAGATGAGTTGTACCTGTTTGAGGAATTTTTGTCACGGCTTATAGTACATGGGCTACACCCAGATTGTGGTGTCTGCGGTTTCGGAGAAGAGAGACAGCAGTGTGATTAATAGCCTGGGTGTCTGGATTGGAGCCAACTCCAGATTATGGCGTACACAGTTTACGTTGTGGCATGAAAAATACACACAAGTGCAGAGCTACGGGGTTGGGGTTTAAATCAAATGATAAATATGTTTACTGCTTTCACTTTTAGAGTTTGGATTTCTGTGTAGATATAAAGTGTAGAATTATTCCTTTTTTATGGCAGTTTTAAAAATCAGTGCCATAGGTATAACTATCTTTTGCTTCTATCTCTTTTTAGAACCAGCCACATCAAAGGAAATGTGCTCCTCCATTTGGGAAACGCGAACAGGATCTTTTTACGATTCCCTCCAAGCTCTGAAAAAAACCTGCTCTGCCTTTGGAGCATTTAGCAGCACTTGGGCATTTAGTAGACCATGCTGCGTGACTCTTATTGCTCCTTTCCTCTCTCAGGGCTCATTAGCCTGTCAGGTTGTTGCACACTGCACTGTGTGTGTGAGATGAGTGTATTTTAAAGTGTCCTGGACGCTATACCGAACGAACGTCCTTAAAAGCTTTTCTCAGGCAAGTGTTTTCATTAAAGGGGAACTGAAGTCATTTTTAAACTTGCTTTATTTCTTAATTAACGTGTTATTCAATTACGTTTTCGGTTTTAGTAACCTTATATCATAACTCGTATTGGCAACTAATTGCAATTAAATATTATACTTATCGGCCTATTCGGTTTTTAGCCGTGTTGAATTTAGTTCGTTTGGTCCACGGCAGGCGTCGCTTATCCACGTGATTTTCACGAGACTTGTGCGAGACTTCGAAACGTGAAGTGTCAGCCAGGTGTCAGTGCTGCCATTTTGAAAACTGTTTTCCAAATGAAATATTGCACACAAACGAGTTTAAATGACGATTACTGCCTACTTTTTTCAAACTTTCCTGATCGCTATCAAAACAAACAAAACTTCCGGCTTGATTACGTCAGCATTCGAAAGAGGGCGCACGTGTCTTTTGACAACCCCTGTGTCCGAAATTGCTCCCTACTCACTATATAAGGCACTCTATAGTAGGGATGCCATTTTGTAGTGCTGTCCGAAACTTTAGTGAGGATTATTTACACCCTATATAGTGCACTCAAAGTATCCCACAACGCATCACGAAAAGTAGTGTACAACGATGGTCACTAACCCAAGCAGTATATTCCATCATGCATTGTGGTCACACTGAAAGAAATCAAATTAAAAGTGATTTAATAAAAGGCAGCGGCAAAGAAGAAAGAAAGTATTCAGTCTTGATTGAAAAGAACTGAAAGATGCAGCAGACACCAAGTCCTTTGTATTTATTAATGTGGGAAATATGCTCAGTATAATATGTATTTATCACAAAAATGCATGCATGTATTTATTATTTTGAAAACCCACCAGCCGACTGATCTGGCACATTTTAATTGCACGACAGTAATGACATAAATACCAGTGCGACGGACTAGTGTCCGAAAGCGTTTTTTCATTTACCACTGAGCTCACTTGTATTGTCCTCTTGATAGTAATTCCCTATAGTGAACGAGTGAGCGATTTCAGACACAGGGAACGTTGGCAGATGTTGGTCACTTTGATTTCCGCTGTACGTTTTACTTCCGTCCTATGATGTCTCGCACAGGTCTCAACAAATCTCATTTATGGCCATTGCTTTGACATACAGTGGTGCTTGAAAGTTTGTGTACCCTTTAGAATTTTCTATATTTCTGCATAAATATGACCTAAAACATCATCAGATTTTCACACAAGTCCTAAAAGTAGATAAAGAGAACCCAGTTAAACAAATGAGACAAAAATATTATACTTGGTCATTTATTTATTGAGGAAAATGATCCAATATTACATATCTATGAGTGGCAAAAGTATGTGAACCTCGAGTTAATTTGAAGGTGAAATTCGAGTCAGGTGTTTTCAATCAGGGCGGCACGGTGGTGTAGTGGTTAGCGCTGTCGCCTCACAGCAAGAAGGTCCTGGGTTCGAGCCCCGGGGCCGGCGAGGGCCTTTCTGTGCGGAGTTTGCATGTTCTCCCCGTGTCCGCGTGGGTTTCCTCCGGGTGCTCCGGTTTCCCCCACAGTCCAAAGACATGCAGGTTAGGTTAACTGGTGACTCTAAATTGACCGTAGGTGTGAATGTGAGTGTGAATGGTTGTCTGTGTCTATGTGTCAGCCCTGTGATGACCTGGCGACTTGTCCAGGGTGTACCCCGCCTTTCGCCCGTAGTCAGCTGGGATAGGCTCCAGCTTGCCTGCGACCCTGTAGAAGGATAAAGCGGCTAGAGATAATGTGATGTGTGATGTGTGTGTTTTCAATCAATGGGATGACAATCAGGTGTGAGTGGACACCCTGTTTTATTTAAAGAACAGGGATCTATCAAAGTCTGATCTTCACAACACATGTTTGTGGAAGTGTATCATGGCACGAAAAAAGGAGATTTCTGAGGACCTCAGAAAAAGCGTTGTTGATGCTCATCAGACTGGAAAAGGTTACAAAACCATCTCTAAAGAGTTTGGACTCCACCAATCCACAGTCAGACAGATTGTGTACAAATGGAGGAAATTCAAGACCATTGCTACCCTCCCCAGGAGTGGTTGACCAAAGATCACTCCAAGAGCAAGGCGTGTAATAGTCAGCGAGGTCACAAAGGACCCCAGAGTAACTTCTAAGCAACTGAAGGCCTCTCTCACATTGGTAATGTTAATGTTCATGAGTCCACCATCAGGAGAACACGGAACAACAAATGGTGTGCATGGCAGGGTTGCAAGGAGAAAACCACTGCTCTCCAAAAAGAACATTGCTGTGCATGGCATACGAGACATTATACCAGTTTGCTAAAGATCATGTGGGCAAGCCAGAAGGCTATTGGAAAAAGGTTTTGTGAACAGATGAGAACAAAATAGAACTTTTTGGTTTAAATGAGAAGCGTTATGTTTGGAGAAAGGAAAACCCTGCATTCCAGCATAAGAACCTTATCCCATCTGTGAAACATGGTGGTGGTAGTATCATGGTTTGGGCCTGTTTTGCTGCATCTGGGCCAGGACGGCTTGCCATCATTGATGGAACAATGAATTGTGAATTATACCAGCGAATTCTAAAGGAAACTGTTAGGACACCTGTCCATGAACTGGATCTCAAGAGAAGGTGGGTCACGCAGCAAAACAACAACCCTAACACACAAGTCGTTCTACCAAAGAATGGTTAAAGAAGAATAAAGTTAATGTTTTGGAATGGCCAAGTCAAAGTCCTGACCTTAATCCAATCGAAATGTTGTGGAAGGACCTGAAGCAAGCAGTTCATGAAGCTGTTCTGTAAAGAGTAATGGGCTAAAATTCCTCCAAGCCGGTGTGCAGGACTGATCAACAGTTACTGGAAATGTTTAGTTGCAGTTATTGCTGCACAAGGGGGTCACACCAGATACTGAAAGCAAAGGTTCACATACTTTTGCCACTCACAGATATGTAATATTGGATCATTTTCCTTATTAAATAAATGACCAAGTATAATATTTTGTCTTATTTGTTTAACTGGGCTCTCTTTATCTACTTTTAGGACTTGTGTGAAAATCTGATGAAGTTTTAGGTTATATTTATGCAGAAATATAGAAAATTCTAAAGGGTTCACAAACTTTCAAGCACCACTGTATGGACTGATATATTACAGAGCATATTTCAAACACTCATAACTTGCTATAGCAGTGACAAAATAGCTATCAAAAATGCATTCCTATATTTAATAAAATGTGATAAATAGAATTTTGATCATAAAAAAAATTTGCCTTCGGTTTTCCTTTAAATGAGGTGCACTGAGATGTTTGTGTACAGAGACAAGGAGCAAAATTCTGACCTTGGTATCTGATGGGGAAAAAAATGAAGTCAGAAATCACAGTGTCATCCTCGTTGGCAGCATTTCACCTGTTTTACATACGGCAGCACTGACGTCCCCTGAAAACATGTCCTGATTTGACTCGGCCGGAGCTACGCGTACCTGTCAGACGCACTTCACAGTCCAGTATGATTAACAGTGTGAAATGTTCATCACAGTCTACTCTGCAACTTTACATTTTGAAAGCGGATAATGTTAAGCAATACCTGTGAACCTAGAATATGGCTGTTTTGTTTTTTTTTGGCATATCCTAAAAATCTGTTTTTTGCAGTTTTATTCGGACTGGATTAGCTCACATGATTAACGTGTATATAGTAGGTCTAGGTGATATTGACAAAATCCGATATCACAATTTATTCTATCCACATTTCCTGGATATGAGCAATGTCATGCTCTGATTGGCTACTCTACTACTAGGATATCAGCTTATATACCGTGAGTAGAGAAAAACAAAATGGCGGAGCGTGTTGCTGAACCAACCGAGGACGAAATAAAAACTCCACTCGAAAACAAAAATACAGAAAATACACAAAAATAGCAACAAAATGTGGAATAAAAATATTTGATGGTAAGAATGTATGTTTTTTTCCACAAATTGCTACTGTCATTTCGCCGGTTTGTTTACATTCTAAGCGGAAATGATTTCGTTGGATGTTTTGTATAAATAATATCTATTATTCTATCCACATTCACTGGATATGAGTAATTGTGTGCTCTGATTGGCTACTCTACTACTTAGGCTATCAGCTCATATACCGTGAGTAGAGAAAAACAAAATGGCAGCGCATTCAACTGAGGATGAAATAAAAACTACTCGAAAACAAAACTCCAAAAAATACAAAAATAAAAAAGACTAAATATGGACAAAGTATTTGATGGTAAGAACATATCTCTGTTTATTTTTCAAGAATTATTATTATAGCATTTTACACAAATTGCTCCTGTCATTTCACCGTTTGTTTACATTCTAAGCGGAAATGATTCTGTCAGACGTTTTGCATAAAGGTTTTATTGATCGAATTTGCAAAAAATAAAAATGCTCCGTTTCTCAACATCCAGTGAATGTGGATAGAATAAAACAGTTATTCCACTCAATCTCATCGTACACGCCTTATAGCCAACTCGGAGCTACGCGCCTCATCGGCTATCAGCTCATGTACGACTCGATTGCATGGAATAACTGTTAAATGGATAAGTTCATATCTTGAAACAGTCAATGTACCACCACATAACGAGTCCAGTTGGTCAGATGAAAAGTTGTTTTATTGTTTTTTTTATTAACTCTACAGTTAATTATCTTTAAATTAAAGGCTCATTTGTTCAGTTTGGTGAAGCCAATCCAGAAAAATGAGCTGAAGCAGAGGTAGCAACATGACATGTTAACAACAGTAATGGATTCCACAGTCGATGTGTTTTCAGCGCAGTCGTATCCTCTATGCCGAGAAGGTAGCTGAGGTTGCTCCGGGGTGACCAGATTCAAAAGGGATGAGAACCCCCTAAGTAAAGAAATTGACTGTGTAGGAAATGATTGACAAGACGCTAAACTGTGCCACTGTATCAGCTACAAGTACCTCAGAGCAAACACACTTCTTAAAGCTGTTCCCCTACGTAGAATCAGTTTAAAATGAACCCTTAAAGGTGACATACCTCTTTACCACAAGTTGACACAGTTCCATGAGGTCTTAATGAAGTGTCCATGACATGCTTTGGTCAAAACACCACAAAGACAAAACACCACAGCAGGGCTTTCCCCAAAGTGCAGATACACGGCGCTCCGCAGCGCTGTTACTTTGACACTTAAAAAAAAATTCAGAACCATGAATTGAACAATGCAGAGCACTTTCCGCACTTAAATATCTCCTATTCCCCTCTGAAAATGAGTAATAACTATAGAAATGGGAAGATATTATAATATATAGGTCTAGACGATCCTGGTACTCAACCCAGAAGTGAAAATAAAGGGTTTTGCTGCGTGCCCTGACTGCCATTTGCAACCAGACATAAAACCACACATTAGATGCTGGTCGCTAGATGGCACTGTTGCACGATTTGACCTTGATTCTGTTCCTGGCATCCTGGAATTGGAAAATGAAGACGCATGCTACGAAGTGTTTTCATTTCAAATGTAATTTTGCCCTTTAAATTTTGCCCCTTGCATATTTGACAAGGTAAAAAAACAGCAAATTTAAAGCGAGATGGCTTTTCAATTTCATAAAATCGGTGAAATTTAGTTTCCTCTGAAATTTGGTCATTGTGAGATATGTTTATTTCTGGAATATCTCAAAAATATCAGGCCATTCTGTGGCTGGGAAGTTATTTAATTTGAGCTGATTCCCGAGCAAGTAATGTGCAGGAAATTGCTCTCTTCGCGCACTCAAGCAGACAGAGGAAGTCCGTGTGCGCATGTGCAGGTTTACCTTTGACATCATTCTGTCGCCAAACAGACAGCTAATCACACCGAGGTGCTCACTGACCGCCGATATTTATTAGTTTGGTCCTGCGTTTCCTTTCCTTCGTATATAACATAACGTCTTTTCTTCTGGCTTTCCCTTACTGTAGTCGGTCTTTCACGTTTCATTCGCACACTCACGTCCTCCATTTTTCTCTCCTGTTTCAAATTTGTATCCCACAATGCTTTGCGCGAACGGGGAAAGCCCACCACGTCAGGCGTGACATAGTATGTTGTATTGCATCATGGTGAAGCAGGAAAAAATAGCAGAGAATTTAGGGCCACTTTATCGCCCTCAGCCTGCTCGAAGCTTAAAGGAGAAGTGAAGGCAAATTTTTTTTATCATCAAAATTCTATTTCTCTCATTTTATTAAATATCGGAATGCATTTTTGACAGCTATTTTGTCACTGCTCAAGCAAGTTATGAGTGTTTGAAATATGCTCTGTAATATATCAGTCCATATGTCAAAGCAATGGCCGTAAACGAGATTCGTTGAGACCTGTGCGAGACATCGTAGGACGGAAGTAAAACGTACAGCGGAAATCAAAGTGACCAACATCTGTCAACGTTGTCAAAAGACGCGTGCGCCCTCTTTCGAATGCTGATGTAATCAAGCCGGACGTTTTGTTTGTTTTGATAGCGATCAGGAAAGTTTGAAAAAAGTAGGCAGTAATCGTCATTTAAACTCGTTTTTGTGCAATATTCCCTTTGGAAAGCAGTTTTCAAAATGGCGGCACTGACACCTGGCTGACACTTCACGTTTCGAAGTCTCGCACAAGTCTCGCAAAGATTGCGCAGATAAGCGACGCCTGCCGTGAACCGAACGAACTAAATTCAACATGGCTAAAAACCAAATAGGCCGATAAGTATAATATTTAATTTCAATTAGTTGCCAATATGAGTCACGATATAAGGTTACTAAAACTGGGCGGGGTACACCCTGGACAAGTCGCCAGGTCATCGCAGGGCTGACACAGAGACAAACAACCATTCACACTCATATTCACACCTACGGTCAATTTAGAGTCACCAGTTAACCTAACCTGCATGTCTTTGGACTGTGGGGGAAACCGGAGCACCCGGAGGAAACCCACGCGGACACGGGGAGAACATGCAAACTCCACACAGAAAGGCCCTCGTTGGCCGCTGGGTTCGAACCCAGAACCTTCTTGCTGTGAGGCGAGTGATATCTCCATCCAAATCCATTTCTCCTAAATGAGTATGATAATGCATCTTTTCTGCTCTCTGTCTGACTTTCTGATTTTTCTTGCTTGCTTGAGACAGTTGTTAATGATTGTGTTGCTGTGTTTTTGTTTTGTTTTTTAAATTTTATTTTATTAAGGTTTAGCCTTAAATAAACGTTTTCAGTAATAGAGGATATTTATTTCATGCCGGAACATAATGAATGCAGTACATTTCTTTATAGCGTATGAAAGGTCACTGAGAGTTCAAGGAGTGTGCTTAGGGACAGGAATAGCAGAGAGAAAATTAGTTCTTATTTCTGTAATTAGTTGTTATTTCTGTAATTCTGTCAGTTTTTCCCGACAAAAGCCTTTTGCGATATTTTGCATTTTTGTAAGAACATTTAAATATTTTAATAAAGAAACATAAGCTTGCTGCTTGTGTATGTCGGCGATGTGGGGGTCTGGAAATCTTGCCAGAACAGATGTACACATGGCCAGAGCAGCAGTTCATCAATAAAATCAGGGAAGTAGAGTTGTCAGGAAGTCCAACTTAAACATTAAAGCTGGCATTAAACCCAGAGAATGTGGGAACGTGTTAATAGTGCAACTAAGACGGAAATATCTTAAACCTTTAGTACAGGTTCATGAATTGATTTATTATTAGACCTCAGTCAATTTAAGTAGCTCGTGGGATTTTCCTCTTGAAGTCATTTCAGACCAAACAGTTCTGTGGACTTATTGAGAGGAACGATCCACTGGGGAGCTCCTCCAAGAATGACATACCTTCAAGGGTTTCTTCCTGTTTGCTTTCGCATATCACCAGTAGGAACGCTGAAGTGAAGCAAGGTGGCCAGTGGTTGCTCTAGTTATGTCACTTGTTTGTTTGTTTGTTTTCATATGAAACCCATTATTGTTCTTGTGTTGCTATGAAAACAGCAAAGCAGCAACATTAGGATCGTCAATTTTCGTGCGTCGTGTTTTGGCCGCGTGTTTCTATAGAAATGGATCATTTCACTGCCCTGGACAACGGACTTGGAAGTGTTACATCAAGTCAAGTCAAAGTCCCTCTCACACCAGAATCTGGTCTTCCCAGGCAGTCTCCTGTCAAGTCAAGTCAACTTTATTGGCAAATCTGCTATACATGCTCGACATACAGCACAGATGAAATATCAGTCCTCTCTGACCCACGGTGCAAACAGGCAATGCAATAAATAAAAATAGAATAATTGAAAAAAAAAAAACAACATAAACAGTATAAACACTCACTAGATAGGAACTAGACATAGATTAAACACTCAAACAATATAAACAGTATAAATAAACAGTGTAAACACTAGATAAGAACAAGACATTGACTAAACACTCAGACAATACAAACAGTGCAAACACTAGATAAGAACAAGACATAGACTAAACACTCAGACAATACAAACAGTGCAAACACTAGATAAGAACAAGACAGACTAAACACTCAGACAATACAAACAGTGCAAACACTAGATAAGAACTAAAGACTAAACACTCAGACAACATAAACAGTGTAAACACTAGACAAGAACTACACACAGACCAAACACTCAAACAGACAATATAAACAGTATAAACACTCTAGATATGAACTAGACGTAGACCAAACACCCATATATATACATACATATTACACACACACTCACACACAAACTGGTTCAAATAACCAAACAGTCAAGGGCACTTGAGGTATAGCAGGCAAACACGAAACATGAAATAAGCAGTATAAACAGTCCCAGTACTAACCAACTCTTTAAGGCTACGTTTACATTAGACCGTATCTGTCTCGTTTTCTTCGCGGATGCACTGTCTGTTTACATTAAACCGCCTGGAAACGCCGGGAAACGGGAATCCGCCAGTGTCCACGTATTCAATCCAGATCGTGTCTGGTCCGGTGCTGTGTAAACATTCAGAATACGCGGATACGCTGTGCTGAGCTCTAGCTGGCGTCTCATTGGACAACGCCACTGTGACATCCACCTTCCTGATTCGCTGGCGTTGGTCATGTGACGTGACTGCTGAAAAACGGCGCGGACTTCCGCCTTGTATCACCTTTCATTAAAGAGTATAAAAGTATGAAAATACTGCAAATACTGATGCAAATACTGCCCATTGTGTAGTTATGATTGTCTTTAGGCTTGCCATCCTTCCACTTGCAAGTGGTAAGTGATATGCGCTGGGATCACACACACAGCGGCTCAGTCCCGAATCACAGCTTGTTCACTTCACTCGCGTGCTCTGTGAGCTGCGCAAGGCCGGAGTGCGCACCCTCCAGAGGGCACTCGCTGTTCAGGGTGGAGTGATTTGGAGCGCAGGATGCCTGCGGAGCCGAGCGTATCCGTGTATTGGTATTGCTGTGTGCACGCAAATCGTGTACTGGTGTTGCTGTGTGCACGCAAATCGTGTACTGGTGTTGCTGTGTGCACACTAATCGTTTTAAAAACGTTAATCTGATGATCCGCTGATACGGTCTAATGTAAACATGGGCTATGGTGTATGGGTGCAGCGCCGGTCTCCATTTCCATAGCCCTCAGCCTCCTGCCTGTACAGCTCAGGTTACAGTGGGGGTCTAGTCCTCTGGTAAGTGCAAGAGTTTGACTCCCCCACTCAAATCTGTATTGCAGCGTGCCTTGCCAGACAGCAGTAGGTACCGTTTTTATGATGGCCTTTGGTATAACCCGACCGCGAGTAGAACTCACAATCTCCTGGTTGAGAGGCGGACACGCTAACCTCGCGGTCAAAGTGTTACATGCTGACAGTAAATTATTTATTTTACATTATCAAGTGTGAATTTGTGGTGGAAAATAGTAGTGGTGAACTGTTATTATTGGAGCTTGGACTTGAGCTCGGCCAAACCTTAGCCAGACACACCAAAAAAGCAGCAGGGCAAAGGATTTTGTAAGGGATTAGCGGCAGGTTGCCAGGTAGCTCCATTGTGTGTAGCTGTCGGTGTTGATTTTAAAAGTAACTAAGTAAATTACACAGGGAAATGAATACTTAAGTCTGAGTGAAAAATACCGTGGTGAGCGTGCAGCGTGGAAGAAGAGTCTGGAGACAGAAATCTTAGTTTCTCGGTCGTTAGCCTGTGCTACTTGCTCTCGGTAGCACTGGCTTGACTGCTTACTGTAATTAGCATTCGCTAACACTACTGATAAACACTACACTGGCTGGAAGGTGACTTCACTGTCACGTTGATGGCGCCGATTCGTAGTTAAACTTGCGTTGGCCTTCGAGCAGGCTGAGGACGATTAATTTTTGGTCCCTCCCACTATAAATCAAAATCTAATTGGTTAATTCATTTGTCACTTCCTACATAAACAGACACCACCATGGCCTTCTGTCCCAGCAATGAAGTCCTAACCAATGAGTGAGCAGCTCTAAACTCTTCTCAGCCTAGAGACAACAAACAAAAAAATCTCATTGGATAACTCGATTTTAATGTTTTCAGGACAGTGACCCTTTCATTTCTGAAGCAAATTTGATAGAAAATGAGGCCAAATTACTGTAGAATCAGAAGAGAATAATTATCATGAAATTATGAAAGAATTAAAGAAATTAAATATAATATTTGAAATGCTGATATGTTTGGGCTTCTCTGAGGCCTAGAAGGCTCCGACGGTTCACATCTAGAAAATAATTGATTATTGCTTAAAATATGTTTACCTAACGGTGGTGTAGTGGTTAGCACTGTTGCCTCACAGCAAGAAGGTTCTGGGTTCGAGCCCCGTGGCCGACGAGGGCCTTTCTGTGTGGAGTTTGCATGTTCTCCCCGTGTCCGCGTGGGTTTCCTCCGGGTGCTCTGGTTTCCCCCACAGTCCAAAGACATGCAGGTTAGGTTAACTGGAGACTCTAAATTGACCGTAGGTGTGAATGTGAGTGTGAATGGTTGTCTGTGTCTATGTGTCAGCCCTGTGATGACCTGGCGACTTGTCCAGGGTGTACCCCGCCTTTCGCCCGTAGTCAGCTGGGATAGGCTCCAGCTTGCCTGCGACCCTGTAGAACAGGATAAGCGGCTACAGATAATGGATTCAATGTTTACCTAACACATTAATTTGAATTAACATTTTATAACAGCTTTTCTTACTTGATAGGTTAAAAACATATGGACCAGCACATTTCATTTCATTATATTTTGTTTTGACACGTCAAAATCTCGTAGTATTTAATCCGTCACATTTACACTCATTAAAGCCTGTATGTCACTGTTGGTCCAATCATCTGTTTTTTTTCCTCCTGTTTTTAATGCTAACATTAAGAGCCGTTGTTTACACGGCTTAGCGTTTTAACTGGATCTTTAAAAATGGCGGGTGCCGGTGCTGCATTGGCTCCTGTTCAGTCAATCAGTGTACACTTGCATCTGGACCATGCGCTCACATCACGGTTCCTTTTGTGCTGGAGACTACCCTGAAGTAGGAGCTTAAAAAGTCTCTCAGAGTGCCATTCGAAGACCTTGTTTTCAGTTCCTGTAGTGCACACAGAAAATGGGAAACAGTCCTCTAACAGCACTAAGAACTATGAAACTTTGAAAAAATTCTTCCAGTCTGAAAGCGCTTTTTGGGATAATTTGCACTTTAACTTTCCACTAATATATATATATATATATATATATATATATATATATATATATATATATATATATATATATACACCATGACACATTTCTGAATACGCAGTACAGTAAAGTGTAAAATTTCCCCTTTTTTTGTTTTTAAGACCTTTCCCTTATATTCCTAACGTAGGCTAAGATCAAAGGTATTACCTTTTCTATCAGTTTGCGTCCTTGAATGACCCTAGAGTTTGTACCTCCAGTACGTACTGAAAGTATTTATCTCGACAATTATGTAAGTAAATTATATGGTTAGCGCTCTCTTTCATTTTGCTCATCGCTGAGATATAGAAGCAAATTGGTTCTGTCCTGTCTGAGATTTTCATATAAGTTGGAGTGCCTCAGGTCTCAAACACTTGGCACTTGCATGCAAAACACTGTGCCATTGATTGCGTTTTGGCAAAACTAGAATTGCTCAGATTTTTATTTGGCAGCTTGCAAATGAAAGTTGAGTTCGGGATTATAGCTGAATAGTTGAGAAGTTTAGAAGCTTTGGCTTCTCACTAGGTATTTTTAACCAAACCAAAAAGCCAAGGAGTGTTGCCTTGTGGCGCGTGTAGAGCTGAGATCTTAGCCGTAAAACTCTTGCAGTGGTTGGTCAAAGAAAAATATGGCAGTGAAAATAAAACCAAATCACCAGAGCATGGAGAATACGATGCCAGTGCAGATTAGATAAGGGATTAGATAAACGATTAGATAAAGGCTTTCCCCAGAAAAAAATATCAGAGCAGTGCTCTGTTTTGTTCGAATTAAATCTTCGCCTTGTACTTGATCTTGATCCAGCGCAATGAAAGTTACAGATGCAGGAAGGAAACTATTATGAAAAATCAACTGTTGACTTAAGTTGAAGATTGCTTCGTGATCCCGGGCCCAGATGAACAGCATCAAAACATTTATAAATGAGTGATTAGTTAAATAAAACTTGTTGTCAGGAAACATTACCAAAAAAAACCCCAAAAAACTTTGGAAACCTGCTGATCTGCCATGTCACGTTCAGTATAAATGGATTTTCTTCAATAAATGCTGCCAGTGAGGTGGACATACCCGAAATAGAGCCCTTCGTGGTTTGGGAATTTTATGGGTCCAACAGGCTCGTTCAACTGCTGAGTGCTTCGGCACGTCGAGAGGCAAAGGCCAAAGAATGCTTCTTTGTTTTACAGGCTTTGGAATATCACTAGTTTCAGACGATGAACAGTGTCGACTGTTATAATCATCTATACCCGAAGGCCGTTCCGCAGACCATGGAGATATTGCTGGGTCACAGTTTAAGTATGTCTTTTACCCACCAGAGAAATGTAAGCTACAAACACTTGTCCATTTCGATTCAATTCGAAGGTTTTCATTGCGGATTAAACTTATCCATTTCTTTCTTCTCTTCTTCTCAACTGATAAAAGCTCAAATTAGGTGTTGTCTTTGTTTCAACTGTACCACTTCAGGCACAGTTAAAACCGGATAGGCACAACAATGCAGTGTTTAACAAAGGTGAAAGTAAAGGCCAGTTTATGCTGACAACCCAGTCCTCGCAGATAGCGTCGCAGACAGTGTCTGCGTAGCCCCCCCACCTTCGCAGACACTCTGCGCGCACCTCCCAAAAATTGTGACCACCGCAGAAGCCTCGCAGACAGCGTCGCAGACAAGAGGGCTCTGATTGGTCCACTCTACATCCGCTGTACACGCACTTCCGCTTCCCTACTTTCCCGGTTTGGTTTGTTTTCACGACCGCCATTTTTAAAAACACAAGCGAAGATGGAGCAGCACGAAGAGCGATTGATCGAGGAAGTGAGGAAGTACGTACATCTATACGACTCCAGTTCTAGTCATTATAAGTAACCAGAGGATAAACACTCCACTAACCACACCCACCAACTACTCCTAGCAATTTCGCGACTTCGCGCGCCCCCTTGCGTTGTGGCAGTGAATAACATCGCGCATGCCTATTACTCCCCGCTCAACGATAAATTACAACTGTCTGCGAAAAGCTATCTGCGAAAGCCTTGTCGCAAGAGCATGCAGAGGCCTTAAACAATACAGCGGACCTGACCCCGGGTATCACCCATAATGCATTGTGGTAAACAAGCGATGACATAGTTATGGGTTAGAATAATTCAGCATTATTAAATTTGCTCTTTTTGGCCTTGTCAAATATGCAGGAGGCAAAATTTCAAAGGCAGAATTCGATTTGAAATGAAAACGCTGCAGTCAGTTCAGAGAAATACTTTTTGAATTTTATCGCACAACAAAAAAAAAAAACGCATAATATTGAACAATACAGCGGCTGAAATTAGAATATTAGCAATACGGCTGTCAACTACAGGCCTGCAACCCAACAGGCAAAAGTCGCACACAAAAGCCTGCAGTATTGTCCCAGGAACAGAATCGAGGTCAAATCATGCAACAGCGCCATCTAGCGACCAGCGCTGAGAACGTGGTTTTATGTATGGCTGCGAATGGCAGTCAGGGCAAGCAGCGAAACCCTTTTTCACTTCTGGGTTGAGTACCAGGATAGTTGAGACCTATATCTTACAATATCTTCCTATTTCTATAGTTATTACTCATTTTCAGAGGGAATAGGAGATATTTAAGTGCAGAAAGTGCTCTGCATTGTTCAGTTTATGGTATTGATTTTTTTTTTTTGGTGTGCAAGTGACAGCGTGACACATCATGTTAGCTCCATCGAACGTTTTTTGTGTTGCGTTCAGTCTTTATTTCCTCTTTTTTTGATTGTTGGTTTCTCCGAAACACACGGCATTTCTGCGTTTCTCCAGCTCTGTCCTTTGGCTCAGTGCAGACGCAGATTCACAACATCTCCAAAAACATGCTACAAACCAACCAAACCAAGGCAGGTTCGTTTCACTTAAGTCAAGAGTCGATTCAGTGTGTTCTCATTCCAGTCAGACAGCAACGGCATTAGCGGATTGTTTTCATCTACAACTCAGTGTGGTGATTGCAGCCTTGTTTCTCATCTGACGAAAGAATGGCACCAGGAGAGGAAACACGGCAGGGATCGATTCGAACGGACTGGACGGTGCATACATGAAATCCTTCCTCAACCCCTAACCGTAATCTCTCAGCTGCTTACACAAAGTCAATAAAATATTTATATTTTGTCGTGCTTGTAAAGAAATCTCAGAGGGAACGTTCTCCTCTCTGCACGCATCCTCAGTGTCGGGGATGCTTTATGTAACCAAACAATCCTGACCTCGGTGTACAGGGAGATATTCAGATTAGAAATGAACAGTCGTGACTCGTTGGTGATGTTTCACATCTCTGAGGACGGCATATGTAGGATCTTAGACAGAACCACGGCACGACCCATATGAGGGTGTTACCATCAAGCAAGCACAAAGAGTATTGCAGTGGTCTGTGATGCCGTGTGGGGGAGGTTGGGATGGTTTCTTCCATCTGATTCCCTACATCTGAACCCACATCTGTCACAGACAAAAGACGTGCAATAATGGCCAGGGTGGGGGAAGGGGCCAGGGCACTGACCTATGGAAATGACTCTGTGCACCCTCGGCTGATAAATAGAGGGTCCAAAGGGTTATTTTGGGAGGAGAAAAAGGAATCTGGGGAAGGGAATCGAGCAAAAACCTCACACATACTTGTACGTGCAGCTCTTGAGTACCATCGTGCCATCCTCCCTCCATCACCCGTTCCATATACAGTACGCAGCGCCATATTACACTCTTTTTCTTTTTTCCTACTCTGTAAGTGTACACAGTGTACAAGGAGCTGTGCTTCTGGCTGCCAGGAGACGCGGGATACATAATTCAGCTGCACACAAATGTAAACGCAAAGGCTTGTGGGAAGTGGCGTTGCACTGACGAGGAAGCCACTTGATATGCGCTGGAATATCGCTTATTTAAACTTGCTGTTCACACAGTGGATCTCTCATCCAGCTCAGGCGATCTTAAAGCAGTGCATTTTTTTAAAACAGGTTCCATATGTCATGTCTTTATATCATTAATCAGCCATATGAACAACATGCACGGACACACAAAGCCTCTGCCGCTTCTTATGGATCATGCTGATGACGTCTGTGTGTGTGTGTGTGTGTGTGTGTGTATATAAGCAATGATGAAAATGTGCCTGGGATTAAAATCACCTTTTTAGTTCATGTTCAAATTTATTTATTTTTTTAACCGTAGTCGAAATGACAGTGTGATTTTTCTAAACAATTATTTTTCATGTTAAATACAAAATCAGTAAACGAACATACCCATGTTGGGATTTTATATATATTTTTTGATTGCACTTGTTTTAAAAAAAAAATTAAAGCGATGCATTTTGTCCTTGAATCCCAGTGTATTCCGCAGTAATTATTCACTTGCTTGATTTAACAGCAACAGTGAAAATAATATCTATTATTCTATCCACATTCACTGGATATGAGCAATCATGCACTCTGATTGGCTACTCTACTGCTAGGCTATCAGCTCATATACCGTGAGTAGAGAAAAACAAAATGGCGGAGCGTGTTGCTGAACCAACTGAGGATGAAATAAAAACTACTCGAAAACAAAACGCCAAATAATACAAAAATAAAAAAGCAAGAAAATATGGAATAAAAGTATTTGATGTTAAGAACGTATCTCTGTTTATTTTTCAAGAATTATTATTATTCTTGCATTTTTCACAAGTTGCTTCTGTCATTTCACCGTTTGTTTACATTCTCAGCAGAAATGATTCTGTCGGACATTTTGCATAAAGTTTTTATTTATCGAATTTGCAAAGAATAAAAATAAAAGTGCTCCATTTCTCAAAATCCCCTGAATGTGGATAGAATAAAATAGTTATTCCACTCAATCTCGTCATACATGGCTTTTAGCCGATTCGGAGCTACGTGCCTCGTCAACTATCAGCTCATGTACGACTCGATTTCATGGAGTAAATATTAAATGTTGTGTAATAACGCGAGTGAGGAATGCAAGTCTTGGCCAGACGATCCAGTGAATCGCACCTTTTCGAGCTGCTGCGTGTGCTGTTTCACAGGAATAATAGCATAACACAGTCGGAGGTGAGCGCTGTTTGCCCTCTTCCGCATACATGAACAAATGGGTGCTCACAATTAGCGATGTTGCTGTGACTAACAGGAGAGAGACAAGGCACAAAGCCAAAAACGCACCCACAGACGATGATTGCTGCGAATGAGCTGCTACTCTAGAGTAAGACCAGCTCCTGGGGGCGGGGCATAAACATTCTAGAGGATGTTTTGATGGTTGAACATGAAACTAGCCCAGGTCTCATTAAAAAAAAAATCTACATTTCTATAATACTGCCGTATTGATATCCATAATAATAATGTAGAAAATGTTGTGAAACACAAATTTTGGCACTCGAAATCCATTGTTCTCAGAATGGGATGAGTGAAAGCAGACGCTGTGTGTGTGGGAACACAATCTCTGGCTCTAATAACGAGCCAAAATATTGTATGGATTTAAATAATGTGCTTAATTATTGAAGTAGTTTGTGTGTAAAATAAACACTTCACCAAAACCCCAAGAATCCGGAGAGATCTTTTTAAATTCTTGCAAGAATCTGGCTCATATCGGAGAAAACTCAACATGGGTTTCAGTCCTTGTTAAGCGTCCCAGCTGCGTGACTCAATCTGCTCTGCATCATTTACAACACATTGCTCTATAGGTCTGAAAAATATCATACAACAATGATACGAAAATTATATTTAAAAATCTCTTTAAGGCATGCAGCTTTTGATTATGAATACATTATATTCCAGCAACTTTTATTGGCATTAAACCAATTTTAGCCGAGTCGAGTCAGCACGGGCTGATTACGAGTCGATCAATATCGGCCTCGCACAGCGCCAATCCATCTCAAGTTTATCATGTAAATACATACAGCTGAAAGACCTTGGAATAAAACTGCTTTTTTCTTACCCCAAAGCCAACCAATCAAATTAGAGTACTATCATGTAGTATTTTTCACCTCTGGCATTTTGAAAGTTGTTAATCGGAATGTAACGATATATCAAGTAGCAATGACTTGTGATACACTTTTATGACGATTCGAATTGATGAAATAAAAAATGAATTGTGATTATTATGAGGCTGCGTAATCTCTACAGTTACAATAGCAGGAATACACACGGCTTCACCTGAGGTGGAAGTAACACAGCTCAAAGGCAGTAAAAACACACAAAAAAAAAACGATCTAAAATGGGAAAGAGGTGCTATGTACGAATAGATTTAACAAGAAATCAAAGCTCTCATTTTACAGACTGTTGAAAGCTGAAGAAAAAAGACAAAATGGAGGTAGGTGTTTATGCTGAAGCTGACTCCAGTCTTCACAAATGTTCATAAAATGTATGAAGAAAAAGCCAATTTTTTAATACATTTTTTCATTTTTAGTAAAATTAACATTTTATTTAATAGGCTATTATATTTTACTCCAATCTCTGCAAATGTTTGTAAATAATTATTTCTATTTATTAAGAAAATGAAACAAAAGTTATTTTTTTAATTCAACCAAAGATATATTTAAGTTCATAAAGGAGATTAAAAGGATTTTTTTATGCCTCCGCCCCCGTAAGGTGCAGGAGGCATTATGTTTTCGGGTTGTCCGTCTGTCCGTTCGTGCGTCCGTCCGTCCCGAAACATTGTGAACGCGATATCTCAAAGGCTAATAAAAGGAATTTCACCAAACTTTCACCATTTGTGCATTTGGGGACAAAGATAAACTGATTAGATTTTGAGATCAAAAGGTTTAAGGTCAAGGTCGCTGTGAGGTCAAATGTCTGTCTGCGTGCCTCCGTCCCGAAACCTTGTGCACACAATATCTCCAAGGCAGATGAAAGGAATTTCACCAAATTTTCACCATTTGTGGATTTGGGGACAAAGATAAACTGATTAGATTTTGAGATCAAAAGGTCTAAGGTCAAGGTCACTGTGAGGTCAAATGTCTGTCCGAAAACCTTGTGAACACAGTGTCTCCAAGGCTGATACAAGTAATTTCACCAGGTCAAGATTACTGTGAGGTCAAATGTCCATCCCCAAATCACAACTTAATAAGACGTGTAGTCTACCGGGCAGAGGCATCCCCATCGACGCCGTTGGCGTCGAGTTCTATCTATTTTTTTAATAAACTCTTTATTGAATTTAAACAAAGGACAGTAACACAACAAAATACATCACATCCCATTCACCCGCCCCCCATAGACAGCTACACAATGCAGATATTAACAAAAAAATAAGTAGTTGTATTGTCAGTAATAGTAATTTATAGTAATAGTCATACAAGAAATCAGGAAAAAATGAATAATAGAATAAAAACATAAATAAACAAAAAATATTACAAACAATTAAAAATAAAATAAAAGGGGGGTGGCACGGTGGTGTAGTGGTTAGCGCTGTCGCCTCACAGCAAGAAGATCCGGGTTCGAGCCCCGTGGCCGACGAGGACCTTTCTGTGTGGAGTTTGCATGTTCTCCCTGTGTCCGCGTGGGTTTCCTCCGGGTGCTCCGGTTTCCCCCACAGTCCAAAGACATGCAGGTTAGGTTAACTGGTGACTCTAAATTGACCGTAGGTGTGAATGTGAGTGTGAATGGTTGTCTGTGTCTATGTGTCAGCCCTGTGATGACCTGGCGACTTGTCCAGGGTGTGCCCCGCCTTTCGCCCGTAGTCAGCTGGGATAGGCTCCAGCTTGCCTGCGACCCTGTAGAACAGGATAAAGCGGCTACAGATAATGAGATGAGATGAAAATAAAAGGGAAGATTGGCTCCAAACCATAAGATACAGAAACAAAAAGACATACAGCAGACTAAATGCATCTGTGAGTCAGTCAGGTTACTCTGTCAATCTAACCTATGTAGGTATAATCTTAACCCTAGGAGGTGGGTTTTTTATTCAGAAAGGTACTAAGTTCACCTCTTCTAAGCAAATGCCCCAAATCCTGTGGCAAATAGTTTAGGAAGGGGGACCAGATTTTTAGAAACCGCTCATCCTTTTCCTTAATAATAGCCTGTAATCATTCGTGTGGGAGGAAGTTAAAAATCTCTCTGTACCGCTGAGTAATAGTTGGTGGAGACTCTTTAATCCAATTGTGCAAAATGTACTTTCAGGCAATTAAAAGGAGCTTTTCAAGAAGAGTATATCTTGATGCTGAGAGTTGAAGTTCTCTAGAGGAGAGACCTACAAGGAAAACACCCGGGTCTTTCTTGATCTCGACCTCAAGTATCTCAGTGATTTATTTTAGGAGTGCGAGTCCAGAATCTGGAGATGAGCTTGCATTCCCTGAAGCAATGATAATAGGTCGCCCTTTGTGAGTGACACTTAATGCAAAGAGGAGAGATGGATCTGTCCATTTTGTGCAAAATAACAGGGGTGATGTGGAGCCTATGAAGTATTTTGTATTGAGTCTCTCTAAATCTGTTACATGTACACTACCGTTCAAAAGTTTGGGGTCACTTTGAAATGTCCTTATTTTTGAAAGAAAGGCACTGCTCTTTTCAATGAAGATCACTTTAAACTAACCAGAAATCCACTCTATACATTGCTAATGCGGTAAATGACTATTCTAGCTGCAAATGTGTGGTTTTTGGTGCAATATCTCCATAGGTGTATAGAGGCCCATTTCCAGCAACTCTCACTCCAGTGTTCTAATGGTACAATGTGTTTGCTCATTGCCTCAGAAGGCTAATGGATGATTAGAAAACCCTTGTACAATCATGTTAGCACAGCTGAAAACAGTTTAGCTCTTTAGAGAAGCTATAAAACTGACCTTCCTTTGAGCAGATTGGGTTTCTGGAGCATCACATTTGTGGGGTCGATTAAATGCTCAAAATGGCCAGAAAAATGTCTTGACTATATTTTCTATTCATTTTACAACTTATGGTGGTAAATAAAAGTGTGACTTTTCATGGAAAACACAAAATTGTCTGGGTGACCCCAAAATTTTGAACGGTAGTGTAGATCAGGGTTTTTTCTAGAAAAATTTAGTATGAGGGCACTCACCATGGCGAGGGAGCGAAGCGGGGGGGGGATGGTACCGGTTGTCCGTTCCCCCCCCGCGCTGTGCGAAGCCTTTGAAAAATTGAGGCTACGATGGGACATTCTGAGGCTATCTGAGAGGGAAATTATAACAAATTGTCTGTCAACATTGAAAAAGAAAGAAGTAATCTTCTTCTGCCCCGGACAGTCTTTGGCTTTCTTCCGTTTCATGCCGCGGGATGACATCTTTAAATGCCCAAGTGTCTACAGAAACAACTCGCCAACTACTTCTGTCAAAAGCTCCCGTGCCGGTGGGTGAAAGGTCATTCAGTCTTGAGAAATCTCGCTCTACAAGTCAGCTGACCTTGTATGTAACCCATGTCAAATCTTGCGAGAGCAGCCGCGACAAGTAAACAACATGGCACCTCAGTCTGGAAACCGCCAATTCGGATTGTTTTTGCACCGTCTGGCGGTGTATCTACTATGATTGGAATATTTTTGGAGTAATTATAACGTATTTGATGATCAGACACATTGTCACGTGGTGTTGCTGATGTTTTCACGGAGAAAAGATCGTTTTGAGAAAGATTGCATGTTGTGCAGTAGCATATAAGTGCATGGCCTAAGTGTGACTTGGGGTTCAATCTGCATTTCGGTAAGGGGGCGCACGCCGAGAGTAAGAGGGCGCAGCGCCCCTGTTCCCCGGTTTAGACGAAAGGCTGTAGATACAGAACTAACTCTATAGCCACTTTCCAGTCATCTTCTATGTATTCATTACCCAAGTCTCCCTCCCATTTAAGGGCAATATTGGGGAGCTCATACACATCTGACGCAGTAACGACTGTAGTGGGTCTCATCAACAATGGCGATGAGACAATCTACAGGAGTGAGGTGAGCCGCTTGGCCATGTGGTGCAAGGACAACAATCTCCGCCTGAACGTGGAGAAGACGAAGGAGATTGTTGTGGACTTCAAGAGAGCGCACACCCAGCATGCTCCACTAACTATCAACGGTGGTGCAGTGGAGAGGGTGAGCAGCACCAAGTTTCTGGGTGTGCACATCTCTGAAGACCTGTCCTGGAGCAACAACACTGCATCACTGGCCAAAAAAGCCCAACAGCGTCTGTACTTCTTCCGCAAACTGAGGAGAGCAAGAGCCCCGGCCCCCATCATGCACACATTCTACAGAGGCACCATCGAGAACATCCTGACCAGCTGCATCACCGTGTGGTACGGCGCCTGCACCGTGTCCTGCTGCAAGACTCTGCAGCGCATCGTGAGAGCAGCTGAGAGGATCATTGGTGTCTCTTTCCCTTCTCTAATGGATATATATAACTCCCGCCTCACCCGCAAAGCCATCAGGATTGCAGGTGACCCCACCCACCCATCTCGCAGCCTCTTCAGTCTGCTGCCATCGGGGAGGGGACTGCCGAGTCCCCGGGCCAAAACCAGCAGGCTCAAGGACAGTTTCTTTCACCAGGCGGTCAGGAGGCTCAACTCCCTCTCTGTTCTGCCCCTTCTCCCCCCTCTGCCCCCTGCCACAGATTCTGCCCGCACTCCCCCCTGCCCCCCCTTCAGCATTTGACATGTCACCCTCACAGCCCCCTCTCACCCTCACAGCATACTCTCAACGTTCATTCACACACTGAACTCAGGGACTGCACATTTCACTTTACCTCGCTCATTTGCACTATTCCGCACTACCTCACCTTAACAGCTATTAGTTTATTGTTTATACTGCTTATTTCATGATTACCTGCTATACCTCAAGTGCCCTTGACTGTTTATTTGCTCCAATTTATATGTGTGTGTGTGTGTGTGTGTGTGTGTGTGTGTGTATATATATATATATATATATATATATAGTGCTTAGTCTATGTCTAGTTCTTATCTAGAGTGTTTATACTGTTTTTATTTCGTTTATTTCAATTATTCTATTTTATTTATTGCATTGCCTGTTTGCACCGTGGGTCAGAGAGGACTGAAATTTCATCTGTGCTGTATGTCGAGCATGTAGAGACCCTTTTCAGTCACGTGACCTTCGTAAACGCGACCGCCATTTTGGACATGTAGTGGACTTCGGCTCGAATCAGTTTGAATGCGAGGAAGGCGACAAACGAAAAACATAAAAGAAAAAGGAGCGAGATGCAGAAAACACCTTCACTATCCAGCGACGTAGGGCATTTACAGGGCGAGCAGAGGGAGAGATATTTGCAAAAATTGAGGTTAGCAGGCTTAGAGAACGACGTTTACCAGGATTGTTCACTGACGTACGGAAGTACACGAAGCCCTCGTCTTTACCTGACTTCGGCCCACATGATCTGTATACCTATGTCGTTAAAAACCCATCGCCATACACATACACGCCAACGTCCGAGGTTCCAGAGCGCGCTCCGGCTTGCTCCAGGAGTGCTCCGGCCGAGGTTCCAGAGCGCGCTTCGGCTTGCTCCAGGAGTGCTCTGGCCGAGGTTACGGAGTGCGCTCCGGCTTGCTCCGGCGCAAGCCAGAGCGCGCTGCTTAATTTGAGGGCAACCTCGGCCAGAGTGTGCTCCGGAACCTCGGCCGGAGCACTCCGGGAGCAAGCCGGCGCGCGCTGCTTAATTTGAGGGGAACCTCGGCCGGAGCACTCCGGGAGCAAGCCGGCGCGCACTGCTTAATTTGAGGGGAACCTCGGCCGGAGCACTCCGGGAGCAAGCCGGCGCGCGCTGCTTAATTTGAGGGGAACCTCGGCCGGAGCACTCCGGGAGCAAGCCGGCGCGCTGCTTAATTTGAGGGGGAGCAAGCCGGAGCGCGCTCCGGAACCTCGGACGTTGGCTCCGGCAGCTATTTACACTGGATCCGGTGTAAATAGCTGCCAGATCATAATTACAGTAAACTAGTAAATACAGTAAAGGAAAAACTTGAGACTGAAAGGTTTTAACAGTCATCCAAATGACTGAATGTAAACATTGCTACAGTAACATACCAGCTACTTGTTGACATTAGCTAGTCAACAATAGCTACTACAGAAGAACAAAGAGGTTACAATGGGTTATTTTAGCCTATTTGGTTACACACTCGCCGCCACAGAATGTTAACAGCAATGTAATGCCTTTTCTGGCTAATTTTATTCGTCTTACCTCCAACAAAGTGGTCACTACACAAGCGTTGGTATGCCGAGGGCTGCCAATCTGTTTATGGCCGCTATCCATCTTCTCCGTCGGGATCCGATAAAATGATAAACCTTGCCTTGTTTGTTGATGGTTACTACATCCAGGTGCACAACAGTATAGTGGCATGATGGAAGTCTTGCTGAAAGTAAAAACTTTCTTTGCTGCCGTTCCTCAATGCTGGCTGTGGTAAACTACTGGTAGTACACGTCCAAAATGGCGGCCGCGTTTGTCGTGACGTCACGTGAAAAGGGTCCATAGCATATTTGACAATAAAGTTGACTTGATTTGACTTGACTTGACTAAGTCGGGAATAAAAGGCTGACACAAAGTGTTCTATAGTTCTGCGTTCCAAGAGAAAGCTTTCTGGATCGTTAGGAGGTAGTCTAGTAGGGGAAAAATTTGTTCGGGAAGCTATAAAATGCCTAATTTGTAAATAACCAAAAAAATGTGTCTTGGGGACGTCATATAATTCTTGTATCTGCTGGAAAGATATTAGGGTGTTATCTTTGAACAAGTCTGCAAATACATGAATCCCATTTTCTTGCCAAGCAGAGAACATAGAGGACCCAATGCCTGCTGGGGAATCAGGGTTATAAGTAATGGGAGATAATAAAGATTTAACATTCTTTCTCCCTAAAAACGTAACTCTATCGCACCACACTCTGACACTATTGTAAATGATAGGATTAAGTTTTATCTCAGATTTAATGTTAACTATGTCACAGGTAACCAGGCTCCATGGACAATGCAGGAAACACGCCCAAGAGTCAACACATGCCTCGTTCCTAATATATGTTTGAAGCCATAACCAAAGATGCCGAGTATAGCAGGCCCAGTTGTAGAAAATCAAATTAGGTACAGAAAGGCCGCCCGTATCTATAGGCAGTTGTAACAGTTTAAACCTCTGTCTGGGCTTCTTGCCTTGCCAAATAAACTTTGAGACTGCCCTTTCCAAGTCCCTATTGACTTTCTTTGTTAGATATACAGGAAGCATCTGCAAGGGATATAATAGATGGGGAAGGGCATTCATTGTGATTAGACTAATTCGACCCAACAATGACAATGGTAGATTATGCCATCGCTCAAGATCTCTTTTGACTGCTGTGCACACTGGGGCAAAATTAAGTTTCCACAACTCCCTCAAATCTGGAGAAATCTTAACTCCCAAGTATGTAAAACCAGAAACTGACCATCTAAAAGGGAAATCATCCAAAACATCAGAGTTATTCAAGGGCCCAAGAGGCATGGCTTCTGATTTATCAAAATTAATTTTATATTCAGATATGGTGCTGAATTCATTTAATATGCTCATAATAGCTGGGATGGACGACTTAGGGGATGTCACAAACAAGATGATGTCATCAGCGTACAGGGCAATTTTATGCTCCCTGGTACCCAGCTCAATTCCTCTCACATCAGCATGCAACCGTATAAGCTCTGCTAATGGTTCCAAAGCCAAAGCAAAAAGTAAAGGACTAAGTGGGCATCCCTGACGAACACCTCTAGCCACTGAGAAACACTCAGACCGAAGGCCATTAATTAATTAATAATTAATAATAAATTAAACCAAAGATATATTTAAGTTCATAAAGAATAGGAAAAATATTTTTTTTAAATAACATTTTCTCTCTCTCTTTTTAAAAAAAATTTAAATCAAAGATATATTTAAGTTCATAAAGAATAGGAAAATAAATTTTTTTGGAATAAAAATTTCTCTTTAAAAAAAATTAAACCAAAGATATATTTAAGTTCATACAGAATAGGAACATTTAATGTTTTTGTTTTTTTTTTTTTTATAAAAATTTCTCTCTCTGTCTCTCTCTCTTTTTTAATTAAACCAAGTTCATAAAGAATAGGAAAATTAATGTTGTTTTTGTTTTTGTGTTTTTTTTTTATAAAATTTCTCTCTCTCTCTCTCTCTCTCTCTCTCTCTCTTTTTTTTTATTAAACCAAAGATATATTTAAGTTCATAAAGAATAGTAAAATTAATGTTTTTAATAAAATTTTTTCTTTCCTTTTTAATTAAACCAAAGATATATTTACATTCTTAAAGAATATGAAAATTAATGTTTTTTTTAATAAAATTTTCTCTTTAAAAAAAAAAAATTAAACCAAAGAGATATTTAAGTTCACAAAGAATAGGAAAATTAATGTTGTTGTTTTTGTTTTTGTGGGGTTTTTTAAATAAAATTTCTCTCTCTCTCTCTCTCTCTCTCTCTCTCTCTCTCTCTCTCTCTCTCTTTTTTATTAAACCAAAGATATATTTAAGTTCATAAAGTATAGGAAAATTAACGTTTTTTAATACAATTTTTTCTTTCCTTTTTAATTAAACCAAAGATATATTTACATTCATAAAGAATACAAAAATTAATGTTTTTTTGGAATAAAATTTTCTCTTTAAAAAAAAAATTTAAACCAAAGAGATATTGAAGTTGATAAAGAATAGGAACATGAATGTTTTTTTGAATAAAATTTTCTCTTTTTTTTAAATTAAATCAAAGATACATATATTTAAGTTGATAAAGGATAGCATAATGAATGTTGTTGTTGGTGGTGGTTTTTGGAATAAAATTTTATCTTATTGGTTTTTTTCCTCAAAAAAATATCGCGAATCAAATCGAATCATGACTTGTGTGAATTGTTACGCGCCGTCTTGTTAGCTCCTCCAGAGCACAGGAGATGTCCTATAAGAGCTTCTCTGTAGAAAATCTGGCATTATCTTTTCTTTATGCTTGAATCATTTCCCTATTATTCCCGAGAGAAGTGATCGAGTCTCCTGAAGCTGTTCTTACCTCATAGACACAGTTGAGCAAGAGGCTGAGTGTAATATTACATGGAGAGATTGTTGTTATAGATTAGGAAACTGCTCTTATTACACACAGTGTCTAAAAGGCTCGAGGTAACAGTTTTAGGAGTTGACTGATAAAAAGTACAGCTGTTTGGCAAGCTAATGCACGCTTGTTTGTTTAGTGATTTTGATGGCAGGCGTTTTTTCTTTTTACTTTTACTGATATATTATTGGTGGCACGGTGGTGTAGTGGTTAGCGCTGTCGCCTCACAGCAAGAAGGTCCGGGTTCGAGCCCCGTGGCCGGCGAGGGCCTTTCTGTGCGGAGCTTGCATGTTCTCCCCGTGTCCGCGTGGGTTTCCTCTGGGTGCTCCGGTTTCCCCCACAGTCCAAAGACATGCAGGTTAGGTTAACTGGTGACTCTAAATTGAGCGTAGGTGTGAATGTGAGTGTGAATGGTTGTCTGTGTCTATGTGTCAGCCCTGCGATGACCTGGCGACTTGTCCAGGGTGTACCCCGCCTTTCGCCCGTAGTCAGCTGGGATAGGCTCCAGCTTACCTGCGACCCTGTAGAACAGGATAAAGTGGCTACAGATAATGAGATGAGATGATATATTATTCATGTCGAGTGGGTATTATGGTATTACTGTTACATGGTCCTGATGATAATCTCATTAAATAATAATTACTCAAATCAAACGAGTGATTCACATCGACTGAAACCTAGACTGAATAATGAACACGGGAAATAAACTAATAAAAGCAAACTAAAAATCGTAAAATAAACAACATTCATTTTAGTAATCAGAAGACTTTTTTTTGTAAAGAAATTGACATCATAAGAGAAAAAGCATTTCATCAAGTAATGGTGGATTATTTTCTTTCTCCAGTGTATGTCTGAATGTTGCATCAGAGATCGGTTAAGAGTAGAGATATGCAAAAGAAAAAAAAAGATATTTAGACACTTCTTAAAAGCGGAGCTCCTGATGAGTGCAGAGCAAAATATTTGTAAGTGCACAAAATCAACCTGAACAGAATAATAATATTATAGCATATGAACCACTGAATTGTGTAGTGTCGTGTATTTCACGTCAATAAATTGCTGCATTGTCTGATACCAATAATGAGATACGCATCACAGTTATGAATACATATTTATTCCTTTCTTTGACACCGCATGCCATGCGCCAGAAACAACACCACAACATTTATTATGGTGTGACTCTGCTGGGTGCCTGGTGGACAGCAGTGAACCAGCACTTTCACTTTACATCATTACTGGATAGATGACTTGCAACCACGTGATCAAAATGTGTTACGTCATGAGCGTCCGCCATGATGGTGGATATACAAAGCAACTAGGACGGCAGCCGCTGAAAGTGTGTCTCTAAACGATACTGAATTTTCTCAGTATTACCACGATTTGAACAGTCGAATGAAGATTTGATACAATGAGAAGATAGGTATGTGTGGTTTTGACCCGTATTATTTTAAAAAGTCAGACTTTTCTGAAGATAAGACGCTTCTAGCGACCATCAAGTACCCAGATATCGTGTTCTATCTGGTTTGGCTGCCGAAGAATGAAGTCTGATCTTGGACAAAACATAGCCCATTTTCTGAGTGGGTGTCCAGTCTGGATTGGTTCTATTGTATAATTTTGCTGGTGCTCCTAGAAGCGAAACGGTAATACATGTGTTAAAATTATAACAACGACCGAGTGAACCATGACAAGAGAACATTCATTTTATAGCAAAATTCTAGCAACACGAAATAAAATTCTTCCATGATATTATCGAGAAAGCTTTTGAATCTCATCTGAGATAAAATGATTACTGCAAACACAAGCTGTTTTGGTTTTAGCCTCTGTTAGATGAACCCTGCCGATGTTGTTCAGCCATGCTCGTCTCCTCTCCGTACTAAGCCTCGGAATTTCCTTACCCTCTTTCCGAATCACGGACGGAATTCTAAAAAATCAGAATGTGCCACAGTCACGAGTACTGTTGTGACCGCAACCGTATACAGCACAGAGATATGGCATAGCTAAAAGAACGCTTAAAGCAGTGGAAAAACAAAGAAAGTTGCGCACGCGTGATTGTTTTGTATGGAACGTCGCTTGACCCTGCATTTGTATCTCCACCAACATGGCAGACATCCGGGTTTCTATTTTGCTTTGACGTCGCTGGCGAGTCAAGGATAGTTACCATCGAATATCAAACTTGATATGTCAAACAATTGTCTGGTTGCATCTTTCATGCTATAGAGCTCGGAGCACACAGCCACAGACTGCAGAGCGCCATTAGGACAAATTACCATGCACCTGTTCCTGATTAGAGTGCAATCACAGCGCATACATATAAGGACTCTGAGTAACACACAGAGTTTGTGAAAGCCTTGTATTCTGTATTGCTTTTCTGATTTTGATCCTGTTTGTGTTTTTGGACTGTGAGTATTGTATTACCTCTGATATCCCTGTCTATGCCTCACTCGACCACTGCCTGTTTTTCGATTCCACCTTTGTCTCCGTTTTGGATCTGTTTGCTAGCATGTTTTCAATAAAACTCTTCCTGCGATTACATCCTTCTGTCGCCCTTATATGACAGAAACTGTCAACTGTCCAACAAGCTAGTGGACTGATTCAAATCAAACTGATTCTTGTAAATAAATAACTATTTTAGAATATACTTGTAGTTGTTTTGATGAAAAATATTAGGATCTTTGTGGTCGGAATGATATTTAAAAAAACTGGAAGTCAGAAACGCAAGTGTCGATTTCAATTCAATTAATGTGAATTGTTTATTGGATGTGGATCACAGGTTTTTTTTTTTTCGAGGTTCACCTTGAAAGCTGTGAATATTAATCGAAATAATAATTTATATTCCTTAATATAAACACCAGTAGGCCCTACTTTTGAGAAATACAAAGGCCTACAGAGTACAAAGAGGGTATTAGAAATACTCTTTTATTACTTTTTTATTTTGATAGAGAATGGGAGATGTGAATGACATTCAGTGCTTACTTATGTGTATTTTATAATTAACATTGATTTCTCCTTTTTTGTGATGTGTAAATGAGAGTTAAGATCAACTTTATATTGCACAGATAAAGTCATTTGGTGAAATGTTGAAGAAGAGTGTGTACTGATTTAACATTTTAACCTAATTAGTATAATTAATACTAATTAAATACTAATTTGCACAATTATTTACTGTTAATTTTTCAAACTTTGTACTCAGTATACAACCATCTATGTGCCTGCCAATTTCTATGTAAATATCTTAAAAATAGAAAAGTCTCATCTCATCTCATCTCATTATCTCTAGCCGCTTTATCCTTCTACAGGGTCACAGGCAAGCTGGAGCCTATCCCAGCTGACTACGGGCGAAAGGCGGGGTACACCCTGGACAAGTCGCCAGGTCATCACAGGGCTGACACATAGACACAGACAACCATTCACACTCACATTCACACCTACGGTCAATTTAGAATCACCAGTTAACCTAACCTGCATGTCTTTGGACTGTGGGGGAAACCGGAGCACCCGGAGGAAACCCACGCGGACACGGGGAGAACATGCAAACTCCACACAGAAAGGCCCTCGCCGGCCCCGGGGCTCGAACCCGGACCTTCTTGCTGTGAGGCGACAGCGCTAACCACTACACCACCGTGCCCCCCAAAAATAGAAAAGTTTTTAAGAAAAAAAAAACATTTGATCTCATTCGTGGCGGCACGGTGGTGTAGTGGTTAGCGCTGTCGCCTCACAGCAAGGAGGTCTGGGTTCGAGCCCCGTGGCCGGCGAGGGCCTTTCTGTGCGGAGTTTGCATGTTCTCCCCGTGTCCGCGTGGGTTTCCTCCGGCTGCTCCGGTTTCCCCCACAGTCCAAAGACATGCAGGTTAGGTTAACTGGAGACTCTAAATTGACCGTAGGTGTGAATGTGAGTGTGAATGGTTGTCTGTGTCTATGTGTCAGCCCTGTGATGACCTGGCGACTTGTCCAGGGTGTACCCCGCCTTTCACCCGTAGTCAGCTGGGATAGGCTCCAGCTTGCCTGCGACCCTGTAGAACAGGATAAAGCGGCTAGAGATAATGAGATGAGATGAGATGAGATCTCATTCGTTAATGAGGCCCATTTTGGACCATGTGATCCTCATACAGAATATTACAGCAGTTTTCTAAAAATTAAGCTGTTTTTATGCCTCCACCACCTTAAGGTGCAGGAGGCATTATGTTTTCGGGTTGTGCGTCTGTGCGTGCGTCCGTCCTGAAACATTGTGAACGCGATATCTCAAAGGCTAATGAAAGGAATTTCACCAAACTTTCACCATTTGTGCGCTTTGGGACAAACATGAACTGATTAGATTTTGAGATCAAAAGGGCTAAGGTCAAGGTCACTGTGAGGTCAAATGTCTGTCCGAAAACCTTGTGAACATAATATCTCCAAGGCAAATGAAAGGAATTTCACCAAACTTTCACCATTTGTGCACTTTGGGACAAACATGAACTGATTAGATTTTGAGGTTAAAAGATCACAGGTCAAGATTACTGTGAGGTCAAATGTCCATCCCCAAATCACAACTTAATAAGGCGTGTAGTCTACCAGGCGGAGATATTTGTAATATCTCAAGAACGGCAAAACTATTTTCATCTCATTATCTCTAGCCGCTTTATCCTGTTCTACAGGGTCGCAGGCAAGCTGGAGCCTATCCCAGCTGATTACGGGTGAAAGGCGGGGTACACCCTGGACAAGTCGCCAGGTCATCACAGGGCTGACACATAGACACAGACAACCATTCACACTCACATTCACACCTACGGTCAATTTAGAGTCACCAGTTAACCTAACCTGCATGTCTTTGGACTGTGGGGGAAACCGGAGCACCCGGAGGAAACCCACGCGGACATAGGGAGAACATGCAAACTCCACACAGAAAGGCCCTCGTCGGCCACGGGGCTCGAACCCGGACCTTCCTGCTGTGAGGCGACAGCGCTAACCACTACACCACTGTACCGCCCCAAACCTATTTTAATTCTGTAAAAAGTATGTTGTTCTGCATTCAATTCTGAATTCAATGAGTGCAGTTTCAAGCAATTTGGATTGAATTTGCACCTGATATGCCTGCAGTAAAGGCATATGTATATTAGTGTTTACATGTATTAAAAATTATGAAAACAAATTAACCAAAACGAAGATTAGTATTCAAATCGTAAGAAAGATGTTCATAATTAATAATATTGTTCAAAAAGTAATGTCTTTAGACCAGTCTTGAAAGTTATATCTGAATCAGCTTTATAGAATAGAATAGAATAGAATAGAATGCCTTTATTGTCACTATACACATGTACAATGAGATTAAAGCATCTCCAATAACAGTGCAAACAGCGTTATTGGAAGAGACAGAGACAGAGAAGAGACAGAACGAGACAGAACGTGCTTTATTCCACAGTCTCGGTCCAGCTGACAAAAACGCTCTATCGTTGTAATGCCTGTGGTACTTTCTCAAGGCAAGTCCACTAACGTTAGCGTCACCTTTAGTAAAATTAGGTTTAATCATCGTATAAGAGGCCAAACTACCAACACGTTTAATTACAGGTTGCTGTTTTCAAGTCTTAATGTCGGGTAGAATCTGGCTAAGTTTGCGATACTGCTCAGGTCTTGCTAGTATTAATAATAATAATAATAATAATAATAATAGTAATAATAATAATAAATCTTTATTGAGGATGCCAACTTCACTGGGGGGTGATTTATAGAGGGCTCTTCCAAAATAAACACATAAATAATAGAAATATATGATAATATAAATAATAACAATACATTAACAAGTGTTGCCAGGCAAAACAAACCTCGCCCGGTAGCACTTATGATGAATATGCAGGAAGATATCACGAAAAAAATCGGTACCCTATGGGTACATGTGGCTACTGCTTATAAATAAAATAGTTTTCTGATCCCATGTCCGTACAGTAAATATAGCATACATATTTACTCTATGAGGCAGTAGCAACAAAAATGAAGCGTAATCCAAAAATGAACAATTTAAAAATCACAGAAATAAAATATATCAAGTGTCTGTACTTTATATTATTCTACTCTTACCTCTTACAGTTTTCCAAACTGAAACCTCCGAACCGAGGCCGACATATACACGCTGTCGCCACGACCCAAACTCTTATTTCCCGGAAATGGCCCGGCGCTAGAGCTCAGTGGAACGCACTTTCCCTCTGTAATAAGCATAAACATGTCTGAAAGCGATTTCTTTAGTCTGGTCCATTTATTTATAATTTATATTTGTAATAATAAATCAACAGAGCAGGGAAGTTTTTATCAATGGGGTTTAAAAGTGGGCGTGGCCCAAACCCTTTCTTTGCATATGTAAATGAACCAAGAAACCATCCAATGACAGCACAGTGTATGCAAACGAGGCAGGTAGTGAACCAATCAGCGTGTTTGTGGGAGGAGTCTTTCCTTTTCGAGGCAGCGCTCCTGCAGTCTGAGCTCAGAGCTTTTTTTTTTTTTTTTTACCTTTTTGGTTACCATGACCTTGACTGGATGACCCTCAAAATGTTGGAGGTTCTATTTGAGACCAATGCCCATCTATCCTGAAAGTTTCATGAAGATTGGTCCAGCCGTTTTCCAGTAATATCATTAACAATAAAGCAAACAAACAAAGAAACCCAACCGAAAACAATACCTCACCCCATCGTGGACTCCATCCCGGGCGAGGTAAAAATAGAATTACAACTAAAATAACTTGATTCTGTATGAAATTCTATATCACTTATCCAAAAGTAAAGTAAAGTAAAGTAAAGCCATCATACGACACCACTACAATCACGATCCCCAGAATCCCTTCCAGCTCATCATAAAAGATAAACTAAAAAGGACCCCGTCGATATGAATAATACAACAGCAATGACCTTAAGTATACTCACTGATACATTAAATTGAAGCTCTAGCTAGGCCATGTTTGAATGCTGCTAAAGTAGGTGCTTCTCTAAGAGAGAGATCTAAGGAGTTCCAGCCAACGGTAGACCAGCAGGGGTGTGGTGGGCGTGGTACGCGGGGGTACACCGTCCACCCACTTCTCCCGAGGTGAGATAAAAAAAAAAAACAACTGTCATTCAATGGCCTGAGTTTATACGCTCTACAGTAAGTGACACGTGCCTTTGTGCTCATCATCAATGCCCCCCCCAATCGAACGTTACGTAAAACGTAGCGACGCAAAGTAGAATGCATTCTAAACGCAGCCGAGATATTAGAATTATGTAAACGGTTGACTCTGCCATCTGTCGGTTTAATGCTTCATGATCTTTGAAGTTCTAATGCGATTTTTGCTCAGTATAGGCCTATGATTTTGAATAGCCTAATAATAACAGTAGGGTCTCTCTCTCTCTGTGTGTGTGTGTGTGTGTGTGTGTGTGTGTGCGTGTGCACGTGTGTGTGTGATTTCCGGGCGTTCATGGTAGCAGCACCGAGAGGGCAACAGAACTGATATAATCGCCTGCCTGGTCATCCTTACGCGGATAATTTCACCACATACTGTATTATATATATGATTTGAAATTCATAATCTGGGCGGCACGGTGGTGTAGTGGTTAGCGCTGTCGCCTCACAGCAAGAAGGTCCTGGGTTCGAGCCCCGGGGCCGGTGAGGGCCTTTCTGTGTGGAGTTTGCATGTTCTCCCCGTGTCCGCGTGGGTTTCCTCCGGGTGCTCCGGTTTCCCCCACAGTCCAAAGACATGCAGGTTAGGTTAACTGGTGACTCTAAATTGACCGTAGGTGTGAATGTGAGTGTGAATGGTTGTCTGTGTCTATGTGTCAGCCCTGTGATGACCTGGCGACTTGTCCAGGGTGTACCCCGCCTTTCGCCCGTAGTCAGCTGGGATAGGCTCCAGCTTGCCTGCGACCCTGTAGAAGGATAAAGCGGCTAGAGATAATGAATGAATGAATGAATTCATAATCTTTGTGGCCTTCCTGTTTAGTGTTTTGTTGTACATCCAAAAATGTGAAATGACAATAAATTTAAAGAAATACTCAAGTCTTTAAGAAGGAGTGCATGGTAGGGCTTAACCCAATGGCTGCATGTCATGTATTTTGTATACGCAGGTGCCTCAATCGCGCCAGACTAAAGGCTTGATTTATTCGATTGGTGCCTTTTATAATAAATTTCAGCCCATTGCTGGTTTGTATGCGATGTGAGTGAGTGACGTGACTTTTTTTGAACTTCTGGACACATGCTGTAGCTGTTGCCACGGCAGTAAGTAGGCTAGTAAAAATATCGAATTCCGAATGCAGCTCGGCTCAAATGAACATGAATCGAACATGAACAAAGGTGTTTGTGTATCATAATTTCCAATATTTTGGCTTCACGCCTGATAGTCCATGTTAAACCTATGCAAGGTTTATGTTGAGTTCCAGCAGCAGAGTGGTGCTGTCTACGACGATGCATTCGGAAGGAGAAGGCGAATTTGTTCCTCTTTAGCCATTTCGGCATATTTATTGGAGACAAAATAAACCGCGGCTTTTCGCCATAACAGTTGGGCTGTACTGACAAACACGAATGAAAATTGCACACATAAAAATGTCTGGAAAAAAGTGTCTTCTTGTGCCCTCTTGTGTTGTTAAAAGAACGTAACATTTATACAAATCATTCATAGGCGACCAAACAAAGGCTACCGCTTCTGACATGATATCAAATCGATGACGTCACGAATCGCGTACCCCCACTTTAAAAATCTCCACTACACCACTGTAGACCAGTGTCCCCATCTCCTATTAGCAGCGGTTTTACAGATGTTATTTCTGGTCCTAGTATTATAGTTATGAAAATTCTTACTGAATGAGCACTGAAAGGGGTGTAAAAAAACAACTGTTAATTGACTTGTAAACAAAAATAGCACAGTGTTCAGCTCTACAACGCTGTAATGGCTTCCAGTGAAGCTTCCCAAGTGCATTACTGGCGGAGGCGCATGGGGGGAGATCTAAAATAAGTCATGCAGCCTTTTTATGTAGCGTTTACAGCTCAGCCATTAAAGTTGCATTCCCTCGGTCGCCCCAAATAATATCCCCATAATCGAAAAGTGGCAACACATAGCTATTAAAAAACCTAATTCTACCATTAAAAGGTAAATATGATTTGATACGCACGGTGGTGTAGTGGTTAGCATTGTCACCTCACAGCAGGAAGGTTCTGGGTTCGAGCCCAGCGGCTGACAAGGGCCTTTCTGTGTGGAGTGGATATGCAAGATATTGATAATGATAAAGACCTCAGAATGATAGAAGTAACACACGCCATGCTGTTTAACACAGAGGTGAAATAAAAACTCAGAATTGTTAACCATCTATAATGTGGAGTTTGCATGTTCTCCCCGTGTCCGTGTGGGTTTCCTCCGGGTGCTCCGGTTTCCCCCACAGTCCAAAGACATGCAGGTTAGCCCATGTTTACATTAGACCGTATCAGCGGATCATCAGATTAACATTTTAAAAATGATTAGTGTGCACACAGCAACACCAATACACGATTTGCGTGCACACAGCAACACCAATACACGGATACGCTCGGCTCCGCAGGCATCCTGCGCTCCAAATCACTCCGCCCTGAACAGCGAGTGCCCTCTGGAGGGTGCGCACTCCGGCCCTGCGCAGCTCACAGAGCGCGCGAGTGAAGTGAAGTGAAGTGAAGTGAACAAGCTGTGATTCGGGACTGAGCCGCTGTGTGTGTGATCCCAGCGCATATCACTTACCACTTGCAAGTGGAAGGATGGCAAGCCTAAAGACAATCATAACTACACAATGGGCAGTATTTGCATCAGTATTTGCAGTATTTTCATACTTTTATACTCTTTAATGAAAGGTGATACAAGGCGGAAGTCCGCGCCGTTTTTCAGCAGTCGCGTCACATGACCAACGCCAGCGAATCAGGAAGGTGGATGTCACAGTGACGTTGTCCAATGAGACGCCAGCTAGAGCTCAGCACAGCGTATCCGCGTATTCTGAATGTTTACACAGCACCGGAGCTGACACGATCTGGATTGAATACGTGGGCTCTGGCGGATTCCCGTTTCCCGGCGTTTCCAGGCGGTTTAATGTAAACGGACAGTGCATCCGCGAAGAAAACGAGACAGATACGGTCTAATGTAAACGTGAGGTTAGGTTAACTGGTGACTCTAAATTGAGCGTAGGTGTGAATGTGAGTGTGAATGGTTGTCTGTGTCTATGTGTCAGCCCTGTGATGACCTGGCGACTTGTCCAGGGTGTACCCCGCCTTTCGCCCGTAGTCAGCTGGGATAGGCTCCAGCTTGCCTGCGACCCTGTACAGGATAAGTGGATAATGGATGCATGGATGGATGGATTTCACCCCATGTGAGGTTCTTATTGATAACTATTCCTAGATATATGAAAGATTGAACTTCATCCAAGGTGCAATCATGAGCAAGAATCTCGATTGAGTCTCCTTTACATAGGCGCACGTTACTGTCAATTCACATGAATTTTGATTTCTTAACATTTAATGTGAGTTGGTTATCCCGCATCCAAGTACAGACCCGCCTAAGATCCGAATTTAACTTTGATTCGATTTCAGAAATAGATTTAGAGGCTAAAATTGAATACAGGGAAATGAGAGCATGCTCGCTTGTACTGGTATGATTTTTGTCTGTTTTTTTATTACAATGTTCTCTCGTTCATCCTTTATAATTAATATGAAGATTCCCCAATGAATATGTAAGATAATGACCTCAGAATGATGGACGTAGCACATGCTGTTTAACACAGAGCTGAAATAAAAACTCAGACTTGTTAACCATCTATAATTTATGATCAAGAAAAGAAGAACTGGAGAAGAGAAATATCGAAATGTACTTCTGCTGTAAACAAGTTGATGAAGTCTATTTCAAGTTGAAGCTGTTTATTGAGGTTTTAGATGAAGATAAGTAACAAAGTACAGAAGAGTCTTTCATGATTTATATTTTATTTCAGTCCACTGTTTTTTTGCAGAATATAAAAAAACAACAGTAATAATATTCAAAAAAACCAAAATAATTAAGAGTTATAGCCACTGAGTCAAAGCCAACATTTAACACGTAGTGATATAAAATATCATATTATTATTATACAGACAGGACACTTTTTCGATGGAATAAAAACGTGTTCTATTCCCTTCTAGTGGGTTTCATTCATTTGGTTTGATAGCATGCAATATTATTAGAATATTGCTTATCCTACATGTATGACATCGCTCTACCCAATGGAGAATGAGCGGTGAATATGGGTTATGATATTGCATGGTTGTCAAGACAACACGACGTTACATGTCAGAGCTGTAAAACTTCCGCGCTAGCGAGCGACTGTGACAATTTGTAAACAAACATGGCCGCCAGGTTTGCTTCGTTAAATACGGAAGATTTTGAGAGAATTTTGAAAGAGAAAGATGCATTGAACACCTGAAAGGAATGTATAATAATAATAATAATAATAATAATAATGATGATAATAGTAATAATATCAGTATATCAGATATATTCCATTCAGCTAGCATGATATTGAATGTGTAGCTGAATGGAATATATAAGATATACCACGAAAAAAAAGCCAATATGATTTAAATGTTTTGATTGATTGATTGCTTTATTCCGAACAGTAAAGAAGATATTTAAAAAAATAATAATTAAAAAAATTTTCAATAATCAAAACATCATCATAAACAAACAGAATAGCGTAGCCACAAAGGCAGTAACATAATAAAGTTCGGAAAGGATTAGGAAGAAGTAAATAACTTATCCAATCCTAACCCTCTATACCACCGCTAATCAAACGTCACTTTCCGCCATAATAAACTATATATACAAAAGAAACAAAAGCAGCAACCAAAAAGAAAACATACCAACATGGTATAATATCGACCAAATCAAATCATATATACAGATACTTATGTTATGCATATATACACACATACAATACATACAGTACATACATATACACATACCTGTAACTATACACATATCCATATGTACACAGACACCCATATCATAATTATGGATATGCATATATATTCATACTCACATTATATACAATACTCATTATGATATATTAGTGCTGTCAAGCGATTAAAATATTTAATCGCGATTAATGTCGCGACTGTCATAGTTAACTCGCGATTAATCGCAATTTAATCGCACATTTTTGTCACATGAAAAACCATTGTAATTCTCTTATCAGCATAAAAAAGTGAATGGGCTTGCTCACCGTTCGAACTACGGGGGTACTCGGGGATCCGAGATCCCCTGAAACAGACATGAGATCCCTTGAAAACATGATTTGGGAAATGTTGGGGGGTCTCTGAAATATTGGCAAAATGATGTTTATTGACATAGCAATCGTGTGTAACGGGAAGCATTTGCATATCCGAAGTGAGCGCGCGATGGAGAGCCGCGCTCTGAGACAAGCGCAAGCACCCCCCAAGGGAAAATAAGGGACCCCCCCGAAAATATCGGCATAGTTCGAACACTGGTTGTACCAATGTTTTTTTTTTTTTATTGCAGAGCATAACACGTCTTGTCACAGCCACTGCAAAGTGGGGCTGGAGCCGCCGATGGGAAAACGAAACTTAAGCCGAGCACCGTGGCGCTTCGGGGGAGGGCAGAGGACTCTGGCTGTGCGGGGCTGACATCATGTCACAGAGCGTTAATCTCGCGATAAAAAAATTATCGCCGTTAAAATCGAGTCAAGTTAACGCGTTAATAACACGAAATTTTTGACAGCACTAATATATATATATATATATATATATATATATATATATATATATATATCCGTACATACCCATACCCACATATATACACTTATATTATCAATAGCATGTTACTGTAATTCCTCCTCCCTATACCTCATAAAGATCTGTTCCTTATGCCTTTTTTTGAACTGGTTTATAGTTATACATTTCATGAGCTCCACATTCAAACTGTTCCATAGCTTTACTCCACAAATAGAAATACTGAACATTTTTAACGTTGTCCTAGCACTGCAAATTTTAAATTTCAATTTCCCCCTAAAATTATAGCCCCCCTCTCTATCCGAGAACATTGTTTGGATATTCCTTGGTACTTTATAATTCCTTACTTTGTACATTATTAAGGCAGTTTTATATTCTATAATATCCCTGAATTTTAAACATTTTGAATTTAAGAACAGTGAATTAGTATGATCTCGGCAACCAGCACTATGAATTATTCTTATAGCTCTTTTTTGAAGTATAGTCATTGCATGAAGTATAGTTCATGAATGTTGAAGCGTGAATGTTGAGAAAATGTTAACATTTTCTTCTGAAACTGCTTAAGGCTCTGCTGTAAAAGTGCGTGATTTCTAAGTTATGTAGACCGTAGAGCGCTTGCTCTCTTGCTCTCCTCGTCTGCACGGCTGTTGCTTCTCTTCTGCATGCTGGATGAATTGATTAAGCCATTAGTTGCTGAAGCTGCAGGCTTCAAAAATGTGAAATTAAATTGCCATTGATTCTTCGCATTTTTTTTCCTGCTGTGGTGCTGCTTATTATATTAAACATCTTCCATCCTTTTCATTTGCCTGTCCCTGGGGATGCCTCAGTGTTCGGCGGACAGCCGAGCCGCAGCCTTTTCATCCTGCTCCTCTCCATCACAGACACTTTTGAAAGTAGATTTTTAGTTAAGATTTACAAAGTGTGCGCTCAAGTCAATTGAAGGCTTTCGAGACTTTCAGTGGCTCCAAATTAAATGCTTCGGAAATACCAAAGCAATTCAGCAAAGGTCAGGGAAAGTGCTTTTTTAGGGCTGAAAGCTCATTAAGCTGGGCATGATACACCAATGTATAAATATAAATAAAGATATAAAGGCATAAATAAATCAATAAAAACTCATAAAATAATAAGGGAGAAAGTGACATTTCAGGAAGGACCTTGCTGTTTGTTTGCACGGAATGGTTCAGACTTTCTTGGACACTCACAACAGAGCATTATGGAAAGGCTGATAAAATCTGACAACTCTTGGCCAGTAAAATGGACCAGTTCCTGTTTTGCTATTGCTAATATTATCAATTTTTACCAACTGAAATGACCAAAATGACAAACTTTCTCTCTGCCAACGAGAGATTTATTTGAGTTGCTCTCTGGGATTGGCTGAGAATAAATAATAAGCCCTACAGAATTCTGTCCAGACAAGATGCCTGGACTGATACGCTGACTTCTTTGAGGAGGTTACTCACAAATACTTAGCAAAAGCAAGCGAAGAAATGTTAACTCACATTTAGGCAGAAATGTCCCCAAGCACCGGCAGCCGGTGGTTTTCTCCGCATACGCAGACGGTCTGTGCCAGCTACTCATCTCATCTCATTATCTGTAGCCGCTTTATCCTGTTCTACAGGGTCGCAGGCAAGCTGGAGCCTATCCCAGCTGACTACGGGCGAAAGGCGGGGTACACCCTGGACAAGTCGCCAGGTCATCACAGGGCTGACACATAGACACAGACAACCATTCACACTCACATTCACACCTACGGTCAATTTAGAGTCACCAGTTAACCTAACCTGCATGTCTTTGGACTGTGGGGGAAACCGGAGCACCAGGAGGAAACCCACGCGGGCACGGGGAGAACATGCAAACTCCGCACAGAAAGGCCCTCGCCGGCCACGGGGCTCGAACCCGGACCTTCTTGCTGTGAGGCGACAGCGCTAACCACTACACCACCGTGCTGCCATGATTAGAGCTCATTTTCGAGAAAATGAATCAACAACTTCGAAATCAGATTCGAGAAAAATGAATCAACAACTTTGAAATCAGATTCGAGAATTCGACAGAGCTGTGGTGCAAGTGTTATTTTCCCTTGGCCAAATCCGACCCACCCACCAGTCAGCTCTCTGTCGTACTCCAGCTCCCAGCCAGGAGGGGTGAAGGCCATCATGTGCTTCCTCCGAGACAGAACAAGACAAGGCCTCGATGTTTTCCTCTGTTTTACGACTTGATAAAAAGGGCTTAAGCAAATCCGAGCCAAATATAAACTCCTTTTATTTATAAATATGCCCGTGTTTAAACATCGAACATGTTTCTCTTTCGGTCGTCTTCCACGATTGCCGTCAAGTTAATTGCTTTGTGCCTCTCGGGTTCCCACGTTGGTAAGTATAAAAAATTTCATCAGCAAACAGGTGGGAGCATGTTAAAGTATCAGAGACTCCCATTAGCCACGCGTTTATGTTCAACAATACCCCATGGCAAGGTCTTTCCTATTAGAGTGACGTCCAGAAATAGCTGAGGATCAGTTATCTGTGCACAGGGACTGCGATTAACCCTAGAGCTCCGGCGTCTTCACTCCCACTCCATGGAGAGCTCATGTGTCTGAAGTCTGATGCCTCGATACTGGTCTTTTAATAGTGTGGTTTTACAGATGGAGGAAAAAAGAAAGGCGTTGATGTGAAACAGTGGTGTGGATGTGACGGCCTTCCTCACAGGCTGCAGTGCTCAACACCTCGCATCTACAGCTCTGGGAACAAGACAGAGTGCAAAGTTTTCCCTTTACAAATCCAGATTTGTCATTTCTACACGGACTGCTTCAGGATAAATCTACCCTGAATGACTTGGATATTAATCTTTATAATTAACATGCTATTGAGGGTTTATTTATTTATTTATTTATTTAGAAAGAATGTTGATGCTTTTTCGCCGAAACGTTTTTCATCGAGACGTCCATTTTTAGCTCATCTGTCCATAAGGCCGATGAGCTGTTGCCATGGCGGCATCCGTCCTCCATCCGTCGTCAACAGTTCAGTTAAATCGTATCTCCTCCGTCAGTTCTCCGCGGGTTTCCGTTCCGATTGTTTTGCTTGAAAGAACTCATCACTCCGCACAAAACTCAGTCATTGTTTTGTCAAATTTTTGCTAATGAGTTCCTAATTAGGCCAGATCAACAAATTTCCCAGGCCTCTCACTAGAATTGTATCTCGTCTCTGATTTCCCATCCGATTTCAGTTCTGATCGACGTTTCGGGTTAATCTTCACATGAAGAACAAAATTTGGTTGTTTTGTTTGTTGATTTTCTTGCTGTAAACAATTTGCTTACATGATAACTTTTTGTTTATTTTCAGTTAAATCGTATCTCCTCCTGAACTGTCAGTGGAGTTCAGTTCTGATTGTTTTGTTTAAAAGAACTCGTCATGCTGCACAACACTCGGTCTTTGTATTATCAGATTTTTGCTAACAAACTGCTAATGAGGTCACCTTGACGAGTTTTTGGACTTTTCACTAGAATTGTATCTCCTCTCACAGTTCTCACCTGATTTCAGTTATGATCAATGTTTTGGGTCAATCGTCCCTTGGGGAATAAAATTTAGTCCTTTGTTGATTTTCCTGTTGTGAACAATTAGTCATGGCGGTTGCTCCTCTCTCACATTGTCACATTTCAGTTCAGTGCAGGGCTCGACATTAACGCTTGTCCGCTTGTCGGGGACAAGTGATCCTTTATGTCGGACAAGTTCATCGTCTCAGTTACTTGTCCGATCGGACAAGTGCCAAAATACGCGATTATTCGGGTTACATATCAAATTTATCAGTTTATTCACATGATTTCCGAAGCATCTCACTTGACATATTGTTTTGATGAAACGCCGGATGTTTCTCTTCGGAAAGAGCGATGTGCGCATGCACAATATTCCGCTTGCGAAACCGTCCAATACCGCTTCGTGTATTTGAGCTGAAAAGTAAGCGGTTGTTTACCAGACCCTCCAGGATTTTGCGATGTTGCGATTTGCAACATCAACGCAAATTCAACCAATCCCCGTGAATTCAGGGCGGTGTTACAATTACAGTGGTGCTTGGAAGTTTGTGAACCCTTCAGAATTTTCTATATTTCTGCATAAATATGACCTAAAACAACATCAGATTTTCACACAAGTCCTAAAAGTAGATAAAGAGAACCCAGTTAAACAAATGAGACAAAAATATTATACTTGGTCATTTATTTATTGAGGAAAATGATCCAATATTACATATCTGTGAGTGGCAAAAGTACAACCCCGATTCCAAAAAAGTTGGGACAAAGTACAAATTGTAAATAAAAACGGAATGCAATGATGTGGAAGTTTCAAAATTCCATATTTTATTCAGAATAGAACATAGATGACATATCAAATGTTTAAACTGAGGAAATGTATCATTTAAAGAGAAAAATTAGGTGATTTTAAATTTCGTGACAACAACACATCTCAAAAAAGTTGGGACAAGGCCATGTTTACCACTGTGAGACATCCCCTTTTCTCTTTACAACAGTCTGTAAACGTCTGGGGACTGAGGAGACAAGTTGCTCAAGTTTAGGGATAGGAATGTTAACCCATTCTTGTCTAATGCAGGATTCTAGTTGCTCAACTGTCTTAGGTCTTTTTTGTCGTATCTTCCGTTTTATGATGTGCCAAATGTTTTCTATGGGTGAAAGATCTGGACTGCAGGCTGGCCAGTTCAGTACCCGGACCCTTCTTCTACGCAGCCATGATGCTGCAATTGATGCAGTATGCGGTTTGGCATTGTCATGTTGGAAAATGCAAGGTCTTCCCTGAAAGAGACGTCATCTGGATGGGAGCATATGTTGCTCTAGAACCTGGATATACCTTTCAGCATTGATGGTGTCTTTCCAGATGTGTAAGCTGCCCATGCCACACGCACTAATGCAACCCCATACCATCAGAGATGCAGGCTTCTGAACTGAGCGCTGATAACAACTTGGGTCGTCCTTCTCCTCTTTAGTCCGAATGACACGGCGTCCCTGATTTCCATAAAGAACTTCAAATTTTGATTCGTCTGACCACAGAACAGTTTTCCACTTTGCCACAGTCCATTTTAAATGAGCCTTGGCCCAGAGAAGACGTCTGCGCTTCTGGATCATGTTTAGATACGGCTTCTTCTTTGAACTATAGAGTTTTAGCTGGCAACGGCGGATGGCACGGTGAATTGTGTTCACAGATAATGTTCTCTGGAAATATTCCTGAGCCCATTTTGTGATTTCCAATACAGAAGCATGCCTGTATGTGATGCAGTGCCGTCTAAGGGCCCGAAGATCACGGGCACCCAGTATGGTTTTCCGGCCTTGACCCTTACGCACAGAGATTCTTCCAGATTCTCTGAATCTTTTGATGATATTATGCACTGTAGATGATGATATCTTCAAACTCTTTGCAATTTTACACTGTCGAACTCCTTTCTGATATTGCTCCACTATTTGTCGGTGCAGAATTAGGGGGATTGGTGATCCTCTTCCCATCTTTACTTCTGAGAGCTGCTGCCACTCCAAGATGCTCTTTTTATACCCAGTCATGTTAATGACCTATTGCCAATTGACCTAATGAGTTGCAATTTGGTCCTCCAGCTGTTCCTTTTTTGTACCTTTAACTTTTCCAGCCTCTTATTGCCCCTGTCCCAACTTTTTTGAGATGTGTTGCTGTCATGAAATTTCAAATGAGCCAATATTTGGCATGAAATTTCAAAATGTCTCACTTTTGACATTTGATATGTTGTCTACGTTCTATTGTGAATACAATATCAGTTTTTGAGATTTGTAAATTATTGCATTCCGTTTTTATTTACAATTTGTACTTTGTCCCAACTTTTTTGGAATTGGGGTTGTATGTGAACTTTTGCTTTCAGTATCTGGTGTGACCCCCTTGTGCAGCAATAACTGCAACTAAACGTTTCTGGTAACTGTTGATCAGTCCTGCACACCGGCTTGGAGGAATTTTAGCCTATTCCTCCGTACAGAACAGCTTCAACTCTGGGATGTTGGTGGGTTTCCTCACATGAACTGCTCGCTTCAGGTCCTTCCACAACATTTCCAGTGGATTAAGGTCAGGACTTTGACTTCATTCTCATTATCTCTAGCCGCTTTATCCTTCTACAGGGTCGCAGGCAAGCTGGAGCCTATCCCAGCTGACTATGGGCGAAAGGCGGGGTACACCCTGGACAAGTCGCCAGGTCATCACAGGGCTGACACATAGACACAGACAACCATTCACACTCACATTCACACCTACGGTCAATTTAGAGTCGCCAGTTAACCTAACCTGCATGTCTTTGGACTGTGGGGGAAACCGGAGCACCCGGAGGAAACCCACGCGGACACGGGGAGAACATGCAAACTCCACACAGAAAGGCCCTCGCCGGCCCCGGGGCTCGAACCCAGGACCTTCTTGCTGTGAGGCGACAGCGCTAACCACTACACCACCGTGCCGCCCGGACTTTGACTTGGCCATTCCAAAACATTAACTTTATTCTTCTTTAACCATTCTTTGGTAGAACAACTTGTGTGCTTAGGGTCATTGTCTTGCTGCATGAGCCGCCTTCTCTTGAGATTCAGTTCATGGACAGATGTCCTGACATTTTTCCTTTAGAATTCACTGGTATCATTCAGAATTCATTGTTCCATCAATGATGGCAAGCCGTCCTGGCCCAGATGCAGCAAAACAGGCCCAAACCATGATACTACCACCACCATGTTTCACAGATGGGATAAGGTTCTTATGTTGGAATGCAGTGTTTTCCTTTCTCCAAACATAACGCTTCTCATTTAAACCAAAAATTTCTATTTTGGTCTCATCCATCCACAAAACATTTTTCCAATAACCTTCTGGCTTGTCCACGTGATCTTTAGCAAACTGCAGACGAGCAGCAATGTTCTTTTTGGAGAGCAGTGGCTTTCTCCTTGCAACCCTGCCATGCACACCATTGTTGTTCAGTGTTCTCCTGATGGTGGACTCATGAACATTAACATTAGTCAATGTGAGAGAGGCCTTCAGTTGCTAAGAAGTTACCCTGGGGTCCTTTATGACCTCGCCGACTATTACACGCCTTGATCTTGGAGTGATCTTTGTTGGTGGAGTCCAAACTCTTTAGAGATGGGTTTGTAACCTTTTCCAACCTGATGAGCATGAACAGCGCTTTTTCTGACGTCCTCAGAAATCTCCTTTGTTCGTGCCATGATACACTTCCACAAACATGTGTTGCGAAGATCAGACTTTGATAGATCCCTGTTCTTTAAATAAAACAGGGTGCCCACTCACACCTGATTGTCATCCCATTGATTGAAAACACCTGACTCTAATTTCACCTTCAAATTAACTGCTAATCCTAGAGGTTCACATACTTTTGCCACTCACAGATATGTAATATTGGATCATTTTCCTCAATAAATAAATGACCAAGTATAATATTTGTGTCTCATTTGTTTAACTGGGTTCTCTTTATCTACTTTTAGGACTTTGTGTGAAAATCTGATGATGTTTTAGGTGATATTTATGCAGAAATATAGAAAATTCTAAAGGGTTCACAAACTTTCAAGCACCACTGTATATCCAATCACCGCAACTTTCCCGCAAATTTGACCAATCGTTGGCGTCATCTTGAGGTGACGTCGACAAACTACCTTCCGCCTTACTTCCGTGTTTCCGTTCAAGAGACGCAGCATGTGCGAGTCAGTGTTTCTGTAGGCTTAAATTCTGTTACTGAAAGTGTGTTATGTTTACAGTGAAGGACTGTGTGCACTTTACATTATTTTTTTACTTAATACAAGAAATTAATGGATGCCAACATTTTTGCCAAAATGGTATTTTATTTTCCATTGTTTAGGCAGCTTCAGCATCATACTGTGAGATTCTGTTCAAACTGTTTTTTTTTCTTCTATGAAGCCTGTGCCATTTATTTTGTTAGTTTATAATTATTGTTTAATTTAGTCTTCAGGAGAGACTGCCTGCACACAGGACTAGTATTAATAGTTTTTTTTTCTTACATGAAAGCTGAGGCATTTATATTATATTTTAAGGTAACTTCATGTTGTGCTGTGAGGTTCTCTGCACTTTAACTTTTGAACCAACAGGTGCATTTGGATAAGTAAAGCCTATTTTTCTGCATTTTTGTAGTCCTGGTAATCTTTTATATTGGTAAAGTTGTTTATAGGACCATTTCTCAGTGTCTTTGTTTTTTTAATCAATAGTTTTTCAGTAATAACTTAATATTTAACATATCACTCAATTTTAATCACAAAAAGAGAAAATCGCAACAATTTCTTGCAACTTTCACTTCCTCCCGCAATGTAATCGCAACAAAAACCTAAAAAACACCGCAACTTTCATCGCAACCATTAAATACCATACAGGAGCCACAATGAATAACTAGACAACAACAATTAATCAGTGGAGGATATATATTCAAAGTTAATAATTTAAAAGTGAAAATATACAGTACTGTATAATTTTAATTTTCTGGTTTTCAATTTCTCATAAATAAATTAATGATTGATGGAGTCCAATTTTTTTCTGCAGTGAATAGATTGTGTTAAAGTAATTCTGGTGAAATTAGTTTATTACAAATAGTTTTTGTGTTTTTTTTTTTTCTCAAATTTTTCTTCGGACAAGTCAACTTCACATTCGGACAAGTAAATTTCCTTTCAACTTGATGGACAGGACAAGTGGTTTCAAAAGTTAATGTAGAGCCCTGCTGTGTGATGTTTTGGTTGTCATGGTTATTTTGATGGCAGGCCAGACGAGCTACTACATCCTTGACGTTCTGGTTTTTTTTTTTTGATTAACGGGTTTGGACTGTTCTTCCTTTCAAGGTGTGTCACTGCCTCACGGCCAGTTTTCCCAGCATAGGCTCCGGATTCATTACAACTCTGAGCAGGATAAAGTGGTTACTGGACATGAAAGAATCAATACATTATCCACAAAGAAAGTGATGCAGCAGCACTTTAGCCCTTTAGTCTGTCCAGCTCTCTTCCCTCCTCATCTGTCTTCTTTTCTTCAACAGATTCTAAAACTTCAGCCTTCACAGTAATACCGCTGTCAAGCCCATTGTGCTCCTCTTCTCTTCGGTCGCTAATTAGCTGAGTTGAGTTTCTGGCGTAACGCAGACCCGCTGTGGTGTTCAGCCGCGCTGCATTCTGGGACTGTGAGTCCAGTGTTTGCTGTCTGTCAGGACCCCATGCTGGATTTCTCACCAATATGATATTTAACACTGCTGGAAAATGCTGAACATTTTTTTCTCGCATTAAACTACGTCGTAAGACTCAAGCAACGTTACTTAATTTACTAACTTAACTTCTCAGAGGAATAATGGAGATACAGCAGCAGCCAGCAAAATACAGCCAGAGTCACGAAGAACAACACACATACTTCATTTAAACATTCTCTCTCTCTCTCGCTGTCTCCCTCTCGCTCTCTCTCTTGCTCTCTCTCTCTTTTACTCTCTCTCGCTGTCTCTCTCGCTTTCGCTCTCTCTCACTGTCTCTTTCGCTTTCTCGCTCTCTCTTGCTGTCTCACTTTTTCTCTCTCTCTCTTTTGTTGTCTCTCTCTCTCTTTCGCTCTTGCGCTCTCTCTCGCTGTCTCTTGCTCTCTCTTACTGTCTCTCTCTTGCTGTCTCTCTTTCTTGCTGTCTCTCTCGCTCTCTCTCTCTTTTACTCTCTCTCACTGTCTCTCCCTCTCGCTCTCTCTCTTGCTCTCTTTTACTCTCTCTCGCTGTCTCTCTCGCTTTCGCTCTCTCTCACTGTCTCTTTCACTTTCTCGCTCTCTCTTGCTGTCTCACTTTTTCTCTCTCTCTTTTGTTGTCTCTCTCTCTCTTTCGCTCTTGCACTCTCTCTCGCTGTCTCTTGCTCTCTCTTACTGTCTCTCTCTTGCTGTCTCTCTCTTGCTGTCTCTCTTTCTTGCTGTCTCTCTCGCTCTCTCTCTCTTTTACTCTCTCTCACTGTCTCTCCCTCTCGCTCTCTCTCTTGCTGTCTCTTTTACTCTCTCTCGCTGTCTCTCTCGCTTTCGCTCTCTCTCACTCTTTCGCTTTCTCGCTCTCTCTCGCTGTCTCACTTTTTCTCTCTCTTTTGCTGTCTCTCTCTTTCGCTCTTGCGCTCTCTCTCGCTGTCTCTTGCTCTCTCTCACTGTCTCTCTCTTGCTGTCTCTTTCTTGCTGTCTCTCTCGCTCTCTCTTTTACTCTCTCTCGCTGTCTCTCTCGCTCTCACGCGTGCTCTCTCTCTCTCACTGTCTGTCTCTCACTCACGCTCGCTTTCTCACTGTCTCTCTTGCTCTCTCTCACTCATGCTCGTTCTCTCTCTCGCATGTGCTCTCTCTCTCACTGTCTCTCTCTCTCTTTCTCTGTCTCCCTCTCCTTCTCTCTCTCTCTCGGTAAAAAGAAGGCTTGTTTAACTTTTTTTGTAAAGCACCATTAATGCATCGAGATCTGTAATCTCAATTCAGACTAATCTGATGGCATGCATTCAGGAAAATTAGTCAGACTGCCCTGACTTTGAGCACTTTTCCTAAAACATTTATTTGTCTGCATAAAATGAAATCATCAAATTATAAGCCTATTAGCATAATAATACCCGAGCGACGCTGTTATCTGGAATGATTCAATGAACAGTGAATCATTAGGATATTTATTTGAATGTTTTCAGTAAATTGTGTGCCCATTATTATGGAGTTGTGACCTTTCTGACTGAGACGAGGTCTACGGCCGCAGAAAACGCACACGGTTTCATTACGGATGTAACGGGGCTGAGTGGAGGAACACTGCTGGTTCGGAGGCTGTAGGAACAGCCTGCTGTTGCCTTTCGAACACTCCACAGAAACGCATTTCTCTTTCTGTACCTGTCCATTTTCCGTGTTACTCTTCAGGGTCTAAACTGTGCAGCTTCACTTCGATTCCGTTTCACTTCACTGTGTTTCCCAGACTGTCTTCATTACACTTTTACAGATCTCCACGTCACATGACATCATGCTGAATTCAGTGGATCATCCTGTGATTTTGCTTTTGTTCTTTTAGGATGTAGGAACAGGACACAGTTTAATACAGCGACTGAACAAAAGCGCAGCTTACGTTTAGGGCCGTGTAGGTGGGTTTCACAGAATTGTTGTGGATTTACTGATATTTATTAGATATTAAAATATAATAATAATAATAATAATAATAAGGGTTTATTAGCATTCTCCAAAACAAAGTTTGGCTCTTACAGTACTAAAAATATCTATAACTAACACAAAGACACACTACATAAAAAATATGATGATAAAAACTTAAAGGAAAAGAAAAATATATCACACACACACAGATATATATTTAAGTTGTTCCATGAAATCGAGTCGTATGTGAGCTGATAGTTGGCTATAAGCCATGAATGACGAGATTGAGTGGAATAACTGTTTTATTCTATCCACATTCACTGGATTTTGAGAAACGGAGCATTTTTATTTTTAGCAAATTCGATAAGCAAAAACGTTATACAAAACGTCCGACAAAATCATTTCCGCTTCGAATGTAAACAAACCGTCGAAATGTGAAAAATGCTATAATAATAATTATTGAAAAATAAAAAAAGATATGTTCTCATCGTCAAATACTTTTATTCCATATTTTGTTGATTTTTTTTTTTGTATTTTTTGGGATTTTGTTTTTGAGTAGAGTTTTTATTTCGTCCTCAGTTGTTTCAGCAACACACACTGCCATTTTGTTTTTCTTTACTCACGGTATATGAGCTGATAGCCTAGTAGTAGAGCAGCCAGAGTGTGCCATTGGTCATATTCAGTGAATGTGAATAGAATAAATATTTAATCTTTTCCGTTTCCGGTTGAGAGTACGCTGTGTGCATTCTGGCTGCCGCTTCTCACTGGAGCTTTTAATTTTTATATATATATATATATATATATATATAGGGGCGGCACGGTGGTGTAGTGGTTAGCGCTGTCGCCTCACAGCAAGAAGGTCCGGGTTCAAGCCCCATGGCCGGTGAGGGCCTTTCTGTGCGGAGTTTGCATGTTCTCCCCGTGTCCGCGTGGGTTTCCTCCGGGTGCTCCGGTTTCCCCCACAGTCCAAAGACATGCAGGTTAGGTTAACTGGTGACTCTAAATTGACCGTAGGTGTGAATGTGAGTGTGAATGGTTGTCTGTGTCTATGTGTCAGCCCTGTGATGACCTGGCGACTTGTCCAGGGTGTACCCCACCTTTCGCCCGTAGTCAGCTGGGATAGGCTCCAGCTTGCCTGCGACCCTGTAAAACAGGATAAAGCACAGATAATGACATGATATATATATATATTTTTTAAATTTAATTTTTTTAATTTTCTCTTTTGTTTTTCTTTTTTGTGTTTGTGTAGTTTGATGTTTGTTTTCATTTGAGTGTTTTTGTCTGCCGGTTGTGCCGTAGCTCCGGACCCAGTTTTGGGCATCGGTTCCTTCCAGGCCTTGGTTCACTGTGGGTGATGCCTGTGCTCCTCACTATGGACTGCAGTGAGCTCGTTGCTCATTTTAACATCGTGGTTGTCCAGCGCTCTGTGCAGCGGTGCTTTAGTGCTTGGCGTTATGTTCCGAGCGATGTTGCTCGGTGGCGTCACGGCGGCTGTGCAGGCGGTTTGGGACATACCAGCACTCTGTGTATGCTCGCTTTGTGGATCCATGGCACAGTGTTCCGAGTGATGTTGCCCGGCGGCGTTGCGGCGGCTGTGCTGGCGGTGTGCGACTTGTTTTCGTGCACCTTTTGGTGGGACTGTGGCTGCTACACCATTGGAATGACATCCTGACCTTTATTTGTTGGACTTTTTTTTTCTTCCTATAATTGTAAAGCGACCTTGGGTTTTGAGAAAGGTGCTATAAAAATTTAAATTATTATGATTATTATTATGATGATCATTATTATTATTATTATTATTATAATCACACTCATCCAGAAAAAAGAAATTAAATAATAAAATAAGCAACATGCAGCAACGAAAAATCTAATGATAATTATAGTAACAGCATATAATGCTTATTAACGTTAACGTAGAAATTTTATTCATTTGCTTTTCCACTTCATCCTGTATTTGCCGCTGTATGAGTCCTTCTGTGTCTTCATAGTCAGTCAGAGTTTATCACTGAAAACAAAATGGTGCTGCTAAAGAGGCTTGAAAACAGTTAGATTTGCTTCTTTTTAAGCAACACACAAGTCCGAGCTCCACCTCTCAGGGTCAGAATTGATATTTTCAAACGGAGATTTGTAGTTTCACTCAACAGGAATCAGTTCTTTCATAGGTAACGTTAGTAATGGAGCACACAGTGATTATAATATTCTCATGAAGCTTTTCAAAAAGGGAAAAGGGCACCTTCTTCTGTCGTCACTCATGAACATGAGTGTGTGTGTGCGTTTTTCTGGCATAGTGATATTCACACCTGCTATAACTAGGCTTAGTGCCGATTTATGTACGCTTCATGGATCAGGCCACACACACGCAAATGTTGCGGCTTTGCTTTCTCTTTGATACTTTAAAACGCCCGAGGCATTTGACTATAGCGCAAAATCAAAACAACAAAACCACCACAGAAACTTATTTCCATCAGACAGATTTAGTGCTCAGCAGAAACGCTGCGACTGTTACAAATCACACTATCACTTCTCAGGCTGTCAGTTTATGCAACACAATCACTGTGAGTGTTTATACTGCAGCATTTTATTCTTTCAATGATATGGCATTGATTTATCCTAAATATAATTCACAACATTATTTTGGACGTAATAATCGAAGGTTAAAAATGTGCAGGAAAAAAAATCAGCACGGTTTAGGAGGCACGGAACGATTCAGCCAATTCATGACTCAGTTCGATTCATGAGATTCGCTTCACAACTTGATTTTCCCACGATATATTTCAAAAAAAAATGAAGAAGAAAAATTTATTTACAAAAAAGTGCAACATTTATTTTCTTATTCTTTGTCAAGTTTAATATTCCTTTTGTTAAATTAAAAAAAAAGGTGGGTTTTTTTTTCATTTTCTTAAAAACCAACCATAATTATTTATCCTCATCTGTAAAGGTTGGAATAAAATATATTATTCTATCTACATTTACTGGATATGAGCAATGGCACGCTCTGCTTGGCTGCTCTACTACTAGGATATCAGCTCATATACCGTGAGTAGAGAAAAACAAAATGGTAGAGCGTGTTGCTGAATCAACCAAAGACGGAATAAAAACTCAACTTAAAAACAAAACTCCAAGAAATACCAAAAAAAGTAACAAAATATGGAATAAAAAAATGTGATGGTAAGAATGTATCTTTTTTATTTTTCAAAATTATTAATTATCACATTTTTCACAAATTGCTCCTGTCATTTCGCCGGTTTGTTTACATTTGTAGCGGAAATTATTTTCTCGGACGTTTCGTATGAAGTTTTTATTTATCGAATTTGCAAAAAATTAAAATAAAAATGCTCTGTTTCTCAAAGTCCAGTGAATGTGGATAGAATAAAACAGTTATTCCACTCAATCTCGTCGTACATGAGCTGATAGGCGCCTTGTCAGCTATCAGCTCATGTACAAATCGATTTTGTGGAATAACTGTTAAATAGTGCATTAACTAAAATATTCCTTTTATTTAAAAAAATAAAAGTTAAAAGCATACAGACTTTTTTCTTAATAAACTTTTATGAATATTTATACCACTTCCATTCACATCTCTTTTATTTAGCTTTCTGCAGTCTGCAAAAAGAGCGCTCTAATTTCATGTTAAATCCAGTCGCACAACAGCCTTTTCCCATTTTATATCTGTTTTTTTTGTGTGTTTTCACAGCATTAGTGCTGTGTTACTTCTACCCATGGTGAAGTCATGTGCATTCCTGTATGTTATTGTGCCCTCTGCTGTCTAAACAATGCGGTTATAGCTAGGAAAAGAGAAGCAATTACGCAGCCTGATAATAATCGTAATTATTTTTTTATTTCACGGATTCAAATCGTCATAGATTTTCATGCTTTATCGTTGCACAGTATATCGTTACATGCTTGGGGTTGAGTAAAAAAATTCATCGGCCCTAACATTTTGTTCTCTCTCACGGAGAGTTTTAACATTTATATATTCATGGACATTTGGTGCAATAGTTTTGATCGATTAGACCGTGCAGGACTTACATCAGCATGCAAACAAATAGTGTGTGGTATTAATCTTGAGAACTGCTGTGTAACACTGCAGCAGGATGAGATGGATCATTTCGTAATTTCCAGTTCTGGCCTTGCTGGAGGTTTGTGCTCACGTGCTTTCTGCAGCAGCTATTTCACATCACACTGGCATCAGTCTGCTATTATTGTCATGTCGTGTTTGTTCAATGCCCCGTGCACATGGCGGCGCGCGATTGTGCAGCGGCTTTTAGCTCTCCTGTTGGTGTATATTTATGTTTTCCGTTTGTGTTTTTCGTAACGTTCTCATGTCAAGGTCTTACGAACAAGTACAGCCATACTGAACTAATCAAGACAGGACTACGGTACAACACAGCCGTTATGAGAGCCTTCCAGGCGGCTTATAACATCCCGGTGGATATAACCAGACCTCCGGGCGCTCCGTGGATTGTTGTCGGTAACGGCAGGCGACGAAGGCGGCGACGGGAGAGAAAGCAGAAGCGAGGATGCCAGTCGGGCTTGCTAGCCCGGCTAAGGAAACTACCACACAGACCTCCACTGCCAAGCCTCCTACTCACCAACACCAGATCTATAGCACACAAAATGGATGAGTTGGAACTCAGTATAGCAACGAACAACTACACACAGAACTGCTGCGTGATGATTATCACTGAAACCTGGCTGAACCCCCTCATCCTGTATGCCGCCGTGCAGCTAGCAGGCCGAGCTAGCTACCGGCAGGACCGAGACAAGAACTCTGGCAAGACCAGAGGAGGAGGACTTTGTATTTTTGTGTATAAGGAATGGTGCACCAACAGCAGGATTGTTGCCCAGCACTGCTTACCTGACCTGGAAGCCCTGTCAGTAATACGGTATGCAGACCATTTTATTTACCAAGAGAGCACACCGTAGTGACTGTTACTGCCGTCTATATAGCCCCCGATGCTAACGTTAGCACAAGTTTGGCTCACCTGCTAACCATAGTCAACAAACTGCAGCGTGACCACCTGGAGGGAATTCATATTGTAGCAGGAAACTTTAACAAGGCGTCCTTAAAGACTGTACTTCCCAGCTTTTTCCAGCATGTAGGTTGTGCTACTAGAGGGAAGAACACACTAGACCATGTATACTCTAACATCAAGAAAGCATATAGAACTACTCCTCTCCCTCATCTGGGCCAGTCAGATCACATCCAACTATTCCTGATCCCAGCATACATTGCTGTCAGAAGGACTATACAGCCAAGTAGAAGGACTATCAAAACCTGGCCTGTAGAGCTGGGCGATAAATCGATTTTATCGATTAATTCAAATTTACAGTTGACGATGTGTTTTTATGAAAATCGGTTTTCTCTCAGTTTTAACTTCCGCCACCGACGCTCCCCTCCGTGCATGTGCAGAACGGATCGGGCAGCAGGGACGGATCGGGCACTGACACTATAGCCCTCCTCCCGCGCGCTTGCCATAGACACACACAAACAACATGGCAGCGATTGGGGGAAAGCCGCAACTTGTGCCCAAGAAAGGAGTAACTTCCTCCGTGATCTGGAATTGGTTCTGTTTTGCGGCGTCGGACGCAGACCAAACAAGTCCTCGTTGTAAGGTGTGTTTGAAAACGGTTGCTTCCAAAGGAAGCAGCACGACGAATTTATTCCAACACCTTAAACAGAAGCATGCAGCGGAGTGGGAGAAGTGCTGCTCCCAGCAGAATGAAAACAGCTGCAGCACTAGCACACCATCCAAAGTAAAGCAAGCAACCGTCCTGGACACATTTTCGAACTGTGTGCCTTGTGATAAGAATGGGGCGCGGCGGAAGGCAATCACAGATGCTATCGCCATGTTTATTGAAAAAGACATGGTACCCATACATACGGTGGAAAAGTCGGGATTTTTTTTCCTCTTTTGTCAGTTTTATCGAAAAGGACACAACTTTATTTATTATTATTTATTAACATTTTTTTCGCAGTCCAAAGCCTGCGCTCTGATTGGCTGGCGGTTACGGACCTCTGGAGACTCGCTCGTTCACAACAACAACAAACAGTAGCATTTTTTGTCAATGTTTATCTTTTTTTTTATAAGATGTATTTATAAGATTATCAAAAATCTTATAAATTTTTGCCAGCATTGCTCAGGAGAATAGCATTAATTTTACAGCATGGATAGTGATAACAACAGTGTTCACAGCAAAAGCGAGTTTTACTACCCTGAGGAAGAAGAAATAAAATAAAACATTTCAGGAGAAAGCTAAAACCTGTAATTTGCTCACACCAAAAAAACATGGCCGAATCCTGAATGACTCCTATTTGTATAAATAGGGACTACATAGGTGGCAAAATGTAGTTTTTTTCCTGCCATGGAAGTGCACTTGTATACCGAGGAGGAAACAATTTGCATTACAGCCGTGAATGAAGGTTCAAAATGGCAGCTCAGCTTGGTTTTCCCTTTCGGGTGCTCTCGTTTTCTGTTAGAATGTGGTAAAGAAAAAAATTTATATATTATTTACCAGCTTAAGTTCGGTCTGTATGGTGAAATACTGTGACCTCGGCCTTGAATACTGACCTCGGCCCAGAGGGCCTCGGTCAGTACTTTCAAGACCTCGGTCATGGTATTTCACGATACGGACCTCCCAGCTGGTAAATAACTTTTTTTTTTTTTTTGAGGGGGCTTTTTTTTTTTTTTTAAGTTTGAGGGTGCATTGTGTCAGTGCCAGTTTGAAACTAAGCTATGTTGGAGAAAGCGTTCTAAAAGTTACTGTATGTTCTCACTGTTTACAATGGCATGGCCTGCCATCTCATCTACAAGCTTGTTTTTTGGCTTCTTTTTAGTTTCTGGTTGCACTTTAACCCCAAAGGGGAAATTTAAGTGAAAACAAAATAAAGGTAAAACTTGTTCTTTGTCATCTGTAGTTTGATTTTTAGTAGGGGGAAAATCGATTAAAATCGAAAATCGGATTTTTTGTGAAAAAATCTAAGATTTATTTTTTAGGCCATATTGCCCAGCTCTACTGGCCTGACACTGCCCTATCCCAGCTCCAGGACTGCATCCAACAGACTGAATGGGACCTGCTCTTTCAAGGCGACTTAGATGGCGACACAGAGGTTGTCCTGGATTACATCACATTCTGCATGGACAGTGTCACAGTCGACATATCCCAATCAGAAAGCCTGGATGACGAGAGAAGTCAAGAGACTCCTGAGGAAACGTAATATTGCCTTCAGGTCAGGGGATAAAGAACAGTACAGCTCTGCCAGAGCTGATCTGAAGAGGGGCATCAAGGAGGCAAAGGAGGGGTATAAAAGGAAGGTGGAGGCCTACCTGACAGACAATGATTCACGCAGAGTGTGGCAGAGAATACAACAACTAACCAACTACAAAGGCAGCACTGTCAACAATACTACCAACACTGATGCCTCGCTGGCTGAGGAGCTGAACCACTTCTTTGCCAGGTTCGAGGCTGATAGGCCTGCTGTCTCCACCAGCTCTCACTAGTCACACTCTCACTCTGCAGGAGCATGAACTGAGATGTTCACCGAAGACCGTCAACCCACGGAAGGCAACAGGACCTGACGGAGTGCCGGGCAGAGTCCTTAAATCCTGTGCTGACCAGCTAGCAGGAGTCTTCACCAGAATCTTCAACAGCTCCCTGTCACAGGCCATTGTACAATCTTGTCTGAAATCAGCCACCATCATCCCCGTGCCAAAGAAGCCAGCTCTAGAGGACCTTAACAGCTACAGACCAGTTGCATTGACACCTGTTGTCATGAAATGCCTGGAGAAACTGGTGCTACGGTACATAAAATCTAGCCTCCCAGCCTCTTTCGATCCCCATCAGTTTGTATGCCAGTCAAACAGGTCCACGGAGGATGCTATCGCCATAACGATGCATGCGGTGCTAAACCATCTGGAACACAGCAACACCTATGTGAGAATGCTCTTTGTGGATTACAGCTCGGCATTTAACACTATCATCCCGGACATCCTCGTCAACAAGCTGCTCCACCTGGGCCTCTCCACCCCCATCTGCACTTGGATAAGTGATTTCCTCACCAACCGCTCACAAGTTGTCCGACTGGGCCCCCACCTCTTCTCCACTATCACACTCAGTACAGGTGCACCGCAAGGGTGTGTTCTCAGCCCTTTGCTATACTCCCTGTACACCAGTGACTGTTTCTCAGCTCATCCCTCCAACACCATCATTAAATTTGCAGATGACACCACAGTCGTCGGTCACATAGTAGAGGGAGATGATGAGACACACTACAGGGCTGAGATCGAGAGGCTGACAGCATGGTGCCATAACAACAACCTCGAGCTCAACATATCAAAGACCAAAGAGCTGATCCTGGACTTCAGGAGGAAGCAGCATATGGACCCACCGCCACTCCTCATAGAAGGTGCCAGTGTTGAGAGGGTCCACACCTTCAAATTCCTGGGAGTCCATATCGCCGACGACCTCTCCTGGACAGTTAACACCACTACCATCATCAAAAGGGCACAGCAGCATCTCTACTTTCTGAGACTGCTAAAGAGGAACAATCTAAGGGAGATGCTGCTGGTGGCCTTTTATTGCTCTGCTATAGAGAGCATACTGACATACTGCATCACAGTGTGGTATGCAAGCTGCACTGTGGCACAGAAAAAATCACTGCAAAGGGTCATCAGGTCTGCAGAAAAGATCATTGGCTGCTCCCTGACCACACTTGACAGCATCGCCTTATCCCGTTACCTCAGCAGACCAAAAAACGTAATCAAGGACTCCTCTCACCCAGGCCATGAACACTTTCAGTTACTCCCCTCAGGAAGGCGTTACAGGTCTGCCAGAACCCACACAACCAGATTCAGAGACAGCTTTTTCCCTACAGCCATCACAACTTTAAACATTCAATTAAGTCTTCATCAGTAATGCACTGTCTGGAACAAAACATGTATTTCATTACGTCTGAAGTAAGTTCTCGACTGGATTGTATGTATTGGTTCAAGTACCTGGACAAGGTTTTTGAATTCTCAGGTTTTGTGCAGAAGAAAGCAGTAATAATGAAGCGATGTACAAGGGAAAGTGATCAACAATAAACCACTGAAGAATGAAGGATGCAGAAAGTTTGAGTTGGTTTTGAATTTGAGTAAAGTTTCAAGTGCAAGTAGTTTGAAGTGGCTGAGCAGAAGCAATTAATGGACATGCTGTTCATCTTGCTGTGGATAATAGTGAAGTAGAAAATAACATTTTCAGTTTTATTTTTTCATTTATAATTATTACACTTCTGTTGTGTGGCTTCCAAAAGACAAGTCTGTCCTGGTTAACACGAATTCCTCTGTCTGAAAGAGCTTCGCACAGAGTTCCTGGGACTGTTTCAAAGTGCTGACACTGGAGACTCATTCACTCAACGTTAAGCCAAGAAGCCTTTATTTCTCACATGTACACTCAAGCACAGACTTAAACACACAGTGAAATTTAACCTCTGCATTTAACTCATCTGAAGCAGTGAACACACACAAGTGAGCAATGAGCACACACACACACAGAGCAGTGGGCAGCTGTGCTACAGCACCCAGGGAGCAGTTGGGGGTTAGGTGCCTTGCCCAAGGGCACTTCAGCCAAACCTCAGCTCAAGGCTGCCCCATGTTAAAGAAGAACTGAAGTCATTTTTTAAACTTGCTTTATTTCTTAATTAACATGTTATTCAATTACGTTTTCGGTTTTAGTAACCTTATATCGTGACTCGTATTGGCAACTAATTGCAATTAAATATTATACTCATCGGTCTGTTCGGTTTTTAGCCATGTTGAATTTAGTTTGTTTGGTCCACGGCAGGCGTCGCTTATCCGCGCGATCTTCACGAGACTTGTGCGAGACTTCGAAACGTGAAGTGTCAGCCAGGTGTCAGTGCCGCCATTTTGAAAACTGTTTTCCAAACGGAATATTGCACAAAAACGAGTTTAAATGACGATTACTGCCTACTTTTTTCAAACTTTCCTGATTGCCATCAAAACAAACAAAACTTCCGGCTTGATTAGGTCCACGTTTGAAAGAGGGCGCGCGTCTTTTGACGACGTTGGCAGATGTTGGTCACTTTGATTTCCGCTGTACGTTTTACTTCTGTCCTACGACGTCTCGCACAGGTCTCAGCAAATCTCGTTTACGGCCATCGCTTTGACATATGGACTGATATATTACAGAGCATATTTCAAACACTCATAACTTGCTATCGCAGTGGCAAAATAGCTACCAAAAATGCATCCCGATATTTAATAAAATGAGATAAATAGAATTTTGATAATAAAAAAAATTCACCTTCAGTTCTCTTTTAACATATCTTTGGACATGCAAACTCCACACAGAAAGGCCCTTGTCAGCCACTGGGCTCAAACCCAGAACCTTCTTGCTGTGAGGCAACAGTGCTAACCACTACACCACCGTGCCACTGCATTGAATACAGAAAAAAATAAATACATTAAAAACATTAAATACAGAATGCTTCATCATATTGACGCTTACACATGGTTCTTTGTTAAATGTTATGTTTTATCATAATAAAACCATTGAGAAAAGTCACGTGACTGGGCAGATACTGATTTTTGAATTCGCTCCGGAAAAAGCCATATGCGGCCTCGGATGCATTTGCCTCGCTTCTTTTTTTTAATCTTTTCTTTCTTTTTTTTTCCTTTTTTCTTTTGCTCTGAATTATTACTTTGAAAAATGAGCGACATAACTGAGCACAGTGGTTAGGACTTCATTGCCGGGACAGAAGGCCATGGCAGTGTGTGTTTATGCAGGAAGTGACAGATGAATTAAGCAGGTTAGGTTAACCGGTGACTCTAAATTGACCGTAGGTGTGAATGTGAGTGTGAATGGTTGTCTGTGTCTATGTGTCAGCCCTGTGATGACCTGGTAATTTGTCCAGGGTGTACCCCGCCTTTCGCCCGTAGTCAGCTGGGATAGGCTCCAGCTCGCCTGCGACCCTGTAGAACAGGATAAAGCGGCTAGAGATAATGAGATGAGATGAGTGGGAGGTACCAAAAATTTATCGTCCTCAGCCTTCTCGAAGTTTAAAGGACAACTGAAGGCAATTTTTTTATCATCAAAATTCTCATTCATCTCATTATCTCTAGCCGCTTTATCCTTCTACAGGGTCGCAGGCAAGCTGGAACCTATCCCAGCTGACTATGGGCGAAAGGCGGGGTACACCCTGGACAAGTCGCCAGGTCATCACAGGGCTGACACATAGACACAGACAACCATTCACACCTACGGTCAATTTAGAGTCACCAGTTAACCTAACCTGCATGTCTTTGGACTGTGGAGGAAACCGGAGCACCCGGAGGAAACCCACGCAGACACGGGGAGAACATGCAAACTCCGCACAGAAAGGCCCTCGCCGGCCCCGGGGCTCGAACCCAGGACCTTCTTGCTGTGAGGCGACAGCACTAACCACTACACCACCGTGTCGCCCTCATCAAAATTCTATTTCTCTCATTTTATTAAATATCGGAATGCATTTTTAATACCGTATTTTCCGGACTATACGTCGCTCCGGAGTTTAAGTCGCATCAGCCAAAAAATGCATTATGAAGACGAAAAAAACATATATACGTCGCACCGGACTATAAGTCGCACATTTTTGAAGGGTTATTCTATCCATAGAATCTGTGATTGTATCTGATAAGCGGCGCGTGGTTACTGCGCGACTGCATTGTTTATTTAATAAACGAACAGCTGAGCAGTGATAACGCGCCCTTTGCCCTGTAAGTAGCCTAGTCTGATTATTTCAAATATCTACTACTATCTTTAATACTATCACTATCGTTATTACTAATAGCCTATATTATTATTATAACTAATATTAGTAGCCTATTACTGATGTATTAATCAGTTTGCTTTTAGAATATTTTTACCGGTAGGGCTTATTATCGCCCCATGGCTCTTTCATCTGTGTTATTAAAGCTGTAGTCATCATCGAGGAGTGTCATTCTTCATTTTTGTCGAATTTTATTTCATCAAATCAGAGGTCAAGTAGGCTATAGGTATATCATCTCCAAAGACAGGTACGGTAGTAAAAACAACCGTCTAGTGAAAAAAACAACAACAACAACCGCTTTTAAATCCCCTACTTAAATCCTTAAAATGAGTCATTTAACTCATGTCTTGTGTGATCTGATCTCCAATGGTGAAATAAACCGGTTGTGATGAGTACAGTCTGTTATTTTAGAAGATAAATGTAATATATAATTTAATATATAGACTAATAAAAATTAATATTTTATAATATAATATCACAACATATTACTGTCTGTAACTGTTTGTCACTAAAGCGTTTTCTAAGATCATAATGTCTGATATTATTATTATTTTACACACACAATAAGCGCATGTGCGTAAAGTTATAGTAAACCATCCCCCGCCTTTTTTTTTTTTGAGTCGCCGGACCCACCCACCTCCTGCGTTCCGGGACCTCCCACTTCACAAATTAAGCACTGCCTAAAATCACTACATAACTTATTTAAATAACTATAGGCCTATCATTAATAATAAAACACAGGTCAATCAAGTTTATCAAGCTGATGATTTCACTCCAAATCAGCAAATCCATTGAATTCCTCATCCTCGGTGTCGCTTCTGAACAACTCTGCCTCCAGCGGCAGATGAAGCGCCGTTTCCTCTTCTTCTACGTGGCTGTCGTCAGACTCAGCATCAGCTCCAGTTATTCCGCGGTGAAAAAAAAACAAAAACATATATACGTCGCACCGGAGTATAAGTCGCATGGCCAGCCGAACCATGAAAAAAAGTGCGACTTATAGTCCGAAAAATACGGTAGTTATTGTGTCACTGCTATAGCAAGTTATGAGTGTTTGAAATATGCTCTGTAATATCTCAGTCCATATGTCAAAGCGATGGCCGTAAACGAGATTCGCTGAGACCTGTGCGAGACATCATAGGACAGAAGTAAAACGAACAGCGGAAATCAAAGTGACCAACATCTGCCAACGTTGTCAAAAGACGCGCGCGCCCTCTTTCGAATGCTGACGTAATCAAGCCGGAAGTTTTGTTTGTTTTGATAGCGATCAGGAAAGTTTGAAAAAAGTAGGCAGTAATCGCCATTTAAACTTGTTTTTGTGCAATATTTCGTTTGGAAAACAGTTTTCAAAATGGCGGCACTAACACCTGGCTGACACTTCACGTTTTGAAGTCTCGCACAAGTCTCGTGAAGATCGCGCGGATAAGCGACGCCTGCCGTGGACCAAACGAACTAAATTCAACATGGCTAAAAACCGAATAGGCCGATAAGTATAATATTTAATTGCAATTAGTTGCCAATACGAGTCACGATATAAGGTTACTAAAACCGAAAATGTAATTGAATCACACGTTAATTAAGAAATAAAGCAAGTTTAAAAAATTACTTCAGTTCTTTAATCGCGAGTCGTTCATCAGTAGTGTTAGCGAATGCTAATAAAGCGGTCAAGCCAATGCTATCGAGAGCAAGTAGCACAGGCTAACAACCGAGAAACTAAGATTTCCATCCCCAGACTCTTCTTCCACACTGCACGGTCACCACGGTATTTTTCACTCAGACTTAAATATTAATTTCCCTGTGTAATTTACCTAGTTATTTTTAAAATCATTGTCGACAACTACACACAACAGAGTGACCTGGCAGCCTGCCGCTAATCCCTTGTACAAAATCCTTTGCCCTGTTGCTTTTTTGGTCTGTCTGGCTAAGGTTTGGCTGAGCTCAAGTCCCAGCTCTAATAGTCACGGTTCATCACTGGAAAAATGGATCATTTGATGTTAGAATTAAACATTTTACAGATTTTTAAAACATGTTCCATCTTTTCAGTTTTAAATAAACAATTTTTGTCAACAAAGGTATCCACAAACTGTTTCTTTTATAGATTCACATGTTTTACAGGCTTAGTAAACCTGAGTTTTTTTGCTCAAGTCTCAAGATATAATTTTTTGCCCTCTTGCCCAACCCTCTTGTACAGATGTGGACTGTATTAGTTGAAGACCATTCGTCATTAACAGGTTTATCGTGCTTTATTGGATCTGATGTAGCGTATGCTATATATCATTTGTTCCACAGTAGAAGCCATTTGCCGAACAGTTTTGTACTTGTCTCATTAGGAGGCACACTTGCGAAGTGAATTATTTCAGTCTCTTGTACACGCAGAACTCCTGGATGTGTTAAATGGTGACCTTTTGATTGTGCAAGTCTTCCACTCTGTTTCATGACAGCACCTAAAGGACATCTATCCCAAAATAGTTCTGGCTTTAGGGCACCGTTCTGTGTGCAGAAGTCACACCTACTCTGCCATGTCCACAACACACACAGTGCCAGCCAAACAGTGAGTGAGTCAGTATTTACACACATCTCATGTCTGTCTCTGCCACGTCCTGCAGGGCAGCTAATGGTTTGTAGACACGTTCCAACTGCTTGGCTAAATTGGACAGATACGAAAAACGGCTAAGAGCTTAGCTTTCCAGGCGAGATTTTTACCTGTGACCCTCAGGAAGTCGTTCGAAAGCCTGTCACATGATATGCTTTTGGAAATAAGGCCACTGAGAAATAAAGCCACTTTGCTTTAATCTGTTAATGGACAATGTTTTGTACCACCCGCGTTTGCGTTTCTTTTCTTTAGCTTTCAGCAGCGTGTAAAAAAGAGAGCTGAGATGTCTTCTTAAAGGTCGACTGCCTTTCAGATTTTTCAGGTTTAGGTCATAAAAAGAATTTTCCCCAACACTTTGTTTTTGTTGAGTGGACTGAAAGCTACTGAATTCAATTCACAGACTTCCAATTTTATTAGTTTTTTTAAATAGAACAATTAATGAATTTAGAGCCACATGGCCCTAAATTCTCCGCTATTTTTTCCTGCTTCACCATGACTCAATTCAAGATACTACGTCTTGCATGACGTGGTGGGCTTTCCCCGTTCGCGCAAGGCATTGTGGGATGCAAATTTGAAACAGGAGAGAAAAATGGAGGACGTGAGTGTACGAGTCCACTATTATGCCAATGCCATTGGGGGATGTGAGTACGGAAGAGGGCAGCCTACTCACCCACAGCCTGGGGTTAGTAGCCCTTGGTCGTGGATTCTTATACCCACTGCAGACCCTACTCAAAAGAGCGGCGGCTAGACGCGCTCATCGAAAGAGATAGTCTGATGAATCTGGGGTCTCCAATTGTCGCTTGCAACATGGATCGCAATGGAATGCAATGGAGTGTGCAAATGAAACGTGGAAGACCGACTACACTAACGGAACTCGAGAAGAAAAGACGTTATGTTATACTCGAAGGAAAGGAAACGCAGGACCAAACTAATAAATATTGGCGGTCAGCGAACACCTCAGTATGATAAGCTCTTCGTTTAGCCACAGAATGATGTAACTGTCAGTGCAGGGTCAAAGGCAAACCTGCGCATGCGCACACGGACTTCCTTTGACTGCGCGAAGCGAGCGATTTCATGCACATTATTTGCTCAGGAATCCCCTCAAATTAAATAATTTCCCAGCCACAGAATGGCCTGATATTTTGTGAGATATTGCAGAAATAAACATATATCACAATGACCAAATTTCAGAGGGAACTAAACTTCACCGATTTTATGAAATCGAAAGGCCGTCTAGCTTTAAATCTGTTTGTACAGTCAATCACACCTCAGTTCTTTCCCATTTTAGATTTGTTTTTGTGTTTTTGCAGAGCTGTTTTCATGCGCTGTTACTTCCGCCTACAGTGAAGTCATGTATATTCCAGCTATTTTACATTATTGCACCCTCTGCTGTCTAAACAATGCAATATAACTACAAAACACATTTTATTCCTTCTTACTTAAGCCTGTGGTTCCAAAGAGGAACATAGGCCACTGATTATCTTCCTCCACTCTGCCTTGTTTTGTGCAGGTCTCTTTCTTCCGAGGTCCAGAGTGTTTACTTGCTTTGTCAGTGTTTCTGTAATCATTTGATACCAGTGAATGGGTGATTGGCCCCTCTGCTGTTCCCAGATCTATTTGTGAAGGCAATCCAGGATTCTGCCTCCCTCCTAAGAGACACTGGTCGGTGGGGGTTGTGGTGTCCTCATACGCCCTTCGCCGTTGTGACATAACGTTATCTTCTGCCGGGGCTGTGCTGGTCCCTGCTATTTGATCCATAGCTGGGGCAGGATTTGTGAGTGGTGGGATGTGTCCACATGCCGGTGGGCCCTGACCACTGCACATATGCTCCTCCACCTTTATAGGAAACACAGCCTGTTCATAATCACGATTCATTATAATTTCATCAGTTCGACTCATCATGAACCTGTATCACGATATTGTCACATGCCGAGTACGTGGATGCAGTGTATGCGTGTTTGTTGACGCAGACAAGGGTAGAAATCCATCCATCTATCCATCCATTATCTATACCACATTATCCGTCAGGGTCACAGGAAAACCGGAGCCAATTCCAGCTGGCTTTGGATGAGAGGCGCGGTACACCCTGGACAGCTCGACAGTCTCTCAACTGGCTGGGGTAGAAATCTCCCCGTAAAAACTTAATAGTTTCAACAACCATATGGTGTTGTTTGAACACATCTTTTATCCTCACTGCTCAATAACTAATTTAATTGTGTGGTGTTCATATTTTTGTTACTCAGCCAGTGTTGGTGGGTCTGGTGGACTTGCTGCATGTTGGTGCTTTAAATTCAACACAATCAAACAATTTTACATTAAATACTTTACAGATGTTTACTTCACCCCAATTACAAGCAGCATAAACAGCATATATGGTTAATATTTGCCCTTTACCTTTGTTAGATTGCATTTATTTAAAAAAAAAAAAGTACTACTCGTTTTTTGTTTTCTTTTTTAATAAAATTTAATTTTACAAAAAGAAAATCAATTACACTCAAGATATGAGTGGAAAAACAAGATGTTTATCTTCAAATTTACAAATGAAGCAAGGTTTTTCATAACAACTGATTTTTATTTCTTTGAATTTCATTAGAAATTTAACCCATTCAGTTCAGTTTGCACAATACAAGCTGAACACGTACAGTAACCTCTCCGTCTCGTCCTCTTCTTCAAAGTCACTGTCAGACTCTGAATTTTCAGAAATGTGATCCTCACGTTCTGAAACGTCTTCCTCTACATCATCATCAAAAGCTTCTCTCTCTTCCAAAATCATTTGCAGGTCCATCTGAGCAGAGAATCTTTTGGCCATCTTGATCAGTTGTGATAAGGAGCCACACTGGAAAAGCTATATTTATTGTGTCCCGCCCCCAATTTATGGGAACTTCTGTCTTACTTCCTGCAAGTCAGAGGGTAAAATGTGTAGGAATGTGAGAGCAGACAGGTGTCGGTGCTTGAACGGCAGAGACAGAAACACAAAACTCACTCACTCACACACACACACACACACACACACACACACACACACACACACACACAGAGCAGGCCCAGACAGGAGGAGGACAGAGCGAAGGTACACACTTTTATTCGTCCCGGGTCCAGTGGACCCGAACATCCTGTATGTAATATAAATGTGTAGGGGGGGTGTACAGTGTGTGGTCATCGAAAATGTGTTCTGATATATGTTCTTCACAGAAAATGAGCCAAGGCCAATGAGTCTGATTTTGAAAAAATAATTAATCGTATCATTGTTCCTTTGATAAAAAATGAAAATGGGCACACAGACCCAAACACCATACAAGGGTTAATACAGAGTCTGTCTAAAGACATCACTCATGCTTTTTTTTTTTTAAAGTGTGGACCTCCCTTCCACTGTTTTTGAGCAGGCGCACTTTCCGCATGGTCCTAGTGCCTGCAACACACCTTCCCTCCACTGTTTTTGAGCAGACGCACTTTCCACATGGTCCTAAGGCTTGCATCTCACCTCCCTTCCACTGTTTTTGAGCAGGCGCACTTTCCGCATGGTCCTAGTGCCTGCACCTCCTTTCCCCTCCACTGTTTTTGAGCAGGTGCACTTTCCGCATGGTCCTAGCGCCTGCATACCTGCCTTTTTATTTTTTTTTACCTTAAAATGTGTGGGTGGGGGGGACACTTTTGAGGGGGCACGGGGTCCCACTGGGGGGGCGCCCCCCAATATAATGGTAGGGGAAACACTGGTATTTCTGGGATCAAAACAACTTTTAAAACACTGTATTTAGCTTTAAAAGCATTTTTACTATTACAGCCAAAAAACACACATGGCCTTTGGCATGTCTCATTCATCTCATTATCTCTAGCCGCTTTATCCTGTTCTACAGGGTTGCAGGCAAGCTGGAGCCTATCCCAGCTGACTACGGGCGAAAGGCGGGGTACACCCTGGACAAGTCGCCAGGTCATCACAGGGCTGACACATAGACACAGACAACCATTCACACTCACATTCACACCTACGGTCAATTTAGAGTCACCAGTTAACCTAACCTGCATGTCTTTGGACGAAACTGGAGCACCCAGAGAAAACCCACGCGGACACGGGGAGAACATGCAGACTCCACACAGAAAGGTCCTCGCTGGCCACGGGGCTCAAACCCAGAACCTTCTTGCTGTGAGGCGACAACGCTAACCACTACACCACCGCGCCACCCCCTTTGGCATGTTCCAGCCAAAAATATTGCATGATCAAAATTTCAGTCCATTCCTGTTGTATTACTTTGCACCCAAGACAACATTCAGTGGATTTTCACTGGATGAACAGCATTGTCTCTTCGTGAAAGAATTTGTGATTGTGCATGCCTGGACAGTTTTCCCCTGTGCATAGAACATTGGGAGCTGTGAAGTAACCTCAGAGGTGAGTGTTCTGTTGGGAAGTTTTGAGCCTTCAGGTTCTGTACTTTTTGTAGTGGACTGTCTTTTTTAGAATCTGTCTCTCTGTCTGCCTTTGCACATCTTGCTATCCAAATCTGAACATTTCAGTAGCCATACAGCCTTACTACCCAGTAACCAGGCTGTAGGATCACATCTACATAAGATTTATTAAGTAATGATATGCAGCAGAATGTAAGTACAGCCATGTTCACCTCAAATTTGAAACATGGCCAGAATTCCTCTTGTGTAAATTTCAATGGAGGCATTGTGCTGCTTGACCATGAAACTTTGCCTATTCCATCACTTAATATGGAATTTAATGTTCAAGTTGTGCATGACTCGTACCCATTTTAATTATTTTTGTCCCGAGTAAATATTCGGACCCAGTGAGATGGGAAACATAGGGCCCAAGTTATCCTGGAATTTTGCTGTAGGTCCTGTAAGTTGTGAGGTGGGGACTCCGTGGATCAGACTTGGTTGTCCAGCGCATCCTACAGATGCTCGATCTGATTGACATCTGGGGAATTTGGAGGCCAAGTCAACACCCTGAACTCTTTGTCATGTAGCAGGGCACATTATCCTGCTGAAAGAGGCCATCGTCATTAGGGAATACTGTTGCCATGAAGGGGTTTACTTGGTCTGCAGCAGTGTTTAGGTAGGTGGTACATGTCAAAGTAACATCCATATGAATGCCAGGACTCAAGGTTTCCCAGCAGGACATTGCCCAGAGCATCACACTGACTCCACCAGTGTAAGTTCTGCCACAATAAACTTGTGGAGTTTTAGATCTTAGATATAAGGGCTCCTTTGTGGCTCGCTGTGGCACTTTCACACCTATTTGTCTGTATGCTGAATCCAAATCAGAGTGGAATCCATGTTTTCGCTCTTGGATTTGGTATAATTTCATGCTGCACATAATTAAATAAACCAGATGAGCATTTAATTGGTCAGAAAAATGGAAAACAAATCTTTGCCAAGTGCACAGAATCATCTGAACCAAAAACATGAGACTGATGCTCAATAAATTGCAGTGTAATTATATATCAATAGCTCATCTGACCATAAGGCCGATGAGCTGTTACCGTGACGTGCCATCCATCATCCACAATTCAGTTAAATCGTATCTCCTCCGTCAGTTCTCCGTGGGTTTCCGTTCCGATTGTTTTGTTTGAAAGAACTCATCACTCCGCACAAAACTTGGTTGTTGTTTTGTCAGATTTTTTGCTAACGAGTTCCTAATTAGGCCAGATGAATTAATTTTCCAGGCCTCTCACTAGAATTTTATCCTCTCTCTCATTTTTCATCTGATTTCAGTTCTGATCGATGTTTTGGATAGATCTTCCCTTGAGGAACAAAACTTGGTCGTTTGCTGATTTTCCTGTTGTAAACAACTTGTTTACAATTTTGTTTATTTTCAGTTAAATCATGTCTCCTCCCTGAATTCTCAATAGATTTCAGTTCTGATTGTTTTGTTTGAAAGAACTCATCCTTCTGCACAACACTCGGTCATTGTATTGTCAAATTCTGGTAACGAACTTCTAATTAGGTCACCTTCACGAGTTTTCAGACTTTTCACTAGAATTGTATCTCCTCTCGCAGTTCTCATCCAGTTCCAGTTCTGATCGATGTTTTCGGTCAATCGTCCCTCGGGGAACAAAACTTGTTCATTTGTTTTTTGTTGATTTTCTTGTTGTGAACAATTTGTTTACAACTTTGTTTATTTTCAGTTAAATCGTGTCTCCTCCCTCAGTTCTCAATGGATTTCAGTTCTTTGTTTTATTTGAAAGAACTGAATCTTCTGCACAAAACTTGGTCAAAAAAACATTTTTTTTTTTTGCTGACAAATTAGTAATTAGGTCAGCTTAACACATTTTCTTCTGACTAGAATTGCATCTCCTCTCTCATTTGTCATGCAAATTCAGCTCTGAACGATGTTTTGCGTAGATCTTCCTATGAGGAACAAAATTTAGTCCTTTGTTGATTTTCCTGTTGTGAACAATTAGTCGTGGAGGTTGCTCCTCTCACATTGTCACATTTCAGCTCTGCGTGATGTTTTGGTCGTCATGATTGTTTTGATGGCAGGCCAGATGAGCTACTACATCCTTGACGTTCTGGTGTACACTACTGTTCAAAGGTTTGGGGTCACCCAGACAATTTTGTGTTTTCCATGAAAAGTCACACTTTTATTTACCACCATAAGTTGTAAAATGAATAGAAAATATAGTCGAGACATTTTTCTGGCCATTTTGAGCATTTAATCGACCCCACAAATGTGATGCTCCAGAAACTCAATCTGCTCAAAGGAAGGTCAGTTTTATAGCTTCTCTAAAGAGCTCAACTGTTTTCAGCTGTGCTAACATGATTGTACAAGGGTTTTCTAATCATCCATTAGCCTTCTGAGGCAATGAGCAAACACATTGTACCATTAGAACACTGGAGTGATAGTTGCTGGAAATGGGCCTCTATACACCTATGGAGATATTGCACCAAAAACCAGACATTTGCAGCTAGAATAGTCATTTACCACATTAGCAATGTATAGAGTAGGGGTGGGCAAAATTATCGATACGACGATATATCGCGATACTTTGTCTTCCGATTCAATATCGATACTCAAAATTTGAATATCGATATTTTTTCAAATAATAAATCATGTTTCAGACGGGTTGTAAATCCAGTACGACTTCTGCACCTCCGCTCCGCAAGGTGTCGCTGTGCCGCTACCTCACTTCAAGGCACTCCTCGTCTTCTCTTTTTTTCCCGGTGGTTGCAGTGAGGAAAAAAAAACAAGCAAGCATGGCTGTTAATGTAAACCTAGAGACACCGCCGAACTTTAAGGCAGATGTTTGGAGGCACTTTGGATTCCAAAGGAAAGGAGAAAAAAAAAACAGTGAGCTGGACAAAGAGTACTCACTTTGCAAAACCTGTTTCGCTCCAATTAGATATTCAGGTAACACAACAAACTTGCAAACTTACTTAGCACGACACCACCCCGACATATTAGCTCAGCCGGAGCCACCGAAACCCGACCTGAAGCAAACTACACTGGACAGCGCCAAAGTCCTCCCGTCTACTTCAGTGATGTGTGACTTACTGTAACTGTGAACTTAATTTTATCATTTAAGACCAAAGGCAAGAAGCTGCACTTTATTTTGCATTTTCAGTTTTAGTGTGTGTGAGACACTGCATTTTATTTTGAGTATTTACTCAAAGTTCAGAAGAAACGTGATTCACTGAGGTTTCAATTCAGTTTCAGTGTGTGAACACTGACCCACACTGCACTTCGTTTCATAATTGTGCTCAGGGAGACTAAGATGCACACTGCACTTTTCAATGTGTTCCAGACAGTGTGTTGTTCCTGCAAATATGTTGTAACTTGCGCTTGTATAGTTACAATAAAATGGCATGGATAATTAGAATTACATTGTTTTGACTCAGTTTGTCCCATGAATTATCACTATCATCTGATGTACATACAACTCGGATTTTAAGATGCATAATGCGTTTACATTTTTCAATGAACTATGTAGAATATCGCAATATATCGCAGTATCGTATCGTGACTCAAGTATCGTGATGCGTATCGTATCGTGAGGTCCTTGGCAATACCCACCCCTAGTATAGAGTGTATTTCTGATTAGTTTAAAGTGATCTTCATTGAAAAGAACAGTGCTTTTCTTTCAAAAATAAGGAAATTTCAAAGTGACCCCAAACTTTTGAACGGTAGTGTATATATAACATTTTAAACATGATGTGTATCATCCAATATTTATTATCTCTTTTGCTTCATCAGTACAAATATACAGAGCCCCTGGCACTACTGCAGTATTTCGGATTAGTTGTTGTCTCGCGGCAGTTTACCAGCTCACATATCCCAGAAAACTCCTATTAAATCCACAGTACATTTTGCTTCACTTTTCTCAGTTGGACTGATGCTCTCGGACCTGTTTGTGATTCCTGTGTTCTCGCCTGCCTAATTTTTATTCAGACGATATATTGCACCTCAGTGAACTCTCCTGCTGTAGGACACTGATAGTTCTGCACAAAACAACATTTTTCTACATTATTAAAACGATCTTGTTAGAAAATTCTTCCAGCATAAAAAATAAGAGGAAGCACATTTTCATAGTCGACCATTATTGTCAGAAAACTCCTCTCGTATTCAGATATATGCACAAGCATGAACTGAGCACTCCCTCCTCCATGTTGGTTTTTCTCACCATTCCTTCACATTGCCTGACAGGTCGATTGATCAAATACGAATAACATCACTTGCTGCTTTTTTCCCCTGAAAAGTAAAATTTTTACTTGACTTTAACACTCCACTGTGACCAAACAAAGCCAGCAGCACTTATGTTTCTCACAGGGCTATAAAATGCTTGCTGGTGTTTGAGGAGAAAAGCGTGAAAGCAGCTTAGTTACCCTTCAGAAAAACTTTGATTTCTTTGAAACGTTCACAATCTATTTGCAAAACTAATCCACTAATTTACTTTATTCTGTCCACATTCATTGGATATGAACAATCGCACGCTCTGATTGGTTGCTCTACTATGAGGATATCAGCTCATATACTGTGAGTAGAGAAAAACAAAAAAAGCAGTGTGTTGCTGAACCACCTGAGGACGAAATAAAAACTTTACTCGAAAACAAAACTCCCAAAATTGTTTAGTATTTAAAAGAAACAGAAATAGCAAAAAGAATAAAAAAAATTTTCTCCCCCAGTATCGCCTGTTCCACACTCCAGCCCAGACGGTGGCGGTAATGCAGCTTTAAGTTGGTTTACCAACTGCCAAAAAAACCCTAAAGAAGAAGAAAAAGAAAAAACCCAAAAATACAAAAAAAAGCAACAAAATATGGAATAAAAGTATTTGATGGTCAGAACTCTACAACTAGGATATCAGCTCATATACCATGAGTAGAGAAAAACAAAATGGTGGTGCGTTTTGCTGAACCAACCGAGAACAAAATAAAAACTCGACTCGAAAACAAAACCCCCAAAAATACAAAAAAAGGCAACAAAATATGGATTATAAGTATTTGATGGTAAGAACGTCTCTTTTTTTATCTTTCAAGAATTATTATTATTATTATTATTATTATTATTATTATCGCATTTTCCACAAATTGCTACTGTCCTTTCACTGGTTTGTTTTCATTCTAAGCGGAAATGATTCTGTCAGACGTTTTGTACAAAGTTTTTATTTATCGAATTTGCAAAAAATAAAAATCTTCTGTTTCTCAAAATCCAGTGAATGTGGATAGAATAAAACAGTTATTCCACTCAATCTCATCATACATGGCTTATAGCCAACTCGGAACTACGCGCCTCATCGGCTGTCAGCTCATGTACGACTCGATTTCGTGGAATAACTGTTAATTGTTGATTGAGTTACAAAAGATTGTTTAGTTTACCAAGAGACTAACTCTTCCAAAGTTGAACATCTTGTTTAAAAAAATGTATCCAAATCATCCGGATTGAAAACCGCATTGTCACATTTTGCTCAGTGAATAAAAAAAATGATGAGGCCCTCAAACTGACACTGTGCTTATAGAGAAAGACCGTATTTTTCCATGAGATATTGGCGCATAGCGACAAAAAGTCTGACGTGCGCACTCACCTAGCCTTAAGACATGTATGAGTGGATCTTGTTCTCACTGTGTTGGTCTCAGCGGCGGTCAGGATGAACTCCATACCATTGCTGATGCATATACATTGTCACATGTTGCCTAGCTACAGCTCGGAGAGAGGAAACGCTGTGGGATTTATGTGGTCCAGCTTTATCTCTTCTCCTCTGCTGAGATAAATCACTATATTCCCCTCAGCACACTGCCATTTTCATCATCTTCCTCTCTGTAGTATCGCTTGTTGAAAGTCAATTTCGTATTTATTTATTTGTTTTAATTCTACTTTCGTTGATTTATGACCCGGTACGCTTCATCCCGCTGTCACCCACTCTCTCCTCTCGCCACTTCTTCTGACATTTTTTAATAAATGACGACCAGCAAAGTGCTTTTTAATCATTTATTTCCCCATAGTGTTGCTCATTATTATTCCCGCTTATTTATTTATGTCCCTGTACACTTTTATGCTTATTAACCATCGTGTATCTTGAAGATTTATTGGCTGTGGTTCTTAAAACTGATATCCTTGTTACATATTTGATCATGTCTTCGATTTGCTTTAATCGCTTTATCAGTGTTTGTAGGGAAAAAACGGCTTTGGAAATGAGCAGGAGACACCACGGTATTTAAAAAAAAAAAACTTTAATGATTTCTGTGCTCACTGACAGTTCGTGTAGTTTCATGATTGACGGGGGCGTGAGCGTGATGGAGAGAAGGAAGTACATCTATTGATATATTACCCTGGTACCGGCCTTGAACAATAGTTTTGAAGGCAGTTTTCTCTTTACAAGGGTTGAATGAAAGGCTGATGTAACTTGGAATCGAATAGATGTTTTTTTTTTCTAGACAAACCAGACACAAGTTAATTGCTGTATGTGGGAACAAATGAAACTTTCCGACACCTATTTGCAATGAACAGTGAACAAAATAAATAACAACGATATAATTTTTTTCGTTTGATTCACCCTCGTACGTACATTATATTTTGCTCTTTTTCATGGTTGAAGTGTAAAGATGGGCGACGTGACCAAAATATCATCTCCTGATGCATTGCTGATCACGGTGTATCAGCTCACTAACAAGCTGTCAGCAAACCAGTAGTGCACCTGGGAAAAGTAGGGGACTTTAATCATTATTTAAAACTGAAAAGTAATAAAAAATATAAAATGTATTAAATTAATATAACATAAAATATAAATATATAAATAAATTAAAGATTCGGTTAAAAAGAAATCAGATTTTGGTGTCAGATTAGTGGCTTCCGAAGTTATTAAAAACAGTAGAAATGTTAAAAAGATATGACTGGAAAAAATGTACTGAGATACCATCCATTATCTATAACCGATTATCCTGTTCAGGGTCGCGGACAAGCTGGAGCCTATCCCAGCTGACTACGGGCGAAAGGCGGGGTACACCCTGGACAAGTCGCCAGGTCATCACAGGGCTGACACATAGACACAGACAACCATTCACACTCACATTCACACCTACGGTCAATTTAAGTCACCAGTTAACCTAACCTGCATGTTTTTGGACTGTGGGGGAAACCGGAGCACCCGGAGGAAACCCACGCGGACACGGGGAGAACATGCAAACTCCGCACAGAAAGGCCCTCGCCAGCCGCTGGGCTCAAACCCGGACCTTCTTGCTGTGAGGTGACAGTGCTAACCACTACACCATCATTCTGCCTGAAAACGTAACCTCTTCCAACAAAGTTGGCAGAGATAAACATATCAACTATAATTTCATGGCATGTTTAATGAAAGTAAACAAAAACACACACATTCTGTGGTTTTAGTTTCTGAGGCACAAAATCTAGGAATTAAAGAGACAAATTTCTAGTCATTTTATCCCTAATCTATCCCCAATGAGCAACCCTGGGGCGACGGTGGCAAGGAAAAACTCCCTCAGACGACATGAGGAAGAAACCTCGAGAGGAACCAGACTCAAAAGGGAACCCATCCTCATTTGGGTGATAACAGACAACGTGATTATAATATTTTCAACAGTTTTAACATGAAGTCAGTTTCGTTGATGTTATAAACTCTTCATTGATGGAAACTTGAGTGCAAAACTGTTCATGACAACTGCAGTCCTAAAGTTAGCAAGTCAACTGTAGTCCTCAGCCATAAAAGCATTACTGTAAGTGTCCAGAGCATCCTCCAAGTGTGACTTTCAACTGTCCACATGGGGCCGTCCTCCACAGGAGCGATGTAATGAAACTCCAGCCAGACGTACAGTGGTGCTTGAAAGTTTGTGAACCCTTTAGAATTTTCTATATTTCTGCATAAATATGACCTAAAACAACATCAGATTTTCACACAAGTCCTAAAAGTAGATAAAGAGAACCCAGTTAAACAAATGAGACAAAAATATTATGGGCGAGGATTGCCACTGCTGTGCACGGGAACGAAATTGATGTCTGTATTGTTAGACGCGTGACGTCAGACACCCTTTCGGGATCTTCCAGTTCAGCCTTGGCAGATTCCGTGAAAATCGGCTGATTTTATTGATTTTCCATTCATTTATGGCCTTTTGGATCAGCCATGGTTTGAAAACACACAGTCAGTCAAGATAATGATTGTTGCTTTGTACAAGGAAAAAAAGTGGTGTTTAGGGACATTACATTCACTTTAAGCTGTCGCTGAAATATAGTCAGCTTTTTCCGCAGGTCTATCGGCTCTGCTGCAGTTTTTTTTTTCCCCAAGTCCTCTGTTCAGTCGACTGAAATATACTATATTACCAAAAGGGTGGCCTGGTGCTGCAGTGGTTAGTGCTGTCACCTCACAGCAAGAATGTTCTGGGTTCGAGCCTCATGGCCAACAGGGGCCTTTCTGTGTGGAGTTTGCTCCAGGTGCTCCGGTCTCCTCCACAGTTCAAAGACATGCAGATTAGGTAAAATACCCAATGCACAAGCCAGTGCGTACTTAGTTCTGGTTGCAAGCCCAGATAGATTGATGGAAGATTGATTAAAAACCTATGCCAAATTAAACAGGCAAATCATGAGGATCCGCTGTGGCGACCCCTAACGGGAGCTGCCGAAAGAAGATGACATTACATGACCAAAAGTTTGTGGACACCACTACCTCACACCCATATGTGGGTCTTCACCAAACTGTTGCCACAATGTCAGAAACACACTGTGACGGAGTGCCCGTCACTACAGTTGAGTATGCACTCTGACTGCCATACCAATGAGCCTGGCTCTTTGGTGCTGTGGTCAGGGTGCAGGTTTGGCATCCTGTAGACCTGCGTTCAAGGCAGGATAAGGTGACTGTTCTCTCACTTCGCTACAGATAGCATCTGGGAGGCCATTGGAGGTGGGCCCTGTGTGTGAGCTGTAAGAGGGACCCCCAGGATAGGTGGCCCCTGTGCGAGGGACCCCAAAGATGGGTGAAGCACGAGTGTGTGGGGCACCCTGGTATGGGAGAAATGCGAAAGGGGAGGGCAGTGTGACGGAGTGCCTGTCACTACAGTTGAGTATGTGGTCTGACTGCCATACCAACGAGCCTGGCTCTTTGGTGTTGTGGTCAAGGTGCAGGTTTGGCATCCTGTAGATCTGGGTTCAAGGCAGGATAAGGTGACTGTTCTCTCCCTTTGCTACACACACCAATGTCTTTCTATGCTGTAGCATTAAAATTTCCCTTCACTGGAGCTAAGAGGCCCAAACCTGTTCCAGCACGACAATGTCCCTGTGCACAAAGCAAACTCCATGAAGGCACAGTGTGTCAAGGTTGATCTGGAAGAACTCAAGTATCTTGCACAGATCCCTGACCTCAACCCCACTTGAACACCTTTGGGATGAACTGAAACACCGACTGCGCCCCAGACGACCTCAACCAACATCAGACCTCACGTATTGCTGAATGGACACAAATCCCCACAGCCATGCTCCAAAATCTAGTGGAAAGCCTTCCCAGAAGAATGGAGGATATTATAACAGAAAAGAGGGACTAAATGTGAAATGGGATGTTCAACACGCACATAGTCGGTGTCCATAAACTTTTGGCCATATAGTGTAATTTGTTCCCTCAGTGGTCTGCCAGCTCCTGACCCCTGCTAATGGGTTAGTTTGTTCTCCGTATAATCGTCTTCACCACTACAATACAATTAAAAGGGGACTGATCATAAAGGAAGGGTGGGACAAGTGTCTTCATATGAGACACTGACATGCACAAAGCAGCTCCGATTGCTTCAAGTGTAACACTTTTAATCTAGTGAACATTTTTTATTTTATTTTTTATTTTATTAAGCTTCTACCTCAGATACAATAAATAAACACATTTAAAAAATGGTGGGGGTCACACAACAAAGCTAGGCTCCAATGACAGTGTGCCCTATAATAATTTAAAAAGGGGGGGGGAGATCTCATCTCATCTCATTATCTATAGCCGCTTTATCCTGTTCTACAGGGTCGCAGGCAAGCTGGAGCCTATCCCAGCTGACTACAGGCGAAAGGCGGGGCACACCCTGGACAAGTCGCCAGGTCATCACAGGGCTGACACATAAACACAGACAACCATTCACACTCACATTCACACCTACGGTCAATTTAGAGTCACCAGTTAACCTAACCTGCATGTCTTTGGACTGTGGGGGAAACCGGAGCACCCGGAGGAAACCCACGCGGACACGGGGAGAACATGCAAACTCCTCACAGAAAGGCCCTCGTCGGCCACGGGGCTCGAACCCGGACCTTCTTGCCGTGAGGCAACAGTGCTAACCACTACACCACCTTGCCGCCCTGGGGAGAAGATGCATATACATATTAATAGAACTAAATAATAAATATAAACACATCATCACATCACATCACAAAAAAAAACATATAAATGAAACTAAATAATAATAATCTTTACTTAATTGATATTCAAAAGATCATTCAGCAGAAGCCTAAAAAATATTCACCTCACAGAAACGTGCTTGTGGATACCACGAATTAAAATACAGTATATTCTAAAAATCTCATAACATTCTGAAAAAGGAAAATATTTCTCTTGAAATGAAAACATTGGATTAATTTGAACAAAACAAGAAGTAGGAGGTGGAGGAAAGCAGTGTGTTGTAACGCTGTCAGCACAGAACCCTGTCTCCCAGCGAGCACACTGAAGAAAGTGCTTTATATGGATTAATTTTCCCAGGTGATGATAATTGCATTCTCGGCTTCCTCGTTCCCGAACTACAGTGCACATGTCATATATTATTCCTCGGCTGGTTTGGTTCCTCCTTGTTTACCCAGAACTGGCTGAGGAGAGACCATTAAACAACTGCTCATTATTATACAGCTTGACACCATTTAAAAAAAAAAAAAGGATTTTTAATTTCATGTTTGTGTTTCGAGACCTCTTGAACACCCTGTCTGCACAGTATTGGTGAAGAAATTGTTTTGATTAATTACAGACTGTTCATTTAGGGGAAATGGAACTCATGGAATAAGTGGTGCATGAAGTTTTTGTGATTGATTTTGGATCACGGATTCCTGGCTTGATAACCTTTTGTTTACCTTGTACTTAGTTTAAAATGCTATGATTTTTCATTTTAGTTTGCTTTATTATTATTATTATTATTATCTCATCTCATCTCATTATCTCTAGCCGCTTTATCCTGTTCTACAGGGTCGCAGGCAGGCTGGAGCCTATCCCAGCTGACTACGGGCGAAAGGCGGGGTACACCCTGGACAAGTCGCCAGGTCATCACAGGGCTGACACATAGACACAAACAACCATTCACACTCACATTCACACCTACGGTCAATTTAGAGCCACCAGTTAACCTAACCTGCACGTCTTTGGACTGTGGGGGAAACCGGAGCACCCGGAGGAAACCCACGTGGACACGGGGAGAACATGCAAACTCCGCACAGAAAGGCCCTCGCCGGCCACGGGGCTCAAACCCGGACCTTCTTGCTGTGAGGCGACAGCGCTAACCACTACACCACCGTGCCGCCCTATTATTATTATTAGTAGTAGTAGTAGTAGTTTGTATTTTAGTTTTAGAGGTCCTAATTGAGTACCAAGTTGTCATCCAGATCAGCACTTCCTGTTTTCCTCAGTAAATCCCGGTTGAGAAAGGCTGGTGTAGAACAATACTGAAGACATCAAAACTATGAAGGAAAATATGGAGCATATATGGAATTATGTGGTAAAGAAAAAAGTGTAAAAAAAACAAAAGACGTTTCATATTTTAGATTCTTCAAAGTAGCCACTGTTTACCTTGATGGCGCTTTACACACTATTGGCATTATCTTAACCAGCTTCATGAGGTCGTCACCCGAAATGCTTTTCAATTAACAGGTGCCTCGTTAAAAGTTAATTAGTGCAATTTCTTGCCTTCTTAATGCGTTTCAAATCAAACAGTAAATAGTAAATAATAAAAATGCTATTAAAACTAAATAGCCCAATTGCATAACTGTAGTAATCCATATTATGTCAAGAACCGCTCAGCTAAGTAAAGAGAAACGACATCCATCATTACTTTAAGATGTGAAGAAGTGTCTTTTAATTAATAAAAATAAAGGAAAAACATTGAATTAGAAGGCGTGTCCAAACTTTGGACTGGTATTGTGTATGGCTGAACTGTTTTCTGTATATACTGTAGTTCTGAACACATTCCTGAATTGGAGAAAATACATTTCTCTTTTTTATGTACTTCATTACTGGCATTTAGCAGACGCTCTTATCCTGAGTGATATACAACATACCCAGAGCAGCCTGGGGAGCAGTTGAGGGTTAGGTGCCTTGCTGAAAGGCACTTCAGCCCTTCCTACTGGTCCAGGGAATCAAACCAACAACCTTTTGATCCCAAAGCTGCTTCTCTAACCATTAGGCCAGGGCTTCCTCTACTAGAAGTAAAGTTCTAGTATTTTATAAGCTGCTTACCCCCACAAGTGAAACAGGAGTGAAAAGTAGAAAAGATTTAATTCCTTGGTATCTGATTGCAAACTAAAACAATTAGACTTATGTCTGTTTAACTATTGCACGCAACTTGATCAAAACCTTATGTTCATATGACGTTTGTAGGAAGAGAAGGTGAGATATATAGAGGATATTACACGGTTACTTTGAATGATGAAAATAAACTTCATATCTTCAAGCCAACATGTGATTTTATTTTTATTATAGCGACACATTCACGAACAAAAAGTACCCAAATTTGTCAAAACAATTCAGCGATTTCCTCACAAGTGACGTATGCCACGGTTTTGGTTCTTTGTGTCCCAGATGTAGCTCGAATGAAAAATATGAGTGGTGTATTTCCCAGTAAAACACTCGTGTCCATATAATATATGTATTTATGGGTTCTTACAGTTTTTGCACTACAGAAACTGGAAGTCTTTCAAAATCACATAATGTGACTTATGACTAACCACAAACTCTCAGACCATGTCAAAATTGAAGATCTTCGACAAACAAGTCAAGTCAAGTTTGTTTGTATAGCGCTTTTAACAATAGACATTGTTCCAAAGCAGCTTTACAGAATCAATAACCCAATTGTCACCAATCACCAGAGGTGGAAAAAGTACTGAAAAATTGTAATTAAGTAAAAGTATCTTTACTTTGCTTAAATTCTACTCAGGTAAAAGTAAAAGTACCCATCTAAAAATCTGCTCGAGTAAAAGTAAAAAAGCACTCAATTTAAAATGTACTTTGAGTAAAAGTTACTTAGTTACTTTCAATTATTTGATGTAAAAAAAGAAAGGACAAGTCATAAATCAAATTGTTTTTAATGAACTATTAGTCCACATAATAACCTTTCAGGCAGTATAATGTATAAAGCTTTGTTTGGACTACCCCATAAAACATTTTCAAGTACAAGTGGCATAACTTGTAAATTCTATCATCCATTTTTTTCTTTACTGACAAGCGCCTGCTATTTTTATGCATATATCAAGCGCCTGCTATTTTTATGCATATTATATATATATATATATATATATATATATATATATATATATATTAATGTATATATGTGTGTATATACACAGTCTACCTGTAATGTGCAATTTTTCCGAGCCTCTCAATAAGGCAATTTTTCTATACTTTTTCACGGTGGCGTCAACAAGATCTGTTTGAAAAGCATGATTAATGGAAAAAGAAACAGGGGTCGGCAACCTAAGAGATGGAGAGATAACGTCACAGCATGGACAGGTCTTGATATAAATTCCCTGAACGCTCTTGCCAAAGATCGAGATCTATAGAAGCAACTATCTCATGTTAGTGCGCATTCTGTCGCAGGCGGAGATAGTGGTTAATGATGACAGTTGATGTGTCTAAGGTATGTTATAGGCAGAAAAGCACCATTTTGGACCAAACCTGATGACTTTTTGTGACATCCGACAGATTTTTGCAGACGTATAAAAACATACAGTTATGGTCAGACGTTTACAGACAGTGACATGAATGTCATCTTGGATATGAATGTCATGGTAATATTTGGGCTTTCAGTAATTTCTTTGAAGTGTTCTTTTCCTGTGGCAGAATGATTGTACAGCATACATCTTTAATTAAAAAAAAAAAAACACTCGAATTTGGTGCACAAGTTTTAATTTTCTTTGGGTTTTCTGAAATCAACACAGGGTCAAAGTTATACATACAGGGTCAAAAATATACATACAGCACACCTAATATTTGGGTAAAATTTCTCTTTGCAAGATTCACCTTGACCAAACATTTTTGTTTACCATGAACAAGCTTCTGGCAGAATTCTGGTTGGATATTTCACGACTCTTCATGGTAGAATTGGTAGAGTTCAATTAAATTTGGTTTTTTTTCTTGGCATGGACTCGACTTATAAGCACGGTCAATATATTTTCAATAGGGTTGAAATCAGGACTTGTTTTAAGCTTAATATTAGCCTGCTTTATCCTCCACAATCAGCTCTGATATGTGTTTGGGTTCATTGTCCTGTTGTAACTCCCAAGTCGTGTTCAAGTTTCTGATGGTTTATGCTGAAGAATTCTGAGGTAGTCCTCCTTCTTCATTATTCCATCCACTTTGTGCAATGAACCAGTTCCACTGGCAACAAAACAGCCCCAGAGCATGATGATCCTACCACCACCACCAGCTGGTACGGTGTCCCTCTGTACATGGTGGTCATTGTGGCCAAACAACTCAATCTTTGTCTCATCTGACCATACAGCTATCCTCCAGAAGGCTTTCTCTTTGTCCGTGTGTTCAGCTTCAAACTTGAGTTAAGCTTGAAGGTATCAATTTTGGAGCAGGGGGTTATTTCTTGGATCGCAGCCTCTTAGTCCATGGTGATCTGAACTGTAGACAGTGATCCACCAGCTTCCAGTTCATGGCAGGGCTGTGCCATGGTGGTTCCCAGGTTGTTCCTGACCATCCAAACCAATTTCCTTTCAGCTGAGGGTGAGTTTGGGTTTTCTTGAAGCAGAGTGTCTTTGGTAAAGTGGCTACACCTCACAATAACTTGGATACAATTGTTTGAATTGATCTTGGAATTTGCAGTTGTTGTTTAGAAATGGCTCCAAGAGACATTCCGGAGTTGTGTATATCTGCGATCCTCTTTCTCAGATCTGCACTGAGCTCCTTGGACTTTCCCATTTTACTGTGTTGGCCAATCCAACGAGTGCTGTAAACAAACCCTTTTTATGAAGGCACAGAGAAGCTACCAGCTGTAGTCAATCATGATCATTAACAGGAAGTTAAGAGACCTCGGCCTTGGCAAGATAAGAGACATTTTGGAAGTTTCAGCACCTCTGAATTAATAATCTAAGTGAGCGCATGTACATTTTGACCCTGTATGTATAATTTTGACCATGTGTTGATTTCAGAAAACCCAAAGAAAATTAAAACTTGTGCACCAAATTCGAGTGTTTTTTTTTTAATTAAAGATGTATGCTGTACATTCTGCCACAGGAAAAGAACAGTTCAAAGAAATTACTGAAAGCCCAAATATTGCCATGACATTCATATCCAAGATGACGTTCATGTCATTGTATTTAAACTTCTGACCTCAACTGTATGTGGACATGTGCGATCCTGTTCTGAGTCCTAGAAGCAGGTCTGGCTATGAATAGACCTGCAGAATGAATCCCATTGGTGGCGTATTTCTCATCTTTTACCTGCGTTTGTATGGGACTTGCCTCATCTTGGACTCTTTGGTAGTATCGTGTCTGATGCAACAGTCCTGCAAATCGAATCCGCTAGCGACTGCAATTATTTTCAGCTTTGTTTAATTCACTAGACTTTCTTGAACGCCAGACTCACTGAAGCACTCGCCAACCCTTCATTAATCATATATCGCAAGCAGCTTTATTGAATTTTCAGCTATGTCACTTTCGGTAGTACACAATTTATTTTCTAGTGTTCGTTCCTCTTTTTAAGTCAGTCTGCTGCTTGGGTTCATTACTCGAGTCATGGAGTGTACTTCTCAGCTCAGGAAGTTGCATAAACCACTTCGGTGTTCAGTGACTCAAGGCAATACACAATCAAAGGAATAAACAGGAGCTCTCTAGAGACCATTACAGAGACACTCCCTTGGGATTGTTTTCTCTCTCTCTTCTTTTTTTTTTCCCCCACATCCAGCATGAGTAATTTCACCAGACCAGCTCTGAATTTCCGTGACATGGAAAGTGTGTATCGCTTGTTTATCACTTGTTTCTCCCAGACTAGTCATCCTCTATGACAACACATCAGACCTGGAATCAAAACAGACAGCGGTTTCCTCAGGTCTAAAGAACCACACTTTTGTCTACTTCCTTTAGCATCGGCTCAGAAACCCTGCGTTTGTCATCTCATTCAGAGGAAAAAAACATCGTAAACTTCTTCACGTATATTACTCTTAAGGTCTGTCGAGACCATTTGAAACCCACTGATAATTTTTTACAATTCATCATGGTTAAGATGGCAGACGTATCCTTTGCTTTCTCCGTCTCGCTCATGTTTCACTTGATCTTGGCCGTCTAGCTTTAGTGTTTTGTGTCTTGTTATTCCTGCAACTCTCTTTGTCCATGTTTTCTTTTGTATTTCTTCTCCCTTGTAGTTCTTTGAGATTTGTTCCTCATCCATGTCTGTGATGGTGGCATTTAGGGCTGTGCGATGTCCCCTTAATTGGCATCGACGATGTTTACAGTGCAAACATCGTGATGGACGATCATATCGTAGGCGGGGGGGGATTTTAATACCACGTTATTAAATATATTATTATTATTATTATTATTATTATTATTATTAAAAGTATTAGATACTCATCCGAGGCTTTGGCACGTAAAGAAAAAAAAAGCGCTAGGTGATGTGGAATATTTGGTCTTGATAACGGATATGTGGTCCAGCTGCAACATGATGCCCTATATGTCAGCTACCGTACATTATGTGGACTGAGAGTGGGCAATGCAGTCCAAATGCCTGCAGACGAGTTTCATGCCAGAGACACATTCAGCGGACAATTTAGAAGACGCATTGCGCGAGACACTTGCCGAATGGAAAATAGAGGAGAAAAAGATCGCCTGCATAACAACGGGGCGAATATTGTCACAGCCATCAGGCAGTTGAAATGGCCGTGGTTAAGTTGTTTTGGACACAATTTGAACCTGGCCATAACTAACTCGCTTGCGCAACAGAGGGCCAGTACAGACCGAGCGTTTGGAGTTTGCCGAGCAGTCAACACTGCGTTTGCGCGCAGCTGGCTTCGGAGAAATGAGCTGCTCAAAGCACAGGTGGAAACGAACCTCCCCAAGCACTCACTGATCATGGCAAGATATTAATCTGCTCTAATAATGAAAGACTAGTATTCAAACTATGAGAAGAAACTACACTTAAGCTATTACTCATTGTTTATTTACACCATATCAATTGAAGATGCGTTTCGGCCTTTAGTGCGCACTTGAACGCGCTAATTTTTCCAATTTATTAGTGTTTGAATTATTGCACCAGCTTTTAAAATCATGATTTAATATTGTTTTTTTTTTACTGTCTTTACATTTATCAGAATCACCTTCATTCTTCCATTTGGTTTGACATTATGGCTTAGAGTGGACCATTTTGTGTCTGAAAGTAGGCCTATTTACCAGATTAAAGTTATTTGACTTCTGCTGAAGTCTGCGCTTCACTGCCGTTTGGGGTGCAATATTTCCCGACTGAAGTCATTAATAGTGGCTATTTGTTTGAACAACATGACAAATTTTACATTAAAAGTATATTGTAGGCTAAAAAAATGAAGTCAAAATTTATTATTAGTAGCATACTGTATTTGTGTAACCACATGTTATGTTCACTAGCACGTCCCTGCACCATAGCCTATGTGAACAAGCGGTAATAGGATATTACTTTATAATGATTTATATAATTATGTATTTATATATAATTATGTTATATAATATATTTATATATTAAACAAAACTAACTAACTAAACTAACAAAAAACTAACTTTTTAGGTTAAATAAGCCCAGATGATACCGTATATGCATGATTATGACAGGAGGGGGCGTGGTATCACGATGGTGGTTCTCCATCGTGATGGATGACCACCATCGTCGATGGACGATGGCATCGTCTATCGGCACAGCCCTAGTGGCATTGTCAGAACGGCTCGGCGCTGAAGCAGACTTCGCTGTGGATTTGGTCGGGACATGTGGCACAGGCTTGGAGTTAGACCAAGGGTAGAAAATAAAGCTATTATTGAGCTCATCGGGCAAGTGAAAGCTCAAGTGTGCTGCCCAGGTCTGTGTTTTGGTTGCCTAGAAATGTATTTGAGCAAGTTAGCACACGTAATATACAACCCCGATTCCAAAAAAGTTGGGACAAAGTACGAATTGTAAATAAAAACGGAATGCAATGATGTGGAAGTTTCAAAATTCCATATTTTATTCAGAATAGAACATAGATGACATATCAAATGTTTAAACTGAGAAAATGTATCATTTAAAGAGAAAAATTAGGTGATTTTAAATTTCATGACAACAACACATCTCAAAAAAGTTGGGACAAGGCCATGTTTACCACTGTGAGACATCCCCTTTTCTCTTTACAACAGTCTGTAAACGTCTGGGGACTGAGGAGACAAGCTGCTCAAGTTTAGGGATAGGAATGTTAACCCATTCTTGTCTAATGTAGGATTCTAGTTGCTCAACTGTCTTAGGTCTTTTTTGTCGTATCTTCCGTTTTATGATGCGCCAAATGTTTTCTATGGGTGAAAGATCTGGACTGCAGGCTGGCCAGTTCAGTACCCGGACCCTTCTTCTACACAGCCATGATGCTGTAATTGATGCAGTATGTGGTTTGGCATCGTCATGTTGGAAAATGCAAGGTCTTCCCTGAAAGAGACGTCGTCTGGATGGGAGCACATGTTGCTCTAGAACCTTGATCTACCTTTCAGCATTGATGGTGTCTTTCCAGATGTGTAAGCTGCCCATGCCACATGCACTAATGCAACCCCATACCATCAGAGATGCAGGCTTCTGAACTGAGCGCTGATAACAACTTGGGTCATCCTTCTCCTCTTTAGTCCGAATGACACGGTGTCCCTTATTTCCATAAAGAACTTCAAATTTTGATTCGTCTGACCACAGAACAGTTTTCCACTTTGCCACAGTCCATTTTAAATGAGCCTTGGCCCAGAGAAGACGTCTGCGCTTCTGGATCAAGTTTAGATATGGCTTCTTCTTTGAACTATAGAGTTTTAGCTGGCAACGGCGGATGGCATGGTGAATTGTGTTCACAGATAATGTTCTCTGGAAATATTCCTGAGCCCATTTTGTGATTTCCAGTAGAGAAGCATGCCTGTATGTGATGCAGTGCCGTCTAAGGGCCCGAAGATCACGGGCACCCAGTATGGTTTTCCGGCTTTGACCCTTACGCACAGAGATTCTTCCAGATTCTCTGAATCTTTTGATGATATTATGCACTGTAGATGATGATGATATGTTCAAACTCTTTGCAATTTTACACCGTCGAACTCCTTTCTGATATTGCTCCACTATTTGTCGGCGCAGAATTAGGGGGATTGGTGATCCTCTTCCCATCTTTACTTCTGAGAGCCGCTGCCACTCTAAGATGCTCTTTTTATACCCAGTCATGTTAATGACCTATTGCCAATTGGCCTAATGAGTTGCAATTTGGTCCTCCAGCTGTTCCTTTTTTGTACCTTTAACTTTTCCAGCCTCTTATTGCCCCTGTCCCACTTTTTTTGAGATGTGTTGCTGTCATGAAATTTCAAATGAGCCAATATTTGGCATGACATTTCAAAATGTCTCACTTTCGACATTTGATATGTTGTCTATGTTCTATTGTGAATACAATATCAGTTTTTGAGATTTGTAAATTATTGCATTCCGTTTTTATTTACAATTTGTACTTTGTCCCAATTTTTTTGGAATCGGCGTTGTAATAAAGTTTGGCATGCTAGTTAGCTAGTTAGGGCATTAATACGAAACAAGGAGTATATGATAAAAATAATTAACAGTTATTCCACGAAATTGAGTTGTGCATGAGCTGATAGCGCCTCGTCAGCTATCACCTCATGTACGACTTGATATCGTGGAATAACTGTTTTATTCTATCCACATTCACTGGATTTTGAGAAACATAGCATTTTTATTTTTATTTTTTGCAAATTTGATAAATAAAAACTTTATCTAAAATGTCCAACAAACTCATTTCAATCAGTCAGTGTTTGTTTACATTTAGAATGTAAACAAACCGGCGAAATGACAGTAGCAATTTGTGGAAAATGCCATAATAATAATAATAATAATAATAATTTTGTATTTTTGGGGGTTTTGTTTTCGAGTAGAGTTTTTATTTTGTCCTCGGTTGGTTCAGCAACACGTGCCATCATTTTCTTTTCCCTACTCACGCTATATGAGCTGATATCCTAGTAGCCAATCAGAGCACGCTATTGCTCATGTCCAGTGAACATGGATAGAATAATAATAATAATAATAATAATTGGCCAGCGTTACTCTGTAGCCTGTATGTGCGTTAGTTTGTGTTTGTTTTGACTCTTCTGCATGCCACAATGACAAACCCCAAACCTCATGCGTTACCTGCTGTAACGACAAGTGGGCTTATTTTTTAAGTTTTCAGAGATGGACTATGAAAGAGCGCTAGGATTTGAAATCATTATTCATTGTCTGGTTTAAAAAGCACATATTATGAAAAACTCACTTTTTCAGTGCTAGTGCACGTATATTTGGGCATCTGGAGCGTCCCGACCGACAAACTCGGAAATAAGATGCCTAGTCAGTTTCTTTTGTGCTGCCTGTTTCAGAAAACATGGGCTTCAACAAACCGTTCGGATTCAACTCTCCTTTCTATGTCACAAGGGGAGATTATTAGAATTACCCCCCCAATCTGAGTATTTCAGCCCTGTGATGACCTGGTGACTTGTCCAGGGTGTACCCCGCCTTTCGCCCGTAGTCAGCTGGGATAGGCTCCAGCTTGCCTGCGACCCTGTAGAACAGGATAAAGCGGCTACAGATAATGAGATGAGATGAGATGAGATCTGAGTATCTCCACTCATGGCTTAAGAGCTGCCTTTGGGAAAGAATATTCATGAGGAAAGTGATGCCTGATTGGCCAGCAAAAAAAAGGGGGGGAGGAGCAGCAGCTCATTAACATTTAAAGGAACAGGCCGTTTTGGGATCAGCCGTTTTGAACAGGGACGTTCAGACAGGGTGAGAAGGTGCTGTGGTGCTTTATCCTTGTGATATTTTGACCAAAGCATGTCACAGCTATTTCGTTAAGACCTCACGGAGCTGTGTGAACTTGTGGGAAAGGCGTATAATATGTCACCTTTAAATAAATGATCAGAATGCAGGAACAAACTCGCCTCATAAAACAGATACGCATCTGCTTTTGGATAGTGGCCATGTTTAGGTTGTTCCTCACAGGCAAGCAGCCAGAGTGCACCTGAACATGGATGCCAAACTGCCGTCAGCTCTGTCCTCTGCAAATCCATCGATCAGTAGGGATTTTGAAAAATGGCAATGCGGTGGTGCAGCAGGTAGCGACACTGCCTTGCTCCTGCAGTTCAGTGCCAATGCTGTGTGTGTGTAGTTTAATATGCTCTCCCAGCGTTCATATGGGTTTCCTCTAATGTCCCCAAAACAGCCTGGGAGGCTATAAATCCACTGTAATCCTGAGTAAAAAGATAAAAGTGCTTTCTTTACTACAAATGTGTGTACTGAAGAAAACTATCAAGGCAACTCAGATATTTACCTTAAAATATTACAACATGTCTTACTGCTGCACATGTGGCCTCAGGTTAGAGATACTAGGAATTTATTTATTTATTACTTTTAAAAGTCATGGACTGTAAATGCAATCCAATTGCACTCCGTGTACTCTGACTGTCGTGTATATTTTTAGCATATTGTGTCGTGTCTGGGCAGCACGGTGGTGTAGTGGTTAGCACTGTCACCTCACAGCAAGAAGGTTCTGGGTTTGAGCCCAGTGGCTGATGAGAGCCTTTCTGTACGGAGTTTTCATGTTCTCCCCGTGTCCGCGTGGGTTTCCTTCGGGTGCTCCGGTTTCCCCCACAGTCCAAAAACATGCAGGTTAGGTTAACTGGTGACTCTAAATTGACCATAGGTGTGAGTGTGAATGGTTGTCTGTGTCTATGGTGGTGTTTACATTAGACCGTATCAGCGGATCATCAGATTAACGTTTTTAAAACGATTCGCGTGCACACAGCAACGCCAATACACGATTCGCGTGCACACAGCAACGCCAATACACGGATACGCTAATCACATGACTAATTAGACGGCACGTCACATGATCCCAGTGCATATCGGGCATGCGCAAGTCACTCACCACTTGCAAGTGGAAGGATGGCAAGCGAACACCTTCTCCAGCAGATAAGCACACCTGGCTGTGATGTTCATGTTCTCACTGAATTTAAGTGCCTGAAGGAGGTAAATAAGTTGAAATGTGTAAATAAACCTCAGTGCGGCTCAGCGCTTCCTCCTGCGCTCCAAATCACTCCGCCCTGAACAGCGAGTGCCCTCTGGAGGGTGCGCACTCCGGCCCTGCGCAGCTCACAGAGCGCGCGAGTGAAGCGCACGAGCAGTGATTCGGGACTGAGCCGCAGTGTGTGTGTGATCCCAACGCCAGCGAATCAGGAAGGTGGATGTCACAGTGACGTTGTCCAATGACGACGTCAGCTAGAGCTCAGCACAGCGTTTCCGCGTTCCTCAATGTTTACACAGCACCGGATCAGATACGAACTGGGTTGAATACGTGGGCCCTGGCGGATTCAAGTTGTTCCGCCTGTGGAGTCGTTTCCTGGCGTTTTAATGTGCTCGGACAGTGCATCCGCGACGAAAACGAGACGGATACGGTCTAATGTAAACACCACCTAAGTGTCAGCCCTGTGATGACCTGGAGACTTGTCCAGGGTGTACCCCGCCTTTCGCCCGTAGTCAGCTGGGATAGTCTCCAGCTTGTCCGCGATCCTGTACAGGATAAGCAGTTACGGATAATGGATGGATGGATGGATGGATGGATGGATGGTGTTTTATTTGTATATATATGGTGTACTGTTTATATTGTTGATAGCATACATATTTATAATGTATACTGTATATTATAGATTTTGCATATTGTTGATATTATCGATATTTTATCCATCATATAGATACAAGGGTAAGTCAAAAATTTCTAAGACAAATTGAAAAAAAATCTTCATTTATGAAAATAGCCAAGCTATTTCTCTACATATCCTCCATTTAATTCTAAACACTTCTGCAAGTGGTGTTTCCATCGGAGAATTCCTTCTTTGTAGAATTCTGGGGGATGTCTTTCACACCTTTTGAAATTATAACATCTGTCTTAGAACTTTTTGACTTACCCTCGTATTGTATATTATTCTGTCCACATTCACTGGATATGAGTAATCGCGCGCTCTGATTGGCTACTTTACGACTAGGATATCAGCTCATATACCGTAAGTAGAGAAAAACAAAATGGCGGAGCGTGTTGCTGAACCAACCAAGGATGAAATAAAAACTACTTGAAAACAAAACCACACAATATACAAAAAAGCATCAAAATATAGAATGAAAGTATTTGAACGTATTGGAATATATATATATATATATATATATATATATATATATATATATATATATATATATATATATATATATATATATTTTTTTTTTTTTTTTTCCAAGAATTATTATTATAGCATTTTCCACAAATTGCTCCTGTCATTTCACTGGTTTGTTTACATTCTAAGCAGAAATTATTTTGTTGGATGTTTTGTAGAAAGTTTTTATTTATCGACTTTGCAAAAATAAAAATAAAAGTGCTGTTTCTCAAAATCCAGTGGATGTGGATAGAATAAAACAGTTATTCCACGAAATCGAGTCGTACATGGCTTATAGCCGACTATCAGCTCATGAACGACTCGATTTTGTGGAATAACTGTTAATTATAGATAAAGTTTATTAGCGATAGATATATTATAGATAGATCTTGTGTAATACAGACATTTTTGTCATATTATATATAAATATTGTATAGTATGTATATTGTATATAGTAGTTGTAATAGTTATTGTAGATTGCATATTATTATATTGTGCAATGTCTATACTGTCCACAGTGACAGTATAGACATTACACAATATAAATATTCACACTTTCCCCCCCTCTTCTCTATCGCTAGACAGACACCAACTGCCGGAACCAAATTCCTTATGTATATCAGCATATTCTGTATTTTAATAAACATTAAATAAATTTTAAACATTAAATTTTAATAAACATTGGCATTGGCCAGGTGGCACGGTGGTGTAGTGGTTAGCACTGTCGTCTTACAGCAAGAAGGTTCTGGGTTTGAGGCCGGCGAAGGCCTTTTTATGTTGAGTTTGCATGTTCACCCCGTGTCTGCGTGGGTTTCCTCCGGGTGCTCCGGTTTCCCCCACAGTCCAAAGACATGCAGGTTAGGTTAACTGGTGACTCTAAATTGACCGTAGGTGTGAATGTGAGTGTGAATGGTTGTCTGTGTCTATGTGTCAGCCCTGTGATGACCTGGTGACTTGTCCAGGGTGTACCCCGCCTTTCGCCCGTAGTCAGCTGGGATAGGCTCCAGCTTGCCTGCAACCCTGTAGAACAGGATAAAGCGGCTAGAGATAATGAGATGAGATGAAATTTTAATAAACATTGGCATTGGCCAGGTGGCACGGTGGTGTAGTGGTTAGCACTGTTGTCTTACAGCAAGAAGGTTCTGGGTTTGAGGCCGGTGAGGGCCTTTTTATGTTGAGTTTGCATGTTCTCCCCATGTCCGCGTGGGTTTCCTCCGGGTGCTCTGGTTTCCCCCACAGTCCAAAGACATGCAGGTTAGGTTAACTGGTGACTCTAAATTGACCGTAGGTGTGAATGGTTGTTTGTCTCTGTGTCAACCCTGCAATAACCTGGCGAATTGTCCAGGGTGTACCCCGCCTCTCACCCATAGTCAGCTAGGATAGGCTCCAGCTTGCCTGCGACCCTGTAGAACAGGATAAGTAGCTACAGATAATGGATGGTATTGGCCAATAAGCATAAACATGATCCTGATGATAATAAACTGGGCAAAACAGTGAAGTATCATGATTTTTTTTTTCATGTAAATTGATTTAAAAACTTCAGGTTTCATGCAATAATACAGACCAGAGAATCAAACAAATGACTCAGAATTTTTTCCTCTAAAAGTTTTTACATAGTAGTTTTTTTTTTCTCCTATCATTATTTCCGTTCAAGGAAATCCATCCATGTCCAAAATCTGGGAAAAAAAAAATCTCAATCGGTGTTTACTGAGATGCGCTGTCTGTCCATAGTGTTCACTGTGAATATACAGTGCGTGTCCATGTGCATTCTCTTTCGTATATCCAGTCACGTCTCGCTTTTAGTGGTGAAAACCCTGATATTCACTTCGCCAGTGTTTGTATCACTGGTAAGTCCTTGAGCTGGATTCACTTGGAAAATAAAAGTTGTGTGACAGAGGACAAAACAAGAGAGCCTTGATTGTGTCGAATTTGTGTGATGTGGCATGAACGAACATTTTCTTTGAATGAGAGATTACTTTGTGAAGAAATGTTCACTTCTTGAATTCGTGAAGGAGCCCAAACTCTAGTTCTCTTCAATTCGGTTGTGGGCTTTGGTTTTATTTAACAAGCAATTAGGCTACGTTCACACTGCAGGCTGAAGTGACTCAAATCCGATCTTTTCGCCCATATGTGACCTGTATCCGATCTTTTATTGACAATATGAACGACACAGATCCGATTTTTTCAAATCCGACCCAGGCCGTTTGGATATGTGGTCCTAATTCCGATTCCTATCCGCTCTTTTCATATGCGACTTCAGTCTGAACCGCCAGGTCGCATTCATCCGACTTACACGTCATCGACAAGCCACAAACGTCACTATTCTGCGCTGAAGTAGGCGGCGGGTCTCTCAAAAAAAGTTACAACATGGCGCATAATCACGGGCGCAGATAGAGGGTGGGACTCGTCCCACCCAGATTTAAATTCACCTCGTTCGGTCCCCCCCACTTATAGGGAGGAAAAAACGTCTATGCTGTCTTTCTTTGCATAAGGCAAACCTCACGGAAAAATCAAAAGACTAATTACCATTCGGTTTATTGAGGTGCACGGCAGTGTATACATAGTTGCAACAACTCACATAAAACAAAACAAAGACTGATATTCGGTTGGTTGAGCTGCGCAGACTGCACAGGTTGCGAGCTCGAGCTTGGTTGCTATGGTTACTAACAACAAGTTTGACAGGCATATCGGGGTTGGGGTTGGTTTGCTGGCAGCTTTGTCCCCCCCAGTTTTTTGTCCCTCCCAGTTCAAAAAACGTATCTGCGCCCCTGCGCATGACATCAATGCGAGGGACGCTTCGGGCTGTGAAGGTTCTGAATCTTCTCAATGGAAGGACGCAGAGGTTAGGGAGCTGATTTCCATTTGGGGGGATGCAGCTATTCAAGCTAGATTGGATGGGTCATACCGCAACCGGGCGGTTTTACTTCCGTAAACACTGGCCATGCTCACTGCGTGTGACGTCGTCGTATCCTGCAATGCGCATGCGGAACACTTTTAGGTCGCTTTTCGTTCATACTGAGGATCACATACAAGTCGCATATATTTGTTAATGTGAACGACCTCACAAAAAAATCGGATTTCACAAAAAAATCGGAATTGAGCATTAAGCCTTGCAGTGTGAATGTAGCGTTAGACAGCAGTTCAGAACTGCGCCTGCATCCTTCCTTCCTTCCTTCCTTCCTTCCTTCCTTCCTTCCTTCCTATCTATCTATCTATCTATCTATCTATCTATCTATCTATCTATCTATCTATCTATCTATCTATCTATCGTCTTTTGCCAAGATGCAAATTATTTCTTTTTTTTGCGTGTATGCGTGTGCTTGTGTTCATTGTAATTCAAATGCAAAAAGGCATTTTATCAGCAGCACTAATGAGATGAGAAAGTCTTGTGTGTTTGTGTAAGAGGTTTCATAAGTTTTAAAGTGAGTTAAACTCATGTTTGTTCCTTCTGCAGCCTTACAATGCTACTGTCACCGCTGCCCGAACTCGACATGCTTCACGGACGGTCTGTGCTACTTCGCCACCACCAGGTCAGGCAGCGTGACCAAGGACGATAGCTGGTGCATCAGCGACAATGAGCTGATCCCACGCGACCGGCCCTTCGTCTGCGCACCGTCCTCCAGAGACAACACAGGCGTCTACCCCATGTGCTGCAACACGGACTTGTGCAACAAGAATCCCAAGATCGTCATACCAGGTCAGGACACACTAAACGTACCTGTCACTGCCAGCCCTAATCATTATTTTTAGGGGTCCAAGCATGGACTGGTGAAACCGTATTGTATTTGTTCGGATTTTACTTCTTACTATTATTCTGATTATCTGCTGAAACCAATCATGAAGATCAGAGACGATGAGACGTGAAACATGGTCGAAAAGTAGTACTTCGTCCCCCTGCTCAGGCGAGATAGATAGGTCCAATCAGCCTAATAGTGACCCCGCCCACTAATTTCCACCATGTTGGATTTTTTGCTCATTTGCCTAATATGCCAAACATACTTGTACAATCTAGTTTGAGGATTTGTGGCCTCTCTTCATAACTTTGGTCTCAAGCTATTCAGCAACGTGTGAAAATACTTTAAAGTGTTAATATTTTAAACAATATGGCCGCCAAATGTCAATCGGAGCTGGTCTACTCAAATAGCAATAATTCATTATTGGTAATATGGATTTGAATCAATCCTGAATGGTGTGTACATGCACATTCTGAATAACTCTGCAGCGTGGCCATTGAAAGGACGTGGAGTTAAGTTAAGGTGTTTCTCAGAAACCAACAATTTCTTCAATTGAGCTGGAATCTGGTGTGCTGCATCACTCTGCTGATCTGTAACCGGATTTTTAACGGTCACTGAGTCAATCAACTTTCACGCATTAATGATATCATTGAGCTGTTATCACCTGATAAGTATTTTCATCTGAGGTTTCCTTATTGTTCTGTGCGACTTGGCTACACTTTATGCGACGAGCGCTTGGACCCTGCTGAGCGCCGCTTGCAACTATCCTTAGGATTTGTTATTATTCAAACTGTCCTGTGCAGCAGATCACAGTCAGAGATGTCCACAAGCGCCAGCGACCGGCGGGTTTCTCCGCCTACACAGACTACACTAGTCTACGTGGGCTACTCGATCCCAGAAAAAAACAACAACTTGCCTTTCAATGTTCAAGTGATTTATATCATCTCTGTTGTCCATAATTTGCTGCAAATCCAATTATTCCATCGTGAAATTGTCTTCGATTCGGGTCTAACATGACTGGAAGTGACGCCATATTTGTTGATCGATTCTTGTGCTCTGATTGGCTGAGCCGGATCACATGACCATGCCATAGTGTATGTAGTCATGTTACAGAGCCAGGCAGCGTACTACAGAGGGTAAGTGAGAAATCCAAACATGCATATCTGGAGGGAAATTTTATACATATTTTGCAAGTATTTTACAGGGAAATGGTGAGTAATTTAGTAGCTCAGAATGCACCAGAAGGCACGTAAATTTCAAAATTTTCTCTGGGGGCATGCCGCCACAAATTCTAGAGCCGCCTACTCCTTTCTTTTAGCCGGCTACTTCAGATTTTCTGGAGAACCCTGCACACTGAACTGACCCAAGCCCAAAACCCGAACCCCAGAGATGTAATGGGAAGTCAAATTAGGCACATTCAAAATTTTGTATTTTTTTGCTTCCACTTTGGTTAAACAAATCTAATCTAATTAGCAGCAGTCTGTGACTTGCTTGGCGGACTCTGGGTACATTTTGTGCATGCTTCTGTCTCTCTCATTTGGTAAAGGTCAGAGCTAAAAGTGCAGGAAAAAGCTGACCTGAGTTACTGGCGTGTTCTCTGGTCTATAGCCGACTGTGGCACCTGGAATGAAAAACATTTCCATCACACGGGGTGTTAACTGAACTCACTGCATCCACACACACACACACACACACACACTCATTCTTTCTGTCTGTTCTGCAAGAACTCGATAATTAAGTTCTTACTGTGATCACATGCTGGAAAGAAAAGCCCTGCATGGACTTCATTTGTAACATTTATATTTCCAGAAGTCTACATTTTATAGAGGGCTAGGATGTGATCACAGTCATATCCTCACGCTGGTATGAGTAGCTCAGTGTTTGAGAATACTGTCAGCTAAAACCTTGTTAGAGAGCAAATCAATACAAGTGAGGGTTTGTAAGAGCTTGTTTAACTGCTTAGTGAAGAGGGAGGACTTTAGTCTTCGATTGAAGACACACAGTGACTCAGCTGTTCGAACAGCCAGGGAAAGTTCAGCACCAGGACACAGAAGCAGAAGAAACTACATGCGTGTCTTCCTCAGAGACGTGATGTATGAAGTATAGATGCGAGAGGTTTGAAGGGAATGTGCTACAAAAGCAGATTTGACCTGCCACAGCGATACAGGAAAACCTGTAAACTGTACTTTGCTGCTTTCTCAGCTACATCAGTGATCAAACCAAATGTGGATACAAGTCACATAAAAATTTTTTTTTACTGAAATATAAAAGAATGGAGGACCATTTGTTGCTGGTCGTGGATACTTTTGCTGTGTAGATGGACTCGACATACAAATCAACAAACCTCAGCCAATAGAAAACAAGAAGGAAGGCGGGACTGTGGGCTTTCATTTGGTAGAAAACGGAGTTACAGCTAACTAGCTACCTGATTTTGCTCTTTCATAGTCACTGAATAAAAAGACTTTATTCAGATGGATCAGATGTAGTTAAAAGTTTCAAAAGGTTGAATTTGCACGCTCTGAAGTTTGGACACAATGTACGTACTAGCAGTCTTGCATGATTTTGCAAAAAAAGTTGACTCACAGAGGTTGTTATCATAATTCAAGTCAAGTTTGTTTGTATCGCGCTTTTAACAATAAACATTGTAGCAAAGCAGCTTTACAGAACTTGAACGACTTAAAATATGAGCTAATTTTATCCGTAATCTATCCCCAACGAGCAAGCCTGTGGCGACGGTGGCAAGGAAAAACTCCCTCAGACGACATGAGGAAGAAACCTCGAGAGGAACCAGACTCAAAAGGGAACCCATCCTCATTTGGGCAACAACAGACAACATGACTATAACATTAACAGTCCTAACATAAAGTCAGCTTCGTTGACGCTATAAACCCCCCACCGATGGAAACCCGAGCGCAAAACCGTTCATGACAACCGCAGTCCCAAATTCAGCAAGTCAACTGCAGTCCCCAGCCACAAAAGCACCACCGCAAGAGTCCAGAGCGTCCTCCAGGCGCGACCCCCAACTGTCCACATGGGGCCGCTCTCCACAGGAGCGATGCGATGAGACTCCAGCCAGATACAGGGCACCAGAATGGCTCAGGCAGGTCCGAGGAGCAGAAGAGGTCAGCATCTGGATCCCAGGACTGACCTGTAACTCAGAGGGACAGATTTGGGGGGGGGAGAGAAAACACAGGTTGTTAGGTATGCCCAATGTCACCTGAATAAGTAGGAACAGTATACATATTGCACTGAGTACAAGCAGGGACTCCGGCAACTAACTATGACAGCATAACTAAAAGGGGAGTGCCAGAAGGTAACACAGGCATGAGGGAGCCCCGGGACATAAAGCAGCAGCCACTACACCGTCAACAAACTCGAGTGAGCAAGCAAGTGGGGGACTGACAGCATCCATACATCCCAATTCTTATGGAATTTATTAATAATAATTAAGTATTATTTGCATTACTAATAATAATCTTTCATTCATTGTTTTTGTAATATGTTTTATATTAAGGTATATTTATCATCATGGCTATCAAGGCAGTAATTGCAAATTCAAATGTTTAACGAGATAAAGACTGTAACTAAAGTCACAGTAAATTGCGCTAGCTGTTACAAACCGGGATGTCTGGTCACCCAATAGATCCGGAACAGTAAGAAATAGAGAATGAATTTTAAAAAAACTGATTGTGGAAAAAAAACATGAAAATTGACAGTTATAAGTGATTGAAAAAAATCCCGGTTTTTTCATGGATCATTCCGGTTTGGTGATCCAGATCAGCACCAAAAGTCATAGCAAAGTAATTCAGCCCAGACGTAGTCTCAGGAATGAGAGTTTTCCGCTTTTTGGCGGAATTCCGCTTTTTTCAGTCAAAATGGACCTTTTTTATATTGTTGCAAATCCGTTGAGAAAATTTTAGGGGGGTAGGGTAGGGTCTGGTACTATTTCTGGGCGGCCGGACTGACTCGCCGTCAGCTGACTCATATATCAGGACTCGCGTAATGTTTACAATTCACAGAAATGTAGGCATCCATTTTGAATATCGTACTTTCTCGTAAGACGTTAGTTTGCCGTTAGTTTGTATTTGGTGTATAACCAATGTCTCATGTGTTGTGATTGGCCCCTGTATCGGCATTTGCTGAATGACAACCAATCTGTATTCACCTTCTTAAACCACCTTCCCGCGCTACATGATTGGTTCTTTGCACGTGTGGAGTACTGCAGCAATACTCGTGTATGCAGTTTTGTATCAATCAAAATGCCGAATGTTATCGAGACTCGCGACGAATCTAAAGTGCGTGAGATAGATGCGGATCTGAAAAACAAGAAGAGGGCTTATTCTAAGTACAAGGCTGAACTTCAGGCAAAGAGAGAATTGAAGAAAGCTACCCAGACATCAATGGCTGTGCCAAGCACAAGCATGCAGAGTAAGAGAAAGGCCAAGGAGGAGTTAGACAGGGAGCAAAAGAAAGCAAGGCTGGAGCATGTGAAAAATCAAGAGGAGTTGGCTAAAAAGAGGGAAAGGACCAACAAGCTTTTAGCTCTTGCTAAAAAGCTCAAAATAAAGAAGAAATAAATTTTCTGCACCATGAAACTGTAAATAGTTGTATATATTATAAATAGACAAACACTTTATAGAACCAAAGGAAAAATGTATTCATAAATCATATAAACCATTATTTAATATAGCAGTGAATGTGTTACCTTAGTTTGGATTTAGAGCAGCAAATTTGAAGTATCATGTTGGTGCTCACCTGGAATGTATATGCAAAATTTATCACAAAAGGCCTATGTCAGTGTTTCCTTTACATAGGTGTAGTTGATATTTATCAAATGAAAGTTTAAGTAATGTATGTACTTGAAAGAGAGTTCTACTTTTGTATAAGTGTCAATTTTGTAAGCAAACAGGGTATGGTATTTCAACAACATTTGTAAAATTTTGATGATAAAATAAATGGTTTTTAGGGTAAAAAATCTCTAAAATCCATGAGCTCCTGGGGGCTTTGCCCCCTAGGCCCTCACTGGGGCTTCGCCCCTGGACCTCACTGGGGGCCTGTGGCCCCCAGGCCCCCGGCTAATTTTTCAGATTTTTTCATCACAAGCCACTCTCATCCCTGTATTCTGCATGTGAAATTCGGTGACGATTGGTTAAAAGCTGAGGGAGAAATAGCATCCTAAAAATGTTACGAGAATAATAATAAGAATAAAGTAGAAAGATCCTGTATGAGAGTAACAATCTGCACCAGCGCTGCGAGTGTGAATTAATTATGAAGACTAAAAAAATAAAGGAAGTCTAAAAAAATAAAGGAAACCAGAAGAGCGTATACCTCTGCCAAGAAACACATTTTCAACATCAGAATCAAAGCGCTTCAACCGAGGAAAATACTAAAGCTGTACACCAAATTTCATCAACATCCGTTCACTACTTTTTGAGTTACGTTCAGAACAAACAAACAGAGGCAAAAACAAAACCTCCTCCAATAAAGTTGGTGGAGATAAATAAGAGCATGTATTTAGGTTTCCCCAAGTACTGAAATTCAGAAATAATTTTCAAGCCTGTTAAATAGATTTATAAAGCTATTAATAAATACTAGTATAAATACACAGGTGATTATAGAAAATCGCACGCTGATTGGTCGAGAAATTCTGGCTATTTCTTGATAATCACCTCGAGCGACTCGGCAAAATGGTGGACAATTGGTTCGTCACCATAAGTGAGGAAGAATTACAAATGATGAAAGAAAATGCTGTTCCTCAAAGCACTAAAGATGCTATGAAGTTTGGTCTAAAACTGTTCAAAGGTAAGGTGGAATTGTGATTTATTTTATCGATTTCAAAACTAAGTATTTTATATGATTCGGCATAGATAAGTGGCACAAGTCTGCGCTGCGCCGTTATTACATTTACATGCCACTTTTGAAGTTTGAAATGCATTTTTTAACATGATTTTAAAAAAAATAATCACCTGTGTATTTAGACTACAACAATTATCCGCCTCAGGCTCAGTGAATATCGGTGAATAATAATCTCGACTTCGCCTCAGTTATTATTTCAGTAATATCGGCTGGCTTTTTTCATGGTATATCAGATTAGGGATGTCCCGATCAGGTTTTTTTGCCCTCCGATCCGATACCGATCATTTGATTTTGAGTATCTGCCGATACCGAGTCCCGATCCGATACTTCTTATAATCCATAAAAAATAAAGACGAGGAAAGAAACGGATCCAGGATGTTCCTCATTTTTTATTTAACACCTTATTTTAACATCCAACAACTCCGTTAGCAAACAGAGCACTTACGTGAGGCAGTTTGAACAATAAATAACAAATTAAAAAAATAACCTTAAAATACCTGGCAGGAATGTAAACAAATAAAAATAAAGTACCACAGTGCCGGTAATTTGCTTTTAAGAACGCATCTCACAGTGGTGTACAGTAATTTCAATTAAGGAAATGAACGTTTTTCTTGATGAAAACAAGCATTTCTACCCTTTCAGGTTTGAGCCCGTTTCTTTTGTCATCCAACGAAAAAAAAAATGATCTCATGCTTTGCTTTCCACTTCGAACTGCTTCCGTGTTCAACTTTGCCGGCAACAGGCAGCCAATAACCAATAGCGTCTCCACTACAAAGTGATGTCATGCCGCACGCGTTGATGTTGCTGTGTTGAGACAAGAGGTCTGGTCTCACTCTGTGCCAACGCATAGCTATTGATGTGTTAAAAATGAGAATATATTATATATCCGATCCCTGATCGGGAGGCAATGCCCGATTCCGATCGAGTCTGAAACCATGTGATCGGGCCCGATTTCCGATCACGTGATCGGATCGGGACATCCCTATATCAGATATATTCCATTCAGCTAGCATGATACTGAACAAGTCGAAGACGAGTAGCTTAATGGAATATATCTGACATACCACGGAAAAAAGCCAACCGATATTATTATTATTATTATTATTATTATACATACACATTCCTTTCAGGTGTTCGTGTCTTTCTCTTTCAAAATTCCCTCAAAATCTTCCGTATTTAACGAAGCAGACCTGGCGGCCATGTTTGTTTACAAATTGTCACAGTCGCTCACTAGTGCGGAAGTTTTGTGTCTCTGACGTGTGACGTCATGTTGTCTTGACAACCGTGCAATATTGCAAACCATATTCAACGCTCATTCTCCATTGGGTAGAGTGACATAATACATGTAGGATAAGCGATATGCAAACAATATTGCATGCTATCAAACCAAATGAATGAAACCCGCTAGAAGGGAATAGAACATGTTTTTATTCCATTGAAAAAGTGTCCTGTATGGTTAATAATCACCGATATTCACTGAGCCTGAGGTGGATAATAGTTAAATAATATTCTATGTGCGTGTTTGAGTCATGACACTGACCAACATGGTGGCTGCAGAACTGCTCCTTTGTGGGAACAAGCTCCAGATATTTTTTAGCATATCTTTTTATTAACCTGCTTCATGCGTAATTTGAAATTACAAAGTAAAAAACGAGCGGAAACACGTGACTTTCAAACAAAGCTCTCAGATAAGGTGGTTTTTCAGAGGATTCGGCAAAGCAGTAATTCGCAAAACTGAAATGGGAACATATTTTTCACATCTGATTCAACACTACCACAAATATCAAGTCTCTTGGAGATCTGAATGACTATCGCGAGAGGAGAAAATCCAGCTTTAATTATATAATGTCACTGAGTAGAAACACAGAAACAGTAGAAACGCCATTGTGTTTTGTCGATTGTGTAAAAAAAAAAATTTCTTGTATTTTGTGCAAGAAAGGTCAACAGAAACCTGGCTGTTCAACATTCTGCTGCTTTAAGACGATTAAAACCACAACATAATTGACTTGAGTTGCATTCTGAATCTGTGATGTGATAAAAATCTTGTTTACATAACCTCAGCTGCTGCCTCATTTCTCGTAAAAAGAGAAGAGGTTTGAGTTCCATCAGGATGCGGGAACTTGAGTGAACACATCTCTGTGACGTGCTCAGGCAAATCAGTGTATGTAAACACGGAGATGGTATTGGAAACACATGGCGGCCATCTGCGCTGTGCTGGGATTCATTTCCTCATAACCCCAACTGGTTTATTTTTCAGAACTGGAGCCGTCATGAATTTTGCAGACATTTTTGCCTTTTATCACACAAAACGACTTGGACGATGTTTCATCACTTTTTAATCCTGCCACCTCAGTGTCTAGACAGCTGTCTTTAAGATCTCGGTTTAGATAACCGGAAGTTCAGCTCGAATCGTAGAGTGTCACAGTCACAAGGAAAGACAGTCGGGCATGACTCATGACTCGTGTGTATCCTGAAAGCCTGCCATGGAGTCATCATGGAGTTCTTGTAGAACTGGTCACGTATACATTTCCTTTTTTGGAGAAATGTTTGGGATATCAGCTTGTATGGTTCTTTTTTTCATATGAGAAGTATTTCTTTGGGGCGGCACGGTGGTGTAGTGGTTAGCGCTGTCGCCTCACAGCAAGAAGGTCCGGGTTCGAGCCCCGGGGCCGGCGAGGGCCTTTCTGTGTGGAGTTTGCATGTTCTCCCCGTGTCCGCGTGGGTTTCCTCCGGGTGCTCCGGTTTCCCCCACAGTCCAAAGACATGCAGGTTAGGTTAACTGGTGACTCTAAATTGACCATAGGTGTGAATGTGAGTGTGAATGGTTGTCTGTGTCTATGTGTCAGCCCTGTGATGACCTGGCGACTTGTCCAGGGTGTACCCCGCCTTTCGCCTGTAGTCAGCTGGGATAGGCTCCAGCTTGCCTGCGACCCTGTAGAAGGATAAAGCGGCTAGAGATAATGAGATGAAGTATTTCTTTTTTGGGGTAAAAGTAGGATTATTCAAAAGACATTTTATTTGATTTAGATGACGGGAATATTATTTATTGAGCACAGCTGTCTCTGAGAGTCATTGTCTAACAGCGCTTCATTTTATCATGAGTGACAGAACGGACATGAATTTAATAAGAAAAATGCATTTGCCTTCACTAATCACTTTTAGATCATTTTTCGATAAAGGCTTTATTGAGGAAAGTTCAAACATCCTCGCCACAGAATTGCAGAAATAATGAATATTTCATTCTGCACAGATGATTGGGTAACTCTGTAGGCTCCAGCTTGTTGAGCTAACTTAGAAATTTCTTTTTTTTCCTTTTCGTTTTTATCAGTGGTAGAATGACAGAAAACTCCTGATGTTTAGTCATAATGGTTAAATATAATTTCATTCATTCATTCATTATCTCTAGCCGCTTTATCCTTCTACAGGGTCGCAGGCAAGCTGGAGCCTATCCCAGCTGACTACGGGCGAAAGGCGGGGTACACCCTGGACAAGTCGCCAGGTCATCACAGGGCTGACACATAGACACAGACAACCATTCACACTCACATTCACACCTACGGTCAATTTAGAGTCACCAGTTAACCTAACCTGCATGTTTTTGGACTGTGGGGGAAACCGGAGCACCCGGAGGAAACCCACGCGGGCACGGGGAGAACATGCAAACTCCACACAGAAAGGCCCTCGCCGGCCCCGGGGCTCGAACCCAGGACCTTCTTGCTGTGAGGCGACAGCGCTAACCACTACACCACCGTGCCGCCCCCTTAAATATAATTTATTTAAGTTAATTTTGAAATAGTGTGTTTTCTTTAATATAGTGGTACTTGAAAGTTTGTGAACCCTACATATCTGTGAGCGGCAAAAGTATGTGAACCTCTAGGATTAGCAGTTAATTTGAAGGTGAAATTAGAGTCAGGTGTTTTCAATCAATGGGATGACAATCAGGTGTGAGTGGGCACCCTGTTTTATTTAAAGAACAGGGATCTATCAAAGTCTGATCTTCACGACACGTTTGTGGAAGTATATCATGGCACGAAAAAGGAGATTTCTGAGAACCTCAGAAAAAGCGTTGTTGATGCTCATCAGGCTGGAAAAGGTTACAAAACCATCTGTAAAGAGTTTGGACTCCACCAATCCACAGTCAGACAGATTGTGTACAAATGGAGGAAATTCAAGACCATTGTTACCCTCCCCAGAAGTGGTCGACCAACAAAGATCACTCCAAGAGCAAGGCGTGTAATAGTCGGCGAGGTCACAAAGGACCCTAGGGTAACTTCTAAGCAACTGAAGGCCTCTCTCACATAATGTTCATGAGTCCATCATCAGGAGAACACTGAACAACAATGGTGTGCATGGCAGGGTTGCAAGGAGAAAGCTACTGCTCTCCAAAAAGAACATTGCTGCTCATCTGCAACTTGCTAAAGATCACGTGGACAAGCCAGAAGGCTATTAGAAAAATATTTTGTGGAAGGATGAGACCAAAATAGAACTTTTTGGTTTAAATGAGAAGCTTTATGTTTGGAGAAAGGAAAACACTGCATTCCAGCATAAGAACCGTATCCCATCTGTGAAACATGGTGGTGGTAGTGTCATGGTTTGAGCCTGTTTTGCTGCATCTGGGCCAAGACGGCTTGCCATCACTGATGGAACCATGAATTCTGAATTATACCAGCGAATTCTAAAGGAAAATGTCAGGACGTCTGTCCATGAACTGAATCTCAAGAGAAGGTGGGTCATGCAGCAAGACAACGACCCTAAGCACACAAGTCGTTCTACCAAAGAATGGTTAAAGAAGAATAAAGTTAATGTTCTGGAATGGCCAAGTCAAAGTCTTGACCTTAATCCAATGGAAATGTTGTGGAAGGACCTGAAGCGAGCAGATTATGTGAGGAAACCCACCAACATCCCAGAGTTGAAGCTGTTCTGTATGGAGGAATGGGCTAAAATTCCTCCAAGCCAGTGTGCAGGACTCATCAACAGTTACCAGAAACGTTTAGTTGCAGTTGTTGCTGCACAAGGGGGTCACACCAGATACTGAAAGCAAAGGTTCACATACTTTTGCCATTCACAGATATGTAATATTGGATCATTTTCCTCAATAAATAAATGACCAAATATAATATTTTTGTCATTTGTTTAACTGGGTTCTCTTTATCTACTTTTAGGACTTGTGTGAAAATCTGATGATGTTTTAGGTCATATTTATGCAGAAATATAGAAAATTCTCAAGGGTTCGCAAACTTTCAAGCACCACTGTATGTATCGTGAATGTAATCAGTTCAGTTTTTTTTCTTCCTCTTCTATTTTACTTCCCTGAAAATCGATCATTAGTCTCATTAACAGTGAACGGATGAAAGAATCGATATCAGTGAATCAACTGTTTACTCCCTCACCTTTAAATGTTTCACTGTATCATGCGTACATCATGCTGAAGACCACCATGGGTTTACTGTGGATAGTACGAAACAGACACCTTCAAAATCGTTGTGGATGTTCTTTCTTGGAGAGCCCAAGGACTGCAATTCTTGGGTTTCAGTCACGTGACTTTTCGTAGCGATTTCACATCCAGTAAAACAGCTGGTCGTCTAGCAAACCAAAATGGCTGCTGTAGTGCAAACAACTAGCAGTAACTTATCAGAGTACGCTCATAATCTAGAAGCCACTACTCACTTTAGATATATTCAGAAGATTGCTATGTGCAATGGAATCGACCCCTACAGTCTGGGAAAGAAGGATTTGTCATACGATCTCGAAAACTACCCTTCAGTTGAGTTCCCCGACATCTCAAACTATCTGGTGTTGCAGACGTCCTTCTACACCGCAAAACAGATGAAAGTGTGGAAGAGTATGGAGGCTTACAACTTTTTTTGTATGTGGCTGGGTAAAGGACCTCGGTATCGAGTCACTGCCGAATGAATCCTGTATTGTTCTTGTAGGTGTTTTTTTTTGTTTGTTTTTTTTTAAACTTTTCATTCGCGTCTTTACACCGAAGTGCTGCAAGTGTAAACAAACAACAGTTTGCTTGATTCTCACTTGTGTTGGCTCTTATCTCTCGGGTAAATCATTCACAAAGATCATCAGAAACCCCTTTAAAGACCTGGATCTTAGGCGCTGTTTACACATACCCGGGTATTTTTAAAAACGCATATTTTCTAAACTCCGTTTTCCAAAATAACTTCGTGCACACAGCTGCGTTTTTAAAAAAAATTACGTTTATATTGATCCGCATAAATACACTGTCAAGAGCTGTTAAACTATGCCAGAGTGTGCAGGCAACTTTTTTGACGACATCGACGGAAGCGCGCATGTGAGTACACTCACCCTGTATGTACGGACCAGTGGTTACGTTAGACTTTTTCATTGTCCGTCATTTTGACGGACAGGGTCGTAAAAATTCCGTCATTGTCCATTATTATCTGTCATTTTATTTTAACTTTTAAATGACAATGTATATAGGCTATAAATGCTATATATTTAATGACTTGTGTTTTCATGGACTCATTTTCATTTAAAAATTAATTCACAGAACAAGCTTGTATTATTTAATCTTTTATTTATGTATTTATGATGCAAAAAGATAAACAGAGATTCTGACGTTCGGTCACTTGTGAACCCATTTTCCCTCCGCTAAAAACATTGCGGCTGTTGTGCCTTAACGGGCATATGAACAATGTTATTTTACAACGTAGCAAGACAATTGCAGTTAAAATATGAACAGTCCACTACAACGATTTAAGTGACAATCTAATTTGACCTGTTAGCGTGAGCTCAAACCTTCCTTCTGGCCCGCATGGATTTAAATTGGGAGCTCGCTTGTGCATAATCAAAGTCGTCAATGGAGACTGCTGCCGAGGCAATTGTCATTAAATTTTGCGTCTTTGCCTCGGACAGACGACTTCTCATTGACGTTTTAATTTTATTCTGAAGGCTGAACCCGCGCTCTGCTGCAACACTGGAGACTGGAATAACCAGCGCCACTTCAGCCAAAGTTCTGAAGTCGGGAAACATTTCTCCCAGGGAAGTGATCAGAAGCCGGCAAGAGCCTCTGAAAGTTGGGTTTCCCGACCCTGCTAGTACTCTCTTCATAGGGAGGAAATCCTGCAGCATGCGGTCTTTCTGCACCAGTGGTGCAGCTGCACCCCGCGTCTCGGCTCAGCGGAGCCTGGAACCTGACATGTACAGTAAGGTCTTAAATAAAACGAAGTTATGTTTAAATGTTAGTTTGTCTACCCGTGCTCTCATTAAAATGATAGTTTAGCAGATATTCGAGCAGTGATGTTCCTAAGCTTCCTAAGCTTGCTGGGGAAGAATACAATAAATCGGCATTTGTTTCATTTTAAAAACAAGAAAACAACTAGCCTAAATGAGCGCTATTGCATTAAGACGTACAGGCAGGGAAACGACACAAACAACCCAATGCATCTCTTTTCTTTAATAGCAAAAATGACGTGTCTTCTGCAGAGAAGGGAAACATTAATACATCTCACTGTGCTAGTGGTTAGAAAAGTCAGAGCGCGGTCAGGAGCGCGATGGGGGGAACAGCCTTGCGCAGTGGCTACAATGTATACATGAGTAGCCTATGCACTGAACATCAAGACGCCGCAACGTCGGCTCAGATTGAAAGTGACAGCAGTGAAGACTATGTATACGAAAACTCTGCCACAACTTGCCAATAATTTCAATTGTGTGTTTCATTATGTTTTATTATTGTTATTATTAGGCTATTATTGTTATTGGTAATGGTAACAGTAAACATCCGTCAAAATGACTGACGGCCTTCAGATTTTTCCGTCATAGCTAAAAAAAATCCGTCAATGACGGACAATTGTCGGTTAACGCGACCTATGGTACGGACGTACCAACTCTGCGAGTGACAGGAGTGAGGATCGTGACATTCTGAAATTTTCCTGCCATTCCTCCGGGACGACAACGGCATTCTCGAAATTCTCCCACCAGATAGCAGTCCGTCCAGGTCGAACCCAAAATCGCCGACGCTGGCGGTGGTACGGTCGGGCTCTTTTGATCACCAGAAGCTCCGCAATTGCTGCCCTCTGAGCCCTAATGCGTCTCTGCTGGTCAATGAGCTTTATTCTCAAAAGCAAACAGGCGAATATAGCGCTTAATAACAGAAATGCTGCTACTCTGAGTGTTTCCATGCTTGTCATATGTACAATGGTCCCTCTTTTGTGGCGCGAAGATTGCCTAAAACTCCGTTTTGGTCTCTTTACACACAAACGCAAAACGGAGTTTTCAAAAAATCTCCACTTTTGCCGGGGTTTTTAGAAAGAATCGTTTTCAGAGGAAAAAACTCCGTTTGTGTATAAACGAAAGGCACAAACGAAGGCAAAGGTCTGCGTTTTTAAAAATACCCGGGTATGTGTGAACGGCGCCTTAGTTAAACAAGACGGAGAAGTGATCACGGCGCATTGTAACTGTACAGCTGGGTAAGAATTTTGTTGCGACCTTCATGCATATGGAGTCTTTGAGGAGTAAACAAAGAAACAGCTGGGGACTTTAGCGCTTCGGGACTAAAAAAAGTACCGTAAAATAACGACACATAGCAAGAAAAGTCCTTGGAAAACACGAAGGACGTAGCTGAGAGGGAGATACAAACCTTTCACCGAGTGATCACTGCAAACTCGAGCATGCTTCGACTCGGCTCCCTTTGATTTCAGTGAGAGGTTCAAAAGCCACCTTTCTCCACGTCTTTTTGTGAAATCCTGTGTTCGTTCACCCTTTTTTATTAGTTCACGGAGAACCCTGAAGAAACATTTATCAGTTTCATGGTTTGATCGATTCGAACAACCTAAAACAACGCAAGCGTGAGGCATTTTTCATGCAAACAACGCACCTTCTCTGTACAAACGCTTTGTCAACTGAGCTTTGGTAGACCACCAGCTAAAGTTTTGAATAACTAATGAGGCAGATGTGACGTCACGTGAAACCCAAGAATTGCTAAGAACAGTTTACACTCCATCACTGAACAGTATAGGGGAGGGCAGGGAGACTTGGGACAAGTTTCCAGCTTTTCTAGATTGTGTGAAATTCTTTGCACATAGCGTCACATTTATGTTGCATTAGAGAGGATTTACTATACCCTCTTACCACAACATTAGTTTCTCAGCTTGTCACATATACTTCACTTTTTCTGGCATTATTTTTGTGGGGAGACATGAGACACTGAGGGGAGACATGAGACATTATGTTGGCAGACTTGGGACAAAAATAAAATACCTAGACCTCCATGTTTAAAGTGCTGATGACACGTTTTTGACATCTTTGGCGATGTTTTATAACATAAAAAGTAATTCCCGATGATCCATATATTAATTCACGAAGGCGCCTATTTTACAAGTTATGATAAAAAACGCGGCTATTTGGGCAAATTTGACGGGGCTGCAGCACCCAGGAGACGAAAGAGGAGGAGGAGCTATATGACGTCAGCGAAAGAACCTTCCTCCTAACTTACCAGTTTGTTGTTGATGCGACAGGTGTTCAGTTTATCATTATTAGTATTTTTATTATTTACCATTATTATACATTTTATATATATATATATATATATATATATATATATATATATATATAGTTATAGTTATAGTTATTATGCCTTCGCGTTGTGTTGCCGGCTTTTGCTCCAAAACCCACAAGGATGGGGTAAGTTTATTCAAGTTTCCCAGAGATTCTGAGCTGCATGCGAAGTGGGTGAAGCAAGTCAGGCGCACTCGTGACAAGTGGGAGCCCTCACCAACATCCGTCCTGTGCTCTGAACACTTCGATTTGGATTGTTTTGACACCCTTCCCAGCTTAAAAGAATCTCTTGGGTGTTCAGTTCAGCACAAACGTGTGTTACTACCATCAGCAGTGCCTACACAGTGTTGCCAGATTGGGAGGTTTCCCACCCAGTTGGGCGGTTTCAAGTGCATTTTGGTGGGTTTTGAGCATATTTTGGGCTGGAAAACGTCAGCAGTATCTGTTGCCAGATACTGCTGAAGTTTTACAGCCCAAAATATGTTCAAAACCCACCAAAATGCACTTGAAACCGCCCAACTGGGCGGGAAACCTCCCAATCTGGCAACACTGCCAGTATTCCGGAGGGGGTCTACTAGTAGCTATGCCGGATCCAAAGACAGTCCTCCTGTCAGAACATGTGTTGTGAAACGACATAAGATAAAGGTACGTAGAGCTATAGATTCTACATGATAATCATAAATGTAATCATAAAGTCGGCGTGATATCAGTCATGTATTTGCTTGTGAAAGCTTGCGGCTTTCATGTAACTGCCGCCTAGCAACGAGAGGCAAAGGGTAAAGAGGGTAGGCTATCATAGATTCTATTCGGAAGAGATCAACACAATTCTAGACTCCCAGAAGAGGAAGAGCTAGCACTAGAGAGTTCACCGGCGTTTTCATGCACCATTTCCATTGAGTAGAACCAGAGTAGAACAGCCAGTGAACCGCAGCCTGTTCTTCCGCTGACGTCACAACATGGCCGCGAGCCACGGACCCAGTTTTCTTGCGCTGTACAATTAAAAGTTGGATATTCGCGTAATAACAGCTTCTTTTCACGTAATTATAACAGAAATCTAACATGTTTGCCATGTTGTAGTTTATTTAAGAAATTGCATAGAGTCATGTTCGTGTCATCAGCCCTTTAATTTTTATTTATTGTCGAAATTTGTAACATATGAACTGGATGAACACATCCAGTTCTGATGCTGGTACAGCGACAGAAATATGTCAGTTTACCCAAAACTTGACGAGACAAAACAGTTCCATTCTCAAGAAGGAATTAAATAAGTTTAAGCCTCATGCAGGGACACACCCACATTTTTAACAAACATTTTTAAACAATTTTATATTTGTAAACCACAAGAAAAAAACCTGTAACATGAGCTATGTCTGTGAAGGTTCTTAGTCATCGTAAACCATAGGTGCTAAAGAAGGCAACTGGACTTGCTTGAAATTCTTGAAGACGTTTCACCTCTCATCCGAAAGGCTTCTTCAGTTCTGTCTGACTCGTGGGGAGTTCCAGGTATTTATCTTCGAGTGGACCAAAAGCAACCCTAAGGTGGTGTTTACATCAGACCGTACCAGCGGATCATCAGAGTAACGTTTTTAAAACGATTCGCATGCACACAGCAACGCCAATACACGATTCGCGTGCACACCGCAACGCCAATACACGGATACGCTCGGCTCCACAGGCATCCTGCGCTCCAAATCACTCCGCCCTGAACAGCGAGTGCCCTCTGGAGGGTGCGCACGCCGGCCCTGCGCAGCTCACAGAGCGCACGAGTGAAGCGCACGAGCAGTGATTCGGGACAAATAGCAGGAAGTGAAAGTCCGCGCCGTTTTTCAGCAGTCGCGTCACATGACCAACGTGGCATGACCAACGCCAGCGAATCAGGAAGATGTATGTCACAGTGACATTGTCCAATGATGACGTCAGCTAGAGCTCAGCACAGTGTATCCTCGTTCCTCAATGTTTACACAGCACCGGATCAGATACGTAATGGATTGAATACGTGGGCCCAGGCGGATTCAAGTTGTTCCGCCTGTGGAGTCGTTTCCCGGCGTTTTAATGTGAACGGACAGTGCATCCGCGATGAAAACGAGACAGATACGGTCTAATGTAAACACCACCTAAGGAGAGTCATTGACACTGTCAGTCATCCTGTAGGTTGTTAGGATCACTAGAGGCTGGGTGTGAACGGTGTTAACAGCCTAGAGAGTCGTTAGGGTGATCTGTGGGTCGTTGACTCTCTCTGCCATCATGTGAGTCTTTGAAGTCAGCTGAGTCTTGGTGTGGATGTGTATTCAGTTTTCTGGGAAGTGTGCCAATGACTACGCCCATGTTTACATTAGACCGTATCAGCGGATCATCAGATTAACGTTTTTAAAATGATTAGTGTGCACACAGCAACACCAATACACGATTTGCATGCACACAGCAACACCAATACACGGATACGCTCGGCTCCGCAGGCATCCTGCGCTCCAAATCACTCCGCCCTGAACAGCGAGTGCCCTCTGGAGGGTGCGCACTCCGGCCCTGCGCAGCTCACAGAGCGCGCGAGTGAAGCACACTAGCAGTGTTTTCGGGACTGAGCCGCTGTGTGTGTGATCCCAGCGCATATCACTTAACACTTAAAAGTGGAAGGATGGCAAGCCTAAAGACAATCATAACTACACAATGGGCAGTATTTGCATCAGTATTTGCAGTATTTTCATACTTTTATACTCTTTAATGAAAGGTGATACAAGGCGGAAGTCCGCGCCGTTTTTCAGCAGTCGCATCACATGACCAACGCCAGCGAATCAGGAAGGTGGATGTCACAGTGACGTTGTCCAATGAGGACGTCAGCTAGAGCTCAGCACAGCGTATTCGCGTATCTCAATGTTTACACAGCACCGGACCAGATACGATCTAGATTGAATACGTGGATGCTGGCGGATTCCCGTTTACCGGCGTTTCCAGGTGGTTTAATGTAAACGGACAGTGCATCCGCGAAGAAAACGAGACAGATACGGTCTAATGTAAACGTAGCCTACATTGTAGGTGGCTGATTTGGTGTCTGATACCCCTTTTCCACCAAATCAGTTCCAGGGCTGGTTCGGGGCCAGTGCTGGTGCTGGTTCACAACTCGTTCAACTTGCGAGCCAGCTGAGAACCAGTTTGCTTTTCCATAGCTCGTGGTGCTAAGCGGAGCCACACCATTACGTCGCTGTATATGTCAGTTACGTCGCTGTATACGTCAGTTATGGCGCTACGTTTACATAAACCTTAGCGCGAATATCGAAGCAAAAACAACACGGAAGAAGCAGCAGCAGCAACAACAATAATAATAATGGATGACTTCGCGTTTGTACAGCTGCTGCTTCTCGTCACTTAAAAATGGTGATCTTTCGCGGTCTTGTTATTGTTGTTGGTCTTAACAACTCCGCCCCCCCCACTGACGTAAGCGGTTCTTTCCTCTGGCCCAGCAGAGAGTTGGTGCTAGCCTGGAAATGGTTTTTCTGGCCCCAGAGCCAGTTCTTTGTCAGTGGAAACAGAAAACCTGGTTCCAAACTAAGCACTGGCCCCGAACCAGCCCTGGAACTGCTTTGGTGGAAAAGGGGCATGAGACACCAAATCAGCCACCTACAATGTAGTCATTGGCACACTTCCCAGAAAACTGAATACACATCCATTTGGTGTCTCAGACCACCTCCTCTGTTCAGCGATGGTTGTTCTAGGTTGACGAATACAGTGTCTTGCAAAAGTGTTCATCCCCCTTGGTGTTTGTCCTGTTTTGTTCCATCACAAGCTGGAATTAACATGAATTTTGGGGGTTAGCTCCATTTGATTTACACAACATGCCTACCACTTTAAAGGTGCAAATTGTTTATTTAAATTTTTTTATTGTGACACAAACAATAATTAAAATGAAAAAAAAAAAAAACCAGAAATCTGGCGTGTGCATAGATATTTACCCTCCCAAAGTCAATACTTTGTAGAGCCACCTTTTGCTGCAATTATAGCTGCAAGTCTCTTGGGGTATGCCTTTATTAGCTTAGCACATCTAGCTACTGGGATTTTTGCCCATCCCTCAAGGCAAAACTGCTCCAGCTCCTTCAAGTTAGATGGGTTGCGTTGGTGTCCAGCAGTCTTCAAGTTATGCCACAGATTCTCAATTGGATTGAGGTCTGGGCTTTGATTAGGCCATTTCAAGACATTTAAATGTTTCCCTTTAAACCATTCCAATGTAGCTTTAGCAGTATGTTTAGGGTGATTGTTCTGCTGGAACGTGAACCTTCGTCCCAGTCTCAAACCTCTGGCTGACTCAAACAGGTTTTCCTCCAGAATTACCCTGTATTTAGTGCCATCCATCTTTCCTTCAGTCCTGACCAGCTTTCCTGTCCCTGCAGCTGAAAAACATCCCGACAGCATGATGCTGCCACCACCATGCTTCACTGTAGGAATGGTGTTCTCAGGGTGATGGGAAGTGTTGGGTTTGCGTCACACATGGCATTTCCCATGATGGCCAAAAAGTTCAATTTTAGTCTCATCTGACCAGAGAATCTTCTTCCACATGTTTGGGGAGTCTGCCACATGCTGTTGGGCAAACTCCAAACGTGTTTTCTCATTTTTTTTTCTTTATGCAATGGTGTTTTTTTCTGGCCACTCTTCCATAAAGCCCCACTCTGTGGAGTGTACGGCTTAAAGTGGTCCTATGGGCAGATACTCCCATCTTTGCTGTGGATCTTTGCAGCTCCTTCAGTGTTATCTTTAGTGTCTTTTGTTGCATCTCTGATTAATGCCCTCCTTGCCCGGTCTGTGAGTTTTGGTGGGCGGCCTTCTCTTGTCAGGTTTGTAGTGGTGCCATATTCTTTCCATTTTGCTATAATGGATTTAATGGTGCTCCCTGGGATATTCAAAGTTTGGGATATTTTTTATAACCCAACCCTGATCTATACTTCTCCACAACTTTGTCTCTGACCTGTTTAGAGTGCACCTTGGTTTTCATGTTGCTTGCTTAGTAGTGTTGCAGAGTCAGGGTCCTTCCAGAACAGTGACACTTTGATTGCACACAGTTGGATCTTAATCAATTAATTACGTGACTTATGAAGTGAATTGGTTGGACCAACTCTTATGTAGGCGTTTCATACGAAAGGGGGTGAATACCTATGCACACTCCAGATTTCTGGTTTTTTTTTTTCATCTTTGTTATTGTTTGGGTCACAATAAAGCAACAATTTACACCTTTAAAATTGTTGACATATTATGTAAATCAAATGGTGCTAACCCCCCCAAAATCCATTTTAATTCCAGCTTGTAATGCGACGAAACAAGACCAACATCAAGGGGGTTGAATACTTTTGCAAGACATTGTATGGCTTCTTTTACTACTCTTTCAAACTACTGGTCTTCTCTGGCTAAAATGCGTACATTGCAGTCCTGAAACGAGTGTCCTTTGTTACTGAGATGAAGATAGACTGCAGAGTTCTGGCCTGAGGAACTGGCTGTCCTGTGTTGAGCCATGCGCTTGTGAAGCTTGTTTTGTTTCCCCAATTTACAGGTCTGTGCATTCCTCACTGCATTGAATTGCGTACAGTGCATTGTCCTGTTTGTGTCTGGGCATTCTGTCCTTAGCGTGGACCAATTTCTGCCTCAGGGTGTTACTGGATCTGAAGTGTATAGGGATGTTGTGTTTGTAGAAGATCCTCCTGAGTTTCTCAGATAGTCCAGAAATGTAGGGAATGACAATGTTCTTGCATTTGTTGCTGTTTTCTTCCTTGTCTGTTATGTTTCTTTTCCTGGTCTTGACGAAAGCCCAGTTTGGATACCCGCACTTCTGAAGTGCTTCCTTGATGTATTCCAACATGAACTGTCCCAACTCTCCCCATCTGGCCATTTTGAAAAAAAAAATCCTTAAATGTTTTTCCCCAGAATTTAAGTTTAATAAATAATCCTATCTATGTTAACTCAAGGCTACATACTTTAATTCCTAACAAATCCCGAACTCACCAGTGTCTGTTACACCATAGAATGGAGGTGGACTGAATTAGAAAACACACGTTTTGGTTGATAAAATATTGAACTGCACAAACCTTACTGCAGCATCCAGCTTCATGGCTCCAAAGGAAGTAACTTACTCTAAGGCCAAGTTTACATTAGACCGTATCTGTCTCGTTTTCTTCGCGGATGCACTGTCCGTTCACATTAAAACGCCGGGAAACGGGAATCCGCCAGAGCCCACGTATTCAATCCAGTTCGTGTCTGGTCCGGTGCTGTGTAAACATTGAGAATACGCGGATACGCTGTGCTGAGCTCTAGCTGACGTCGTCATTGGACAACGTCACTGTGACATCCACCTTCCTGATTCGCTGGCGTTGGGATCTCACACACAGCGGCTCAGTCCCGAATCACTGCTCGTGCGCTTCACTCACGCGCTCTGTGAGCTACGCAGGGCCGGAGTGCGCACCCTCCAGAGGGCACTCGCTGTTCAGGGCAGAGTGATTTGGCGCGCAGGAGGAAGCGCTGAGCCGCACTGAGGTTTATTTACACATTTCAACCTCCTTCAGGCGCTTAAACTCAGTGAGAACATGAACATCACAGCCAGGTGTGTTTATTTGCTGGAGAAGGTGTTCGCTTGCCATCCTTCCACTTGCAAGTGGTGAGTGACTTGCGCATGCCCGATATGCACTGGGATCATGTGACGTGCCGTCTAATTAGTCATGTGATTAGCGTATCCGTGTATTGGCGTTGCTGTGTGCATGTGAATCGTGTATTGGCGTTGCTGTGTGTACGCGAATCGTTTTAAAAACGTTAATCTGATGATCCGCTAATTCGAAATAATGTAAACAGGGCCTAAGGGGCAACATCTAACTTTTGATGTCATCTAAAACCTGATTGGTTGAAATTAACTGACGGGAATAGTGCTGGGCGATATGGAAAAAAACATATATCACGATATGGATTACTTTATATCACGATAACAATATATATCACGATATACCACAATTAAGTATGTTTTCAGTTCTTCTCTTTATTTTGAACTGTCACAAATGAGAAACGTGTATTTACATTGCTGCATGTAAATGTATCAAATGAAAACGGGTACACTACAGTAGTACACAGTGAGGTACAGTAGCCTTCACATTTTTTTTCCAAGATCATAGTTATACACTACAGTACAGTGAGGTACAGTAGCCTTCACATAGTTATTTAAACTTAACTGTCAAAATAAACTCACTTTTTTTAAGTGCACAAGCTTCAAGTTTCTGAGACGAAAAAAAAAACATTTTTGCACAAAAGTTCAGCTATAAAAAAAAAGATTATTTTTCACCTTCTGAAATCTTTAACCTTGTAGTGCAAAGTTTGAAAACCAAGTTAAAGTTTAAACATCAGGGTTGAACAGATCTCTGTTTAAAGCATTAACCATGAATAAAAGTGTAAACATAAAGGATACTTTGTAGAGGTAGACATAGACATATTTCTGTCAGAATTTATAGGTTGAGTGCAAGGAAGACAAGTTGGTCAACTGTATTTGGCTTAAGACATGACCTCTTACATGTGATGATGTTCCCACCCGCACTGAACGCCCTTTCAGATGAAGAACTAGTGGCGGGAATGCAGAGATACTTTTTGGCAAGCCTGGCCACCAATGGGAAGTTCAGCTCATGCTGCTTCCACCATTCTAGTGGGTCTGTCTCTGAGTCAGGCCCAGGTGCCTGGAGATACATGGAGACCTCCAGTTCAATGGATGCCCTGTTGGGTTGGGAGTGGGTGCTGGCTTGAACTGCCTTCTTAAAGTAACTACCTAAACTTTTCTTTTTCTTTGTGGGATGGGGATGCTCCGGATCATCTTGAGCAGCTTGGGGTGAACTGGAGGCTGCTGCTGTTTGTTCACTTTCTGATGCCGTGGCTCCCTCCACCATGCCCACCAGCTCTGCTACAGCTCTTGTCTTGATGAACTCCACCCTCTCTTCCTTCATGTAGGCCGTCTTAAATCGTGGGTCAACAAGTGTCGCCATATCGAGGAGGTTATCAGTAGTAGGGTCATCATACTTTTCATTGAGGTACTTGAGAACACCCTCTTTGACAGCTTGTGTGAGCTCTGTGTCCCCATCCTTCCGGCTGAGGATTTCGTTGTTGAATAGGTGCAGTACTGGCTTCAGAAAAGACACGCTGACATACTTGTCCCCCAACAAAGCGTCAGTGAACTCGAACAGTGGACCCAGTGCTTTGTTCAAGGACTCCAGCAATGCCATGTCTTGCCAGCTTGGCACCAGATGTCTTGCCTAAGTCAAATAACAAAAAGATGGGATACTTTAATGAGGTGAATCTAGGCTGCAAACATAATCAGAATCCACAATGAAAAGAATCAATGTGCAATGTCCAGTGGCCATGTCTCACCTTCTTGTCTGCAAGGAGGACCTGAGAAAGGGCTTTCTCCTGCTCTAGGAACCTCGCTATTATCTGCTGGCGTGAGCCCCATCTTGTGGGGGTTTCAGTGATGAGCTGATGCTGAGGCAAGCCCAGCGCTGCTTGTGCCTTGGCCAAGTCACGTTTTCTCTTCCATGAGTTGGAGAAGGCACTCACCACCTTTTTACAGACTCCCACTGCTCTTTCCACAGCCTGCTTTGTAGATGCTGGTGTGAGATCTTTTAGAGCATTCTCTGTTAAAATAAAACGAAAAATGTGATGTAATAACATATTTGACAGCAATTTTATTTTTTTATCATCATGCATCACTTAAATGATTTATGGATTGATTTAATAATTAGATAGTGTGGGCAGTATGTATTACAATTCATTGTGTACCATGACAGGCAAAATAATAAATAAAATGGAAAGAATAACTTGTTCAATAATGTTTTGCACATGGCCTGATCAAACAACACAGGATAACCAAACTAATTTCAATTCACTAATATTTTTGTTGCTACTATAATATGCCCATTGCAGTATTACACTAAGCCATATTTAGATTGTTTTACACTTACCAATGGCTAGCTGTAGACGGTGACCAAAGCATTGTAACCATTCCCACTCATTCAGTTCTATTGCAGAGATGTTGTTTGTGGCGTTATCTGTGGTGACACAGACAAGATGGCGTTCTTGCAATCCCCATGACTCCAGGGCATCTCTCAGACCTAAACAGATGAATACTTAATTATGGGTCATTCAGAATTACTACAGAAGACAGTATAATAAAACACCAATATGCTAATTGTTTTACTAAAGAGATACCTATAAATAATTATGGACCTGTTGCAGACACATGACTATTATCATGTGACGAGACAACGTGGGTTGTTGTTGGAAGTTGTTGGAACCCATAGACATGCAATAGACGTCTATGGAGAGAAAACTAATAGGAATTTCGAAATAACATACTTATATGTTACATATATATATTTATACATACATAGTGTATTCTTATTTTAAGCACATTAGTAAAAAGATAATTAGCAACAGAATAAATATGTAGCAATGTCAGGCTCATACCTTGGGCTAACATGACTCCTGTGTGATCGTCTGGGAAGTACGCAGTCTGTAAACAGCGAGCGCAGAGGGTCCAGTCGCTCCTGATGAAATGTATGGTTATGCTCATGAAGGGCTGCGTAGCTCTGCTCATCCACAGGTCCGTAGTCAAGGCATAATGCACCACACTGCAAACATCTTTCTCCACTTCAGCCCGGCATGCGTCATATAAGCGAGGCAACTCGACTTTACTGAAGTGCTTACGACTGGGCATAACGTACCTCGGATCAAGTACTTTGACGAGGTCTCAAAAGCTGTCCTTCTCAACTACATACACTGGAGCCATGCCTTTACAAATGTAATGCAAGATGGCACCTGTGATTTATTTGTGGCGCTGAGACGTCTTTTCATATGGCGTGCATTGGGCGAGAGACTGCTTTATCTTCGTCTGGCTGTACTTCTTTTCGGAACTTGCCCCCGCTGTTTCACCCCTTTATTTAGATCGGATTTGTTGGATTCTTATGTATTCTTGTTCGTGGACCTTCTTTAAGTGATAGAAGAGGTTGGATGTGTTCGCATCTGGCGTGGGGATAGTTTTGTTGCAAAGTTTACATATGACCTCCTTTTGCTCCGTGTCGGAGGTCTTAAATCCAAATTGCAGCCAAATCACAGAGGTTCCCCCTCTTTTCGGCACAAGTGGTTCTTGTACCTGTGCCTGTGCAGCTGTCTCGGTCTGTAAATCATCTTCCTGTTGCGCTTCCATCGTCCATTCTTCAGCTAGAGAAATTCCAAAACAAAAAGGGCTCTGCTTCAGCAATCATGTCGCAAACGTATGTCGCAAACCCGCGTGAGACTCAAAGAACGTAAAGCAGCGTCGTGTCGCAAAACCACGTTTCTTTACTAAGAATCTTTTTATTCTTCTTTATTTTCAGTTATATAAACTTAGAGCGTGCATAGTGACAACACAAAATTATATTAAATTATATATTTGCTGTAATAGTGGATAAAATTAGTTTATCACGATAGAAACGATAGAAGAGAAAGGGCATGATAGACACTTTTCTATCGTCCCCACGATATGTATCGTCATATCGCCCAGCCCGAGACGGGAATACAAACTGTCCCAAGTCTCCCCCATCCCACTCTCCCCTAACAGTGATAACTTCAGTGCAATAAAGTAGATTTCAAGCTAAAACTCTAACGATGCTTATACTCAAGTTTCATTTCACACAGTTAGCACTGCTTGTCTTTGTAGTATACCGTTATCGAAGAGAAATTATTTATAATCACACTATTTGGTGTCACTCGGATGAGGAGGGGTTCCCTTTTGATTCATCTCAAGGTTCCTTCCTCATGTTGTCTCATGCCCCTTTTCCACCAAAGCAGTTCCAGGGCTGGTTCGGGGCCAGTGCTTAGTTTGGAACCGGGTTTTCTGTTTCCACTGACAAAGAACTGGCTCTGGGGCCAGAAAAACCGGTTCCAGGCTAGCACCAACTCTCTGCTGGGCCAGAGGAAAGAACCGCTTACGCCAGCGGGGGGTGGAGTTGTTAAGACCAACAACAATAACAAGACCGCGAAAGATCGCCATTTTTAAGTGACGAGAAGCAGCAGCTGTACAAACGCGAAGTCATCCATTATTATTATTGTTGTTGTTGCTGCTGCTTCTTCTTCCGTGTTGTTTTTGCTTCGATATTCGCGCCAAGGTTTATGCAAATGTAGCGACGTAACTGACGTATACAGCGACGTAATGACGTATACAACGACGTAACTGACGTATACAGCGACGTAATGACGTGCCTTCCCTTAGCACCGCGAGCTATGGAAAAGCAAACTGGTTCTCAGCTGGCTCGCAAGTTGAACGAGTTGTGAACCAGCACCAGCACTGGCCCCGAACCAGCCCTGGAACTGATTTGGTGGAAAAGGGGCATCAGGGAGTGTTTCTTCGTTGCCCCAGGCTTGCTCATTAGGGATAAATTAACATTTTTAAATTAAACTTTATATCTGAATTTCTGAAATTTGCCTTGTGAGAGTATCCATTGTTAAAAGCAGTTTCAAAGTAAAATTGAATTGAATTGACATGTTGATGATCTCATACTCTTTCATGCTTTCATGCTGCAAAACTGTACTTTTCAATTCCCCGCCAGGAAACAATTCATTAAAGACGTGTATTTGCTTCTCGTTGCACTTGATTTCTGACTTTGACTTGGGAATTAATGAGCTTTGGCCTTGTGAAATAATATAAAACATGTAGGCTGTTTGGTTAAAAAAATGAAAGAGCTCATTGTTTTTATTGTTGCTTGGCAGTCATCTTAAATAAAAACCACTGACATAGGTTGATAAAATGTGATAAAATCCAAGGTTTTTTTTTCTTGCTCCATCTGCATAAAGGTTTTCTTTTAGCAGTGTTGGCACTTGTGCTCTCAGTGACAGGTTATTGGATTGACTAACAAACATAATATTGCCAAATCATTTGAATGAAAATATTTTTACTTGAACAGCTAGGAATAGCTCAAGTAATAATTAAATAATATTGGCTGGCGTTGAGTGGTATATCAGATATATTCCTTTCAGCTAGTATGATGTTGAACGAGTCAAAGATGAGTAGCTGAATGGAATAGACCATGGATAGACCATGAAAAAAAGCCAGCCAATATTATTATTATTATTATTATTATACAAACACACTCCTTTCAGGTGTTTAACGCAGCTTTCTCTTTCAAAATTCTCTCAAAATCTTCTGCATGTAATGAAGCAAACCTGGCGGCCATGTTTGTTTACAATTTGTCACAGTCACTTGCTAGTGTGGAAGTTTTACATCTCCGACGTGTGACGTCTTGACAACCATGCAATATCGTAAACTATGTTCAACACTCATTCTCCATTGGGTAGAGTGACGTAATACACGTAGGATATGTGATATGCTAACAATATTGCATGCTATCAAACCAAATGAATGAAACCCGCTAGAAGGGAATAGAATACATGTTTTTATTCCATCGAAAAAGTGTCCTCTATGTATCATAATAAAATTATTATTAACTTCTCTCTCTCTCTTTCTTTCTCTCTCTCTCTCTCTCTCTCTCTCTGTCAGTAACAGTAGAGCCGCCAAAACCACTGGGTCCCGTGGCTCTCGCGGCTGTGATTGCTGGGCCCGTGTGCCTGCTATGCTTCGTGCTGGTCACAGTGTTCTACGTGTGCCACAGCCGCTCGGTCATCCACCACCGCGTGCCTAATGAGGAAGACCCATCCATGGACCACCCGTTCATCACCGTGGGCACCACGCTCAAAGACCTCATCTACGACATGACTACATCGGGATCGGGTTCTGGTATGCACCCTTCACACACTTCTCTCTTCACACTCTCATTCACACTCTGTTCCCGCCCGAGGCGGCGTGTCTCGGAGATACAGCTTTTTGTTGTCTGATAATCTCTCCTGTAATTACCTGCTGACACGACCGACTACCTGCCTTTCTGTCAAGCTTTTGTTTCCAGGGCTAGTGTTTCTGTCTGTGTCTCTGCCTGTCTGTGGGTTTGTTTGAGCTCGTTGTTTTGTGCACATATCTCTTTCCATGTGAGAGTGCAAGTGTGCTGTTGTACTGGGGTTGACTGAATATTTCGGAACGTCCCCAGAAGGATTCTTTTTCACCCACAAGGTATGGCTTTTGTTTGTAAAGCTGAACGAACTAAAATAAATAAGCAAAAGTTTTCCTTAAGTTAGGATTAGATAAATAAATGTCGTAATATCATGCGTAATACAGCAATTAGGCGGCACAGTGGTGTAGTGGTTAGTGCTGTTGCCTCACAGCAAGAAGGTCCTGGGTTCGAGCCCCGTGGCCGGCGAGGGCCTTTCTGTGCGGAGTTTGCATGTTCTCCCCGTGTCCGCGTGGGTTTCCTCCGGGTGCTCCGGTTTCCCCCACAGTCCAAAGACATGCAGGTTAGGTTAACTGGTGACTCTAAATTGACCGTAGGTGTGAATGTGAGTGTGAATGGTTGTCTGTGTCTATGTGTCAGCCCTGTGATGACCTGGCGACTTGTCCAGGGTGTACCCCGCCTTTCGCCCATAGTCAGCTGGGATAGGCTCCAGCTTGCCTGCGACCCTGTAGAAGGATAAAGCGGCTAGAGATAATGAGATGATGAGATGAGGATTAGATAAATAAATGTCGTAATATCATGCGTAATACAGCAATTAGGCGGCACAGTGGTGTAGTGGTTAGTGCTGTTGCCTCACAGCAAGAAGGTCCGGGTTCGAGCCCCGTGGCCGGCGAGGGCCTTTCTGTGCGGAGTTTGCATGTTCTCCCCGTGTCCGCGTGGGTTTCCTCCGGGTGCTCCGGTTTCCCCCACAGTCCAAAGACATGCAGGTTAGGTTAACTGGTGACTCTAAATTGACCGTAGGTGTGAATGTGAGTGTGAATGGTTGTCTGTGTCTATGTGTCAGCCCTGTGATGACCTGGCGACTTGTCCAGGGTGTACCCCGCCTTTCGCCCGTAGTCAGCTGGGATAGGCTCCAGCTTGCCTGCGACCCTGTAGAACAGGATAAAGCGGCTAGAGATAATGAGATGAGATACAGCAATTAAAGATTTTGGTGGGAAGTACAATAGTGTATGCGTGTGGCTTGCTGTGCTCAGCACCTTCATGTGTGTCTCAGGCAGTATCGGGGTGAGCAGTGAGAGTAAAAGAGGTAGCATTTCCTGAGCAAGCATTCACACAACACCACATTAACTTCTCGTCTTGAGAACTTGTCAGATGGAAGAACTAATGCAGTGTATAATTCATAACAAACTCTAATTCTATAGTCAGTTCTGCTCAGTACAGCACGAGCCCGATTTACACAGTAAAATCTCCTTTTATTCTGTTTGTTTGCCTTTGTGTTGTGTCTGGCTTTTACTGTTTGTGTGTGTGTGTGTTTTGTCTGCACTGATGTATTCAGAGACAACACACACTGTTCCATGCTGTTCTGCTAACGCTGAACAGCACAGGCTCAGCAACTAAAGCACACCCAGGACGATCTGAGTCCCAGCCTCGTGTGTCACATTTCAGATCACATAAGGATTTCCATGAAACTTGGAGGATTTTGTCTGGAAGTGACAGGCACAAGTCGTAAAATACTATTCGAAATTCAAATACAATATTTATAAATGAAACCAGGGATATCTTACCATCAAGTATGAATAGATATGAAGATTTTTGTCCCAGTAGAGAAGCAGTTCCAGCATAAGACATTAATCAAGACTGTCTTTGATCAGTCAGTGGTCTATTTTTAGTTATTGTATTCACATTCCCTGGATATGAGCAATCACACTCTCTGATTGGCTACTCTATTATTAGGATATCAGTTCATGTACCATGAGTAGAGCAAAACAAAATGACGCCACATGTTGCTGAACCAACCGAGGACGAAATAAAAACTACTCGAAAACAAAACCCCCCAAAAAATACAAAAAAAAGCAGCGAAATATGGAATGAAAGTATTTGATGGTAAGAACGTGTTTTTTTATTTTTGAAGAATTATTATTATAACGGCGGCACGATGGTGTAGTGGTTAGCACTGTTGCCTCACAGCAAGAAGGTCCGGGTTCGAGCCCCGTGGCCGGCGAGGGCCTTTCTGTGTGGAGTTTGCATGTTCTCCCCGTGTCCGCGTGGGTTTCCTCCGGGTGCTCCGGTTTCCCCCACAGTCCAAAGACATGCAGGTTAGGTTAACTGGTGACTCTAAATTAACCGTAGGTGTGAATGTGAGTGTGAATGGTTGTCTGTGTCTATGTGTCAGCCCTGTGATGACCTGGCGACTTGTCCAGGGTGTACCCCGCCTTTCGCCCGTAGTCAGCTGGGATAGGCTCCAGCTTGCCTGCGACCCTGTAGAAGGACAAAGCGGCTAGAGATGATGAGATGAGATTATTATAACGTTTTTCACAAATTGTTCCTGTCATTTCGCTGGTTTGTTTACATTCTTCATCTTTAAGCATTAAAATTTGTTGAAATTTTTTAGACTGGTTCAAAATCTCAAAGAAGTTTGAAAATTACATCACGGAAATGTCCAAAGAAGAATTAAATACATGTCTAAAGCTATTCTATACGTCGGGACGACAGCAAGACGGCACTTTCTACAAAAAAGCAACAACAACAACACTAAAGTCAATTTGTGCAGCCATCGATAGGTTTTTAAGAAGTCCACCTAAGCGAAAATGATTTTGTCAGACGTTTTGTATAAAGTTTTCTCATCTCATCTCATTATCTCTAGCCGCTTTATCCTGTTCTACAGGGTCGCGGGCAAGCTGGAGCCTATCCCAGCTGACTACGGGCGAAAGGCGGAGTACACCCTGGACAAGTCGCCAGGTCATCACAGGGCTGACACATAGACACAGACAACCATTCACACTCACATTCACACCTACGGTCAATTTAGAGTCACCAGTTAACCTAACCTGCATGTCTTTGGGCTGTGGGGGAAACCGGAGCACCCGGAGGAAACCCACGCGGACACGGGGAGAACATGCAAACTCCACACAGAAAGGCCCTCGCCGGCCACGGGGCTCGAACCCGGACCTTCTTGCTGTGAGGCGACAGTGCTAACCACTACACCACCGTGCCGCCTGTATAAAGTTTTTATTTATCAAAATAAAAGTAAAAATGCTCTGTTTCTCAAAATCCAGTGAATGTGGATAGAATAAAACAATTATTCCACAAAATCGAGTCGTACACGGCTTATACCCAACTCAGCATGACATACCTTGTCAGCTATCAGCTCATGTACGACTCGATTTCGTGGAATAATTGTTAATTGTACCCATTTGGACCTGGGTAAGAAAGGTACCAAAATTCAGCACAGGATTCATTGAGAATTCAGTAACGCTTTGGTTGTGTAAATGTATTCATACCACGGCACCACTGAATACTCAGATTGGTTAGAAAGTGTAGATTAGTTTTCTCTACCAGCAGCTCTAACAGTAGGATGCAAGCTGCTGAAATTCAAACAATAGGATGATATTAATGCACTAGTTCTAATACCTTATTGTTTCTGTAGTAACGGTTTATTCTTGGGGACTTGTATGGTGAACGTGCTACATAATCTAAGGTGAATAATAAATGTTGTTATTTAAACAAAGAAAAACATATCCTCTTTGATATGATGAAGTTTCTAGAAGGAGACATTTTTGAACAGTCTTTGGTGTCAGCACTTTGTAACAGACAATGTGTTTTTTGCCACACATAAGGAAAGTCTTCAGGACAGAGGATCTATTCCGATTTCTTGGTAACATGACAAGCTGTGGTTTTTTTTCACCTTTAAGAGAGACTGGTTAAGAGAAAGTCTGACTGTTTATTGCTGCAATAATATTCCATTAACTAACTTGCCTCAAGGACATTCAAGAAAATTAAAAGTAACTATTAATGGTTAAAAAGCATGCCATTGCTTTAAATTGATAAATAATACATTGTCATAGTTGGCAAAGCACTGTGGTCAAGGAGTGATAAAACACTTTGGAGCCTGCCGTTATCAGAAACTAATCCACTTTATGGTGGTAACAGTAATCCTACATTGCATCACAAGGTTGTATACCTTAAAGGTGACATATTAAACCCCTTTTCCACAAGTTGACACAGCTCCCTGAGGTCTTAATGAAATTTCTGTGACATGCTTTGGTTGAAATATCACAAGGATAAAGCACCACAGCACCTTCTCACCCTGTCTAAACAGCCCTGTTCAAAACGGCTGATTTGAGTGCCTGTTCCTTTAAAGAACTGAAGTCATTTTTAAACTTGCATTACTTCTTAATTTAAGTGTTAATCAATTACGTTTTCGATTTTAGTAACCTCATATTGGCAACTAATTGCAATTAAATATTATACTTATCGGCATATTCGTTTTTTTCGCCATGTTGAATTTAGTTTGTTTGGTCCACGGCAGGCATCGCTTATCCGCGCGATCTTCACGAGACTTGTGCGAGACTTCGAAACGTGAAGTGCCAACCAGGTGTCAGCACCGCCATTTTGAAAACTGTTTTCCAAACGAAATATTGCACAAAAACGAGTTTAAATGACGATTATTGCCTACTTTTTTCAAACTTTCCTGATTACTATCAAAACAAACAAAACTTCCGGCTTGATTACGTCAGCATTCGAAAGAGGGCGCACGTGTCTTTTGACAACGTTGGCAGATGTTGGTCACTTTGATTTGCGCTGTACGTTTTACTTCCGTCCTATGATGTCTCGCACAGGTCTCAATGAATCTCGTTTACGGCCACTGCTTTGACATATGGACTGATATATTACAGAGCATATTTCAAACACTCATAACTTGCTATAGCAGTGACAAAATGGCTATCAAAAATGCATTCCGATATTTAATAAAATGAGATAAATAAAATGTTGATAATAAAAAATTTGCCTTCAGTTCTCCTTTAAATGATAATGAGCCACTGCTCACCCCACCCCCCTCTTTCGCTGATCAATCAGGTAGCAGTTTTTTCTCTTGAATATTCTTTCACAAAGGCAGCTGTCAAGCCACCAGGTGAGACACTCGGATGAGGGGGTGGTATAATTCTAATGAGCTCCCCTTCTGACATAGAAAGGGGAGACAAATCTGAATGGCTTGTTGAAGCACATGTTCAGCTCAGAAGAAACCGGCTGGGTGTTTTATTTCAGATTTTGTGAGTTGGTAGACTCTAGACACCCATAATCATGCAAAAAAAGCGCAGTAATATCAGATCCGCTCATCTATACACGAGAAATATATGAAAATGTATTCCGAAGCAAAGGACAAGTCTTACATTATAAGGAAAGCTCGTACTTAGAGAATCAGCAGATTCTCCGCAAATATGTTCAAATAAGTCTGAGTGAAAAATACCGTGGCGAGCGTGCAGCGTGGAAGAAGAGTCTGGTGACAGAAATCTTAGTTTCTCGGTCGTTAGCCTGTGCTACTTGCTCTCGATAGCACTGGCTTGACCGCTTTATTAGCAATTGCTAACACTACTGATGAACGACTCGCGGTTAAGCTCGCATTGGCCTTCGAGAAGGCTGAGGGTGGTACATTATGGTCCCTCCCACTATAAATCAAAATCTGATTGGTTAATTCATCTGTCACTTCCTACATAAACAGACACCGCCATTACCTTCTGTCCCAGCAATGAAGTCCTAACCAATGAGTGAGCAGCTCTAAACTCTTCTCAGCCTAGAGACAACAAACAAAAAAGATCTCATTGGATAACTTGATTTTAATGTTTTCAGGACAGTGACCCTTTCATTTCTGAAGCAAATTGATAGAAAATGAGGCCAAATTAGAATTAGAAGAGAATAATTAAAATGAAATTATGAAAGAATGAAAGAAATTAAAGATAACATTTGAAATGCTGATATGTTTGGGCCTTCTCTGAACACCTAGAAGGCCCTGATGGGTCCCCTTTGGTGGATTGCAGAAATGGAGACAAAATATTGCTCAATTTCTATTACAGTCTCACTTTTTGGAGGAAATGTTTTGCGCACGCACACACGTTTGTCTCCCTATCCTTATGAGGGCCTTCGACTGGAATAATTTTTAATGCAGCTAATTATACTATGCCTGCAACTAAAACTATCCATCCATCCATTATCCTGTGCAGGGTTGCAGGCAAGCTGGAGCCTATCCCAGCTGATTATGGGTGAGAGGCAGGGTACACCCTGGACAAGTCACCAAGTCATCGCAGGGCTGATACATAGAGACAAACAACCATTCACACTCACATTCACACCTACAGTCAATTTAGAGCCACCAGTTAGCCTAACCTGCATGTCTTTGGACTGTGGGGGAAACCGGAGCACCCGGAGGAAACCCACGCAGACAACATGCAGACTCCGCACAGAAAGGCCCTCGTCGGCCGCTGGGTTCAAACCCAGAGCCTTCTTTGCTATGAGGTGACAGTGCTAACCACTACACCACCATGCCGCCCACCTAAAACTATGGCTTTGTTGAATGATGGAAAATGATACTGGAGTTTTTCTGTAACTTAAAATTGCATTTTTTCATTGAATTTATTTAGCTTTGCCATAGTGATATACCGTATGTGTGTGTATAGACATTATGGCTGGGAAACCACTCCAGCTTGCGCCAATTACAGCGGCCCCATTGTACCTAATTTGCATGTCTTTGAGCTTTGTCTTTCCATGGAAGACAAGCTATCAGCTAATCAGCTATCAGTTGTCATTAAGACTGACTGAGATACAGATTTACTGACATTTTTTAAATCACATTTTGCACATTAGCTTTTTCTTACGAACAGCACATTCAGGGCACTTTGAGAAAGTTGGAAGTTTTGAGAAAGTACACATAGTGCTTCATAAGAGTGTGATAAATTTAGTTTGCACTTTAGTTTGAGGGCATTAAAATAATTCATTTTCCTGGCATATGGGGCTTCATAAATTAGAAGCTGTATTTTAATGGGGCTCAATGATCATTTGAATAAAAAATGGACTCAGCTTTGAATCCCACCCAACTATAAGATGTAGATACTGTAATAAAGTATCATAAATCCCACTTTTCCACCAAGGCAGTTCTCGAGCCGGTGCGGAGCTGGTGCTTAAAGCGGAACTGAAGGCAAATTTTTTATTATCAAAATTTTATTTATCTAATTTTATTAAATATCGGAATGCATTTTTGACAGCTATTTTGTCACTGCTATAGCAAGTTATGAGTGTTTGAAATATGCTCTGTAATATATCAGTCCATATGTCAAAGCAATGGCCGTAAATGAGATTCGTTGAGACCTGTGCGACACATCATAGGATGGAAGTAAAACGTACAGCAGAAATCAAAGTGACCAACATCTGCCAACGTTGTCAAAAGATGCGCACACCGTCCTTCGAATGCTGACGTAATCAAGCCAGAAGTTTTCCCTGTGTCCAAAATCACTCCCTACTCGCTATATAGTGGGGACGCCATTTTGTAGTGCTGTCCGAAACCTTAGTGAGGATTACGAGGGAAATGCACTCAGTATAATATGTATTTATCCCAAAAATAATGCATGTATTTATTATTTTGAAAACCCACCAGCCGCCTGATCTGGAACGTTTTAATTGTGCGACAGTAATGACGTAAATACCAGCGTGACAGACTAGTCCTTATCCTGTTGTCTTTCCAACTCTTCTCTACTCCAAGTTGGTTCGAAGTCGTATGGAATAATCTCCATCACTGATGAAGCTGGCAAATCTTGAAATTAATCTAAATTGGAACGATATGGCGATCTGGCCACTGTGTAAATGGTTTTCAAAATGGCGGCACTGACACTTCACGTTTGAAGTCTCGCACAAGTCTCGTGAAGATCGCACAGATAAGCCACGCCTGCCGTGGACCAAACAAACTAAATTCAACATGGCTAAAAACTGAAAAGGCCGATGAGTATAATATAATATGCCAATACAAGTCACAATATAAGGTTACTAAAACCGAAAACGTCAAGTCAAGTTTATTTGTATAGCACTTTTAACAATAAACATTGTCGCAGAGCAGCTTTCCAGAATTTGAACGACTTAAAACATGAGCTAATTTTGTCCCTAATCTATCCCCAATGATGAAGCCTGTGGCGACGGTGGCAAGGAAAAACTCCCTTAGACGACATGAGGAAGAAACCTCGAGAGGAACCAGACTCAAAAGGGAACCCACCTCATTTGGGCAACAACAGACAACATGACTATAACATTAACAGTTTTAACATGAAGACAGTTTCGTTGATGTTATAAACTCTTCATTGATGGAAACTTGAGTGCAAAACTGTTCATGACAACTGCAGTCCTAAAGTTAGCAAGTCAACTGTAGTCCTCAGCCATAAAAGCATTACTGTAAGTGTCCAGAGCGTCCTCCAAGTGTGACTTTCAACTGTCCACATGGGGCCGTCCTCCACAGGAGCGATGCGATGAGGCTCCAACCAGACATAGGGCACCAGGATGGATCAGGCAGGTCCGAGGAGCAGAAGAGGTCAGCATCTCGATCCCAGGACCGACATGTAACTCAGAGGGACAGATTGGAGGGAGAAAACACAGGTTGTTAGGTATGCCCAATGTCACCTGAACAAGTAGGAACAGTATACATATTGCACTGAGTACAAGCAGGGACTCCGGCAACTAACTATGACAGCATAACTAAAATGGGAGAGCCAGAAGGTAACACAGGCATGAGGGAGCCCCGGGACATACAGTGGTGCTTGAAAGTTTGTGAACCCTTTAGAATTTTCTATATTTCTGCATAAATAAGACCTAAAACATCATCAGATTTTCACACAAGTCCTGAAAGTAGATAAAGAGAACCCAGTTAAACAAATGAGACAAAAATATAATACTTGGTCATTTATTTATTGAGGAAAATGATCCAATATTACATATCTGTGAGTGGCAAAAGTATGTGAACCTTTGCTTTCAGTATCTGGTGTGACCCCCTTGTGCAGCAATAACTGCAACTAAACGTTTCCGGTAACTGTTGATCAGTCCTGCACACCGGCTTGGAGGAATTTTAGCCCAATCCTCCATACAGAACAGCTTCAACTCTGGGATGTTGGTGGGTTTCCTCACATGAACTGCTCGCTTCAGGTCCTTCCACAACATTTCGATTGGATTAAGGTCAGGACTTTGACTTGGCCATTCCAAAACATTAACTTTATTCTTCTTTAAACATTCTTTGGTAGAACGACTCATGTGCTTTGGGTCGTTGTCTTGCTGCATGACCCACCTTCTCTTGAGATTCAGTTCATGGACAGATGTCCTGACATTTTCCTTTAGAATTTGCTGGTATAATTCAGAATTCATTGTTCCATCAATGATGGCAAGCCATCCTGGCCCAGATGCAGCAAAACAGGCCCAAACCATGATACTGCCACCAACATGTTTCACAGATGGGATATGGTTCTTATGCTAGAATGCAGTGTTTTCCTTTCTTCAAACATAACACTCCTCATTTAAACCAAAAAGTTCTATTTTGGTCTCATCCGTCCACAAAACTTTTTTTTCCAATAGGCTTCTGACTTGTCCACATGATCTTTAGCAAACTGCAGACGAGCTGCAATGTTCTTTATGGAGAGCAGTGGCTTTCTCCTTGCAACCCTGTCATGCACACCACTGTTGTTCAGTGTTCTCCTGATGGTGGACTCATGAACATTAACATTTGCCAGTGTGAGAGAGGCCTTCAGTTGCTTAGAAGTTATCCTGGGGTCCTTTGTGACCTCACCAACTATTACATGCCTTGCTCTTTGAGTGACCTTTGTTGGTCTACCACTCCTGGGGAGGGTAACAATGGTCTTGAATTTCCTCCATTTGTACACAATCTGTCTGACTGTGGATTGGTGGAGTCCAAACTCTTTAGAGATGGTTATGTAAACTTTTCCAGCCTGATGAGCATCAACAACTCTTTTTCTGAGGTCCTCGGAAATCTCCTTTGTTCATGCCATGATGCACTTCCACAAACATGTATTGTGAAGTTCAGACTTTGATAGATCCCTGTTCTTTAAATAAAACAGGGTGCCCACTCACACCTGATTGTCATCCCATTGATTGAAAACACCTGACTCAAATTTCACCTTCAAATTAACTGCTAATCCTAGAGGTTCACATACTTTTGCCACTCACAGATATGTAATATTGGATCATTTTCCTCAATAAATAAATGACCAAGTATTATATTTTTGTCTCATTTGTTTAACTGGGTTCTCTTTATCTACTTTCAGGACTTGTGTGAAAATCTGATGATGTTTTAGGTCTTATTTATGCAGAAATATAGAAAATTCTAAAGGGTTCACAAACTTTCAAGCACCACTGTAAAGCAGCAGCCACTACACAGTCAACAAACTCAAGTGAGCAAGCGAGTGGGGGACTGACAGCATCCATACATCCCAGTTTACCAAAACACTGTATGTCTGAAGATCCTCCAGATCTACTCCTTTTACCTCATAAACACTATTAACAAAAGGCTTGACTAAACAGATATGTTTTCAGCCTAGACTTAAACCCTGAGACTGTGTCTGATTCCCGAACATTACTGGGAAGGCTGTTCCATAACTGTGGGGTTTTGTAAGAAAAGGCTCTGCCCCCTGATGTAGCCTTCACTATATGAGGTACCAGCAGATAGCCTGCACCTTTTGATCTAAGGGCAGGTCATAGAAGAGCAGAAGTTCACTCAGGTACTGTGGTGCGAGACCATTCAGTGCATTCAGTAATTGAATAACACATTAATTAAGAAAGTTTAAAAATGACTTCAGTTCCCCTTTAATCTCGAACCAGTTCTTTGTGTTTCGACAGCCAAAGAACTGGCTCTTTTACAGGAAAACTGGTTTCAGAGAACAAAGAACCACTTATCAGGGGCTGGGGTGGGATTATCATGACCAATAAGACCAGCTGAACCAGAGCTACTGTAGCGTCCAGTCTGACTACAAGAAGAAGAAGAAAAAGAGGTGATGTAGTCCATCATTGTTGTTGTTGTTGTGCTAGGTGCTAGCAGGACTGGCTAGTGGCACTAATGGCAGGGCTAGCAGCTGGGAAAGCAGAGATGTATACATTGACGTAATGACGGCTCTCTAGCCCATGGAAAATCTAACCGATTCTCAACTTTCGCAAGTTGAACCTTCACGAGCACCAGCCCAGAACTAGCACCTGGTGGAAAGGGGGTAAATAATAACTGGTTGTTTTTGTTCTCTCTTCCATGTAGAGATAAAGTTGGTTATTTCATGACCCTTAAATAAATTCTCCAGCACTGCAAAGGCACTATGAAGGTACACTTCAAATAAAGTGTGACCAGAAATCCTGACACCATTAGAAATAGGGGTAGAATAGGAGTCCATTTCTGTCCCCCAGGGTGTTGTCTATACTAATGTACCCCCTAGGGCTCATTATTAGACCTCAAGGTACCTTTTACAGTCGAAATGTTCCCACGCAGTATACAAAAGGTACAAATAAGTACCTTAGGGGGTACTGACCCAGTGACAAGCTGGTATAATAATGTACTTTATTTTCTGAGAGCGTATCCTAAGTACCTTCTTGGCCTAAGATTTCACCTGTTAAAACTGAAGTGAAATCCAAAAAAATGTCTCGAAGCTGATGGCTGTGGATGGATCGGATCATGTTGACCCTTTGCGATAATCTGCATATGTGGACAATGTGCCCCAGCTGGCCCCTAATAGCCTGTTTTTCTAATTCTGACTCACAAAAATCTGGCCACTGAGGTCCAGCCAAAATCTTTTCTTTTTCATAATTTTTATTAGGAGTCCAAGCACTTGTGTTTTACAGGCATTTTTCTTCTTCTTCTTCTTCTTCTTCTTCTTCTTCTTCTTGTTTGTCTGCTTTAAAAATGATAAGGAGTGCAGGCATTAATTGCAGACCGGGTTCCTAGGGTTCACCTTCTCTCTTTGTTTCTCAGGTCTCCCGTTGCTAGTGCAGAGGACCATTGCCAGGACCATCATTCTGCAGGAGAGCATTGGGAAAGGCCGCTTTGGGGAGGTGTGGAGAGGAAAGTGGAGAGGAGAGGAAGTGGCAGTGAAGATCTTCTCCTCTCGGGAAGAGCGCTCCTGGTTCCGTGAGGCTGAAATCTATCAGACAGTCATGCTGCGTCATGAAAACATCCTAGGCTTCATTGCTGCTGATAATAAAGGTCAGTATGTCGCCAAGTCACATCCAGCTCAAGCTTGATCTTTCTGTTCCAGGCTGGACTGCAGGGCTTTTGATAACGACACCGTCATGGAAAAAAAAATGATGCGCTTTGATCTGTACAGCCTTGATCTCAAAGACTCTTTAATACTGCAGCATGGACAGAGATTATGGAAAGAGTCTGGTTGCCTAGAAATATGTGTGGCTATCTGGTTAAGACCTGTTTGCCTAAAACAACTGAAAAAGGAGCAAATCACGTCGAAAGGTTGGATCCTAATTCTACTGAAAGGCTGATTGTCGAAACACACCTGCTGTTTACTGATTTAATTTGAATGACGTTTAATATGTAATAAATAAAATATGATCAATATGACGGGCGGGACGGTGGTGTAGTGGTTAGCGCTGTCGCCTCACAGCAAGAAGGTCCGGGTTCGAGCCCCGTGGTCGGCGAGGGCCTTTCTGTGTGGAGTTTTCATGTTCTCCCCGTGTCCGCGTGGGTTTCCTCCGGGTGCTCCGGTTTCCCCCACAGTCCAAAGACATGCAGGTTAGGTTAACTGGTGGCTCTAAATTGACCATAGGTGTGAATGTGAGTGTGAATGGTTGTCTGTGTCTCTGTGTCAGCCCTGTGATGACCTGGCGACTTGTCCAGGGTGTACCCCACCTTTCGGCTGTAGTCAGCTGGGATAGGCTCCAGCTTGCCTGCGACCCTATAGAACAGGATAAAGCAGCTAGAGATAATGAGATGAGATGAAATGATCAATATGACCATTTACGAAGGAAAATGAGTAATCCCATTGATCATAAGCAATGGACATCCATATCTCGAGTCTCTTCTCCTGATTTAAATATCAGTCATGGCATTGAATGAACCCAAACTAGGTTTATGATAATTGATAGTATCAAGGATCTTCGATAAATTTCAACTGTCATGATAGCTATCACTAGCTCATCTGTCCATAAGGCTGATGAGCTGTTGCCATGGCGTGGCGTCCGTCATCCACAATTCAGTTAAATTGTATCTCCTCTGTCAGTTCTCCACGGATTTCCGTTCCGATTGTTTTGTATTGAAAGAGCTAATCACTCCGCACAAAACTGTCATTGTTTTGTCAGATTTTTTCCTAATGAGTTCGTAATTAGGCCAAATTAACGAATTTTCCAGGCCCCTCACTAGAATTGTATCTCGTCTCACAGTTCTCATCTGATTCCAGTTCTGATCGATGTTTTGGGTAGATCTTCCCATGAGGAACAAAACCTGGTTGTTTGTTTGTTGATTTTCCTGTTGTAAACAGTTTGTTCACAGCTTTGTTTATTTTCAGTTAAATCGTATCTCCTCCTTCAGTTCTCAGTGGGTTTCAGTTCTGATTGTTTGAAAGAGCTAGTCATTCTGTACAATACTTGGTCATTGTACTGTCAATTTTTTGCTAATAAATTAGTAATTAGGTCAACTTAACACATTTTCTTCTGACTAGAACTGTTTTGGTCACCTTGGTTGTTTCAGTGGCAGGCCAGATGAACTACTCCATCCTTGACGTTCTGGTGTTTCCTTTTGTAGTTCTGTACAAACCACCTACCTCCACTGCTGTTCACCACAGAGCACGTGTACACATAGTTCATATAACGTTATTTCAGTTAAGTAATGAGTTTAGTTACAGCTTACAACACGCTAATAATCCGACTTCAGTTTTGCGAGCATTCCTGATGTGTCATTCATTTAAAAAAAAACTAAATGCTAATGCTAGTGACTTGCAGCTGACTTGTAACTTCCTCCCTGTATTGTTTTCTCTTGCTGTAATGACATACCGTAGTGTTTACATGACACGCATTATGTATGTCTGACCATGTCCCAGTCTCTCCTCCCTCAGCAACTGCGCAGCCTCCTAAGCCACAGTCAAGGGTCGATAACAGAACGAGGGCATATTGCACACACAGGCCTAACTGGAACATTTACCTTGAATCAACTAATCACTGAGTCATTCAGGTAGTTTTGTTTGTTTGTTTGTTTGTTTGCTTGTTTGTTTTTTACCATTGAGAAAATTGAATCTATTAGGCTTGTGTTTGATTCGTAAGAACAACTTGGTGAAAGAAAGACATGAGCTAGCTTACTAGCAGTTAATGTAGACATAGCGTATTTTTTATACCCTTTATGTGATGATTTCAGAAAGCCAAGACAGGTTTTGAAAGTTAATCAAAACCTTGCAAACATTTTTGGTCACTGTTATCCCCCACTGGCCGAAAGGCCCTGAAGGGGGATTATGTCGTGGCGATTTCCGTCTGTCCGTCCCGGGAAGGGTGCTCACCTTCTGAAATCAACTCCTTTCACGGAATTTCACGAAACTTGGCAGGATTCTTTGTTATATGTCGGTAATACGCACCTTCTAATTTTGTTAAATTCAGTCACATTTTACCAGAGTTACAGCCCTTGATTAACAAAATTATAATTTGACAATTTCATGAGAGTGTGTTTTCTTTCTGAAATCAACTCCTCTCTCAATTTATGAAGGAATTTCACCAAACTTGGCAAAAGGCTTTGTTATATGACAGTTATACAGATATTGACATTTTGTTTAATTTGGGCAAATTTTACCAGAGTTATGCCCTTGATTATTAATAAATTTGTACTTTGGCACTTTCATCAACTTACTTTCTGAAATCAACTTCCCTTACAATTTTTATCCCCTGCTGGCTGAAAGGCCCGAAGGAGGATTATGTCGTGGCGATGTCCATCCATCTGTCCGTCCGTCCCAGGAAGGGTGCTCACCTTCTGAAATCAACTCCTCTTACAATTTTTGGAGGAATTTCACGAAACTTGGCAGGATTCTTTGTCATATGTCAGTAACACACATATTGCAATTTCGTTCAATTCAGTCGCATTTTACCAGAGTTATGGCCGAGTTGCCAGCGGGGAATATTGTGCTCTCAGAGCACTCTTGGTTCTTTACCAGAATTCAGTCTACTCGGATGATTTTTCCACGGACCACTGTGTATATATTTTGTTTAGTCGTGCTTGCGTTTTAATGAGCTGCAGCGACAGGACCATCCCAATAGCGCTTGTGTTAGTGCTGAAACAGGATGAGGGAGTTTAAAGTTTTTGGCCTGCACCGTTTCATGCATGAGTGCAAGTCTGAATGAGCCAGAATGTTTATTAGCTTTGACATCATGTCTAGTCTAGTCTTCTGAGAGAACAGGTTTTAAATAAGAGCTGTTTTCCCAAAACCTGAGAGCAGTGTTTCCTGAAAAACATGCTGCTTCTTTTATTCAGGATTTGTCTGAAAGTTTGGATGTGAATGTTAAGAAGAAAGAAAGTGTGTCTGTGTGTGAGATTGTTTTTGTGTGTAAGAGAATAAATGTGTTTATATAGGAAAAGGGCAGTGCTAGGAGTCAGAGCAGCTGCTCGGAGATTTCACCAGCCATCTGGAATTGCATGGAGCTGTGAGCAGAGGTCTTATTTACTCTGTCCATTAGTTTATTGCTCTTACACTTGGTCCACTCGCCCCCAGTTTAATGTGCTCTCAGTTTAATGTACATTATTGCCATTAACACAATTACAGTGTGAGTATGGAAAACACTGTCTCAATATAAAACAATATTTTTGTGTTTGATGAAGCAGTGTATTTATACATGCCAGAGGATGATGAGACGAGCAGAAACAAACAGAGCAAAGCAGTTTCCCACTTACAAAATTAATCTGAGACACATAAGTATGTCTTAACCTTAAACAGTGACATGGAAGTCTACAGCTAAATGAAATTAACCCAATTAAACACACCCATACACTTACAGCACTTTTGTACTTTTTCCTCCAAACAGAAACTTTCGAATTTGTAACATTTTGAACAAAAGGGATAAATGTGTTTTGTTTAACAAAAAAAATGGAAGTAGCCTTGTAAATATAGGCTATGTAGTCTATTTAAGCTAAAGATGTAAAAAAAAAAAAAAAGCATTCCCCATTTTTCTTTTAGTTCAAACCAGATCATTATGAATTAGTGTGCACTGACATGGATGCGGGGCGGCACGGTGGTGTAGTGGTTAGCCCTATCGCCTTACAGCAAGAAGGTCCTGGGTTTGAGCCCAGCGGCCGGCGAGGGCCTTTCTGTGTGGAGTTTGCATGTTCTCCCCGTGTCCGCGTGGGTTTCCTCCAGGTGCTCCGGTTTCCCCCACAGTCCAAAGACATGCAGGTTAGGTTAACTGGTGACTCTAAATTGACCATAGGTGTGAATGTGAGTGTGAATGGTTGTTTGTCTCCATGTGTCAGCCCTGTGATGACCTGGCGACTTGTCCAGGGTGTACCCCGCCTCTCGCCCATAGTCAGCTGGGATAGGCTTCAGCTTGCCTGCACAGGATAAGCGGTTACGGATAATGGATGGATAATTATCAGAATAATAATAACAAGACTGTCAGTGACGGCGTAGTTCACTCCGGCCCTGTCTAGTCCAGAAGGAACGATCTAAAGTGGGCCACCTTACGCAATAAATGTTGCAAGCTATATCTAGAAGCTGTATCCAACCTAGGAATATCAACCTATTTGCCAGAAAGAATCCAAAACGGCGAGGAATTGACCTACAAGAAGCAATTTTTGTTGAACTGCTCATTAAGGATTAATTAGTCCATAACGTAATTTAATAATTGTAATGAAGCAAATCTGGGTAGAAGTTATATGCACCCTAGGTGCCCCTACCTTCATGCCAGAAAGAATCAAAATCGGTGAAGAATTGAGGGAGAAGAAGCAATTTATGTGGAAACTGCTCGTTAGGGCTTAATTACTCCATATCTTCATTATTAATTGCAATTATACAAATTTGGGTAGAAGCCATATGCACCCCAGGCAGAGCTACCTTCCTGCCAAAAAGAATAAAAATCAGTGAAGAATTGAGAGAGAAGAAGCGATTTTCATGAAATGTTGACGACGCCAGACGGACGACACACGATTGCATAAGGTCATCTCCTGTCTGCTGGATGAGCTAACAGTAGTAAGACAGACACAACGCATATTCTAAGACAAATAATAATTTAAAACAGTTAAGAAAAGCCTAATAAATGATGTGAATTTTTCTGTAAGAAGGCATTTATTTAAAATTTATGGAAGGAGTCTGCAGTGTCAGCGCTGTATAAGTCACTGGTAAAATCTGCTCCATTAAGTTTTCAGTCACAGGAAAGTGGAAGGATGGAGGATTGTTGCATTTGTAGTTTCATCATAACAATGCCTTTTTCTGTCTTTTTAACTTCATGAGAAAAAAAGAACCCTTGTTTATAGGATCTTGAAACAACTTTTTATTTTTGGACGAGGAACTGGAGACAGGTGCAACAGTTCAAGACACACTTCATTATTACTTTCACTTTTCAGTGAATACTATAATAAACACACATGTTGGGAAGCATCTCTCTCTTTCTTGTTACTGGCAAGCTGAAAGACACACGTTAATAGACAGACAGGAATTAGACACAGGTGTAACTCGTCACATGTTACTTGCTGGTTCAACTTGACTCCTCGCCGTTCACAGCCGACGCTTGACCACGCCCTCGCTGCCACACACCTATAATATACACCATATGGCCAAAAAATATGTGAACATCTGAGCTTCACAGCCATAAATGCTTGTTGAACATCCCATTCAAGGTTTAGTCCCCTTTGCTGTTAGAATAAGCTCCACTCATCTGCGAAGGCTTTCCACTAGAGTTTCAAGCATGGCTGTGTGTGTGTGTGTGTTCATTCAGCTACAAGAGCTTTAGTGAGATCAGACACTGATACTGAGGGGCAGTCGGCATCACAGTTCATCCCAAAGCTGTTCAGTGGGGTTGAGGTCAGGGCTCTGAACAGGTCACTCAAGTTCTTCCACTCCAATCTTCATGCACCACGTCTTCATGGAGCTCGCTTTGTGCACAGTGGTAATCGAACACATTTGAGTTCCACTGAAGGGAAACTGTAACGCTCTAGCAAAGAAAGACATTCTGTATATTTGTGTGCTTCCAACTTTGTGGCGACAGTTTGGAGAAGAAACATGTGTGTGTGTGTGTGTGTGTGTGTGTGTGTGTGTGTGTGTGTGTGTGTGTGTGTGTGAGATGAGGTGCCCGTATACTTTTGGAAGAAATAATGTGTTTCAGCATATAAACAGATCAAACATATGGCATGTTGTCCTTTCATGAATAGAAAAGTCTATTTGTTAGCAAATTGCTGTGCAAATTAGTGTAGGATATAGATTTCATCTTAGACTGTACGTCTGAATGATTTTAAGCCTCATTTGTAGCAGTGCAAGAAAGCATACTTTTTTATTGCCTATTCTCTATATGAATGTACAGTGTCTTGCAAAAGTATTCATCCCCCTTGGTGTTTGTCCTGTTTTGTCGCATTACAAGCTGGAATTAAAATGGATTTTTTTGGGGGTTAGCACCATTTGATTTTCACAACATGCCTACCATTTTAAAGGGGCACATTGTTGTTTTATTGTGACAAAAATAATAATTAAGATGAAAAAAAAGAAATATGGAGTGTGGATAGGTATTCTTCCCCCCCCCAAAAAAAAGGCAGTACTTTGTTGAGCCACCATTTGCTGCAATTACAGCTGCAAGTCTCTTGGGGTATAGCTCTATTAAATCAAATCAAATCAAGTTTATTTGTACAGCGCTTTTAACAATAAACATTGTCGCAAAGCAGCTTTACAGAATTTGAACGACTTAAAACATGAGCTAATTTTATCCCTAATCTATCCCCAATGAGCAAGCCTGTGGCGACGGTGGCAAGGAAAAACTCCCTCAGACGACATGAGGAAGAAACCTCGAGAGGAACCAGACTCAAAAGGGAACCCATCCTCATTTGGGCAACAACAGACAGCCTGACTATAATATTAACAGTTTTAACAGGTATAACCCTCAACTGTCCTCATGGGGCCGTCCTTCACAGGAGTGGGGCGATAAAACTCCGACCAGACACAGGGCACCAGGATGGATCAAGCAGGTCCGAGGGGCAGAAGAGGCCAGCATCTCAATCCCAGGATCAACATGTAACTCAGAGGGACAGATGGGGGGGGAGAGAGAAAGAAAACACGTTGTTAGGTATGCCCTAAAAATGACAAGTATTAAATCTGTGTGGTAGGCTCGCAGAGACGAGAGTCTTTACATCAGGCATAACACACAATGGCATGTTAATATGGTAAAAAATATATCATGACCTGCTCTGGCTGGATGCTTGATTGGGTGATGGGAGCACACTCCTCAGCAATGATGAGATGCAGATGGGGCCCTTAGGCCTGGCCAAGACAATTCAGTTACATTTCACCAGGTCTGGGACATGCGACAGAATGTCTGACGGCCGATTCCCTGCAGGCTACGATAGCCAGTCGAGGTCCCCACCGTCTCCACCAAAAGATTTCCTGTTGACTCCATGTAACTCAGAGGGACAGATTTGGGGTGGGGGGGAGAGAAAGAAAACACAGGTGGTTAGGTATGCCCAATGTCACCTGAATAAGTAGGAACAGTATACATATTGCACCGAGTACAAGCAGGGACTCCGGCAACTAACTATGACAGCATAACTAAAAGGAGAGAGCCAGAAGGTAACACAGGCATGAGGGAGCCCTGGGACATAAAGCAGCCAGCCACTACACCGTCAACAAACTCGAGTGAGCAAGCGAGTGGGGACTGACAGCATCCATACATCCCAGTTTACCAAAACACTCTATGTCTGAGGACCCTCCAGATCTACTCCTTTACCTCATAAACACCATTAACAAAAGGCTTGACTAAACAGATATGTTTTCAGCCTAGACTTAAATGCTGAGACTGTGTCTGATTCCCGAACATTACTTGGAAGGCTGTTCCATAACAGTGGGGCTTTGTAAGAAAAGGCTCTGCCCCCTGATGTAGCCTTCACTATACGAGGTACCAGCAGATAGCCTGCACCTTTTGATCTAAGTAGGCGTGGTGGGTCATAGAGGAGCAGAAGTTCACTCAGGTACTGTGGTGCGAGACCATTTAGTGCTTTAAAGGTCAATAGTAGTATTTTATAATCAATACGAAATTTGATTGGGAGCCAATGCAGTGTGGATAAGACAGGCGTGATGTGGTCATATTTTCTAGTTCTAGTAAGGACTCTTGCTGCGGCATTTTGAACTAACTGGAGCTTGTTTATGCACTTATTGGAACATCCAGACAGTAAGGCATTACAATAATCCAACCTGGAGGTAACGAAAGCATGGACTAGTTTTTCTGCATCATGCAATGACATTAAATTTCTTATCTTTGCAATATTTCTGAGATGAAAGAAAGCTATCCGGGTGATGTTATCAATGTGAGTTTCGAATGAAAGACTGGGGTCAATAATCACTCCGAGGTCTTTTACTGCTGCACGTGAAGAAACAGAAAGGCCATCCAGAGTTACTGTGTAATCAGAAAACTTACTTCTAGCTGTATGTGGTCCTAGCACAAGTACTTCAGTCTTGTCAGAGTTAAGCAGAAGGAAATTTATAAGCATCCAGTGTCTAATGTCCTTAACACATTCCTCAATTTTATTAAGCTGGTGTCTCTCATCAGGTTTTGCAGAGACATACAACTGTGTGTCATCAGCATAACAGTGGAAACTAATACAATGTTTACGAATAATATCGCCCAGAGGTAACATATATAGAGAAAAAAGCAGTGGACCCAAGACAGAACCTTGTGGAACACCAAACTTTACCTCGGTACGTCTAGAAATATCACCATTTATATCAACATACTGATAACGATCAGTTAGATAAGACCTGAGCCAGGAGAGGGCCATTCCCTTAACTCCCACAACATTTTCTAGTCTATCCAGAAGAATGGAATGATCAATGGTATCAAATGCTGCACTAAGGTCAAGCAACACAAGTAGCGAGACACAGCCCTGATCAGATGCCAACAGTAGGTCGTTTACTACTTTAACCAGTGCTGTCTCTGTGCTATGATGAGGTCTAAATCCTGACTGATACATTTCATGGATGTTATTCCTATGTAAATATGAGCATAACTGCTGTGCCACAGCTTTTTCAAGGATCTTGGAGATAAAGGGGAGGTTTGATATTGGCCGATAATTGGACAGCTGACAGGGATCAAGGTCAGGTTTTTTAATCAGGGGTTTGATAACTGCTAGTTTAAAGGATTTGGGTACATAGCCAATCATAAGAGAAGAATTTATTATTTTTAGAAGCGGTTCAATTACTCCAGGCATTATCTGTTTGAATAGATGTGTCGGTAAGGGATCTAGTACGCAACTTGAGGCTTTTGATGTAGAGATTAATGAAAGTAATTCAGTTTCTTTTAGGGGAGTAAAACATTCTAACTGATGATCTGATACAGTTATATTGTTAACTACAAGGTCACTTTCATTGTCTAACCTTAAATTAGTAGTTTGAATTTTTTGTCGGATATTCTCAATTTTGTCATTAAAAAAATTCATGAAGTCGTTGCTACTACATACTGCAGGTGTGCATGTGTTGATAGTGGACTTATTCCTGGTTAATTTTGCTACAGTATTAAATAGGAATCTAGGATTATTTTTGTTATCTTCTATTAGGGAGGAGAGATATGTTGATCTCACAGCACTAAGAGCTTTTCTATACTTCAGGAAGCTCTCCTTCCAAGCTAATTTGAACACTACCAATTTTGTTTGACGCCATTTATGTTCCAATTTTCGAGTGGTCTGTTTTAATGTGCGAGTGTCATCATTATACCAGGGTGCTAATTTTTTGTCTCTGACCATTTTCCTTTTTAGAGGAGCTACATTATCTAAAGTATGGCGGAATGTTGACTCTAAGCATTCAGTTGCCTGATCAAGTTCTGCAGGGGCTGACAGTGACCCAATCAAAGTTGACAGCTCTGGGAGATCATTTATAAAGCTCTGTGCAGTAGTTGACGTGAAAGTACGTTTAATACAGTAGCGTGGTGAGGTGCATATATTATTACTCAGACATATTTTGAATGAGATGAGACAATGATCTGAGATAACTTCAGACTGTGGAAGTATGACTATATTGTCTACGTTTAATCTGAATGTTAGTATTAGATCAAGGGTGTGACCACCATTATGGGTCGGTCCTATGACATTCTGCTTAATCCCGACTGAATCTAAGATGGACACAAACGCTGTTTTTAAAGGGTCTTCTGGGTTATCGAAGTGAATATTAAAATCTCCGACAACTAAAGCTTTGTCTAAGGAAATAACCAGATCTGAGATAAAATCTGCAAATTCAGAAAGAAACTCAGAATATGGCCCCGGGGGCCTGTAAATAATAAGCAATGGAATTAACTGGGTAGACTTATTTTTCGAGGCTACATACATTATATGAGTATGAAGAACTTCAAATGGATTAAATTTATAACCAGGTTTGTGTGTTACACCTAGATAATCGTTATAAATAACCGCGACGCCTCCTCCTCTGCCAGTTAGACGAGGCTGGTGTATATAACTGTATCCAGGAGGACTCGCTTCATTTAATGCTATATATTCATTTGGCTTAATCCATGTTTCTGTTAAACACAGTACATTAAACTCCTGATCAGTAATGAGTTCATTAACCATTAGCGCTTTAGATGTAAGAGATCTAATATTTAATAGCCCCACCTTTAGATCAAAGGTGCTGGCAGCAGCTGTACAGTCAGTCTGATCTAATTTTATATTGATTAGGTTACTGGAACAAACTCTCTGAAAATTTCTACCTTTTTGTTGAGCTCGGGGAACAGACACAGTTTCGATGTAGTGGGCCCTGAGTGACGACTCTGTGCAGCTAGCAGACAGTCGGTTTAGCCTGTTCGTCTGCTCTCTGGCCTTGGCTCTGGATTGTCAGAAATTAACTAGGCCTGTTCTGAGACTATGACCTATGCTGCAGGAAATGAGAGCAGCACCTTCCCGAGTGGGATGGATACCGTCCCGCCCTAACAGGCCAGCAGTGCCCTCAAAATTAGCCCAATTATCTATAAAGCCCACACTGTCTTCAGAGCACCACCTGGACAGCCAGCAGTTCAGCGACCATAACCTGCTGTAAGCTACATCGCCATGCCGCATTGGGATGGGGCCAGAGCATACTACAGCATCGGACATCGCCTTTGCTAATTTAAACACCTCTACAAAGTTACTCTTAGTAACCTCAGACTGACGAAGGCGTATATCATTAGCTCCTGCATGGATAACTATCTTTGAGAACCTGTGCTTGCCTAGGACCCTAAGATTACCTGCTATGTCCGGCGCCCTGGCTCCCGGTATACACCTGACTAAAGCTGCTGGTGCCCCTAAAGGCTGAGCTAATTTCACGTGCCGTATGATAGAGTCCCCTATAACCAGAGCTCTTTCAGGTTTCTCAGTGGGTGCATCACTAAGGAGAGCAAACCTGTTCGACACGTGACGCGGAGAGGAGTGGTGCTCCCGTGGGCGAGCCTCAGCGGTAGCTTTGGCTCTACGCTTATGCCGCCGAGCCGTCACCCATTCGCCCCGCTGTAAGGGCTCTAATGCCGGAGTTGGGGGATTACTAACTCCACCTAGGGCATCCAGACTTTCCCTAACAGAAACTACACTGTTCTCACGCTCACTAACCTGCTCTAAAGCCTGGACACGCGCTTCTAGCACTGAAATCTTCTCCGTCAGAGAGCTAACTAATCTGCACTTATCACAAGTAAAGCTAATAGAGCTATCACTAGTGACGGAGGAAGAATGACTAAACATCCTGCACTCAGCACACTGAACAGGCTGAAGGTGTGCCATGATGAAAAGATTCACGTACCTTAAATGAAGATCTGTTGATATTAAAGCAGATCAGATGACCTCCGCTTGTGGACTTTACACAGGAGGAGAGAAAAAGAAAGCTTCCGGTCTCGGCGGTGCTATTAGCTTAGCACATCTAACCACTAGGATTTTTGCCCATTCTTCAAGGCAAAACTGCTCCAACTCCTTTAAGTTAGATGGGTTGCATTGGTGTACAACAGGGGTCTTCAATCCTATCCGCAAAGGGCCGGTGTAGCTGCAGGCTTTCATTACAGCCAAATTGGAGGCTCACTTGATTGTTGACTGGAGACGAGGGTGAAATGATTAAACAAGTGAAATCAGGTGTAGCTCCTGCTTGGTTGGAATGAAAGCCTGCAGCCACACTGGCCCTTTGTGGATAGGATTGAAGACCCCTGGTGTACAACAATCTTCAAGTTATGCCGCAGATTCTGAATTGGATTGAGGTCTGAGCTTTGATTAGGCCATTCCAAGACATTTAAACATTTCCCTTTAAACCACTCCAGTGTAGCTTTAGCAGTATGTTTAGAGTCATTGTCCTGCTAGACCGTGAACCTTCATCCCAGTCTCAAACCTCTGGCTGACTCAAACAGGTTTTCCTCCAGAATTGCCCTGTATTTAGTGCCATCCATCTTTCCTTCAGTCCTGACCAGCTTTCCTGTCCCTGCAGATGAAAAACATCCCCACAGCATGATGCTGCCACCACTATGCTTCACTGTAGGGATGATGTTCTCAGGGTTTGCGCCACACATGCCATTTTCCATGATGGCCAAAAAGATCAATTTTAGTCTCATTTGACCAGAGAATCTTCTTTCATGTGTTTGGGGAGTCTGCCACATGCTGTTGGGCAAACTCCAAACGTTTTTTCTTAAGCAGTGACTTTTTCTGGCCACTCTTCCATAAAGTCCTGCTCTTTGGAGTGTATGGTTTAAAGTGGTCCTATGGACAGATACTCCCATCTCCGCTGTGGATCTTTGCAGCTCCTTCAGTGTTATCTTTGGTGTCTTTGTTGCATCTCTGATTAATGCCCTCCTTGCCTGGTCTGTGAGTTTTGGTGGGCGGCCTTCTCTTGTCAGGTTTGTAGTGGTGCCATATTCTTTCTATTTTGCTATAATGGATTTAATGGTGCTCCCTGGGATATTCAAAGTTTGGGATATTTTTTATAACCCAACCCTGATCTATACTTCTCCACAACTTTGTCTCTGACCTGTTTGGAGGCTCCTTGGTTTTCATGTTGCTTGCTTAGTAATGTTGTAGAGTCAGGGTCCTTCCAGAACAGGTTGATTTATACAGACATCATGTGACAGATCATGTGACACTTTGATTGCACACAGGTGGATCTTAATCAAGTAATTATGTGAGTTATGAAGTGAATTGGTTGGACCAGCTCTTATTTAGGGGTTTCATACGAAAGAGGGTGAATACCTATACACACTCCAGATTTCTGTTTTTTCATCTTAATTATTGTTTGTGTCACAATAAAACAACAATTTGCACTTTTAAAGTGGTAGGCATGTTGTGTAAATCAAATGGTGCTAACCCTCCAAAAATCCATTTTAATTCCAGCTTGTAATGCGACAAAACAGGACAAACACCAAGGGGGATGAATACTTTTGCAAGGCACTGTATAATGCAATAATTTATAATCCCATTCTTTCAAGTTACCCAGAAAAGAATGAGCTTCCTTTTGAGGTGTCTGTCTCAGGGAGTTTTTCCTTGCCTCTCGCTTGCTCATTATGAATCTAGATCTACATCTGGATTTCTGTAAAGCTGCTCTGTGACAACGTGTACCATTAAAAGTGCTATACAAATAAATTTTCATCAGACTGAATTGAACAAAAGGTCAGAATATATAGTCTCACCCTGTCCCGGTCTCTTGTTTTCCTCTCTTAGATAATGGAACCTGGACCCAGCTGTGGTTGGTGTCAGATTACCACGAGCACGGCTCCCTGTTTGACTACTTGAACAGATACACAGTGACTGTGGAGGGCATGATCAAGCTGTCCCTGTCCACCGCTAGCGGCCTGGCTCATCTGCACATGGAGATCGTAGGAACACAAGGTAACAGCTGAGCACCAGCTCACTGACTGAATTACCATTTCAGTGCACAATTATAAAAAATTTAAGACTTGGATGCATAATGGAGGTTAAAGAATGACTCAAAGAAGTTTTCAGTAAAGATGACTGCCTGGCTGTTCCAGTTAGTGTGTGTTTCCTGTTCCCCTGGCAAGACCGTAGACTGTGTCCCATTCACACACGAGATGTGCTGGAGTAGGAGTGCCGGCGAGTCTGCTACAGCTAATGAAACCATTTTTTTTAGCTCATCCTGAAACTGAGAAGGATTCCTTAGGCTGTCTGTCTCAGTTTGTGTGTGTGTGTGTGTGTGTGTGTGTGTGTGTGTGTGTGTGTGTGTGTGTTTGAGTGAATGTCTATTTTTGTATGAATGTTCTGTCAGTTTTTTACTTCCAATTTAGATTTCTTTTTTAAAACCCCAGACTAATTTTTCCATTTCCTCCACTGAAACACACTCTAATGAAGAGATCTGGAGGAGATCGTCTGTTAGTCTCAGACTGGACCACCTAAACCATCTGCCCTCTGGCTAGTCAGATGCTACGGTCCAGGGCAGTTATCTGAGCCTTTATATTCTGCACTGCATATAAATTTAAATGGATTCCACAGCTGCATATAGAAATCATCAACCCTCTGGGGTCTGAGGGTATTTTCTGGCACTCTAATGATTTTGGCATGCTCTAATGTTGTCAGTTTCAACAAATCTAAGCAGTATTTTCAAAGTCACATGACTTTTTTGTATTCAGCACAAGTTCAGCTGCAATAATATCTATGTAGTATGTATATCATTGTAATTTAAAAATAACAGATAAATGAAGATGTTGTAAAAAACAGTTTTAGAACTGTGTTGAATGTGTGTAAAAACATGACCTTACCCATTGTGTCGAACCGTTTTGATCACTTGAGGTGATTCTGTTAGGCCTTAGGAATGTATCAAGCATAAAAACTTAAACCTGCTCCATTGATTTGGACAATTAACTGGCCATCAAAAAATGTATGTCCTATTGTTTTGGGAGAAAGAGTTGGCAGTGGGAGGGTTATTCAATGAGAAGAATAAAAAAATCCATTCCATTCAATAAGAAGAGTGACAACCCCTCTCACTGCCATCTCTTAATCCCATCAGATTAACTCTTAATCCGATCAGGTCAAGTGACCAAAACGGTTCATCACAATGGGTAAGGTCATGTTTTTTTACACATTCCAACACAGTTCTAAAACGGATTTTTACAACGTCTTCATTTGTCTGTTATTTTTTAAAGTGTAATCATGACATACATACTACATCGATATTATTGTAGCTGAACTTGTGCTGAATACAAAAAAGTCTTATGACTTTGAAAATACTGCTTAGATTTGTTGAAATTGACAACATCAGAGAATGCCAAAATCATTAGAGTACCAGAAAAAGACGAAGAAGAAAAGAAGAGCAAAAAAGTGATGGTGCGTGTTTTATTTACTTAAGAAGCACGCAAAGATTATGCACTACAGCACACGCATATCAGCCGATATGCTCCTAAGAAATAGAAGAAATATTTACACTTACTCGGGTTGGTCTTCGGCACCGCTCATCAGTGTCACAAATTTCAAGATTGAAGTGAATTGCTGTCCTGAATCATGAATTGAATCGCTGTCCCGAATCATTCGAAACGCCTCCTGAGCATCAAATCGCCATGCCATCTCACAACAAGTTTTGCCTCCAAATATGTAGCCTAAACTATAGCTGATATATTTTATCCTGTTTATGGTGGGCGTTCCCACCACGAAAGATAAACCAATCAAAACCGAAAGAGTGAAAGTGATTATCATGCCGTTACCACGTGAACAGTCTTTTATGCATGTGTAAGTGCGCGCTCAGCGCTCCGAGTCCGCTGTGACTGAGTAAGGTGACAAGTTTTATTTTTCATCTAATTTAGGTAATTAAAAAATACAGTATTTGGCAGTGGGCACATAGGAAAGTGTAAAGTTTCTGTCAATAAGTTTATCATGCTTGTATGATAAAAACTCGTGAAGATATTAATCTTAATATATGACCTACTCATTCTAAACCTGCCAAGCTTCGCCGGTGAAGCTCTCGACCCCAGAGGGTAAATAACTTGAAAACAGCTGCAGATGATTTCCTCAGCCTTAGCAGACCACCAAAAGACTAAAAGCTGAGATCTGGCTAACACTGTTGTTGGAGCCACATTTTGGAATCTTGAAGTTGATCTAAAAACCTGCAGGAATTTAAATTACATTATTATTATTAGATTGCATTGTTATCATTTTAAGTTCTGAAATACGTTAATTTACTTACCTTTGATCTAGCCTGCAGCTCTTGTACTTACCTGTTATGTGTGAAGTGAACACGTAGCTCCTCCTCAAACATGCGTCACTAAGGCACGAATGTGCAGGTGTTAATTAGTTGGTTTGATCTGGTGTACGGCAGGTTAGGTGGCGGAGAGGAAAGAGTTTTCCGACCGCACAAGTTTTCACATAAGTATTCGCTTTATTGTTTAGTACCACTTTATTTTATAGTCTTTGTTTCACTTCTGAAAAGTCAAATCGGATTGTTGATGGAATAAATCTATGCCTTATGATTTCATTTCAACTCTCCGTGCGTGCTTTATATGGAATGTGTGTGCGGAGACTCCCCATCAACCTCACGTGGCTTTAGGAAAGTTTTGGATTAAAATAGCCACTACAACTGTCCTTGTACGATGCTCAGTCCGTAAATATATGAGGGGGTGCTCAACAGATGTTAATTAAGCTGCTCTCTTTTCTCAAGCTGTTGCTTCGTATTCAGCCAAACAGCACGATTTCTCTGTGACTGAAGCCGAGGTAATCATTACTCTTAATTACATCCTCCTCCTTCAGCATCATTTTCATGAGATGAAATGTGATTAGATGGATCTGAGACATGGACTGGTCCCCAAGCTGTAACAAAGCTGTTTTTCTGTTGGTTTTACGTAAAAGCATGTGATTTGTGCATCAGTCGTAGGACAGTTTTTTTTTTCCTGTGTCCCTTATTACAAGACTGCACATGAAAGCTAATTCTCCATGACACAACTTTATTATTGAGCAATCAGCCTTTTTTAGAACAGAGTCCATGTTTGGTGCAGTGTGGAAAATGTGCAGTAAATGTATCACCGCGTCTAGAAAAAAAATCAAAGGATCAGACAAAAATACAATTTGTCTCTGACGAGAAGGCTGAACAGCTTAAAAGCTGGGAATAATAGCACAATTGAAATTGCTTTTTCCTGGCTATAGTCTTGGGTGTATCATTAGAGGAGAACTTCAGTACAAAACCTGCACTTGTGAACAGGCAAAAACCAGCCGTAATCGTTAGCTATTTGACTGAATAGAGGAGTGCTGCTACATCAAGAGGTGGATAAATGCAGGATCGAAAATGTAAGAGAGATGGAGTTGTGACTGAAAAACAGAGGTGTCTCAGTCCACACTTCACTTTTAAACAAAATCCATCTCATCCCCAGATTTTATATAAAATATCTCAGGCATGAGCAACCTACCAAGCTCGGTTTATGCTGGTTGCGGCCATGTTGTGCGAGTAATGAAGTCCTCCTCATGCTGAGTTTAAACAGTACAAGGACTGTGAGCACAAGGTTCCATGAATTGCATCTTGACCTGCGAGTAAAGTGTACACCATAGCATATGTGGCTCAGTGCTCAGCTCAAAGAACTGAAGTGCTCTCACAGCTTAAATGTCATTAAGATGTTTTATCGTGTTACTTGTGCTGTAGGAATATGCTGTCCTTCCTCTTCCTGATATTTTTGCAGACCGCCATTTGCCATTGTTAACGGTGAAATCAGATCGCTGTCATTGTACAACCCCAGTTCCAAAAAAGTTGGGACACAGTGTAAACTGTAAATAAAAACAGAATGTGAAGATTTGCAAATCATGGAAACTCTGTATTTCATTGAAAATAGTACAAAGACATATCAGATGTTGAAACTGAGAAATGTTATTGCTTTTTGAAAAATACCTGCTCATTTTGAATCTGATGTCAGCAACACGTTTCAGAAAAGTTTGGATGGGGCAACAAAAGACTGAAAAAATTGTGTAATGCTAAAAAAAAACCCACTAAATTGGTGAATTGTCAACAGGTCAGTAAGATGATTGTGTATAAAAGGAGCATCCCAGAGAGCCGGAGTCTCTCAGAAGTAAAGATGGGGAGGGGTTCACCGCTCTGTGAAAGACTGCGTGGGCAAACAGTGCAACAATCTAAGAATAATGTTCTTCAATGTAAAATAGCAAAGAATTTTGGGAATCACATAATCTATGGTACATAATATCATTAAAATATTCAGAGAATCTGGAGAAATCTCTGTATGCAAGAGACAAGGCTGAAAACTGACATTGGATGCCTGTGATCTTCAGGCCCTCAGGTGACACTGCATTAAAAGCAGACACATGTCCGTAGTGGAAATCACTGTATGGGCTCAGGAACACTTCAGAAAACCATCGTCTGTGAAAACAGTTTATTACTGCATCCACAAATGCAAGTTAAAACCAAATATAAACAATATCCAGAAAAACTGCTGCCATCTCTGTGCCTGAGCTCTTTTACGATAGACTGAGGTGAAGTGGAAAACTGTCCCAAGCTCTGGCGAATCAAAAGTAGAAATTCTCATTATCTCTAGCCGCTTTATCCTGTTCTACAGGGTCGCAGGCAAGCTGGAGCCTATCCCAGCTGACTACGGGCGAAAGGCGGGGTACACCCTGGACAAGTCGCCAGGTCATCACAGGGCTGACACATAGACACAGACAACCATTCACACTCACATTCACACCTACGGTCAATTTAGAGTCACCAGTTAACCTAACCTGCATGTCTTTGGACTGTGGGGGAAACCGGAGCACCCGGAGGAAACCCACGCGGACACGGGGAGAACATGCAAACTCCACACAGAAAGGCCCTCGCCGGCCACAGGGCTTGAACCCGGATCTTCTTGCTGTGAGGCGACAGCGCTAACCACTACACCACCGTGCCACCCAAAAGTAGAAATTCTTTTTAGAAATCATGGACACCACGTCCTCCAGGCTAAAGAGTCGAGAGACCATCCGGCTTGTTATCAGTGCACAGTTCAAAAGCCAGCATCTGTGATGGTATGAGGGTGCGTTAGTGCACATGACATGGGGAGCTTATACATCTGGGAAAGCATCATTAATGCTGAATGATATATACACGTTTCAGAGCAATATGCTGCCATCCAGACAAGATCTTTTTCAGGGAAGGCCTTCCTTCTTTCAGCAAGACAATGCCAAACCGCTTTCTGCACATATTAAAACTGCATGGGTCCATAGTAAAAGAGTCCAGGTGCTAAACTGGCCTGCCTGCAGTCCAGACCTGTCTCCCATTTAAAACATTTGGCACATTATGAAGCACAAAATACAACAAAGGAGACCCCGAACTGTTGAGCAACTGAAATCGTATATCAGGCAAGAATGGGACAACATTTCTCTTTCAAAACTACAGCAATTGGTCTCCTCAGTTCCCAAACATTTACAGAGTGTTGTTAAAAGTAGACGTGCTGCAACATGGTGGTAAACATGCCCCTGTCCCAACTTTTTTTAAATGTGTTGCTGACATCAAATTCAAAATTAGCATATATTTTAAAAAATATTCCTAAGTTTCAACATTTGATATGTTGTCTTTGTACTATTTTCAGTGAAGTATAGGGTTTCTACGATTTGCAAATTATCAGATTCTGTTTTCATTTACAGTTTACACAGCGTCCCAACTTTTTTGGAATTGGGGTTGTATTTCCTGGTGTGACTGCAGGCTATGCCTCATTCTCATTCTCACACACACACACACACACACACACACACACACACACACACACACACATATGCCTCATCTATGCTATATACTGAATGAGGAGTGCCAAGAAGCTGTAAAGCATTCCTCTGTGTTGTGTGTTTTGTGTGTGTGTGTGTGTGTGTATGGGGGGGATTTGCAGGTTGCTGTAAATCTTTTTGCTCGATAACTGCACTGCACCACTGAAGCATCAAATCAGTTGTGCTCTCGGAGAGCCGCCTCTGTGAGCTTCAAGGCCTCCTTTTTTGTTTTCATCTGCATTACCTTTTCATCAAGTTTTTTCCCCATCAAGTCAGTGAGCAGATTTATTCTTTCTTCCTCAGATATAATGAGCTCTGAATCTAACCTTACATTTTACTGCAGGCAAACCAGCTATCGCTCACAGAGATCTGAAATCCAAGAACATTTTGGTGAAGAAGAATGGCACTTGCTGCATCGCAGATCTTGGTTTGGCCGTGCGCCACGACTCGGCCACAGACACCATCGATATCGCCCCCAACCACCGAGTGGGCACTAAAAGGTAATACAAGCTCACAGAGTGATTTCTTACCCGGACCCTCATTTCCCCTAATGGCTCATTCACTTGCAGTTGAGATATTTATCAGTGGTTTGCCTGTGTGACTTTGGAAAACGATAAAATAATTTTAAGGTGCAACAACGTGTTTAATTTTGACAACTGAACGTGAAACTTCAAGCCATGGTGAGTGAACGTGAGGGAACAACTGTTTATAGCTACTATAACATAACTGATGACAGAAACTAACCTGTTTTGCAGACGCTCCACAATACTGAATGTAATTATCCCTTTCGAACACAAGGAAAAAGGCTATGGAACTTAATGTGTACAGTTGTACACATCATGTCCGAAGGGCACTACTGAATTCTCAGTTCAGGTGTTTATGAATTTCTATGGAAGCAACACTGACAGTAGTTCAACTGTAACATCAATGATTTGTATGTTAATGCACTCGTTATAATATTAACCCCATTTCCAAAAAAGTTGGGATATTTTCCAAAATGCAATAAAAACAAAAATCTGGGATTTGTTAATTCATGTGAACCCTTATTTAACTGACAAATGTATAAAGAAAAGATTTTCAATCGTGTTACTGACCAGCTTAATTGTATTTTGTAAATATCAACAAAGTTAGGATTTGATGCCTGCAACACACTCAAAAAAAGTTGGGACAGAGTCCATTGTTTCCCACAGACCAGGTAGCAATTTGTGGTGCTCCACTGTGCCGATGAGGGAATCGTGCTCGGTGGTGTCGTGGCGGTTAGTGAAGTCGGTCATTGGGGTGTATGCAAAGTGTTTACAGCGGGCGGTGTTCAAACACACAGTATTTTTCTTCACAGTCACCTGCTGGGACTATTTTAAAGCTACAAGAAGCATTTGAGATTATTCAGTTCAATCTAAATTATTTTAAGTTCTTTAAGAGAAGACAGCTAAAACAATTTTTACCAGAACCCTGCCTGGTTTCATTCCTCGACCCAACTTTACATTACAGGGCAGGCCATTAGTTTGCTGGGCTTGATGTTGGTGGAAAACCTGTCTTTTAAATTTATGAAAATTACTCACCAAAATTGAAGTTAAAGTTTAGTTTTTAGTAAAATTTAGTAAAAACTAAACTTTAACTTCAATTTTGGTGAGTAATTTTGCACCGATTGCAATTTTTTTGGGCTGATTCCGATTTCCCATGGAGTGTGACCTGCTGATACCGATTTTGGCCGATTCCGATTTCATTTTTTCAAACCACTTCACAGCACACACACAGACTATTTTCTTTTTATCTTTTCTTTAATAGAATATTCTGCCAGATTTTCAGTAATAAATTTTCAACACCTCAAAGGTTGAAAACAAACAAAAAGACATTGTTCTTTGTAAAATCTTTCTTCATGTTTGGTATTAACATATTAATTCCTGAAATAGGAAATTCACACAAACATTTTTTCTTTTCCCATCCAATATCTGGCACAAAAACAACTTCCCCCTCATATATTATTTGCCTACTGCTATGGAACACACTTTCATAAGCCTATTTAGATCTGAAAACTTATGCCTTATGGAACAACCCATTTCTTCATTCAGTATCAAAATACAAAAATAATTTCCAGTCATACTTATACCATAGCCATTCTATCATCTTTGTCAAATGTGTATTTGTAGAGTAATTTCCAATGGAATCAAGTGTAGCCAAGGTTGTAAAACAAACAAAAAGACATTTTTTTTCTCTCTCTCTTTGTACAAATCTAACTAGATGTTTGGTAACTAGATGTTTGGTATTAATTCCTGTAATGGGAAATTCACACAACCACAAACATTTTCTTCTTTTCACATCCAATATCTGGCACAAAAAAATTCACTATATTTGGATATCCAAATATAGTGATTTTTTTTTTTTGTTAACGGCGTGCGCGCCGGAGCTCGTTAGGCGCATAGGACTGACACTGTTCTGCGCAAGCACAACACAATCGCACTAGAAAGCATGTTCAAGCTGCCAGTGTAGCTGCAGTCTTTTTAGTTGTGAATTACGAGGATTTCCACTTTCATCTCTATGTGATACACAAGTTTTGATCGGCAGAAAATCGGCATATTTTAATTTTGACCGGCCGGTCGCCGGTCATGGCCGATCACGTGAAAATCGGCCGATTCCGATCAGCAGCCGGTCAATCGGTGCATCTCTGGTTTTGACCTTAGTTTTTTGCCTTTTTGGTGGCAATCTTTCAATCATTCTTTAGTTGACATTCAAGGAATAAATTGCGCAAAACAAGCTGGAGGTTTTTATTTTAAATATTGAACTCAACACTTACCTCAACCAATACTAAAATGAAATAAATAGTATAATGTAACAAAATAATAATAAAATAAAATATAATTAGATGTAAGAAACCATTTAAGGTAACACCAAGGCAACTAACAATAATGAAAAAGCATTACCCTAATTGGTGCAAAGCCTGCATGCCCTATCAGAACATTTAATTCTGCGTGGCTTCCTGAAAAAGAACTCAAGTGCCCTATCATAAGGGAAGTCATTGCTGAAGCGGGATAAACGGGATAATGCAATAAGGCCGGTTCCTCGCGTCAAGCTGCTACTGTATGCATCAAAATTGGTTTATAGCCTGACTCAGGGATGTCCGTTTCCTGTAAGCCAAGAAGGCTATGATAAAGCTCATCACGAGCACGACGTAGGCTAACTTTTAAAATAAGGGGTCGGAAGGTGAATCAGGAAGGCTGCGTTATTTTTAATTAGCCTAACAGGCCTACTTGCAGTCCAGGTATATGCGCAACGGCAGGCCTGCGTACACGCCTCTCCGTCTCTGTGTGTGCGCGCACGTGAACGAGAAGAAAGAGGACTATGAATGAACGGAACAATACGCAACGGAATTTTTTTTTTCAAAATCGCGAGTCTGATTGTGTGGCGATAGGAATCCATTGTGTGGCGCTGCGCCACACAATGGTCTATGTATGGGAAACCCTGGAGTCAGAATAAGACTGAAAAGTTTATAGGATATTCAAGTCAGACCATTTTGGATGATTCCACAATAAGCAGGTTAATTGGTAAAATGATTGGGTATAAAAGGAGCAGCACCAAAGCCTCAGTCTTTACAAGCAAGGATGGGTCATGGCTCACCCCTTTGTGCCAAAATTCATGAGAGAATTGTTAGTCAATTCAAAAAGAACATTTCTCAACGCAAGTTCTTTCAAAATCTACATTACATATTATTGTGAAAAGATTCAAGGAATTTGGAGACATCTCACTGTGCAAAGAGCAAGGTCGGAAACTGCTGTTAATTGTGCATGACCTTTGAGCCCTCAGGCGACACTGCCTGAGAAACCATTATGCTAATGTGACAAACATAACCACATGGGCTTGGGAGTACTTCGGAAAACTGTTGTCACTTAACAGAGTCCGCTGCTGCATCCAGAAATGCAACCTAAAACTGTCTTACGCAAGGAGGAAGCCATTCATCAATTCGATGCAGAAATGATGCTGATTTCTCTGGGCCCGAACTCATCTCAGATGGACCGAAAGACAGTGGAAACGTGCTGTGCTCAGATGAGTCCACATTTCGGCTTGCTTTTGGGAAACCCGGATATCGAGTTCTCAGTGCCAAAGGTGAACACAGCCATCCAGTATATCAGAGAAAGGTGCAAAAGCCAGCATCTGTGATGGTATGGGGGTCCATCAGTGCCCACGGCATGGGTGAGCTGCATGTGTGTGAAGGTACCATTGACGCTGAGGCATATATTGGGACTTTTGAGAGATATATTCTGTAAGGCAACATCTCTTCCAGGGAAGCCCATACTTATTTCAGCAGGACAGTGCCAGGCCTCATTTTGCATGGGCTACAACAGCATAGCTTTGTAGACACAGAGTGCATGTGCTTGACTGGCCTGCTGCCCGTCCAGATCTGTCTCCTATTGAGAATGTATGGCACATCATGAAGGGGAGAATCAGACAACAGCGACTATGGACTGCTGAGCAGCTGAAGTCTTGTATCAAGGAAGAATGGACAAAAATTCCAATTGCAGAACCGCAACAATTAGTATCCTCAGTTCCCATACGATTAAAAAGTGTTATTAAAAGGAAATGTGACGTAATACAATGGTAATAATGCCTCTGCCCCAACTTTTTTTGAGTGTGTTGCAGGCATCAGATTTTAACTTTGTTTAGAGGAACAATTAAAATACAATTAAGTTGGTCAGTAAAACTATTGAAAATCTTTTCTTTGTACTTTTGTCAGTCAAATAAAGGTTCATGATGAATGAACCCTTTATTGTCACTTAGTCACAAGTACCAGCAAAATTAGCCATCAACCCGTCCATACATATACACATACATACAATTGACACAGGGGGAGTAGACAGGACAGGAAGACAGGGATGAAAAATACAGAGTAACATGAGGGGAGGGGAGGGGAGGGGAGGGGAGGGGAGGGGAGGGGAGGGGAGGAGAAAAAAAAGCAACCCCCACACTATGTTCCTGTGAGGAGTACAGTGTGGGAACATAAAAAAAAACACCTCAGCACATAAGCACAAAAATAACACAGTACACTTTACAACATGAAAACTCGGGACTCGAGGGGGAAGGGGGTGAGGGAGGGGGCAATCATGGGGGGAGGGGCAGAGGTATAGGTAACCCAGCGCAAACAAGCAGTCCGGTCCTGCAGCCGAAGACGGCGCTTACCCACTTGTCACACTGGGGGTAAAAGCGGCGACCGTGGGAAGTGGGGGAAGGAATACGAGAGAGTCTCACAGCAGTGATCTTTAGGGGGGAGCTGTTGTCCCAGCAACGGCCTTGGCCAAGGCCAGTGCTGTCTGAGGGAGCCGAAAGCAGATAAGATTGGGATTGTTTGGTCTTGGGGCGAGTAGACGCATTCCTTTACACGACTACTCTGTCTGTCCATTCTGGTCTCCAAATCGATCCATTTTCATGTCAGTTAACAAATCACAGGTTTTTGTTTTTATTGCATTTTGGAAAATGTCCCAACATTTTTGGAAATGAAGGTTGTCATACATCATTGTTCCTGTAATAACGGCTCATTCACAGTAACTTGTATGGAGAACGCTCCACATAATCTAAGACTAAGTACAAATTCATTTTAAAAAGAGTTGCGATTTATCAAAGAAATAGGCACATGGTGAAATTTTCTGTTTTATTATTTTCTTGGCGGCACGGTGGTGTAGTGGTTAGCACTGTCGCCTCACAGTAAAAAGGTTCTGGGTTCAAGCCCAGCGGCTGACGGCGGCCTTTCTGTGTGGAGTTTGCATGTTCTCCCTGTGTCTGCATGGGTTTCCTCCGGGTGCTCCAGTTTCCCCCACAGTTCAGAGACATGCAGGTTAGGTTAATTGGTGGCTCTAAATTGACCGTAGGTGTGGGTGTGAATGGTTGAGAGGAGAAAACCTCTATAATAATCCAGGAGAGGGCAATGGGAAATCACTACTGTAACGTTCCCTGGAGACTTTGCTGGCTGAAGCCGTCAGAGCAGCCACGTCACTGTAGTGGTATGCCAAAATGGATGGATTATTTTCTTGTTGTTTGTTTATTTATTACCTTTAAGAGCTGGGAAAAAAGAGAGGCTAGTGAGAGAAAGACTGTTTATAGCAGCTATAATGTAAGTGATAACATGAACTAAATTTTTTTAGTATAGCTAAGTATAACTAAATGGTAAAGAAGGTGCAGTGGTTAATATTGTCGCCTCACAACAAGAAGGTTCAGGGTTTGAATCTCGTGGCCAACTGGGGCCTTTCTGTGTGGAGTTTACATGTTCTCTTTGTGCATGTGTAGGTTTCTTTCAGGTACTCCGGTTTCCCCCACAGTCCAAAGACATACTCTAAATTGCTCATAGGTGTGAATGCGAGTCTGAATCGTTATTTGTGTCTGTATTAGCCTTGTGATAGATTGGTGACCTACTCAGGGTGTATCCCACCTCTTGCTCAAAGTCAGCTGGGATTGGCTCCAGCTTCCCCGCGACCCTGACGGATAAGTGCTGTAGATAATGGATGGATAGATGTTGACAGATCAATGTGGTGGTAGAAGAAGAATAGGAAATTTCTGGGCCATGCTGTTATAGGAAAATATTCCACTTCAGCATGGTCCATTTAAGAGTTATTCCATGAAATCGAGTCGTACATGAGCTATTCGCTGATGAGGTGCGTAGCCCCAAGTTGGCTATAAGCCATGTACAACGAGATTGAGTGGAATAACTGTTTTACTCTATCCACATTCACTGGATTTTGAAAAACGGAGCATTTTTATTTTTTGCAAATTTGATAAATAAAAACTTTATACAAAACATTGGACAAAATAATTTCCACTTAGAATGTAAACAAACCGGTGAAATGACTAGCAATTTGTGAAAAATGTTATAATAATAATTCTTGAAAAATAAAATAAAAAAGATACATTCTTACCATCAAATGCTTTCATTCCATATTTTATTGGTTTATTTTTTTATTTTGGGGGGCTTTGTTTTCGAGTAGAGTTTTTATTTCGCCCTCGGTTGGTTCAGCAACATGCGCCGAGATTTTCTTCTTTTTTTGGCAGTTGGCAAACCAACTTCAAGGTGCATTACCACCACTGACTGGGCTGGAGTGTGGAACAGGAGATATTGGGGTGGAAACAAAACTATATTCTTTTAGCTGTGTCTCTTTCTTTTAAATACTTGATAACAAAGTGATATATCTGACTTGATGCGCGCCGCCATTTTGTTTTTCTCTACTCACGGTATATGAGCTGATAGCCTAGTATTAGAGTAGCCAATGAGAGTGCACGATTGCTCATATCCAGTGAATGTGGATAGAATAATGTGTTTTATTCCTTACCTATAAACTATATAGCCGATGGAAACTATGACCATTTTTGTAGATTGTAAGCTGTGGCAAATTGCTCTGGTAGAACAGGAATAATACACTTCAGTCCGTGCTGTTATTGTAAAATAATCAACAGAAATTCCTCTTTGTGTTGGGCTCCATTACAGCACCCCTCCAATTATTATTTTCCTATAATCGCACATCCTGTTGTGTTTCATTCTTTGCAGGGCACACTGGACACTTTTTTGGAAAGACACTCAGAGATCTATGAAATATTTTGAAAGAAACAGACCGTCCGCCTGTGCTTGTTTTGATAGAGAGTTTGAAATTCTTTCACTAATGCAGTCCAAACACACTTCTTACCTCAATAGGAAGCCACTTTGTCTCACAGTAGTTTGCAGTTTACAGCAGTGGGTAGTGAATGAGGAGAGAAAACAGTGTGTGAATGGGGAGAAGACAGCAGATATGTGAGTCACCACACAGTAACACATAGCTCACACAAATACAGTGTCTCCACTGCAGGACACACACACCTCACCTTGCTCTTTACTCTCAGAGAAGAACAGTTTGAGGGTTTTTTTTCACTGTTTTGAAAGGATCACTTTATCCTTTCGACATGCCCTTTCTGAAAATTAGCACAATTGTAGATGAGCCTTGATTTTGTGTCTGTGCCATTGTTCCTTCACTGTTAAGTCATATAAAAAATTTGCTCTAATGAACCCGTGGGAGGTGTTCATTCAAAAGATGACATTCTGTCGTAGATGTTGGCCAGCATGCCTAGAGAATGAACAGTAATTTGGCTTCACATTTTGGGCACTAAATGTCTCCTGGAGAGTGTCAGGGCGGCAGAGACACGCTCATCCGGGGCGCGTGGCATCGCCTCGAGTGTTTTGCGCGGCGTTAAGCCCCAACTCTTCAGACGAGCCAGAGGAACAGTTTGCCCACTTGTCAGATCCACACCACTGCTGAGCACCATTCTCACTCACTTTAGCGAGCTGGCACATCGTGAAGCCGCTTTGTGAGGATAGCTGCTGTAAACACTCGCTTCAGTTCGAAGTCAAGAGGACACCATGATTGAATGTAATGGTGTGAAAAGCAGGACAGCTCGCCGGTCGTATCGAGATATTTATTGAGGCTGGTCTCTGAGAGAGTGTCACTGAGAGTTCTGGCACTGACTCCTCAGTTCCTGACTGGGCCAAAAGCGTCAGGTGAGGGGCGGGCACATGCTCCAAGGTCTGCTTCTCTTCTCTCAGCCCTGGAATGTGTCTGGATTAATCGGGCTCAAAGCCATGACTTCACCCTGCTCTGAATTTTGAGAGATTAGCCGAGCTGACGCCTTTCCTTCCTGATATAGGTTACAAGGAAACTCCATCTGAGCCTTGCTCTTATCTTATACCAAACCCCACCCCTGCTGGAACAACACTCTTGTTTTGTTTTGATTACATGGATTTGCAGAAAGTATTTTATCTCTTTACTTTTAATTAAATTCATGGCTAGATCGACACAATATGGCCAAAAGTTTGTGGACATGTGTGTAGCCCTTTCCCAAACTGTTGTCACAAAGTTGGAAGTGCACCTTTCATTATGATGTTCTTGGAATGATTTAGTTCGATAATTTCCCTTCACTGGCACTAAGGGGCCCAAACCTGTTCCATTACCATTGTGCACAAAGTGAGCTCCATAAACACATGGGTTCTGAGAGCTGGTGTGGGAAAACTCGAGTGTTTTTCATAGATCCCTGACCTCAACCCCACTGAACAGCTTTGGGATGAACTGGAACACTGACAGCACCTTAACATCAGGGTTTGATCTCACTAATCCCCTTGTGGCTGAATGAACACACATCTCCACAGCCATGCTCCAAAATCTAGTGTAAATCCTTCCCAGAAGAGTGGAGCTTATTATAACAGCACAGGAGGATTAAATATGGGCTGGGATGTTCAACAAGCAAATATGGGCACCATGGCCAGGTGTTCACAAACCTTTAGTCATAGTCATTTTGGTCACAGTTCATTTCTAGTGCTGTCAAACAAAATGTTTATTTTGCGGCATTGTGTTTTACAGATACTGTAGTTTGGCATCGCGCTTCTGTTTGTTCCAGTGTGATCTTTTCAACTTTTTTTTCTTTCTTAATTAATAAAGGAGTAAAACACGACAGGTGATATGAAACACAAAGTGGAGTTGATTATTTTCGTACACTTCCCAAAGACTCTTCCCAAAGGGCTGTATTTCTCTTTGCAACAATTTGCCAACTATTACAGTTATTTATTAATTACAGAACGTGTACATTTTATCCATTTTGAGTTACATCTCATGTCAGGTGCTTGTTATCGCTTGTGTTATTGCAGCTTTTACTTTTTTTCCTCTCTCTTGAAGTTAATAAGACAAAGGGTGCATCGGAAACGAGGAAAATGCTGCCTCAGAAGGGTGTCTAACAAGATATTGAGGTATAAAGAACTGTTCGAAACCAATTGAACTCTCATTTCCTGTCTTTGAAGATGCCTTCAAACTGCCCCAGTTAAAGGCATCATTGATGTAGCATTGATGCTGCTTATTACCCATAAATCTGTGCGGCAGCTTCCTCAAGCAACAGAATTTAAAAAAAAAAAAATGTGGGATGAAACTTCACAGAAAAGCAAATTCATATCCACATGTTCTGTGCTTTTTTTTTACTTAGATTTTTGAAAAGTTACAGAGAAATAAACATTTTACTACCTACTTATTAACTGAGCACAAGGTTTTTACAGGAAAATATCACACAGCTCGGTGCAGACAAAAAGACCTCAGTCTGATATTTTCCCGTAAAGAGTGAGCAAGCGAGGTTAATAAGGAGTTTATTATATGACTTTTTTATTTCTAAGATTAAAATAGATGATCATGAGGCGTGATGCTGCTTTCAGTCACATTATATTTGTACTGTAGTTGAGTCACGCATGCAGAATAAACAGCTAGCAGTTTCAAAACTGATTTTCGGTTAGCGGTTTCTGAATGCTCTTCATTGCTCATTTCTTGAATAACTCAGTGACTCTTGTTGGTCTTTTGTGTTTCAGTTGTTTCTGATTCTGTTTTGATTTCCAGTTCATCTTTTTTGTCGTTTTATTTTTGTTTTTTGCAACATTGAAAGCCGGTGCCTTGGAAAGAGAGTCTGTAATTGCCCACAGGCATTACGGGAAAATACTGTCCGCCAAGGAACCAATCAGAGCGCACGATTTTTCCGGAAATAGTTCGTGCCATATAATAATATCTTATAACCTTGTGACTGTGACCAACTCAGTTTGTTTGATACACTGTAAAACCCGATAAGGTCACTGAGCTCAAAAATTTTATTGAAACCAATTACGTAAAAATTTTTGAGGTAAGTAACTTAAATTTTTTAAGGTAAGATTTCTTAAAAATTACAATTAAGTGTAACTATAGTGTAATTTTTAAGAAATCTTACCTTAAAAAATTTAAGTTACTTACCTCAAAAATTTTTACGTAATCGGTTTCAATAAAATTTTTGAGCTCAGTGACCTTATCGGGTTTTACAGTGTATGATTTGTGAGCCACGTTTTCAGCCAGCTGTCTAACATTTGCTAGCTCGCTCGAAGCAAACAATTTTACATTACTGTAAATCATACCCTAAAAGGTCATTCGAAATGAACTTCTTAGAAGATGCCTTCAGTCGAAAATTATGCCTTATGAGACACCAGTCTGTTACAGCAGAGTGGCAACAAGGCAGCAACTTCTCGTTTCCTCACACACCCAATAAGCCTGTTTTCCCATGGTGTAAAACTATAAATCACTGACACTGGAGACTCCGTCCATTGATGTTAAACGTCTGCTTAGAGAAATGCTCATCATATCAATAATTAGACATGTTTGTTTTTCTTAATGCCTTTACTATTAGTCTTTGATTATGTGGAGGGTCCACCATACAAGTCCCTGTGAATTAGCTGTTACTATAGAAATGATAATATACTAAAACCTGTCCATGGATAGAAGTACGATTTACCTTGCAGCCAGCATGCACAACCTTCTGACTAATCAGATTTGAGAATGAAACGGTGTTGTGGTATAATTAATCAACACTGCATAAGAAAGTGTGCCGTTGTACTGAATATCAGCACAGCTACGAGTGTGACATTGTTTTTATACAGCAGTTCTACAAACATGAATTTTGAGGACATGATGTTTTAGGCACAATATGGCTAAATATTGTTTATTTTTGCTCCGTTAAACAAAAATTGTTCCAAAGAAGTCACAGCTAGATAGTGTTGTGTAGTGTAATGATGCCATGGTAATGCACAGACTGACTGACTAACAGCCCGTAGTGCATGTCGTAACGGTTTTGACATAATGAGCTATTGCTAGAATTGAAATTTTATGTCGTGAACACAAACAAGTGGAGGGATACAAGCAGTGAAATGTATCAGTGCAGTTGGACAAAATTTCAGCACTCTTGCAGGGTTCGACATAAACTTTTTAATCCAGTCGGACAAGCAGCAAGATTTTTCACTTGTCCTGACCATAACCTTTTTATTACTCTGTATTTACTAGTTCAGTGAAAGGAAACTGGTTAACAAAGTTTATCAAAAAGCAGCTATCGTTATGATAATCATTATGCTTTAATGATTTATAATTTTTCAATAAAACTCAAACTTTAGCTGTAACAATAAACAAAAACTATCCAATGCCCCATTATGGTGCATGTGTTGTTCTAACCCATTACCTGATCTGCAGTTTTAAGAGTTAGATTCACCCAAATTCAAAGCTTCTGGAGGAAATAAAGTTAAATCTTGATTAATCCAGTAAAACTTGAAGTATAAATTAATTTGAAGAAATGAAACCGAAAGGAAGCAAGTTGGACATGATAAGGGTGACAGAATCACGTCATGAATGAAAACAAACCATAAGTGACTTCGGCACTGTCGTAAAATTCCCCTGAAATATTTTACGATGTTTGTGATGGTTAATGTGAACCACACAACAGAAAAATACAATGAATGTCCGAATGAAATGAAGATTCACCACAGATATTTATTGTTTTGAAGTATTTGATCACCATTTCTCAGATTTCAATGAATTCAAAGTCTAATAATTATAATTAGATATTACGATGTGATTATTTTTACACATATGCCTGCTGTACTCGGCTTCCCCTGAATTTCATAAACAATAACACGGCCGGATCACTGAAGTGATTGAACTAGTTTTGTTGGAACTTTATTCATGTAACTCTTAAATAATTACTATCAAGATGGTAATTTTCAGCAAATATTCAACTTGTCCTGTTGGACAGGAAGATGCGCATTTGACATTTCCGGACCAAACATTTGGTTGTCCTGGACAGTCAGACTACCGTTAAAGGTAGACTGCCTTTCAGATTTTTCAAGTGTAGGTCATAAAAAGAATTTTCCCAAACACCCAGTTATTTTTGTTTAGTGGACCGAAAGCTACTGAATTTGAATCACAGACTTCCAATTTTATTTTTTCCTGCTTCACCATGACCCAATTCAAGACACTGTCATGCATGACGTGGTGGGCTTTCCTCATTTGCGCAAGGCATTGTGGGATACAAATTTGAAACAGGAGAGAAAAATGGAGGACGTGAGTGTGCGAATGAAACATGAAAGACCGACTACAGTAACGGAAAGTGAGAAAAAAAGACATTATGTTGTGAAGGAAAGGAAACAGCACCAAACTAATAAGTATCGGTGTAATCAGCTGTTCGTTTAGCGACAGAATGATGTCAAAGGTAAACCTGCGCATGCGCACACGGACTTCGTCTGTCTGCTTGACTGCGCAAAGTGAGCGATTTCATGCACATTATTTGCTCGGGAAACCGCTCAAATTAAATAACTTCCCAGCCACAGAATGACCTGATATTTTGTGAGATATTACAGAAATAAACATATATCACAATGACCAAATTTCAGAGGGAACTAAATTTCACTGATTTTATGAAATCGAAAGGCTGTCTAGCTTTAATGTCGAGCCCTGTCTTGAGTGGACCAGAACCAACTGTTGTACAATTTGTGTTCTTGCTCAGCTTATTTGAATACTCGATTCTGATTGGTCAAGTATGTCATTCAGCAGTCTGCTTTTTCTGTATAACAGACTGTTGCTATGCAGCAATAAAAAATAATTTTTAAATCAATATTTTGTCAAATTACTGATTTCTTTGGTAAGTAGCCATGTAATAAGCGGGATATTGTACAGCGAGCCGGTCATTATCGCAAGTTAAACCCATTCAGGGCTCTCCACTTCATGTCAGGGTCCAGCATCACCCAGTCTGGGTTTATTTCTCAGTAATGACCAACTCACTGTACACAACCCCTTACATAACAACCATTTTATTACTTACAGGATGATGGGGTCTCCTGGATTGCACTGTTGTCTGTGTTCCAATCTTCTCAAAATAAATAAATAAATAAATAAATAAATAAATAACCAGCAGACCCTCATTTATTTTAAAATATGCTTCAGGAACATTTTTATTCTTAAGTGGATTCTTTCTGCTGTCATTACAGAGCTGGAACTTTCATCTCTTGACTTTTTTTTTTCAATATTTTCTAATTAAATTCTCCATACTGTCTCCCAACAGGTACATGGCCCCTGAGGTCCTTGACGATTCAATAAATATGAAACATTTTGAGTCATTCAAACGAGCAGATATCTATGCCATGGGCTTAGTCTTCTGGGAAATTGCAAGCAGATGCTCAATTGGAGGTACATCAGTTAAAATGACTGGTTTTTCATATTACTGTTGCACTTTGATAGGGCATTAGCTAGATTATATTTTCCCTCTCTGTGTCTTTGATTTACTCATGTCAAACAGCATGGAATGAAGAGACGGTTCAGCACAGTATTTAGCATAAATGGGTAAAGACTGGATATATTTATACTGTAACCTGTGACGGCATAGTGGTTTTCCCCCCCCTCAGGCATTCATGAAGACTACCAGTTGCCGTATTACGATCTGGTGCAGTCAGATCCGTCAGTGGAGGAAATGAGGAAGGTGGTGTGTGAGCAGAAATTACGGCCCAACATTCCCAACAGATGGCAGAGCTGTGAGGTACGGCATCGATCCTATATACTTATCAAGCATTTCTTAGTCATGTCACTTTTCTCCCATCGCGTGAGATGTGTTGCTGTGAGACATATCTCTTCCACATTTACTCACAACCCTCATGGCTTTCGGAGACATCTAAGACGTCGTAGTGTTGAATCCGCAGTTCAGAGACGAGTGAAATTCTTACGTGTGCTTATTGCTGTTATCAGAGCCAAACATTTGATTCAAAATGCAGCCCCAGGAGCGAGGTATGTGTGAGACAGAGAGAGAGAGAGAGACTGCGGCGTTTTGAGCTCTCTCACATTTCCTTCCTCTTATCGTTTGCCGTTTGCCATCCATCAAGCCCACAGCAACCGTGTCCTCCACTCCACTTTTATTAGTGTCCTTTTTATTACACAGAAAAGAGACACAATTACATTAAGCCTAATTCACCATAATGCAATTCCGTAATCAAATCAGCGTCTGCTCGACCTCGGTCTCATTCGCTTATTTTGTGTTTAGTTTAATTTTATTTATTTATTTATTTACTTTTGAGAGCGTCAAATTGACTAACATGCCACATTTGCTCTGCTTCCTAGACGAGTTTATTGTAAACCTGGCTGATTGCCTGCAGTGTTTGTGGGGTGTGATTTAGCGCGCGACGTCTGCAGCGTTTGGTAGAGTAATGTAAGCAGATGGTGCATTCTGCCTGTGTTTACGACTCGGCCGCCTACACACACACACACACACACACACACATGCAGGTGTCTTAGCCATGGCTGTGTCAGGCTTGCTGGAACAGCAAAAGGGCTGAGATTACATTTACACACTCTTGCTTCACCGGGGCTACCTTCTAAAACGGGAATAGTGAAGACGGCTGCTGTTTTAATGACCTCTCCAAGGAGCTCATTCTGAATTGAACACAGTGTGAGCATTATGGCCAGGTGTTGCACCATGTCGAGAAAAACAAGAAACTTTATTTCCCAGATGAGGTGGAATACTGTGTGACACTACCTTTTTTCTTTCTATAATTTTTTTAATTGTTCTATTTTCATGATTTTATGCCTGAAACGCACTCAATTTATAGATGATTACAGTGTGTTGCTTTCGTGGAAACACTCATGCAGAGATCACTGCCAACTCTCGGGGTGCTGTAAAAGGAATTTGAAAGTAAATTATGGCCTTTTCATCCCAAACATGATTACCTCCTCACATCAGCATTAATACTGCTGTGCATGGAAGCAGAGGTTTTTTTTTTTTTTTTACTTTTTTATACCTTTCTTGGTTCCTACAATAAAAATGTCATCAATGAGCTCGATTTAGACTTTCATTAGCTCCTGATGAGCTGTTGCCATGGCGTGGCGTCCGTCGTCCGTCCGTCGTCCACAATTCAGTTAAATCGTATCTCCTCTGTCAGTTCTCAATGGATTTTAGTTCTGATTGTTTTGTTTGAAAGAATTAGACCTTCTGCACAACACTTGGTCATTGTATTCTCAAATTTTTGCTAACGAACTGCTAATTAGAGTTTTGGGACTTTTCATTAGAATTGTATCTCGTCTCGCAGTTCTCACTCGATTTCAGTTCTGATCGATGTTTTGGGTCGATCTTCCCTTGGGGAACAAAACTTGGTCTTTTGTTTGTTGATTTTCTTGTTGTAAACAATTTGTTTACAACTTTGTTTATTTTCAGTTCAATAGTGTCTCCTCCCTCCCTCAGTTCTCAATGGATTTCAGTTCTGATTGTTTTATTTGAAAGAACTAGTCATTCTGTACAAAACTTGGTCATTGTATTGTCAATTTTTTTCCTGACAAATTAGTAATTAGGTCAACTTAACACATTTTCTTCTGACTAGAATTGCATCTTCTCTCTCATTTGTCATGCGAATTAAGTTCTGATCGATGTTTTGGGTCGATCTTGCCTCAGGGAACAAAATTTAGTCCTTTGTTGATTTTCCTATTGTGAACAATTAGTCGTGGAGGTTGGTTCTCTCTCACATTGTCACATTTCAGCCCTGTGTGATGTTTTGGTCGTCATGGTTGTTTTGATGGCAGGCCAGATGAGCTACTACATCCTTGACGTTCTGGTTTACATGTAGGATTTTGAAATGTATCCGCAACGTGCTGGCGTGAATGCTGATTTTCATTCCAACAGATAATAGTTAACTGAAGGCTACGTTCAGCTGATTAAACAGGCAGAGTCACATGTCACTTGTGCTTGAGTAAAAAAAAAAACCTTATGATAATGTGACAACTTACATGATATCAACCTGTAAGCAACAGACAAACAGGCAGATGGATAGCTTTATTAATCCCAGAGGAAACGCCCAAATTATTGCTAGGTGTGAATGGATGTTTTTGGTGCTCGGCAATGAACTTGTGCCCCCTCCAATATGTATTCCTACCATGTGCCCAGTGTTCCGGGGATGGGGCTGAATATCAATGAAGAAATTAATGTTTATCCACAGAAGCTGCACTTCCACCTTGCCAACATTTTGCACTTTACATGAAAATGGTTTCTTGCTCTCACTCATTTCCTGTCACTCATTTGGCTTTGTGCAGGATTTCAGGTAATCAGTAGGACAGTGATATTCAGCAAGTTGGCCATGACATGGTTTCAAATGATTACCCATCTGCTACATAGAAGAAAATTCTTTTTTGCTTGTTTGTTTTTGACAAAAAATGAAACAGGTGAGGGGAAGCAGTGTACTAGAGATGAATTAATGATTACAAGTTGCTGTGAGTTCATTGTTGCATAGACAGTGTAGATAACAACAGAATTTCATGTTCTTTATTTCTCTTTTTTCATTGTAAGTCTGTTATACTGTGGCATCGCAGTAAGTGCGTAATAAATGTAACACAGTAACAGCGTCTCCCCCCCCCGGGTTCTGAAAAATATTCTCCACCTTTTTCCTTGAAAAATGAAATAAAACAAGTATTCTTCACTTTTTCTTATTTTTTCTTTACTTAGTCTGTATTTTTTGTTCTTAGTTATTGACATATCAAAGTGGACTTAATACAGGTTTATACCAACCAAACTGGCACAATTCAAATATTTGTACAGATACAGCTAGGCCTCTCCGTTACATATAAAATTTAGGCTCCACTCCAGCCTCTAATCAGAAAGACTAGATTTTGGGCCCCTGTGCACCATCAAGCTAAAATAAACCTCTTTAGTTTGAGCTTACTGAAGGTTATTTTAGCATGAAACTAGACAGGGACACTCTAACGAGTGCAAACCCCGCCTTTTCCCTATTAAAATACATTGGGCGAAAATTTCGAAGTTCTGCCATGACCTTGACCTTTGACCTCCAAAATTTAATGGTTTCCTTCCTGGGTGATTGGCAACACATCTACAAAATTTGGTCCAAATCGATCCATTGGTTCTTGAGATATCTTGCAGACACACAGACAGACAGACAGACAGACAGACAGACAGACAGACAGACAGACAGACAGATACACACACACACACAGACTGACGCAGGTGAAAATAATAACCCCTCCTACTACTGTCGGCGGGGTTAATTATTCAAAAGAGGTATTAGGACTCCCTTTAGCCTTCAACACAAAACTTGATTTACAATTGAACAGAATCGAGAAGAATCTTGGAACAACCAACAGTGAAGGAATCCAAATTCCTGTCGAATTATGAACTGAACACAGAATGATACTGCAGGTTGCAACTCAATGTGCCATGTCGCCCAAAACAGAGCGCCCATCAGTCTCTTGCTGGCTGACAGCACTTTCACTCTGACATTTTTTTTTTTACCGAGCCCTGTATTACTGACACTGTCCGATGTGCTCAGGGATGGTTGGAGCTCTGAATGTTTTTTTTTTTACCAACTCCTGTATTACCGACACTGTCCGATGTGCTTGGGGACGGTAGGCGCTCTGAGTGTTTTTTGCCGACCCCGTATTACCAACACTGTCCGATGTGCTTGGGGACGGTAGGAGCTCTGAGTGTTTTTTACCGACCCCTGTATTATCGACACTGTCCAATGTGCTTGGGGACGGTAGGCGCTCTGAGTGTTTTTTTACCGACCCCTGTATTACCGACACTGTCTGATGTGCTGGGGGACAGTAGGGGCTCTGAGTGTTTTTTATTGACCCCTTTATTACCGACACTGTCCAATGTGCTGGGGGACGGTAGGGGCTCTGAGTGTTTTTTTACAGAGCCTTGTATTACCGACACTGTCCGATGTGCTTGGGGACGGTAGGCGCTCTGAGTGTTTTTTACTGACCCCTGTATTACCGACACTGTCCTATGCGCTCGGGGACGGTAGGGGCTCTGAGTGTTTTTTACCGACCCCTGTATTACCAACACTGTCCTATGTGCTCGGGGACGGTAGGGGCTCTGAGTGTTTTTTATCGACCCCTGTATTACTGACACTGTTCGATGTGCTCGGGGACGGTAAGGGCTCTGATTAGTCTGGCTAACGCGACTTCAAAGCTCTGTGAGCATTTGGTCTGGCAAAGATATTAAGCCCAACCGTTTCCCAAAGTGCGTGGTTGACCCGCCTCTCTGAAATGCCTCAGTTTGCTACTGGTCGAAGCCAGAAAAGGGTGTGATGAAGCTTAAACCAATCACATCACTCTTTCCTCTGACGTATGTGACGCGACGGGGCTAACTGGTAGATTAAACTCTTACCGAAGCCGGTCGGGAGCAAGGCGAAAACGTCCTTCCTTTCAATAAATACCTCCAGGGCTGCTCTTTGCTCCGTTTTCAATGAGAACTTACTCCATGTTCGTAATGTTTCTAGTGAATGAAGCGCTTCCGGCATAGATTCTGTAAACAATCTATGGCTTCCGGTCGCAGTTCTACTACGTCAGTGCCTTGAGCACGCCTCTACCCAGGGCCGTTGTAGATGCTCAAAGTTGATTGGCTCCTGATTTTTCGGGAGCTTGGAAGAGCTGTAGATAGCTTGCCTTGCCAGACTAAGCTCGCAGCAGGCCCTCGTGTTGCGTCACACTTAGGATGGGCGGGCCCAGGGTAGGCTCTGATACCCCTTTTCCACCAAATCAGTTCCAGGGCTGGTTCGGGGCCAGTGCTGGTGCTGGTTCACAACTCGTTCAACTTGCGAGCCAGCTGAGAACCACTTTGCTTTTCCATAGCTCGCGGTGCTAAGGGAAGCCACGTCATTACGTCGCTGTATACGTCAGTTACGTCGCTACGTTTGCATAAACCTTGGTGCAAATATCGAAGCAAAAACAACACGGAAGAAGCAGCAGCAGCAACAACAACAACAATAATAATGGATGACTTCGTGTTTGTACAGCTGCTGCTTCTCGTCGCTTAAAAATGGCGATCTTTCATGGTCTTATTATTGTTGTTGGTCTTAACAACTCCCCCCCCCCCCCCCCCCCCCCCCCGCTGATGTAAGCGGTTCTTTTGGTGGAAAAGGGGCATGAGTGTTTTTTATCGACCCCTGTATTATCGACACTGTCTGATGTGCTGGGGGACGGTAGGGGCTCTGAGTGTTTTTTACCGACCCCTTTATTACCGACACTGTCCGATGTGCTCGGGGACGGTAGGGGCTCTGAGTGTTTTTTATCGACCCCTTTATTACCGACACTGTCCGATGTGCTCGGGGACGGTAGGGGCTCTGAGTGTTTTTTACCGACCCCTTTATTACCGACACTGTCCGATGTGCTCGGGGACGGTAGGGGCTCTGAGTGTTTTTTATCGACCCCTTTATTACCGACACTGTCCGATGTGCTCGGGGACGGTAGGGGCTCTGATTGTTTTTTACCGACCCCTGTATTACCGACACTGTCCGATGTGCTCGGGGATAGTAGGCGCTCTGAGTGTTTTTTACTGACTCCTGTATTATCGACACTGTCCGATGTGCTTGGGGACGGTAGGGGCTCTGAAGTGTTTTTTACAGAGCCCTGTATTACTGACACTGTCCGATGTGCTGGGGGACAGTCGGGGCTCTGAGTGTGTCTCCCCCGTGACTGTTTCAGCCCTTAAATCATCTTCAGTGCTTGAAGAAAACTTCCTCAGCTGAGACTGCACCATTGTTTAGTTCACACAGAGATAATTACACCACCACACCAGGCTGATTAAGATTCATTGTGATTGGTCAAAAACTTGGTGCTCATTTGGTCATTATGTGTAGCCGATTTTTATTAGTCACAAACACATGCTAATTGTTTACACTCTGGCTTCCCGCCGTCTCTTCACTGGGGTTGGATTTTGGCAAACAGAGGGATTTCTGTAAAAGATGGCTTATGATAATGATGACAAATGCATTCATCACTGTGACGACTGCTAGTAATTTTCTCTTCATCACTGATGGATTATGTTTGTCAATAATGAGTGCCAGTAGGAACCCTGTTAGTAATACAGCATTACATTCAAATCTCCAGCTACAGACAGACAGATAGACAGCTTTCCCTCCTGCAAGTGTAGTCATTTTATCCATTTATGTCAAGCTCCCTCGAACCTCCACTGGAGTTCCATCCATCCATTATCCATAACTGATTATCCTGTTCAGGGTCGCAGGCAAGCTGGAGCCTATCCCAGCTGACTATGGGCGAGAGGCGGGGTACATCCTGGACAAATCGCCAGGTCATTGCAGAGCCGACACAGAAACAAACAACAATTCACACTCACATTCACACCTACGGTCAATTTAGAACCACCAATTAGCCTAACCTGCATGTCTTTGGACTGTGGGGGAAACCGGAGCACTCGGAGGAAACCCACACAGACACGGGGAGAACATGCAAAGTTCACACAGAAAGGCCCCTGTCGGCCACTGGGCTCGAACCCGAACCTTCTTGCTGTGAGGCGACAGTGCTAACCACTACACCACCATGCCGCCCTCCCACCAAAGTTCAGCTTGAAATTTTTTTTAACATAACATTCAGTTGGTGTGGTTTTAGTAAAAGATTAGTGATAGATGTTGTGTCAGTTCACTCAGGTTCCACTTCTGTCAGCCAAGAACAGGAATCTGACACTACAGTGGACACAGAGTTACCAAAAGCGGACAGTTGGAAATTGGGGGGTAAAAAGGTCACCAGATCTGATGTACCTCAGTTTCTGCTGTGACATAAAGGTGGTAGGGTCAGAATTTGGCTTCAGCAGCATGACTCCATGGACCCAACCTGTCAACAGTTCAGGCTGGCATGGTGATGTAATGGTGTGAGGAATGTTTTCTTGGCACACAGGATCCAAGCATCATATGAATGTCACACCCTGAGTCTGAGTATTATTGCTGACCGTGTGCATCCCTTTTATGGACACAATCTACCCATTATCTGATGGCTACTTCCAGCATAATAATGCACCATGTCACAAAGCACAAATCATCTCAAACTGGAACCTGAGTTTTGTGTACTTCAGTGGCCTTCCCAGTCTCAGTCACCAGACCTGAATTTCTCAACCGCTGGGCCATGAACCGCCATCTAGTAGACCGCAATTTTTTTTCAAGTTGAAGCTGATTTTTAGTAGGGTACATCTGAAGTCACATCCGCCTCATTAGATGTGCAAGACATGAAGTGGGGGTCAGCTGAACTCACTGTTCACAAAGTGTTACTATTGCTGGGGTGCCTTGCTAGTCATTAAAATGCCCCCCGCTTGCATTGTTTTGCGCTGCTCGAATCAAACAAACCTTGAAACTGATAAACACTTATTTTGAGTTCCCCATGAAGTGATAAAGGGTGAAAGGGCAAAGGATTTTACAAAAAGATGACGAGAATGGTGGCTCTTGAACCTTTCACTTTGATGGAAGGGAGCGGAGTTGAAGAACGCTCAAGTTTGCAATGATCACTTCGTGAAAGGTCTGTAAATTCCTTTGATTTATTTCGTTTGGATTTGCAAATCACTTTTCTCGCTATTTTCCGTTATTTTGTGTTGTTTTTAAGTTCAGGAGACGCTTAAGTCCTCAGATGTCTGTTTTAGTTTACTGTTTGATCGTGGTCGCCATATTGTAAACTAACATGTATATAATACATGTAATATCCAGGTCTTTAGAGAGGTTTCTGTGGATCTTTGTGAATGATTTAGCTGGAAGAGAAGAGCAGGGAGGATTGAGAATTGAGTGGCTGTGGTTTGTTGACACTCGATACTAAAACTTGTAGCGTCCTGGCAACCATCGCAAAGGCGTGTAAAAAAGCCCAGAAATTCTTACTTACCCGGGCATAAACGATACAGGATTTATCTTGTAGTGTCCTGATCCCCAGATCTTTAACCCAGCCACATATAAAAACTTGTACGCCTCCATGCTCTTCCAGGTTTTCATCTGTTTGTCTGTGTAGAATGATGTCTGCAGCACCAGGGAGTTTGAGATGTCGGGGAACTCAATGGGTGGATAATTTTCCAACTCAAAGGAAAAATCCTTCTTTGATAGCGTGTAAGGATCTAATCCCATCGAGTGGTTTCTATATCCACTTCTTTTGAGTGTACTTCTTGGTTTTAATAACTTGCTTGTTTGCTGTACACAAACATGGCAATAAGTTCTTGTGTTAATGGACCAGACTCCACTTTTGGATCATTAATCCCTTTTGACTGAGAATGCCCTGCATGCATGGTTTTAAGTTGGCTTCTGGCACATCCATACAGTTTTAAATACAATACCTACAATTAAAACCAGTTTGTTTTTCTTTAATTCCTGGGCTCCCATCTGTAACAAGGAGTGATGTTGCAACACATTAATACACTTTACAGTACATTATTAGATTCTAATAGAATAGATGAGCCAAAATAATTGGGGATCTTTTTTAATGGGCCCCGATTCGTTACAAGTATGAATAGGTGGGCCTCAAAGCAGAAAAGGTTGAGAACCTCTGCATTAGAGCACCTTTGGAATGTGGTAGAAAGGCAGATTCGCAGCATGAAAGTGCACCTGACAGATCTGTAGCAATATTGTGATGCAGTCAGTTCAGCATATATCCATGCCAGATGAATGCATGTCTGTCCAAATACCAGCCATGAAGTCCAAGGACCACCTCTAAAGATCTGAATGTTTCCAGGAGCACAGTAGACTCCATTGTTGTGAAATGGGAGACGTTTGCAACAACACAGCTCTTCCTAGAGCTGGTAGTCTGGCCAAACCCAGTAATCAGACTAGAAGGGCCTTCATCAGGGAAGTGACCAAGAACCTGGCTCCAGAAGTGGGAGAATCTGACAGAAGGACATCCATCTCAGAAACGCTCCATCAAACTGGCCTTTCTGGGAGAGTGGAGAGATGGATGCCACTCCTGAGTAAAAGGCCATATGGAGAGGCTTCTATCTCAAGCACTCACAGGATTCTGCGAGCATAAGAAAAACACTTCTGATCTCTGAAGACAGAAATTACCTTTGGCAGACTGACTAACAGTTTGTACCAGTGCAAACTATGTTTTGGTTTTCAAAAACTGCTGTCAGGATCTGCTAAAGATGCACAGTGAAAAGTTAATGATGGAACGCTGTGGACTGACCTCGTTGCATATATATTTGTAGGAGGTTCCTTTTCAGACTGCAAAATTTTGGGGCAGGCAGTATGTAAATGAATCATGCAACTTGATTTACTAAGGTTTGTGATTGTCAGTGTACTACTAATTTCACAGTTATTTAACGCTAAAAAAAAGCATGTCTTAATTTTGTGAGCGAGAGCGCAAGTGTCCGTCAATGCAGAGATTGAGCGAATGTGCAGGCAGGGTTGAGCACACCAAGCCTTTTGTTTGCTCTCCTGAATATTTTCTCTTCAAAATATAATTTATGTGCTTGTGAAAGTCCCACTGTGCGCTCAGGATTGAGGAACAAAAAGAGCACACGTGGGAGAAGGGAGAGAATTTTGTCCACTTGTGTTAATTTATTTTCCTCCCTACAGTTCGAAAGCTTTGCATTCAGCTGAGCTCTCTTCATTTTCTTACAGGCTGCATCATTTTACTTGTAGCATTAATATCACTTTCTCTGAATCTTTTTTCAATATCAAGGACATGATCAAGAGAATTAATGCATATTTTATATAACTCACCCAATGCATCATTCTTTAACTGTGCTTATTTGTAAATATTAAGCTGCATATCCTTGAGTGGTTCAAAGCCGGATGATCATACAGTGATTTTGTTGTTGCTGTTGTTCTGACTTAAAGCCCCATTATGCTAGAATTGATATTTTTTGCTCTTAGGCCCCCCTACAATTGTGGAGTGTAATTCACTTTTACATCACTGACATAAAAACAAGTCACGCTTTGAGCTCCCCTCATAGACAGCTGTGCATGAGAGTCTGTTTACAAGCTAAAGGATACAGAACAGCAGAAGACAAAGAAACATGTAGACCAACAACGTAGATTAATCTTACAGGATTTTACACAAATACGACTGCATAGTTTTATTTATTGTGACATCAGAGATGAACACTAACATAACAAAAAAAATGTTTAGTTTTGCTGAAATACCATGTTTGAATTTTCAGGCTATATGCATTGCTTGTTAATTGTTTTAATGTGGAGTATGTGTGTAATCGACATGATATAGGCACATATTGCACATAATATACATTGGGTAGGGGCGGCATGGTGGTGTAGTGGTTAGCGCTGTCGCCTCACAACAAGAAGGTCCTGGGTTCGAGCCCCGGGGCCAGCGAGGGCCTTTCTGTGTGGAGTTTGCATGTTCTCCCTGTGTCCGCGTGGGTTTCCTCCGGGTGCTCCGGTTTCCCCCACAGTCCAAAGACATGCAGGTTAGGTTAACTGGTGACTCTGAATTGACCGTAGGTGTGAATGTGAGTGTGAATGGTTGTCTGTGTCTATGTGTCAGCCCTGTGATGACCTGGCGACTTGTCCAGGGTGTACCCCGCCTTTCGCCCGTGGTCAGCTGGGATAGGCTCCAGCTTGCCTGCGACCCTGTAGAAGGATAAAGCAGCTAGAGATAATGAGATGAGATGAGATACATTGGGCAATGTAATATATTAAAAGTTAGCTGAGATAGGTTTGGAAATATTTCACCTTCTGCGGTGCATATCATTAAAGGAGTCAAGAAATCTGGAGGAATTTTGGTGCGTGAAGGGCAAGGGCTCAAGCCTAAGCTGAACACTCGTGATCTCCAATCCCTCAGATGGCACTGCATCAAGAACCATCATTCTATGGCAAACCTTTGTCAAGCACTACAGAACGGAATTACATTCACAAATACCAGTTAAAATTTTACTGTGTTAACTGTGTCCAGAAGTGCCCTTGACTTCTCTGGGCTCGGAGGCATCTGGGATGGACCGTCACACAGTGGACACTTGTATTGTGGTCAGATGAATCAGTATTCCAGGCCTTTTTTGTAAGAAATGGATGCTGTGTGCTGTGAACCAAAGACAAAAATAACCATTCATACCATTACCAGCAACGAGTCCAAAAGCCAGGGTCTGTCATGGTATGGGGTCATGTCAGTGCCCTCGGTAAAAGTTACTTACACTTCTGTGATGGCAGCATTAATGCAGAAAAGTACATTGAGATCTTGGAGCAATGCATGTTGCCTTCAAGATGACATCTTTTCCAGGGATATTTCAACAAGACAATGCAAAACCACATTCTGCACACATTACAAAGGAATGGCTGTGGAAGAAGAGGGTGCCTGTCCCCTCTGTCCCCCATTAGAGAATGTGTGGCGAATTTTTAAATGAAAAATATCACAACGACCCTGTATTGTTTCACACCTTAAGATCTGTTTGCGGGAAGAATGGGACACAACAATACTGAAACACTTCATCGCTTGGTGTCTTCAGTCCCTAAACATATTTTAAGTGTTGTGAGAAGGAACGGAAACATTACAAAGTGGTGAATGCTTTACTGTTTCAACTTCTTTTGAAATGTGTTGCAAGAATCAAAAGTGAAGTGTATTTAATTTGAGAAAAAAAACCCCAATAAAATTCATGAGGTAGAACAAATAATGTGCTGTTGTATTGCTTTGAGTGAAATACAAGTCAAAGATTATTTACAAAATCATTGTTTTCAGTTTTAATTTCAACATACTGTTCTTACTTTTTCTGACTTGGGGTTGTATTTATTATTTATTGAAATTTTATTTACAACACTCTACGGATTGCCTCAGTTGCTGTATCATGGTTTTGCAGATTTTACTCAACATATTCAGATCGACATATTCGTTCAACATATTCTCGGTGAGTCCTGATATTTTGAACACCCTGTAGAATAAGCAGAAGTGTAGAACCTGAAGAACTCCAGCTCAGATCTGCCGTGAACCCATCTGCTGTCTTGACCCGATGATCCGAGTGCACAGAGAGTAAAAAAATATAGATTGATTTGCTCAGTTCTGTGACTATGCTATAGGCGTGTGTTCACTCGGTGTATACAACATTTATAATTGATCTCAGGTGTTATTGCAGGCAGGATTAGAGTAGAAACTTTTCTTCTGTTGACTTTATCTGTGGATATCTCAAGTGAAGCCAATCTGGTTCCATCCTCATAGCTTAATATGAGCTGAATTTATAAAAATCCGATCATAGAGTTGAATGGAAAGAGGAAAATGTACTGTTTTGCATTTTATCTAACAGTAGAATTTTACAAAGGAAATGTAGGTGGACCTGAGTGAGAAGGACAGCCGGCCAAAACAGATTCAAAAGAGAGAAATAGTTTGAAAATGTTTTGGAATGGAGGTGGCACGGTGGTGTAGTGGTTAGCACTGTCGCCTCACAGCAAGAAGGTCCTGGGTTCGAGGCCGGTGAGGGCCTTTCTGCATGGAGTTTGCATGTTCTCCCCGTGTGTGCGTGGGTTTGCTCCGGTTTCCCCCAAAGACATGCAGGTTAGGCTAATTGGTGGCTCTAAATTGACTGTAGGTGTGGATGGTTGTTTGTCACTGTGTCAGCCCTGTGATAACCTGGTGACTTGTCCAGGGTGTACCTCGCCCATAGTCAGCTGGGATAGGCTCCAGCTTGCCTGCGACCCTGTAGAACAGGATAAGCGGCTACAGATAATGGATGGATGTTTTGGATTGATTCTTGCGAGGGAAACGTTTGTGGGTACCGGGGTGAGGTGCTACAAACTGCTCAGAGGATGCTAAACTGGTCAGACTGAATAACTAAAGCAAAAGAAATATTAAGATCACATTCTAAAAGGGAGATGCAAATTTAGCTATTATGTGTCGTGGTGTGGGAAAACCCATCAGCTGTCGCTGCGGCTTCATTTCTGACAAACAACCACAAATGATTTTTTTTTTAAAGTAAGAGTTTGACTAAGTTAATTACTGGCAGTTAGCATTCTCTACTTGGGATGGCGCGGTGGTGTTGTGGTTAGCACTGTCACCTCACAGCAAGAACGTTCTGGGTTCGAGTCCAGCGGCCGATGGGGGCCTTTCTGTGTGGAGTTCACATGTTCTCCCCATGTCTGCATGGGGTTTCTCCGGATGCTCTGGTTTCCCCCACAGTCAAAGACGTGGTTAGGTTAACATGGGGCAGCCATGGCCTGAGGTTGGGCTGAAGTGCCCTTGAGCGAGGCACCTAACCCCCAACTGCTCCCTGGGTGCTATAGCATAGCTGCCCACTGCTCTGAGTATGTGTGTGTGCTCATTGCTCACGTGTGTTCACTGCTTCAGATGGGTTAAATGCAGAGGACGAATTTCACTGTGTGCTTAAGTCTGTGCTTGAGTGTACATGTGACAAATAAAGGCATTTGTAGGAATGTTTAACAAAAGAGGAGCCAGTTTAACAGAAGCAGCAGTAAAAATCTTTCCTTGCACAATGAACATCAAGTCACTAGATAGCTCCGTGCTCTCCATAGGGAAATGTATATCTCATCTCATTATCTCTAGCCGCTTTATCCTGTTCTACAGGGTCGCAGGCAAGCTGGAGCCTATCCCAGCTGACTACGGGTGAAAGGTGGGGTACACCCTGGACAAATTGCCAGGTCATCACAGGGCTGACACATAGACACAGACAACCATTCACACTCACATTCACACCTACGGTCAATTTAGAGTCACCAGTTAACCTAACCTGCATGTCTTTGGACTGTGGGGGAAACCGGAGCACCCGGAGGAAACCCACGCGGGCACGGGGAGAACATGCAAACTCCACACAGAAAGGCCCTCGCCGGCCACGGGGCTCGAACCCGGACCTTCTTGCTGTGAGGCGACAGCGCTAACCACTACACCACCGTGCCGCCTAAGCCAGTTATATATATATATTTTTAAATGTTTTAATGACCTCATAAAAAGACATGAATAACATGAAATTTATCCAACAGAATGGGAGGATTTAATTAGCAATTATTTCCCCAGTGATGTTAGTGTGAACAGAGATAAATTGAGTGAAGAGTGATGATGAGATACGTGTTTAAGTGCTGTAATGAATACCTCAGGTGACTCATTTCCTGTTGTAAGCTTAGAATTGGCAGGAATTTAATTTTATTATTATTATTATTATTTTTTTTGTAAGTAGATAGGTGATAAATGTTGAGGTCCTTCCGTGTCCTTCAGTAAAGAAACGTTAAAATGCTAGAATTTTAGGTCTGATCGAGATGCATGCAAAAGAGCAGCATTTTAGTTCAGGAAAACCTCATATATTACAGTGTCTTCCACAGTTATTGGCACCCCTTGTAAAAATTAGTAAAAATGGTTTGAAAAAAATCCACCTACGAAGTAACTTCATGTCACTGAAAAAATGAAGAAAAAAAAAATCCAACCTTTTTATTGAAATAAATTCTCACCAAAAAAATATATGCCACTGTTATTGGCACCCCTGCATTTAATATCACCTCCCTTTGCCAGCAAAACAACACTGAATCTTCTCCTATAACATTTTATAAGGTTTGGAAATACAGAGCAGGGCATCTGAGACCCTTCTTCTACAGAATTTCTTCAGATCATCCAGGGTCCTAGGCCATCTCTTGTCCACTCTCCTCTGCAGCTCACCCCACAGATTCTCAATGGGGCCATGGCAGAAGCTTGATTCTAGGTGGATTTTTTTCTAACCCTTTTTACTAATCTTTGCAATGGGTGCCAATAATTATGGAGCGCACTGTATATATTAATGAAAGTATAATTTTGATTGTCTTTTTTTTTCCACTATTAACATACACTATTGACTAGTTTTTTGATGATAAAGGAGAATCATTGAGACCCAATTTGCTTTGTTTTAAGGGTGTGCAAACTTTTGCACTTGACTTGAACAGGATTTTATACATTCCTGAACCATACACTGTGAGACAGGCTCATTACATTATATTACAGGCATTTAGCAGACACTCTTATCCAGAGCGACATACAATATAACCAGAGCAGCCTGGGGAGCAGTTGGGGGTTAGGTGCCTTGCTCAAGGGCACTTCAGCCATTCCTGCTGGTCCAGGGAATCAAACCAACAACCTTTTGATCCCAAAGTTGCTTCTCTAACCATTAGGCTCATGTTTGCTGTCTGTCTGTCTGTTCCTATGAGTCTGACTCGATGTTTCTGTGTCTCACTATGTTCAGGCTCTGCGGGTGATGGCGAAGATCATGCGAGAATGTTGGTATGCCAACGGAGCTGCTCGCCTCACCGCCCTGCGCATCAAGAAGACGCTTTCTCAGCTCAGCCAGCAGGAGGGGATTAAAATGTAGGCCTGCGCTCCGGGAGAGCTACACACCTTGGCATATTATTATTATTAATTATTATTATTATTATTTGCTTGTTCGTTATCAAATATCTGTTCATTATAATGGTCATGCTCATTTTTCTGATTATCCATGATTATTGCATTACGATTTGCGTCCTCCGTGCGTGAGGGGAGAGAACGATAGGGAGGACATGAGCACTAAGAATGAAGGCTTGTTTGGATTTTATTTTCTTTTGCTTTGAATGATTGACTTTAGCCAGCAAAGGTCATTTCATGGTCAGGTACTTTTTTTCCTGTTAGTGTGGGAGAGATGAGATTTGCTGGAGACATACTCGATAGGGAATTTGCACCTAGTGTTTTCTCTCTTTCCTTAACACTTGGTTATTTTTTGTAACTTATTTTTTTGCTTTGGGTTGTTTTGTTTTGTTTTCTTTTCCAACAAACTGGACATGACCTCATTCAGTCTCGGCAAACATGCTGCAACATATGCAATATAGAGAAATCCTATCCTATATTTTATATCTTGATATGTTCTGTTACTACGGCAACAGTTACAACAGCTTCAACAGCAACAATGGCATCCGTGCCCTCCAAGCCAGGTGTTACCGGAAAGTGCCACTGCTTTAAACCAACGTTCCCTCATGCTGTGGCTCGGCCCCGTTACCTTTCGCTGTCCGTCTAAATGAGAGAAAGAACGCAAGAACGAGCGCCGCCATCGCAGGCTCACGGACGAGTCTGTCATGGAGTCCGTTTTTATTATGCACACACAGCGAACGTTAGCAAGGGGCCACCACACACAACTTGCTGGTGCCATTTCTTCAGTTTTACATCATTGTTATCCTTTTCATCATCATCTTCAGTGCAGCACAGAGGGACGTTTCAGCTCAGACCTCAGTTCATCTCCAGTAAAGCTGAAAGGCTGTCGCATGTTCACACCTCCTTGACCCAATGATCTGGAAAGAGGATGCTCTGAGACCTAATGTGGCCACATCGGGCCTCTTTTTTCCCCTGAATGCACTCTCTTTTGTTCTTAACTTGACACAGATTTGGATAAACTGAGCTGCTCTTACAGACTGGCGCTTAATGCAGAAAACTGGACAAAAAATAAAAAAAGAAGAAGAAATAAAAAAAATCCTATGAGCAGTATGACTAAATAAAAACTCATTGCAGTGTTTGAAGTTGGACACATCAGCATTACTCAAGTTGCTGTGTAAAAAATGGTCTTTCTTATGGTACTCTTTCTTTTCATTGTTGCAAAGATGATGGGGTATATTCATTTATCTATATAGCAAATAGATCTTTACTAAGCCATAGGTTTTCCACCATTTTATGGCAACTCTTTTTTTTGTGTGTGTAGAATGTAACTTTTAAGAAAAATCCTGTTGACTGCTTCAAATATCCATTGAGCAAGCCTTAAGGGACCAATAGCATTGGATGTTCCTGTTTTGTTTATTTAAAAAAAAGAAAAAAGTGATGTTTCAAATAATTGTCCTTAAACAGTGGGGTTAATAGTCTGTATAATGGAAGGATTAAATGTAGCAACAAATCTATCAGTTTTGTTTGTGACATCTGTCGAAAGACGTCCTTTTGCCACACAAATAAGCTTACAGTCAGTCAGGCAAACCTGAATGGGATTCTAGTATCACATTTTGAAAGGTCTCTGTGATGCGCGGTTGTAGGAAAACGATCTTACACTGGGTTAGTGTGAACTAGCCTGAAATTGATTATTTTCTGATAACAGCATGTCCTCGTAGGTTTCATTCCTCTTATATCACAGCAATTTGCCACAATTACATTTTTTACTAGACATTATACTGGGCGGCACGGTGGTGTAGTGGTTACCACTGTCGCCTTACACCAAGAAGGTCCTGGGTTCGAGCCCAGCGGCTGGCAAGGGCCTTTCTGTGTGGAGTTTGCATGTTCTCCGCGTGGGTTTCCTCCGGGTGCTCTGGTTTCTGTCACAGTCCAAAGACATGCAGGTTAGGTTAATTGGTGGCTCTAAGTTGACCGTAGATGTGAATGGTTGCTTGTCTCTCTGTCAGCCCTGCGATAACCTGGTGACTTGTCCAGGGTGTACCCTGCCTCTCGCCCATAGTCAGCTGGGATAGGCTCCAGCTTGCCTGCGACCCTGAACAGGATAAGTGGTTATGGATGGATGGATGGATGGATGGATGGATGGATATTTTACTTTTTATCTGTTTATAGTTACATTTTATGTTACAACTTAGTTCATGTTAATCATACAAAAAAAAATACATGAAAAAACAAACCGGAAAGCCCTCCTTCTGAAGACTTCCTTGTTACAGCTTTACCTCTGACTGTTATAAAGTGCTGACACTGGAGTCTCCTTCCCAAAATGCTAAATAAGCACACAGGAAACTTCATCACTTGATTTTTTTAACCCATTTATATGGAGCATCCACTATATTAGTCACTGTACAGAAACTTTGTAGCCAGTACTACTGTCCGAGTTGCTGTGGTATAGAAAATAAATCAAGGCCTTTATAATCCAAATTATAAAAATATTTTGGATGACTGAGGAATGTCTGCTTTCTATAAAGCATCCATTTTAAAGCTATAGTGCTGGTTGAGGTACGGTACTTAGCATGCGCATCATGTTTAGTCTGTTTTATTTGTCTGATGCTTTTTTTTTGGCACTTTAGAGCGAAACATAATTAACACCCAGTGGCCAAGATGGCCTCTTTATAGCACGGCATGTTTAGAGTGCATTCCTGTACTGTGATTATACTGATTATATACACACACTTTTATACCATTTAGCCAAAACATGGGGGGAGTGGGAGGGGGAATAATCTCTCATCAGACACAACACACTGTGCTCGTTTATTAGTGTGGCAAATGGATGTTAATTTGTGTTGTTTCTTTTTACTAGTAAAAAAAAAAAAAAAACTTGGATTGATTGTGTCTTAAGGCAGATTTGCTGCATTTTCTGCCTCTGTACAGGAGCAGAAAAAAGGATTTCAATTCTCACAATGATTGGTAAACTGGTTAGCAAAAGTTGAATAGAACAGCTTTCGGCTCAAGGCCCATTCCTGAAATTCTGTCATTCCACAGTGCTTTTAAATTATGTTGGACAACCTTTGTTTCATAACAATTCAAAACAATTTTTTTTTTGCCAGCTAGCAAGCTTAAATTTCATTTATTTATTTTTTTCTTTTTATCATTCTTCTCTCCTCAGGTTTTGCTCGATTTGGTTATTTGAACATGTGGCGTGTTTTTACACCAGATATATATATATATGAAATATCCATTCACTCATTTTAGATAAAAGTATGCATATGATACCAGATTCATTTTTTTTTGTGGCTGTTGTTTTTAACTGGCAGACATTAAATGAATTTTTTTTTTTTGGTTAGAGGACACAGACTTCTCTTTTCTGCTCCAGTACAGTGATCTGTCACTTTTGTTTTCCCCCAAAAAGACTTCTTGTTACATGCTGAGAAAAATTCTGAGTGGAGTAACTGTATGATGGAGGAAGTGTGTATAAATATGTACATTGTAAATAAGTATCTAAATGTATGTAACTTGTCTGTTAGCTTGGTGGCCCTGTGGCACATACAATTGGTCAAGAAAAAAAAAATTGAACAGCCGAAGCAGTTCAAGTGAACCCAGTATGGTCAAGGATAGAGCACATCCCCTCCAGAAAGTATGATATATCATACGGTCTAAAAGGGAAAATGAAATTTTGGTCATTTATTATTGCGAAGGTTCATCGAAGGCGAGCGTAATCATACTTTCTGGGAAACGTATTTCATCGTGCCACTGCAGACGTTACTGGGCCGACGTGCATTTTTTTCGTCCGTCACATTTCTGTCTTAAATCACCAGCAGCCTTTTTTCTTTACAGATTCAGCAGTGACCTATTTAGACGCCAAAACATGCATATCCAGGTATTTCCTCACAGTGACATGCAGGTATCCTCCTGGCCTTGTCAGGTCAAACCACACCAGCTATGACTTTTAACAGGAAATCCATCCCGCTGCACCTCCGGTTCCATGCGAGCGGGTGAGAGTGAGAGGACTCTCTCTATAACACTCACTCCCTCACTGCATACCGTCTTGTAGGAGATATTTTCATATATTTAACGTCGTGTTATGTACAGTAGGAAAGCATGAGCTGTTCAGACAGGCTCCTCGACCTCTCTACCGCTCTTTTGCTCTCGATGTCACTTACTCCTGTGCCTCCAAACCCATCTGCACCCTTGAACATGGGCAAGGATACACTCATCTGGGGTGGATTTAACTGACAACATTTTCATTCAGAGTCCTGTTAGGTGGCCCAGACTCCTGCACAGCCGTCTGCTGATCAACTGTGGTGTGTTTGCTTTTTATGCAGCTTTTTCATACAACCATGCACAGGTATTTGCACAAAAGACTAGCTCAGTTTAATTCATGCCTTTTTTTTTTACATGGAATAATTCCAGGAAGGTAAAGGTCTCTCCTGAATGCAGCAGACGCGAACGTAAACCTTAAACTCAACATTCCCACCAGTTAGTATGCCACCAATTAGAGCATGACTCGCTGAGCAATTTCAACGAAGGTCATGCACATGCCGAAGAGGGCGTACAGACGGGATAGTGAGTTATGCAAACGTGTACGGTAACACAGTCCTCAGGCTTTCTGCTGGCAATTGCCAAGTTATTTATTACAGTTCGATTCTTTATCTATGCCAACATCCGGACACTGTGAGAAAGATCCTGGAGGGACGGTGGCCCGGTAGCACCACAGATCACCAGTAGGTATTGAAACAGTGGAGCTGATTTAATTTGACAGGCATGGAGAAAGCAGGAGTCTGGGTCAATAAAGGACTGCAGAGCCAACCAAGGTGCTTTTTCATTCTCACTCTGTGTGGGTGCGTATGCGTGCGTGTGTTTGTGTGCGTGTACGTGACAGAAAGGCAGAAGAAAGCTTTATCCAGTTTCATTTGGTGCCTAAGTTTGACTATATTGTGTTTTGTATTCCATGTAGAATGATGCACTGCATGTGAATGATTTCTAACGTTTGCATCATTTTGGTTTTTAAGGAAATTCTTAAAAGAAGAAAAAAAGGTGAAAGGCTTAATTAGTTTAAAAAAAAAGGTCAGAAAGTAATCCAGAGGGGAAAAAATACCTCCTTCAAAGACCAATGTATTTTTTACCTCAGTGTATATATTCTATTTGTTTACTTCAAGTTTGCAAATTTGTTTCTATGAAATGCTAAATTGGAGAATTCACGTTTTGTGTCAGTGGTACTCTTACGTGCATTGTGTTGTTCTTGTGTCTCAATGAACTATTCTTTTTTTTCCTTTTTTTTGAACCATCATCTGTACTTTATTTCTCATACTGTACTGTTCTGTTCTTTAGTTCTTAAGTGCTTTACAGGCATCAGACCATGTATTTTAATGCCTTTTTCTCAACTGTGTAGAAAATGCATTATGGGCCTTTTTGTAAAAAAAGAAAGAAAAGAAAAAAAGAAAAGAAAAAATTGAACTGGTCAGTAGTGATTAACGGCAGAGAGTTCACATAAAGGCTTTGTGGCCCACTTGATTTTTAAAGCATTATTTATAGACTTTTTATAGTGTGTACAGAAGTACAAACGAACAACATAGGAACGTAGGGGAGTGACGCTGATGTGCCATTCTAACATAGTGGACTAGAAATGGGTGTGAATAAAAAAAAAATGTTTAAAAAAATTCCTAACGTTCTCTGTGTTGGTGTGGCTTGCATGAATTTTATCCATGTCTTGGATGAAATGAATGATGTAAAATGATGACCTTATTTTAAAAACATGTCCTTTATCATGGTGTACAGGTGTCTAAAGGCAATATTTAACTCAGGCAGTTGCTTTTATTCATTCCTGTGGCACAAACTCAGTTTTTGAAGACAGTTTTTATGTCATGAACGTGCTTCTAGGGATGAAGATGTCCAAACCGAACACAGTACTATTAATACAATCAGTACATATTGTCTAATAGACAGAAAGCAGTAACACTGATGGATTGGTGCAGCAGGGAGCATTACCCCTCACAGCTTCAGGCTCCTGCATTTGATTTGAACCCTGCGTTTCATCTGGGTTCTCTGGTTTCCTCCCTTCTCCCAAAAGCATGCTGTTATGCAGATTGGCGATGCTAAATTGCTCCTAGGTGTGAACGAGGGTGCGAATATGTATGAATGCTGTCCTGCAACAGACTGGCATGGCATCCTGGGTATATTCTCCTACTACGTGCCTAGTGTTCCTGGGATAGGATTTGGATGACGGTACTGAGAGGTGAATGAATGAGGGACTGAATTTGCTACCTCCGCCAACTTTGTTGGAGGAGGTTTTGTTTTCACCTCCGTTTGTTTGTCTTTTCCCAATGTAACTCAAAAAGTATTGAGCATATTTTGATGAAATTTTGAGGAAAGATGGGCCAAGGAACAATTGATTAGATTTTGATGCAAATCTAGATATGTATGGGGATCCAGGATTTTTTTTTTTACTTTTCACAACATAACTCAAAACGTAGTGAATGGGTTTTTAGCTCATCTGTCCATAAGGCTGATGAGCTGTTGCCATGGCGTGGCGCCATCATCTCTTGTCCACAGTTAAATCGTATCTCCTCCGTCAGTTCTCCATGGGTTTCCGTTCCGATTGTTTTATTTGAAAGAGCTCATCACTTCGCACAAATCTTGGTTGTTGTTTTGTCAATTTTTTTTGCTAATGAGTTACTAATTAGGTCAAATGAATGAATTTCCCAGGCCTCTCACTAGAATTGTATCTCCTCTCTCATCCAATTCCAGTTCTTTTATAATTTAATTTTTTTGGGCTTTTTTCACTTCCATTGGATAGGACAGTGTAGGAAATGAGTGGGAGAGAGAGAGACAGGGAGGGATCAGGAAACGACCCCGGGTCCCCTGACCCACTGCACGGCGCCCCAGCCACCCGAGCCATGACACCCCCGATTCCAGTTCTGACAGACGTTTTGGATAGATCTTCCCTTGAGGAACAAAGCTTAGTCGTTTGTTTGTTGATTTTCCTGTTGTAAACAATTTGTTTACAGCTTTGTTTATTTTCAGTTAAATCGTGTCTCCCCCCTCAGTTCTCAATGGATTTCAGTTCTGACTGTTTTGTTTGAAAGAACTCGTCCTTTTGCACAACACTTGGTCATTGTATTGTCAAATGTTTTGCTAATGAACTGCTAATTAGGTCACCTTCACGAGTTTTGGGACTTCTCATTAGGATTGTGTCTTGTCTTGCAGTTCTCACCCAATTTCAGTTCTGATCGATGTTTCGGGTAGATCTTCCCTCAGGGAACAAAACTTGGTCGTTGTTTGTTGATTTTCCTGTAATTGCGTCTCCTCCCTCAGTTCTCAATGGATTTCAGTTCTGATTGTTTTATTTGAAAGAACTAGTCATTCTGTACAAAACTTGGTCATTGTATTGTCAATTTTTTTGCTGACAAATTAGTAATTAGGTCAACTTAACACATTTTCTTCTAACTAGAATAGTATCTCCTCTCTCATTTATCATGCGAATTCAGTTCTGATTGATGTTTTGGGTCGATCTTGCCTTGGGGAACAAAATTTAGTCTTTTGTTGATTTTCCTGTTGTGAACAATTAGTCATGGAGGTTGGTCCTCTCTCACGTTGTCACATTTCAGTTGTGTTTGATGTTTTGGTCATCATGGTTGTTTTGATGGCAGGCCAGATGAGCTACTACATCCTTGACGTTCTGGTGATGAAATTTGGTGTCCAGCTTTAGTATTATCCTAGGTTCAAGTGATTTGGTTTTGATGTTGATAATGTTCCGTGGCGAGTTATACACTCTACCAAGTTCCCTTCTGTTTATAAACTATTTTTTACAGAAAGTCATTTTTTCCCCAGAAATCCTGCTGCAGTTATTTTTAAAAGTACCCATCTGTGATATCCTCTAATGACCTTAGTTGGGTCTATACCCCTCCAAAACAAGGAAATAATTAACTTAAACCATGCTGACCCTAACCAGAATGAACACAAGTGATAAATTCGAGCACTTTGCTGACTAACACACACTAATTTTAATCACCATGGCTTTGGATGTAGATGTCGAGTTCACCCTCGTTTATATTTATCATTTGAACTGGAGCATTAAAAACAGTAGTATCAGTAAACTATTTAAACTATTAAAAATATTCTTTTTTTTTAAATCCACTTGTTTTAATTAATTTATTTCTATAGTAATAACATACACAAGGACTTACATGATGGACGCTCCACATAAATAGTTTAAAAAACAAAACATTATTTGATGTTAGAATGATGTTTTCTGCCTATTTAGCATTTTTAGAAGAAATCTCCAGTGTGAGTACTTTGTAGTTCAGTGAACTATTTAAAGTTGTCTGTCTCAAGCTTCCTTCTTCCTCCCTCCCTCATGAGGTCCTGGCTTTAAATAGAGTTATTCGTCTTAAAGCATATTATTCAGAAACTCTAGTGAACCAAACAGGAAGTGTATGCAGTTATGAAAGTGAGGAAGGTAAATCTGGATCCACCAATTTTAAATCTTTTAAATTAAGTTTCTCTTCCCACTTCCTTCATTTACAGATTGTAACGGTTCGTATGGGTGGGTGGAGCACAGAGGACGGCAGGACAGAGATCAGGTTCTGAAATAGGGGTTTTACTGCCACACTTTTCAGTGAACAACTCTTAACTAGACAGAGACACACACGACTGGCGTCTGGTTCGGGGATGAGCTCCTCTGCTCTACGCTCTCCCTCCTTAAATAGGGCGCAGTCACTGGGAAGACACACACAAACACAGGTTAATTGACTTCAGGTGTAGTGATTCTGCCACTTACCTTCCCTGACTCCGCCCTCCTGTCACAGACCGGCGCTTGACCACGCCCCCGCTGCCACACAGATGTTCAGGTTTGTTTAAAATAAATTGAATGTCTCTCACACATGCTTTCTTCAGGAGATATCCTTCTGCTGAGAATAAGATTCTGTTTGTTTTTATTTCTTTTTTCAATTCAACACAAAAGTTTTCATTATAAATTTTATTAACAATTGCAGTTTGAGTGAAATTTATATGGATTTCAGAGTTTCTTAGTATTCAGTCCATTCCCTTTTGCTTTAATAAGTGTGCTCTCTGACTCACACAAACTCCACAAGTTTGTATAAAATCCAATGATACATAATTGATGGAATCCGTCGGCATATTGTCTGAACACGTGCTTCAGTGGAAGGGATAAGGCTCACGGAAAATCTGACTTTTGGCACAAAGGAGTTAATACGGCCAACATCACAAATTTGCTTCCATTTAAATAGTTATTCAGAAAGGTATCTTGAATACTGAAAAATCAAGATGTTGGACATTTCCTTTTTTCTTCTTCTTCTTTTGGTGTTTTCAGGATTTTGACTTTTTTGCTCATTTAAAAAAAAAATCTCAGATTTTCAATGTGATCTCAGACTTTTGGACCCCACTGTATATATCCTGGTTTTATCACCACTCCTCACCCCTGAAGAGATCACTGAGCTGCACCTGGGTCAGCTCGTGCAGTTTTACTTTTGCAACCAGAAGTCATTTTCAATTTCTAGAGAAATGACTTTACTTTAGAAACCCCATGTTTCCATTTGAAATGTATTGATACATCATTTGTTTCACTCCGATGAAAGAGCAGTGACACTGCTGACCCAGACTGCATTTTTGAAATGTATGCATTTAATTGGTTTTGCAGTGCTTATTGAAATTTCATTAATATTGTATTTGAAGCATGCCAGGATTTGGCCTTTGCAGCACATTCAAAATAATTTCATAAATATTTTTTTAAAGCAATACTGGAAGATATGTTAAGGCTGAAATCAAAAGCTGAAATACATGATGCTGTCTTTGCATGACTGAACCTTTGGTTAGCTTTAGAGTTTGAGACTGATGTATCAGTATTTTTCAGCCTTATCTGTAAAGTTATTATTTTATCTTAATGTATAGGGAATTCATGAAATATTGAGAAATCCTCTATAAAGTGGAAAACTGTCATCTTTCCTTATGTATTTACCGTACCACTTCTTACAGTCGTACTGGCATGCCGTTTGCATTCAAAACTATTAAATGGACACTTCAACTATAAAAAACTGTTTAACTATGAACTATTATGATGCACCATTCGAATGTAAACTTCACTTACAGTGGTGCTTGAAAGTTTGTGAACCCTTTAAAATTTTCTATATTTCTGCATAAATATGACCTAAAACATCATCAGATTTTCATACAAGTCCTAAAAGTAGATAAAGAGAACCCAGTTAAACAAATGAGACAAAAATATTATACTTGCTCATTTATTTATTGAGGAAAATGATCCAATATTACATATCTGTGAGTGGCAAAAGTATGTGAACCTCTAGGATTAGCAGCTAATTTGAAGGTGAAATTAGAGTCAGGTGTTTTCAATCAATAGGATGACAATTAGGTGTGAGTGGGCACCCTGTTTTATTTAAAGAACAGGGATCTATCAAAGTCTGATCTTCACAACACATGTTTATGGAAGTGTATCATGGCACGAACAAATGAGATTTCTGAGGACCTCAGAAAAAGTGTTGTTGATGCTCATCAGGCTGGAAAAGGTTACAAAGCCATCTCTAAAGAGTTTGGACTCCACCAATCCACAGTCAGACAGATTGTGTACAAATGGAGGAAATTCAAGACCATTGTTACCCTCCCCAGGAGTGGTCAACCAACAAAGATCACTCCAAGAGCAAGGCGTGTAATAGCCAGCGAGGTCACAAAGGACCCCAAGGTAACTTCTAAGCAACTAAAGGCCTCGCTCACATTGGCTAATGTTAATGTTTATGAGTTCACCATCAGGAGAACACTGAACAACAAATGGTGTGCATGGCAGGGTTGCAAGGAGAAAGGCACTGCTCTCCAAAAAGAACATTGCTGCTTGTCTGCAGTTTGCTAAAGATTACATGGACAAGCCAGAAGGCTATTGGAAAAATGTTCTGTGGACGGATGAGACCAAAATAGAACTTTTTTGTTTAAATGAAAAGTGTTATGTTTGGAGGAAGGAAAACACTGCATTCCAGCATAAGAACCTTATCCCATCTGTGAAACATGGTGGTGGTAGTATTATGGTTTGGGCCTGTTTTGCTGCATCTGGGCCAGGATGGCTTGCCATCATTGATGAAACAATGAATTCTGAATTATACCAGTGAATTCTAAAGGAAAATGTCAGGACATCTGTCCATGAACTGAATCTCAAGAGAAGATGGGTCATGCAGCAAGACAACGATCCTAAGCACACAAGTCGTTCTACCAAAGAATGGTTAAAGAAGAATAAAGTTAATGTTTTGGAATGGCCAAATCAAAGTCCTGACCTTCATCCAATCGAACTGTTGTGGAAGGACCTGAAGTGAGCAGTTCATGTGAGGAAACCCACCAACATCCCAGAGTTGAAGCTGTTCTGTACGGAGGAATGGGCTAAAATTCCTCCAAGCCAGTGTGCAGGACTGATCAACAGTTACTGGAAACGTTTAGTTGCAGTTATTGCTGCACAAGGGGGTCACACCAGATACTGAAAGCAAAGGTTCACATACTTTTGCCACTCCCAGATATGTAATATTGGATCATTTTCCTCAATAAATAAATGACCAAGTATAATATTTTTGTCTCAATTGTTTAACTGGGTTCTCTTTATCTACTTTTAGGACTTGTGTGAAAATCCGATGATGTTTTAGGTCATATTTATGCAGAAATATAGAAAATTCTAAAGGGTTCACAAACTTTCAAGCACCACTGTATTTACAAACCTATAGTTAGTTCCATAAATATTTGGACAGAGACAACATTTTTCTAATTTTGGTTCTGTACATTACCACAATGAATTTTAAACAAAACAATTCAGATGCAGTTGAAGTTCAGACTTTCAGCTTTAATTCAGTGGGTTGAACAAAATGATTGCATACAAATGTGAGGAACTAAAGCATTTTTTAAACACAATCCCTTCATTTCAGGGGCTCAAAAGTAATTGGACAAATTAAATAATTGTGAATAAAATGTTCATTTCTAATACTTGGTTGAAAACCCTTTGTTGGCAATGACTGCCTGAAGTCTTGAACTCATGGACATCACCAGACGCTGTGTTTCCTCCTTTTTAATGCTCTGCCAGGCCTTTACTGCAGCGGTTTTCAGTTGCTGTTTGTTTGTGGGCCTTTCTGTCTGAAGTTTAGTCTTTAACAAGTGAAATGCATGCTCAACTGGGTTGAGATCAGGTGACTAACTTGGCCATTCAAGAATATTCCACTTCTTTGCTTTAATAAACTCCTGGGTTGCTTTGGCTTTATGTTTTGGGTCACTGTCCATCTGTATTATGAAACGCCGACCAATCAGTTTGGCTGGATTTGAGCACACAGTACGTCTCTGAATACCTCAGAATTCATCCAGCTGCTTCTGTCCTGTGTCACATCATCAATAAACACTAGTGACCCAGTGCCACTGGCAGCCATGCATGCCCAAGCCATCACACTGCCCCCGCCTTGTTTTACAGATGATGTGGTATGCTTTGGATCATGAGCTGTACTGTACCACGCCTTCACCATACTTTTTTCTTTCCATCATTCTGGTAGAGGTTGATCTTGGTTTCATCTGTCCAAAGAATGTTCTTCCAGAACTGTGCTGGCTTTTTTAGATGTTTTTTAGCAAAGTCCAATCTAGCCTTTTTATTCTTGAGGCTTATGAGTGGCTTGCACCGTGCAGTGAACCCTCTGTATTTACTTTCATGCAGTCTTCTCTTTATGGTAGATTTGGATATTGATATGCCTACTTCCTGGAGAGTGTTGTTCACTTGTTTGGCTGTTGTGAAGGGGTTTCTCTTCACCATGGAAATTATTCTGCGATCATCCACCACTGTTGTCTTCTGTGGGCGTCCAGGTCTTTTTCCATTGATGAGTTCACCAGTGCTTTCTTTCTTTCTTTCTTTCTTTCTTTCTTTCTTTCTTTCTTTCTTTCTTTCTTTCTCAGGATGTACCAAACTGTAGATTTTGCCACTCCTAATATTGTAGCAATTTCTCGGATGGGTTTTTTCTGTTTTCGCAGCTTAAGGATGGCTTGTTTCACCTGCATGGAGAGCTCCTTTGACCGCATGTTTTCTTCACAGCAAAATCTTCCAAATGCAAGCACCCCACCTCAAATCAACTCCAGGCCTTTTATCTGCTTAATTGAGAATGACATAACGAAGGAATTGCCCACACCTGCCCATGAAATAGCGTTTGAGTCAATTGTCCAATTACTTTTGGTCCCTTTAAAAAAAGGGTGGCACATGTTAAGGAGCTGAAACTCCTAAACCCTTCATCCAATTTTAATGTGGATACCCTCAAATGAAAGCTGAAAGTCTGGACTTTATGCCCATGTCCAGTATATAACTATAACTTGAATATGTTTCAGTAAACAGGTAAAAAAACAAAATTTGTCTCAGTGTCCAAATATATATGGACCTAACTGTATATACAATCAAAAGGAATTATTTATGTACTTTCAAATGAAAGAGCATTTTTTAACATCTTTTTAAAAAACACACTGTATACCTGTGACAACTTTCTCAGCATCAGTGTCAATTGTGTGCTGTTATTAAAAAGAGCCTAAAATGTACAATGACTATGTTAATAATAATAATAATAATAATAATAATAACTCGATAGAGACTGTGAGTATAGTCACAGTAATTTGCGCTAGCTGTTACAAACTGAGACGTCTGATCACAGTACCTTATAGATCCGGAACGGGAAGAGATAGAGAATGATGGTTAATGAGGAAAAGTTGCTCTCTGCCATCCTGAAGAAAAAAAAAGAAAGAATCATGAAAATTGACAGAGTTATAAGTGACTGAAAAAAGCCCCTTTTTCATGGATCATTCAGTGATCCAGATCACCACCAAAAGTCATAGCAATGTAATTCAGCTCAGAGGTATTCTTCATGTGAAATTTGGTGATGACGGGTTGAAAACTGAGGGAGAAATAGTGTCCTAAAATCGTTAGGATAATAATAATAATAATAAGTAGAAGAAGAAGAAGAACTAGACAGATCCTGTAACTAAAGTCACAGTGCTAGCTCTTACAAACCCGGACGTCTGGTCACTATACCCTATAGATCCGGAATGGTAAGAGATAGAGAATGATACTTAGGGAGGAAAAAAGTCTGTTTTTCATGGATCATTCTGGTTCAGCACCAAAAGTCATAGCACTGTAATTCAGCCCAGAGGCATTCTTCATGTCAAATTTGGTGATGATTGGTTGAAAACTGAGTGTGAAATAGCGTCCTAAAAACGTTAGGAGAATAATAATAAGAATAACAAAGTAGAAAGAGCCTGAGTGAGAGTAACAATTTGTTGCTCATGCAAATTATTATTATTAATAATAATAATAATAATAATAATAATAATACTTCCAGTAACAATCTTGATCAGTTGCGTAATAATCAGTGAGGTTTGGTTTCTCTTCTCTTTTTCATGTAAAGACAAAATCACATGAAACCTCTCTCACCTCATGATGTTACATACATGACATCAGTGTGATATAAGATTCTGTCTACCAGCCAAATATCCAGTATGAACACAACACAGGTGAACAAGAATCCATGTTCTACTTACACTCATAGAATTCAGCTGACTTTGAGCCTCAGTATGATCAGCCAGATAAGAAAGTAACATTTACATGTATAGTAGATACAGCACAGTAAATCTCATCCCATTCATTCTCATTATCTCTAGCCGCTTTATCCTTCTACAGGGTCGCAGGCAAGCTGGAGCCTATCTCAGCTGACTACAGGCGAAAGGCGGGGTACACCCTGGACAAGTTGCCAGGTCATCACAGGGCTGACACATATACACAGACAACCATTCACACTCACACCTACGGTCAATTTAGAGTCACCAGTTAACCTAGCCTGCATGTCTTTGGACTGTGGGGGAAACCGGAGCACCCGGAGGAAACCCACGCGGACACGGGGAGAACATGCAAACTCCACACAGAAAGGCCCTCGCTGGCCCCGGGGCTCGAACCCGGACCTTCTTGCTGTGAGGTGACAGCGCTAACCAGTACACCACCGTGCCGCCCCAGCACAGTACATATCATACAAAATCTCTCTCTCTCTCTCTCTCTCTGTGTGTCGACTTACATGTCGATCCTGAGACACCATGGTGCTGACCTCTCCTGCTCTTCGGACCTGCCTGATCCATCCTGATGCCCTACGTCTTCACTGGAGTCTCATCGCATTCCCCTGTGGAGGATGGCCCCATATAAACAGTCGAAAGATAGACTTAGAAGATGTCTCTGGACACTTACAGTCTTACTACGATGATTTAGGACTAAATTTGCCATCATAACTTTCGGACTGTAGTGTCATGAACAGTTTTGCACTCAAGGCTCCATCAGTGAGCAATTGATAATGTCAACAAAATAGACTTCATGTTAAAACTATAATGAATTTCCTGGTTACACAGTTGTACTTTGTGACTATATAGGACACAGTTATAGAAGTGAGTTATTTATAATCACGCTATCTGTTCTCACCCAGATGAGGATGGGTTCCCTTTTGACTCTGGTTCCTCTCAAGGTTTCTTCCTCATGTCGTCTCAGGGAGTTTTTCCTTACCACCATCACCTCAGGCTTTCTCATCAGGGATGAATACATTTATTAGGGATAAAATTAGTTCATATGTTTAAAGTCTTTATTTTTCTGTAAAGCTGCTTTGTGACAATGTCTGCTGTTAAAAGCACAATACAAATAAACTTGACAAAATCATAAAAATCTGAGACCACGAGTAAAAATGCTTCAATTTTGCTTTTTTAATTTTTAAATATTTTTAATTACCAATGAAATTATCAGCAACATCATGCATGAAAAGTGTCAAGACAACGGAAAAACTAAAATACAAAAACAGAAAGATACGTCACAATGCTCTTGTACACAAAACAAAATGCTCTTGTATTTTAGTTTTTCCATTGTCTTGACAACTGAAACGTCATCGTTCCTGGAGGAACCATTTTCAAGGGGTCAGTCACCAAAGGGTTAAAAATATTTACAGGAATTTCACAATTTCTGAACATCAGTCAATGTTAGATAAAATCCACCTTGTGCCACCAAAACACCTCCGACCTGTCGAAGCATGGACTTCGCAAGACCTCCAAGGATGTCCTGTGGTATCCAGCACCAAGATGTTAACAGCAGATCCTTTAAGCTCTCCATATAAGCTCTTGGTGGCTGTGGACTAGGTGTAAACTATTTGTTCACGTTTCTATCACCTGCAACCTGGACATAAAAACCCAGATCCTGGTAACGAAGATTATAACTTTGTGTGTCTGTAAAAAAACAAAAAAAACCCCACTATCTTAGCAAGTGAAAAGTTGTTTTTTAGAAGAAGCCTTTTATTTGTCACATGCACACTGAAATTCATCATCTGCATTTAACCCATCTGAAGCAGTGAACACACACATACAAGTGGAGAGCAGTTGGGGGTTAGGTGCCTTGCTCAAGGGCACTTCAGCCCAAGGCTGCCTCATATTTACCTCACCACATGTCTTTGAACTGTGGGGGAAATCCACACAGACACAAGGAGAACATGCAAATTCTACACAGAAAGGCCCCCATCAGCCACTGGGCTCAAACCCAGAACCTTCTTGCTATGAGGCAACACTACTAACCACTACACCACCCAAGACATACACAAACCATTGCTCCTCAATGCCAAAACCCAGGATTGAACCAGGGCCCTTTAGAGCTTCAGTCTAACACTCTCCCTACTGAGCTATTTTACCATAGCACAGGCAAAATTTATATAACATATTAAATGAGCTTTAAATGTTCTTATTCTATGAGTAAATAATTTTGCTTCTTTGTAGAAAAATGCTTAAAAATAAGAAAAATGATCTGCCAATTGAGCAAGACTATTTCAGGTTTTAAATTAATAACAAGTATCTATAAATATAGATTTAATAAGCTCTTATTTGGTTTACTGTGATCTTATAATTGGAAATACTACATAAGTGTGACTACGTTCAAGATATTTTCACCTGATTCAATTAAAAAACTGTATCTTATACTTTACAATCTAAGAAAATATGTTGAAAAGCAGTAATGATCTTAATGTAGATATGTGTGAGCTGAAAATGTCTGATTATGCAATTTATTAATGGGGTTTAGAAATGGCTTAATCAGAAACAGTCAGATAGAACCATATAAAACCAAACAGTATTTGATGTTACAGAAGGATAATGTTCTATCTCTGATAGACAAGTGGTCAAAAATCCACTTTCTAATTGTCTGAGAATTTCCATCGTGTAAATTTGAAGTAACCATAAAATTTAGGACTTGTTGATCTGTAAATATAGATATCAGGATTTTAGAGGTTGGCTCGCTGTGATATCAAAACCTTTATGCTCCATTCCTCAAAACAACACTTCACCCATGTAGAACCTTTTATTACAAGGGTCATGTACATTTTCCAGCATTAGCTTATAAAAGATTAGTACTAGTCCATGGTCTCAGCTTTGTGCGCAGTGTGTGAAAATTCAACTACACTGAGTCAGGAACCAAGAGACTAGTGTTGATCTTAAGTGAGGTTTCATCAGCTCAAATCTACATTTAGAACTGGTCTAGTATATGGAGGAGAAAAAGGAAAATGGAGTTACAGTATAAAGGAAGGAGAACAGGTACCTGTACATTATCACCTGTTTCTGGGAGTGCTGTCACCTCTGACCTTGGGTGTTTAGTCACAGTGACACAAAATACCCAAACAAAATAAATGAGAAATACAGCATCTTCAAAAACCACCTAGACATAACCAGCCATGCATAATAATCAAATATACCATGCACTGAGAGGCTCCGGTTGAAATTATATCTTCTCTGAGGTGACTGGCATAGTACTATTTTCTGAAGGACACAGCCCCTTAACACTTTTAGTTTGGAATTTTTTGATGAAGGATATAAATTAAATATAGCATGCACTGTGGCTGCGCCCCTCAGAAAATAGTACTAATGCCAGTCACCGAAGAGAATGCATAATTACCGGAGCCTCTCAGTGCATGATATATTTGATCTATATCCCTCATAATAAAATTCCAAACTAAAAGTGTTAAGATTGAACATCAGCATAAACTCACTGGAGGCAGCCATGTTTGTTGTTTACGTAGGAGTGACCTTCAACACAGTGGTGTAGTGGTTGGCACTGTCGCCTCACAGCAAGAAGGTTCTGGGTTTGAGCCCAGCAGCAAATGTGGGCCTTTCTGTGTGGAGTTTGCATGTTCTCCCCGTGTCTGTGTGGATTTCCTCTGGGTGCTCTGGTTTCCCCCACAGTCCAAAGACATGCAGTTAGGCTAATCGACTACTATGTGTCTGTGAATGGTTATTTCCCAAGTCAAGAAATGGGAGGGTTGCGGCAATTAATATGACATGTGGATCAATAGGGTCCACATGGACCCTGACCTGGCAATAGTGCTGGACAAGGAGGAAGAAGAAGACCTTTGACCATGCTATTGCCTGCTTTGCTAGGCATGATCATGATATGTAGATCACACACAGAAATGCTCGCAGAGCCACAGCTGTGACTCGAGTCAGCTGCATAGCTTGAAATTGTGATGTCAGCTCATAGTATATCCAGGATATACCATGACTGACTCGCACTATATCCATTTTTAAAAAATGTTTAACATCATGAGATCCATTGCTTACTCAATGGTGGAACTGTTTTATGTCACGTGAGCCATCCTTGGCCAATCCCTGCACAGGATTTTTTTTGATGAGGGATATAATATGAAATATAAATTAGTCAAAAGTTTATGAGTTTGCAATCAACCTATACCATAAACATGTGTGATAGAAGGTGACTGTGACAGTTCGTGTAGGTGGGTGGAGCACAGAAGGACGGCAGGCCAGAACTGAGTTCACAAAAACTCTTTTATTTAGCTTTTCAGCTTATATTTCACTCTCACACCACTCAGACACACGCACACACATCAGTCGTCTGGTTGAGGAGAGAGCTCCCTCTGCTCTCGGTCTCTCTCCTTAAATAGGGCGCGGCCACTAGGGAAGACACACAAACATATTAATTAACGTCAGGTGCAGTGATTCTGCCACTTACCTTCCCTGACTCCGCCCTCCGGTCACAGACTGATGCTTGACCACGCCCCCGCTGCCACATACCCCCACCGCCCGACTCAGGCCGGGCAGCCGTCCGGCCTGCAGCCGACTCCCCCCCCTTGACGGGAGAGGAAGTCTGCCATGACCATCTGCGCCCCCAGCCTGTGGATCACCTTGAAGTTAAAGGGTTGGAGTGCCAGATACCAACGGGTGATCCACGCGTTGGCATCCTTCATGCGGTGGAGCCACTGGAGGGGCGCGTGGTCCAAACAGAGGGTGAAAGGGCGTCCCAGCAGGTAGTAACGGAGGGTAAGGACCGCCCACTTGATCGCTAGGCACTCTTTCTCAATGGTGCTGTAGTGCCCCTCACGCACCGACAGCTTCCGACTGATATACAGCACTGGGCGAGCCCTCCCTCCACCTCCTGGGACAAAACAGCCCCCAGCCCTCTGTCCGACGCATCCGTCTATAACATAAAGGGGAGAGAAAAGTCAGGGGAGTGTAAAAGTGGCCCCCCACACTGCAGCCTTTACCTCAGAAAAAGCCCGCTGGCATTGCTGCGTCCACTGGACCGGATCTGGTGCCCCCTTTTTAGTCAGATCAGTCAGCGGGCTGGTGACGTCCGAATAATTAGGTATAAACCTACGATAATAGCCAGCCAGCCCCAGGAACTGTCTCACCCCCTTTTTGGTCTTGGGCCTCGGGCAGGCCGCAATTGCTGCTGTCTTGTTAATTTGGGGATGCACCTGCCCATTGCCCAAGTGGAAGCCCAGATACCGTACTTCCACCCGCCCAATCGCACACTTCTTTGGGTTGGCTGTGAGACCCACTCACCTCAGCGACCTAAGGACGGCCCTCAGATGTTCGAGGTGCCTCGGCCAGTCATTACTATAGATAATAATGTCGTCGAGGTAGGCAGCTGCATAGGTGGCGTGGGGGCGGAGGACCCTATCCATCAGCCGCTGAAACATAGCAGGTGCCCCAAACAGCCCAAAAGGAAGTGTGACAAATTGGTGTAAGCCGAACGGTGTGGAAAAGGCCGTTTTTTCTCGGGATAATGGAATCAAGGGGATCTGCCAATAACCCTTTGTTAAATCCAGTGTCGAGTAAAAACGAGCCGTGCCTAGCCGATCGAGCAACTCATCAATACAAGGCATTGGGTACGCGTCAAATTTAGACACTGCCTCGACTTTTCTATAGTCTACACAGAACTGGACCGACCCGTCGGCCTTGGGTACCAAGACCACCGGGCTGCTCCAGTCACTGTGGGACTCCTCGACGATGCCCATTTCGAGCATGGCCTCGAGTTCTTCCTGAACCACTTTTTATTGTGCTCGGGTAACCTGTAAGGGCGGCTACGCACTACCACCCCCGGGGGCGTCTCAATGTGGTGCTCTATGAGGTTGGTGCGGCCGGGCAGGGGTGAGAACATGTCCGAAAACTCGGTCTGCAACTGGGCAACCTCCGGGAGTTGGGTCGGGGAGAGGTGGTCTCCACAGGGGACCGGAGAGGTACATGATGCCAATGTTCCCTTTTGAACCTCCGACCCCAGCTCCGCCTTCTCCGGAACCACCGACACCAACGCCACGGGGACCTCCTCATTCCAGAGTTTGAGCAGGTTGAGGTGGTAAATCTGTAGCGCCCCACCCCTATCCGTTCGCCTCACCTCATAGTCAACGTCCCAGACTCACCGTGTGACCTCAAAGGGTCCTTGCCACTTGGCGACCAATTTGGAGCTCGATGTGGGCAACAGTACGAGTACTTTATCTCCCGGTGCGAACTCCCTAAGGCGTGTACCCTTGTCGTACAGGCGGGTTTGTCGTTCTTGGGCCTGCCGCAAATTCTCCTGAGTTAGGTGTGTGAGTGTGTGGAGTTTTGCGCGCAGGTCAATAACGTATTGGATTTCATTTTTACTTGGTGAAGGTCCCTCCTCCCAATTTTCCCACAGCACATCTAGAATGCCGTGCGGCTTACGCCCGTATAACAATTCAAACGGGGAGAACCCCGTGGAGGCTTGGGGGACCTCTCGCACTGCAAATAGCAAGGGTTCGAGCCATTTATCCCAATTACGTGCGTCCTCACTTATGAATTTAACACACAAACACATTAATTAACGTCAGGTGCAGTGATTCTGCCACTTACCTTCCCTGACTCCGCCCTTCAGTCACAGACTGATGCTTGACCATGACCCCACTGCCACAGTGACCTACAAGAAGACAGCTACATCCTCAACAATGTAAGAAGTTAATAATATTGAGATCATGCACTGGCTGAAGCTCTGCTTTACTTTTCAAGGCAAAGAACACAGAATAAGATGCTTCCTCGTGTAATAAGCTTGCCATGCTGAGCTGTGGGTTGTATGAGATGTTGAACCCTGTGGCCTCCTCCACTCTTCTGTAGGAAGTCACCGGGGAGCCGCTGACTTCTGAGGTCAATAACAAAATGAGGAAATCAATAGCTGAATCATACAAACCACAGCCTCCCCCTCACTGTCTCTGTCTCTCTCTGCCTCCAGCTCCCTCTCATTACTGCCTAATTGAAGGCACTGTGAAACAGATCAAATACCAGACTGCTGCATATTGCAGTTGGTCTTATAAATATTAAGTAAGACCCTAAAGTTGATTATTTTCCAATAACAGCATGTCATGACATTTTATTCCTCTGATACTACAGCAATTTGCTTTGGGGCAGTGGCAGCTCAGGCTCTAGGTTACTGATCTGAGGGTCGGAAGTTCCAGCACCACCAAGCTGTTACTGTTGGGCCCTTGGGCAAGGCCCTTAACCTTATCAGCTCAGCTTATCCACCTCAACCCCACACAGAAGTGGGAAAAAAGATGTAAGAAGATACTGTATCTATTTGATTACTATCTTTATTCATTAAAGAGTGATATGTTTTTTCCAATTATAATAAAATTTTTCTTTCTCTTGAAATGAATAAGACAATAATACAGCTTGCTACTGAGAAACCACAAAGCCCTTTTCCTTGTTGGAAAACTCATAGCTTGTGCTCGGACTGTTATAAAACACTAATACTGTAGACTTCTTCAAAAAATTCTAAATAATCATCTCCTCACAGAAAACTTCCCCAAATGAACAAGGTGTTGTTGTTGTTTTTTTTACTTTTTAAAAATCATTGACATGGAATCTGTGAGTCATTACTTTAGAAATTATAGTGTATTAGAACGAGTACATTAATATAAATCTGTGATTTGCCTTGTAGCCAGAACTATTGTCAGAGCTGCTATTATAGAAAATTAATTACCACCTTCAAACAAGTCAGAATCAAGCATTCATCAGTGAAGTGGTATAATTACCACATTAGTGGACCTCTTATGTGATGGAATTACAGATTGGTCTGCATTATGTGACCAAATGTCGGTTGAATAACAATGACCAGGATTCATCAAACCCCCTAAAGAAATACTCAACATTCAGAATGGCTGAGATGAATGAAATGATCCAGACTCTAAAAATGAGTTTTTGTGATATCAGTACAGCAAAAGATCACTGCAATATCAATTCTAGAACAAGTTTTGATTTGATTTTGATCCAGGCTGCTTTTTCATTTGTAGTAAGATAGATAGATATGATGATGATGATGATGATGATGATGATGATGATGATGATCAGCAGCAGCATGCTAAGATCAAGATTTACAAGTACTCAAAAAACCCATGCAAGGCAAATTTATTTACTTCAACTTGTGCTTCCTGGAGCTTTAAAAGCCATGTTTACATGGTACTATGCAATAGAATAACAATTAATAAAAGGAGGATGAAATAAAAATATAATACATAATAAGAATACACAAAATACATTAAAGAAATTCAAATAAAAATTACCCATTAATAACATTTTAGCCTGGATTTAAGGGTTTGGTGTCTTTCATGTTTGGTCAACTGTCACGTTTACTGACTGTGAATTCCCTTTTTCCATCTCACATACAACTCAGACACTGGTTTCAAAAAACTGCTTACACAGAACATGAAAGTAGAACTGAAGAACTGAATGTTTCTTTTTCTAAAGGTCAGACTGTAAAGTATTTCTATGGAAGCCTGTTTCCACTACTTAGAAAAAAAAAGAAGTCACATAGCACCTCATAATTATGAGATACTATGTCATAATTATGGCAATATGTTACATTACATTAGATTACATTAACGACATTTAGCAGACGCTCTTATCCAGAGTGATGGACAACATACCCAGAGAAACCTGAGGAGCAGTTGGGGGTTAGGTGCCTTGCTCAAGGGCACTTCAGCCATTCCTGCTGGTCCAGGGAATCAAACTGGTGACCTTTCGGTCCCACAGCTGCTTCTCTAACCATTGGCTAACCATGGCTTCCCCCATGTCATAATAAACACTTACTATTTCATAATAATGAGAACATTTTCTCAAAATTATGACTGAATATATAATTATCATAATAAGTCATTATTAGTATAATTATGAGATACAAAGTAATACTTCTGAGAAACTTTCTCATATTTTATTATTGCAAGATTGCAAGTCGGGTGGCACGGTGGTGTAGTGGTTAGCGCTGTTGCCTCGCAGCAAGAAGGTCTGGGTTTGAGCCCCGTGGCTGGCGAGGGCCTTTCTGTGCAGAGTTTGCATGTTCTCTGCGTGGGTTTCCTCCGGGTGCTCTGGTTTCCCCAAAGACATGCAGGTTAGGTTAACTGGTGACTCTAAATTGAGTGTGAATGGTTGTCTATGTGTCAGCCCTGGCGACTTGTCCAGGGTGTACCCTGCCTTTCGCCCGTAGTCAGCTGGGATAGGCTCCAGCTTGCCTGCGACCCTGTAGAACAGGATAAAGCAGCTACAGATAATGAGATGAGATTGCAAGTCACAATTATGTCATTATTCTGAGACAGAAAGTCAGAAAGGAAAAATAAGGCATTCTGACGTTTACATTACAGAGGATTAAATACAAAACAAAATGAAAGGAAGTTCAAGTTTTTTAAAGAGTTTGCCCGTCAAAACACTGTTTAAAACCTATTTTTCAGTGTAAACCCCCATCACCCTGGAACCAAGCCGTTCTTGTTGTATAAAAACAACCAGCAGGGGGCACTGTTGCCTTTCCAATTCAATCTGTCTTCCTTATAATACACATTTCTAGTCATGAGTTTTTAAATAATGTTGTTATTCATTCTATTCCTTTCATATCTTGATAGTTTCATAGTTGCCTTGAACGCACACTCACTTAAAAATTGTGTATTAGTTTTGGATTTGAATCAAAATTCTATGAGATGTTTTAGCCTGACAGAGGATTGCAAACACAGCTGTTTGTTAGATGATGAAAAAAAAGTATGAAGAAGAAATAACCACAAATTAAACAACTAGCTGCTTATTGTTCTTTTTAAGTCTTTGATTTTATACCTGTGTATTGACGGCCTTTGTTTTAATGATTTGTGACAACCATGGTTATGAGATTTCTTATTATCATTAAAAAAAAAAACCAACCAAACAATAAACTGTTCTTGTCAAGATCAGAAACGAATTTCAGGTCTTTGTGGTTTGAAGAGATTAGATAATAATGACGCTAATTTGAATGTGTATATTCCCTGTAACAATTTTAATGGCAAAAATAAAGAGCTTGCTAATGTTCTTGTTGATAGCACATTGACAGGGTTCATGAATTATAGTGCTTATTCTGTGCTTGCTCTGTTTATTTTTTTTGTCTGTCTTCAAAGATTTTTGTCTTTATTCATGTAGCTTAAATACATGAGCAATTTTGCCCGTCTCACTTCATTTTTTAGCTGCAGACCAATCAATGGCGCTAATTTCCCTTCTTCACAACCTGGCTCAATTTTCCAGTTGCTCAGGAAAGGCAAAATCAATAGCCCTATATTTTAACTGTTCTTAATAACTGTGAATTGAGTTCAGAAAGTATTCAGACCCCTACAGGTTTTGCACATTTTATTGTTACAGATTTAATTACCTCTGCCAATTTTGTTGGAGGAGGTTATGTTTTCACTTGTTTGTTACCTCCGCCAAGGAGGTTATGTTTTCGGTAGCATTGGTTTGTTTGTTGGTTGGTTTGTTGGTTTGTTTGTTAGCAACATTACAGAAAAAGTAATGAATGGATTGCTCTGAAATTTTTTCCAGAGGTGTGACTGGGCACAAGTAACAATCCATTAAATTTTGGCGGTGATCCAGATCACCTTCTGGATCCCGGATTTTTTTAAAGGATTCTTGGCGGAGGTCTGCGCTCTCTGAGTGCTTTTCTAGTTTGTTTGTTTGTTTGTTCACAATGTATCTCAAAAAGTAGTGAACAGATTTTGATGACATTTTGAGGAAAGGTGAGCCACGGGCCAAGGAACAATTGATTTTGATGCAAATCTGGATATGTATGCAGATCCAGGATTTTTTTGTCTGTTCCCAACGTAACTCAAAAAGTAGTGAACAGATTTGGATGAAATTTGGTGTACAGCTTTAGTATTATCCTAGATTCAAGTGATTTTATTTTGATGTTGATAATATGTGGCTTGGTGTAGATATGCACTCTACCATGTGCCCTTCTAGATTAAAATGGAATAAAAAATTAGCCAATTTATCATAAATCCAAAACTGAAATGTTTCAGTTCAATCATTATTCAGACTCTACGCTAAGGCACTCCAAAGTGAACCACTCCTGAGTAAAAGGAATATAGCAGGCATGTAAAGGACTCTGACAGCACAAGAAAAAGGACTCGCAGATGAGACAAAAAAAATTTAAATTTGGGCTAAACTCCAGTCACTGCTTCTGACAAAAATCACTACAGCTCATCAACTGATAACATCCTCCATATTCTGAAGCATGGTGGTGGCAGCCTCATACTATTTGAGTACAGCAGCAGGGACAGGGAACTTGAGGGAAGGGTAAATGCAGCCAAATACAGAGAGGTCCTCATAGATAACCTGCTCCACATTGTACATAACCTCAGACTGGGGAGAAGGTTCACTTTTCAGCAAGAGAACAACCTGAAACATACAGCTGGAGGGCCTTTGGGACAAGTTCCTGAATGTCCTTGAGTGGCCCAGACATAGCCCAGAACTCCAGAGAACATCTCCCAGAAAGGCCTAAAGATGGTAGTTCACTGATGATACCTGTCTAAACTGATTGAGTTTGAGTGGATCTGCCTGGATTAATAGGATAAACTGTCCAAACCTAGGACTGCAAAGCTTGTCGAGACTTAGACAAGAACACTCAGCTAAAAGAGAGATTTCCATTTTTTTATTTAAAAAAATTGCAAAAAAATTTGAAAAAATTGTTTTCACTTTATCATTATTTTGTGTTTATCAATGGCAGCAAAAGTAAATATAACCCATTTTACATTAAATCTATAACTAAATAAAATGTGCAAAAACTGATTTGATCTAAATACTTTCTTAACACACTCGTGGCAGAAGAGGTACTGCACACTTAAATGTGTTATTTGAACAAAATTATATGAATGTACTGTAATGGAACATCAACACTGATGTTAATATTGATAAACTTACCATTTTTTAAATAAAAATTAGCATTTCATGATGGAAAATGGCTCAAAACACCATCTACTGGTTTAAATTATCTTGAACCTTGCAAGGTCGATGCTGACATAGAGTTAATCATTTGATACTTCTCTACTGGGTAGATGGAGCTCGTTAGCCTTGGTAGGTAGTCCATCTAGGAGAAGGAAAACTCCAATTTCAAACCTCTGCTGCCTTGCGGCTATATCGAGTTATGGAAAAGGCTTCAGGAGTAAACCTCAAGAAAAAATCCAGAGTTGGAGCCCCAAAGACAGTTCGTAGTTGTTGTCAACCTCATTCTGGCAGCTCCTGCGATGGCGCTGGTGCCAAACTGTAGCAGCCCTGCTGTTCCTTTGGACCCATCAGCGATGAGGAGAGGGGGCACATGCTGCATGGGCGACAGTCTGTTCTCCATATCACACTGCCCAGGCTAACATTTATCCAACCACACCTGGAGAGGCCACTCCGGTTATGCCTTTGGCATCAACACAATACGGGGAGCAATAAGTTATAAGTTATAAGCCACTGCTCGATTGGTGTAGAGCTTGGTGCCAGGGGTTGCTCTCAACAGTGGGAGAGACCCTCGGATCTCACTGGACAGCTACCGCCTGCCTCAAGCTGGGCAGCCCCTAGCCAGTAAGGTGTTGTCTCGCCACGGTCTGCTTTCTTCATTGGGTACATGGAGATTAGGAATTATCTGAACAGCAGACTGCAATTATCGCACCAAGCAAGAAAAGAAGAATTAGACAAAAGAGACCAGCTCTAAAGCTGGGAAGTTTGAATGTCCAGACAATGTTGACCGGCCTCTCCGAAAATCTGCAAGACATCAGTGACAGCAGAAAGACTGCTGTCATAAATGACAAGCTAAAGAGACTAAATGTTGACATAGCTGCCCTTCAAGAAACATGGCTACCTGAATCAGGTACACTGAAGGGAAAAAAAACAAAATTTTCTTCTGGCAGGGGAAGAGCTCAGATGAACCAAGAGAACAGTAGGCTTCACAGTGAGGAATGGCCTACTGTGTATGGTAGAACCTGGTAGCAATGTCTCAGCATGACCCTTTACTCTCCACCTCAACACCACTGATGGCCCCATCACCCTTGTCAGCATGTATGCCCCGACACTGTCTTCCACCCCAGATGCAAAAGATGAGTTCTATGAGAATCTCGCATCCATCATCAGGAGCATCCCTAGCCACAGGCAACTTGTTCTCCTGGGCAACTTTAATGCCAGAGTGGGTGCAGCCCATGACTCGTGGCCTTCCTGCCTCAGCCAGTTTGGAGTGGGCAGGATGAAAAAGAATGGACAATGACTGTTAAAGAAGTACACCTACCATGACCTGTGCATTGCCATCTCCTATTTCAAAACCAAGCCTCAACACAAGGTATCCTGGAGACACCCATGCTCTAAGCACTGGCACCAACTGGATCTGGTCCTAGTCAGACATGCCTCCATCAAGCACTTCCTCCACACATGCTCTTACCACAGTGCAGACTGTGACACAGACCACGCCTTGGTGTGCTGCAAAATCAGACTGCTGCCGAAGAAGTTCCACCACTCAAAGAAACAGGGGAACCCACGCATTGATGTCAGCAGGATGTCCTAGCCAGATCTTACAAAACAGTTTGCAATGGCCTTTGAGAAAGAGCTTGGCAAGCTGCAGCCTGGAAACTCTGCCACAGTGAATTGGGAAACCCTATGAGACACAATGCACTGCACAGCCTTGGCCACCTTTGGAAAGAAGACCTCGAAGACTCACGACTGGTTTGAAGCCAAGTTGACTGAGCTGATACCTGTCATTGAGGCCAAATGCACTGCACTTGCAGAGTCACCAACTGAGAAGAAAGTGCAGATTTTACAGGCTGTCAGGAGCAAGGTTCAGCAGACTGCGAGATGCTGCACCAACAAATACTTGACAGAGCTCAGTGAGTCCATCCAGATGGCCGCTGCAACAGGCAACATCAGAGGAATGTACAATGGCATCAAGAAGGCCCTCGGACCAGACCAGAGCAAGATGGCTCCCCTCAAGTCCTCCACTGGGGAAGTAATCAGATGGAGAGATGGGTGGAACACTATTCTGACCTCTACTCCAGAGAGAACTACGTGACCACTTTAGCCCTTGATGCTGTCGAGTGCCTGCCAGTCATGGGAGAATTAGACACAGAGCTGACCGTAGAAGATCTCAGCAAGGCTATCAACAACTTGGCCATAGGCAAAGCCCCAGGCAGTGACGGGATTCCCCCCAGACCTGATTAAGCATTGCAAGACTGCCCTCCTTCCTTTACACGATGTCCTATGTCAGTGCTGGAAAGAAGGAGCTGTACCGCAAGACATGAAGGATGCTAAGATCATTACCCTCTACAAGAACAAGGGCAACAGAAGTGACTGCAACAACTACAGAGGCATCTCCCTGCTCAGCATTGTAGGCAAGGTATTCGCTTGGGTCATCTTGCTTCGTTTGCAGAAGCTGGCCGAACGTGTCTACCCAGAGTCACAGTGCGGATTTTGTGCCGATAGGTCAAGGGTGGACATGGTCTTCTCCCACCATCAACTCCAGGAGAAATGTAGAGAACAGCGGATGCCCCTGTATGTTGCCTTTATCGACCTCACTAAAGCCTTCGACCTGGTCAGCAGAAACGGCCTTTTCAAGATTCTTCTGAAGATTGGCTGCCCACCAAAACTGCAGACCCTGATTGAATCCTTTCATTCCAACATGAAGGGGACAGTACAGTTCAACGGCAGCTCTTCAGTGCCTTTTGACATATGCAGCGGAGTGAAACAAGGCTGGGTCCTCACTCCTACAATTTTTGGGATTTTCTTTGCTGTTGCTTTGGCACAGCAACAGAGGGAATCTACCTGTGGACCAGATCAGATGGCAGGCTCTTCAATCTCGCCTGCCTCAGAGTGAAGACAAAGGTTTGTGTAGCCCTTATCAGAGACATGCTGTTTGCCGATGATGCAGCAGTTGCAACCCACACACAGCGTGAACTGCAGTTGCTGATGGACAGATTCTCCCAGGCTTGTAAAGACTTTGGCCTGACCATCAGTCTGAAGAAGACTAATGTCCTGGGGCAAGATACAGTGGAACTGCCTGTCATCACCATCGACAACTATGAGCTTGATGGCCGTCCACCAGTTCACATACTTTGGCTCCACCATCACTGACAACCTCTCCTTGGACACTGAGATCGACAAGAGGATTGGGAAGGCAGCTACAACACTTGCACGCCTCACCACTAAAGTGTGGACAAACCCCAAGCTGACCAAAAAGACCAAGATGGCAGTGTACAATGTCTGTGTTATCAGCACATTGCTATACGACAGCAAGACTTGGACCACATATGCTAGGCAGGAAAAAAGACTCAAAAGCTTCCATCTGCGAAGTATCTGCCGCATCCTGGGCATATCATGGCAAGACAAAGTGCCCAACACCGAGGTCCTGTCCCTAGCTGGCCTTCCCCTCCTCAGGCAATGCAGATTGCATTGGCTGGGCCATGTGCACCGCATGAAAGATGGGTGCATCCCAAAATACCTCCTCTATGGAGAACTGGCAGCTGGAAGGTGAAGCACAGGATGCCCACAGCTGCGATACAAGGATGTCTGCAAGAGAGACATGTGAGCACTCGACATCAACATCGAGACCTGGGAGGACCTTGCAGCCGATTGCACAAGGTGGAGGAGCACCCTGAACCAACACCTCAAGATAGGGGAAGAGAAGCTGATGAATGCTGCAGCAGAAAAGCAAGCATTTAGTAAGGAGAGCAACAACTCCAACAGACCAGAGAACATCTACATATGTGACCTATGCGACAGAGACTGTCACTCCCGCATAGGCCTCTACAGCCACAAGAGGCTCTGCTCCATTTGAGCAGATAACCAGGATTAGGATGTGAACCCATGGTCAATCATGACTGATGGAGGCCTGCTACTTCTCTACCACTACATCATAAAAACAGAATGTTAACACCCTCTAACCAGAGGTGGGCAGCCCACCTTCCCCAGCCCCCACCCTTGAGTGGAAGTCCTCATTTTCAAATATTTCATACATTCACACCCACCTCCCCACCTAGCTCCACTCCTTAGAATCTCTCTGCACCCCCTCCCCCCAGCCTTCCCTCCATCTCCACCCCTTGGCCACTTTTTAGCATTTTTCAGAATTATGCAGCGAGTGGAGTTAGGCTCAGAGCTGGGGGTGAAGTTACAATTTAATATTTGCTCCCATTAAAATGCATTGTACTTTAATCTGCTATAAAAGGAAAAAGAAGTTGTGCTTCAAAGCACTTCTATGGATGGTGTAGTGGGGGCTTCAAAGGACATTTTTACACAGGCTGAGCTGTCTACTCAAAACAGTTTGTGGTAAATCAACAAAGAGCATGATACTGCCGTAAGATCTTTTATTATTTTATTCACTAAAATGTTGAATTTCACCAAGGATAATGAATAATATTTCCACATTTAATATAGAAACATTTCATTTAATGAAATTTTAGGGAAGGCTAGGCTTCCCATGCAGTCTTAAAGCAATAGTCTCTGGAGCACACTGTATACCAACAAACTGTACAAGCAACTATAATGTAAATATTGTTGATGTCTGTACTGTTACTCATGTATTATGGTAGTCTAATCCATCTATTACAGCCAACTATTACAGTAGAATCCACAGCTTTTCATTAATTATTTTCTAGATTCATTTTTGTTTGATTAAACTGTTCAGTAAATGTTTCTAATTCCCTTACTCTGGTGTTATTTTACTTCTGGTATTGTACTTCTTCCCACTCCTTTTTCGAACAATGTGCGGTGTATTGTAATGTCTGAGCTCTTTATGTATTTTATTAATTAATTTTTTTGTCGCTTTCTCATGTTCTTTCTTTTGTATGTACAAATAGTTACATACATTTTTTATACATGTTCGAAATAAAATAAATAAATAAATAAATAAATAAAAACAAATTTTCTTAAAAACAACTCGTCTATAATGTATTTTCTGTCCCAGTCATCTGGGACAATTAACCACCATGCCACCAGAGGGCACCCTCTCCGAGTTCTAGCACTTCCTTAGTTGGCTCAATCACTTCCTGTACACTCAATACATAAAGCACATAATCAGACACATTCACTGCAAAATTCTGAGCCTTTGTCGGTCTCTGTCTGTTCTATTTATAACTTTTGCCTGTTTTATCATATCTCAACCTTTTGGATTATCCCTATGATTTCTGATTATTACCAAAATCATTGTATTTGATCCCTCCCTGTTCTTACTCTTTGGCTCTGTCCTGTGGCTCTCAGGTTATTCTGATCTCTGTGCATGACCTTGGACTGTGTAATGTTTCTGATCTTTGTACTGTGGAGTATATTGTCCTGGATGAACACTGACATGGGCCATCACTATGTTCAACCAATTCATGCTGCTGCAAACTTTCACAGAGTTCAAGAGGGAATTTTGGGAAGCTTTGAAAACTGTGTTTCACCAGAGACTCAACTGTACACTACAAACCGAACTCATGTTGAAAAGATTCTCTCCCAGATTAATTCACACCTCAATACAAGCACATGGAAGATGGGCATGTGAAACTCTCCTGTGAGAAGAAGGAGTACAGGAGACAATATGGGCTGTGTTTATATTGTGGTGGAAAAGGACATTTTTGTGCTGAGTGACAATTATGATCTAAGGACACCCAATGTAACCAGGTGAGTCATCCCGTTACACCCATGATAGAGAACAAGAAAATTACTATCACTGGATGTTTATTCTGGTGTTCACAGTCCCAGTATTTTCCAGTGTTCATCGTAGCAGGAAACTTTTTGGATACCACCATATTAGGATCATTGTGGTTCACCACACATGACTGTTTCTTTTTCCAGAAGAAAAATTTTCTGGAAGGAAGGTGAACTTCCTTTTATGGGGTTTAAAGTCTTTTAATACCTGCCTCTCTTTTCCCTGTCACACAACCCAGACTGAAAGCCCTGAAATACAAAGCAAAGTTAAAGTACCCACTCCTTACCTCCTTACCTTGAGATTCTGTCATTAATCTGTGAACTACATTGTCCCTTCCTCAAAAGAAAACTTATCATTTGTCAGTTCCAAAGTCAAAAGGTGATGGAAGACTATATCTAGAAAGACCTTATACTTGGATACATTCATCCATCCACCAGGTTCTTCTTTATAGAAAATAGATCAGTTGGACATTGATTACAGGGTTCTTAATGCAGTCACCGTGATGTATCAGTACCCTCTCCCTCTTTGCATTGGCATGTGAGAGGAGCCCACATTTTCACAAAACCTTATCAATGCAGCACATATAACCTTATCTGCATTTTAGAAATGGATGAGCTGAAGCTGAAATGACAGCATCGGGCCGCTACAAATATTTGGTTATGCCATATGGGCTCATCAATGCACCATCAGTCTTCCAAGTTTTCCAAAACTAAGTCCTCAGAGAGTTTCTGAACCAGTTGGCAATTGTCTACATAAACAACATCCTGGTTTTCTCAGTCACAGAAAAAGAACATGTTCAACACTGCTGACAAAGTTGCTGGATAGCCAACACTTCATCAAAATAAGAACATGTGAGGTCCATTATCCATCAGTAAAATGTCTGGGCGATATGCCTAATGAGCTGGGAGGGGCAATGGACAAGTCCAAAGTAGAGGCAGTAACAGCTACCTCCCACTATTAAGGATCTGCAGCGATTCCTGGGTTTTGCTAATTTCTAGAGACTGTAGAACTTTCTGTCACATCAGCCTGGGAAAATTCACCACCATGTTACCAGATAACACCATCCCCCAACTTCTAAGCACTTTGTTGTCCCACTCTCTTCCTGTACACTCACTTTCTGAAGTGTGCAGGAGTAATAATAAGAATTTAATTACTTTTGTAATGATCTATAATGATTCTGATTCTTGGCCAATACATCTATATTAATGTTTCTCTCCTAAAAATAGAGTAGTTGCTAAGCCTAATTTTCTTTTAAAGGTGACATATTATACTCTTTTTCCACAAGTTGACATGAAATGTCTGTGACATGCTTTAGTTAAAATACTACAAGGATAAAGCACCACAGCTCCCTTCTCACCCTGTCTAAACAGCCCTGTTCTGTATGGGGGATTAGAGTACCTGTTTCTTTAAATGATAATGAGCCACTGTTCATCCCACCCCCTCTTCCACTGGGCCAATAAGGTAGCACTTTCCTCATGAATATTCATTCTCAAAGGCAGCTCTCAAGCCATGTGTGGAGATACTCAGATTAGGGGGCAGCGTAATTCTAATGAGCTCCCCTTGTGACATCAAAAGGGGATCCAAATCTGAACAGCTTGTTGAAGCACATTTTCTGAAACAGGCAGCCAAAAAGAAACTGACTGGCTGTCTTATTTCAGAGTTTGTGGGTTGGTGGGCACTCCAGATACCTAAATGTATGTGCACAAGAACTGAAAAAGTAAGTTTTTCATAATATGTCACCTTTAAAGCAAAGATAAAGTGAAGTCAGGATTGTAATCCATGTCAAATACCATTATCCACCCTAATCTACCTGAATCTCACATGGAGTTTTTGGATGCCTGTGCAAATACCCTTAATCTCAGGTCTCCCAAGCCCATTTAGCAATAAGCCCTTCAAATTTAGCAGGCTTTCTGAAATGAGACATACAATTAACTATTCTAAAGTCAATTATGATAATGCACAACTCCCAGTTGTTCTCACCAACTGACTAAGCTCCTTTGATAAGGCGTTAATTAAAGCAGGAGAGAAAACACAAATGAGTAGATGCCTCTCAGAGGGAAAGCAAATCAGCATCTTAGCTGTCATTTAGGATTTAATGAGAAATGTGCTAAACTTCCAATCCCATTGGGTTTAGAGTGTGATCAGATTTTTTAAGGACTACAGGAAATAGAACAGCGTAGTTCATCAACCGCAGTATGATCTTGCATATAGGCTAAGCTACCATTCAATAAAAAATGTCCCTCCCATGCCAGGACCTGATCTTCCCAGGCAGTCTCCCTCCCAGTACTAACCAGGCACTTAGCACACTGGGCAGCACCGATCTCCATTTCCACAGCCCTCGGCCTCTTGCCTATTACATAGCAAGGGTTGTAGTGGGAGGCCAGTACCATTCAATGTTTCACTTTAATTCAGAAATCCCAAATACTAACCAACCCATCTGACCTAACCCTCTCATAGTCAGTTTCCTTTTCATAAAATATCATATATCCATTCACAGAGGCTCTGTAATTTCTAGTTGTAGCATGATTAGGATGTTTAACTCCCCAAAGTAACCTGCAACTGCCTAGTGGTGTTAGGACTTTGCTGGGATTCGAACCTGGTTCGCTGGTGTGATAATCCAGCAAACCCCCACTAGGCCACCAGGGGGATGACTCAAGTATAGAGGCGTAAGGCGGAAGTAGAAAAGTATCAAAAAGTTTATTTACAAAAAGTACAATCCACGGCAAAAAACAAAAGTAATCCAAAAGCTCAGAAGATAAAGGGAAAATAAAAAATATCCAAAAGTTCAAAGTCCAAAAATAAGAAAAGAAAAAGGCAAAAATGCAAACGCTCAGAAGATATCAAAAATGGTAAACACAAAATTCAAAAAGGTCCAAAAAGAAAGCAAAGTACAAAAACCACAAAGACACAGGCAAGGAACATGGAACAAAGGGAACTAGCACTAACAGGCATAGCATAGGAAAAAGACTCCGTGACAAGGGAACAAACAGATGGGTATTCATACACACACTAATTAAGGAACAGGGCGGGGCAGGAAACAGGCAATGAAGACAAACACAAAACACAGTGGCGGCCTCTAGAGGCCAAAACAAACATGACAAGATGGAAATAACAGCGGCCTCTAGAGGCCAAAACAGTCCCAGTCCTAACAGGACCCCCACAGGAGCGTCTCCTGACGTTCCCAGGGCGATCCGGATGGGCCGAATGGAAGTCCCGGCATAGTCCTTTATCTAGAATGTCCCGGGCGGGGACCCAACAGCGTTCCTCAGGGCCATAGCCCTCCCAATCTACTAGGTATTGAAGTCCACCGCAGACCCGGTGGGAGTCAAGCAGGCGATGCACGGTGAACACAGTCTGACCCTGGAAGATGCGGGGGGGTGGGGGTTCCTAGGGTCAGGGGCATACATGGACGTCAGTATGGGCCGCAACAGGGAAACATGGAATGTGGGGTTGATCCTAAGAGTCTGGGGCAACTGGAGCCGGTAGGCGACAGGGTTCACCCTGCGCACCACCGTGAAGGGGCCAATGTAGCGAGGAGCAAGCTTGCGGTTCTCCACCCGCAGCGGAAGGTCCTTAATGGACAGCCAAACCCGCTGCCCAGGGCGGAAAGCGTGGGCAGGTCTTCTATGGCAGTTGGCCTGAGTCTGGTTGGTTCTGGAGGTCTGGATGAGGGTCCTCCTGACCTTGCTCCAGGTCTTGCGACACCGTCTCACATATTGGTTGACCGAGGGCACCCCCGCGTCCTCCTCCTGGTCCGGGAACAGAGGTGGCTGGAACCCGAATTGGCACTGGAATGGCGACAGCTTGGTGGCCGATGGTCAGAGGATGCAGGAGACCCTGGGGGTGCTTTCGTGAGTTCTTGCTTCTGGTGCACACTTCGCAGGAAAGGACGAATGACCTCACTTCCTTCTCCATGCTAGGCCACCAGAAGTGCCTTCTCAAAAAGTCCAGGGTCCTTTGAGCTCCCGGGTGGGTGGTGAGAGGGGACGAGTGACCCCACTGGAGAACCTTGGCCCAGGCTTGATGTGGGACATACAAGAGGCCCAGTGGCCCCGTCCCAGGACCGGGGTCCTGGCGTTGGGCTCGTTGGACGACCTCCTCAATACCCCAGCGGACAGGGGCCACAATCCGGGACACAGGGATAATAGGCCCGACTTCACTCTCTCTGTTAGTGGCAGAGAACAGCCTGGACAGTGCGTCAGGTTTGGTGTTCTTGGAGCCGGGGCGGTACGATAGGGTGAAGTCAAACCGACTGAAAAACAGGGCCCACCTAGCCTGTCGTGGATTCAGTCTCTTGGCTTGCTGGAGGTACTCGAGGTTCTTGTGGTCCGTCCAAACCAGGAATGGATGTTGGGCTCCCTCCAGCCAGTGCCTCCACTCCTCAAGGGCCAGTTTGACCGCTAGCAGTTCTCGATCCCCCACATCGTACCGGGACTCCGCAGGACTCAGGCGGTGGGAGAAGTATGCACAGGGGTGCAGCTTTCCTTCCGAACATTGAGAGAGCACCGCGCCGACACCACTGTCCAAGGCGTCCACCTCCACGATGAATGGTTGGGAGGTGTCCGGGAGGACCAGAATGGGTGCCGTGCAGAAGCGGTGCTTGAGGTCTTTGCACGCCTTTTCCGCCTGAGGAGACCAGACATAAGATCCACTTGTCCCTTTGGTGAGGTCCGACATGGGTGCTGCTACAGAACTAAAGTTCCTGATAAACTTGCGGTAGAAGTTAGCAAATCCTAAGAACCGCTGAACCTCTTTGATGGACTTGGGAGTGGGCCAGTCCCGGACGGCCAGGGTCTTGGCAGGGTCCATTTGGAGTTGGCCTGTCCGTACAATAAAACCCAGAAAGGAGACCTCGGGAACATGAAATGCGGATTTCTGGGCCTTGGCGAACAGATTGTTCTGTAGCAGCCTCTGGAGAACCTGGCGGACATGGTGGCGGTGCTCCTGCACGGTCTTGGAAAAGATAAGGATGTCGTTGAGGTAGACAAAAACGTACAGGTTAATCATGTCCCTCAAGATGTCGTTGATTAGGGCCTGAAAAACAGCTGGTGCGTTGGTGAGTCCGAAGGGCATCACCTGGTATTCGTAGTGCCCAGATGGGGTGTTAAAGGCAGTCTTCCACTCGTCTCCCTGTCGGATACGGATGAGGTGGTATGCGTTCTGTAAGTCCAACTTGGTGAAGACGGTGGCCCCTTGGAGCAGGTCGAATGCTGTGGACATCAGCGGAAGGGGATATTGGTTGCGCACAGTGATCTTGTTCAGGCCCCTGTAGTCAATACATGGTCGGAGCCCTCCATCCTTCTTGCCGACAAAGAAGAAGCCGGCACCAGCAGGTGAGGTGGAGGGTCGAATGAACCCAGAGACCAGGGCGTCTTTGAGGTATTCCTCCATGGCCTTGCTTTCTGGCTGAGAGAGGGAAAACAGTCTGCCATGAGGAGGGGTAGTCCCAGGGAGCAAGTCGATGGCACAGTCGTAGCCCCGGTGCGGAGGAAGAACGGCGGCCCTGCTTTTGCTGAATACCTCCTTCAAATCCCAGTACTCTGTGGGAACTTGAGATAGCTCGGTGAGATCAGGGGGCTCAGCAGGAGACACAGGAGAGCTAGAGAGCAGACAAGAGGCATGGCACGCAGGGCCCCATTCCACAACCTGGCTTGTTACCCAGTCTATGCGAGGGTTGTGGCGGGTAAGCCAAGGAAGGCCTAGAATCACTGGGAACTCTGGTGAAGGAATCAGGTGCAGGGATATTTCTTCCTTGTGACCTTGAGACTGGAGGAAGACTGGAGAAGTTACTTGGGTGACTCTTCCGTCACCTAAGGCTTGGCCATCCAGGGCAGACACAGACAGTGGGACTTCAAGAGGTGCAGTCGGGACATTGATACTTTGGGCGAAGTGAACATCCATAAAGTTTCCAGCCGCCCCGGAGTCTAACAAGGCTTGACAAGAGTGGACGGACTCACTCCAGGAGATGGAGACCGGGATGTAAACTCCTTGGCCAGGAAGTTCAGGAGAGAGGGTAGGCCCCGTCACAACCCTCCCTCGGCTGGACGGGGCAGTTCTTTTCCCGAGAGTTCGGGACATGATGCTTGGAAGTGACCAGGCTTGCCACAGTAGATGCAGCACTTGTCCCTCCTTCTGCGCTCCCTCTCAGATGTGGAGAGGCGAGTACGACCCACTTGCATGGGTTCTGGACAGTCACTGGAGGAGGTAGACGGGCTCCAGGTAGAGGCAGGGAGGCCAGGGAGGCTCAGGACTTGGCGGCGTTCTCTCATCCTGTTGTCCAGACGAGTAGAATGTGAGATCAGTGTTTCGAGGTCACTAGGGCATCCGATAGAAGCCAGACCGTCTTTGATGGGGTCAGACAGACCATGGTGGAAGGCTGACACCAGGGCAGTCTCGTTCCATCCACTTACTGCTGCGAGCATCCGGAACGAGATGGCATAGTCTGCGACGCTTCCCCCTTGCCGGATGGACATGAGCTTTCTGGCTGAGTCTTTACTGATGTCTGCTTGATCAAAGACACGAAGCATCTCCTCAGTAAACAGCTGGAAATCAGAGCACTCAGGTCCCTGTCTCTGCCAGATAGCAGTGGCCCAGGCCCACGCCTTACCAGCTAACAAGGTTATCATGAAGACAATCTTGCAGCGATCCGTAGTGTAGGTGGTAGGCTGAAGCTCAAAGGTGAGTTGGCACTGGGTAAGGAACTCTCGACACTCACTGTGCTTGGAAGGCTGGGTTCGCGAGGTGAAGAAGGCAGCATGGCAGGAGGCACTGGAGCAGAATCAGGCGGAGGAGAATCAGGCGGAGGAGATGGGGGCAGAGAAGTCAGCTGTGCCAGGGTTTTCCCAATCTGCTGAAGCAGTACCTCATGGCGAGCAAGGGGTGAGACCCTTGCTGTTGGCTTGTGAGAGTCCATCCATGAGTGTCCATGGTGGATCTGAGGCGTGTTAACGCAGCCATCATTCCCTGAAGGTTGGCCGGGTAGACAGATGAAGAAGCCTCTGCTGAGTCGGTCATGACGGAGTCTTTCTGTTAGGGTTTTGCTGGGATTCGAACCTGGTTCGCTGGTGTGATAATCCAGCAAACCCCCACTAGACCACCAGGGGGATGACTCAAGTGTAGAGGCGTGAGGCGGAAGTAGAAAAGTATCAAAAAGTTTATTTACAAAAAGTACAATCCATGGCAAAAAACAAAAGTAATCCAAAAGCTCAGAAGATAAAGGGAAAATAAAAAATATCCAAAAGTTCAAAGTCCAAAAATAAGAAAAGAAAAAGGCAAAAATGCAAACGCTCAGAAGATATCAAAAATGGTAAACAAAAAATTCAAAAAGGTCTAAAAAGAAAGCAATGTACAAAAACCACAAAGACACAGGCAAGGAACATGGAACAAAGGGAACTAGCACTAACAGGCATAGCATAGGAAAAAGACTCCGTGACAAGGGAACAAACAGAGGGGTATTTATACACACACTAATTAAGGAACAGGGCGGGGCAGGAAACAGGCAATGAAGGCAAACACAAAACACAGTGGCGGCCTCTAGAGGCCAAAACAAACATGACAAGATGGAAATAACAGCGGCCTCTAGAGGCCAAAACAGTCCCAGTCCTAACAAGTGGTGCCTAGTAGCCACCACTAGGTCTTGGCAAGTGCCCTTGAGCAAGGCACTTAACTCCCAACTGCTCCCCGGGTGCTGTAGCATAGCTGCCCACTGCTCTGGGTACGTGTGTGTGTGCTCATTGTATGTGCATGTGTTCACTGCTTCAGATGGGTTAAATGTAGAGGACGAATTTCACTGTGCTTGAGTGTGCATGTGACAAATTAAGGTTTCTTCTAAGTTCGAATACCTTGCATATACTCAAATTTATCTACACTATATGGCCAAAGGTATGGGGACACCTGATCAGTTACACTCATATGTGCTTGTTGAACATCCCATTCCAAATTTAGTCCCCCTTTGCTGTTATAATAGCTCCCACTCTTCTGGGAAGGCTTTCCACTAGATTTTGGAGCATGGCTGTGGGGATTTGTGCTTATTCAGTTACAAGAGCATTAGTGAAGTCAGGCTCTGATGTTGGATGAGGAGGTCTGGGGTGTATCTGGTGTTCCAGTGCACCTCAAAGGTGTTGAATGGGGTTGACATCAGGGCTCTGTGTGGGACACTTAAGCTCTTTCATACCAACCTTGGCAAACCACATCTTTGTGCACAGGGAGACTGTCATGATGCAACAGGTTTATTCCCCTTCATGCCAGTGAAGGGAATTCTTAATGCTATAGCATGCAAAGACATTCAACACAATTGTGTACTTCCAACATTGTGGCAATGGTTTGGAGAAGAGCCATATATGAGTGTGGTGGCCAGGTGTCCACAAACATTTACCAATACAGTGTATTTACAGTGGTGCTTGAAAGTTTGTGAACCCTTTAGAATTTTCTATATTTCTGCATAAATATGACCTAAAACATCATCAGATTTTCACACAAGTCCTAAAAGTAGATAAAGAGAACCCAGTTAAACAAATGAGACAAAAATATTATACTTGGTCATTTATTTATTGAGGAAAATGATCCAATATTACATATCTGTAAGTGGCAAAAGTATGTGAACCTTTGCTTTCAGTATCTGTTGTGACCCCCTTGTGCAGCAATAACTGCAACTAAACGTTTGCGGTAACTGTTGATCAGTCCTGCACACCAGCTTGGAAGAATTTTAGTCCATTCTTCCGTACAGAACAGCTTCAACTCTGGAATGTTGGTGGGTTTCCTCACATGAACTGCTCACTTCAGGTCCTTCCACAACATTTAGATTGGATTAAGGTCAGGACTTTGACTTGGCCATTTCAAAACATTAACTTTATTCTTCTTTAACCATTCTTTGGTAGAACAACTTGTGTGCTTAGGGTTGTTGTCTTGCTGCATGACCCACCTTCTCTTGAGATTCAGTTCATAGACAGATATCCTGACATTTTCCTTTAGAATTTGCTGGTATAATTCAGAATTCATTGTTCCATCAATGATGGCAAGCCGTCCCGGCCAAGACGCAGCAAAACAGGCCTGAACCATGATACTACCACCGCCATGTTTCACAGATGGAATAAGGTTCTTATGCTGGAATGCAGTGTTTTCCTTTCTCCAAACATAACGCTCCTCATTTAAACAAAAAAGTTCTATTTTGGTCTCCTCCGTCCACAAAACATTTTTCTAGTAGCCTTCTGGCTTGTCCACGTGATCTTTAGCAAACTGCAGATGAGCAGAAATGTTCTTTTTGGAGAGCTTTCTCTCTTTGGCTTTCTCCTTGCAACCTTGCCATGCACACCATTGTTGTTCGGTATTCAGGTGATGGTGGACTCATGAACATTAACATTAGCCAATGTGAGAGAGGCCTTCAGTTGCTTAGAAGTTACCCTGGGGTCCTTTGTGACCTCGCCACCTATTACACGCCTTGCTCTTGGAGTGATCTTTGTTGGTTGACCACTTCCGGGGAGGGTAACAATGGTCTTGAATTTCCTCCATTTGTACAAAATCTGTCTGACTGTGGATTGGTGGAGTCCAAACTTGTTAGAGATGTTTTTGTAACCTTTTTCAGCTTGATGAGCATCAACAATGCTTTTTCTGAGGTCCTCAGAAACCTCCTTTGTTCGTGCCATGATACACTTCCACAAACGTGTTGTGAAGATCAGACTTTGATAGATCCATGTTCTTTAAATAAAACAGGGTGCCCACTCACACCTGATTGTCATCCCATTGATTGAAAACACCTGACTCTAATTTCACCTTCAAATTAACTGCTAATCCTAGAGGTTCACATACTTTTGCCATTCACAGATATGTAATATTGGATCATTTTCCTCAATAAATAAATGACCAAGTGTAATATTTTTGTCACATGCACGGTGGTGTAAGTGGTTTGCATTGTTGCCTCACAGCAAGAAGGTTCTGGGTTCAAGCCCAGCGGCCGGCAGGGGCCTTTCTGTGTGGAGTTTGCATGTTCTCCCCGTGTCTGCATGGATTTCCTCCGGTTTCCCCCACAGTCCAAAGACATGCAGTTAGGTTAATATGGGATGGCCTTGGGCTGAGGTGCCCTTGAGCGAGGCACCTAACTCCCAACTGCTCCCCAGGCACTGTTAGCATGGCTGCCCACTGCTCTGGTTATGTGTGTGTGCTTATTGCTCACATGTGTGTGTACACTGCTTCAGATGGGTTAAATGCAGAGAGGAATTTCACAAGCGTGTGATGAATAAAGTTGTGCTTTCTTTCTTTCTTTCTTTCTTTCTTTTGTTTAACTGGGTTCTCTTTACTTTTAGGACTTGTGTGAAAATCTGATGATGTTTTAGGTCATATTTATGCAGAAATATAGAAAATTCTAAGGGGTTCACAAACTTTCAAGCACCACTGTAATTTACTTATTTCTAGAAATAACTGCACGAATAATAATAAAATTATCTTCCTAGCTTAATGAGGACAAAAGTCAGGGTATATTTATTTTATCGTAAACTTGTGATGAGTAATACCACACAAATTCCACAATTTTCAAGAGATTTTCACTTTATTTTTATGTATCCATTATTACACAGAGGTACAGTATATTCTCTCAACTCATCCTTGAATGAAGTTGATTGAGGAGTTGGTCTTTTCAAGATTCAAGAGAGCTTTATTGTCAACATGTCCATGTACAAGTATACTACCCATGGTGCAATTATAGAGAATAGAAGATTACAAAACAAGGTATATAAATAACTCTATCGATAGTTATCTTAGTAAACATTTACTGTAGCTATCTAAACATTTAGCTACCTAAGTACAATCAAGAGCATAAATGACAAGACAAAGACAGGTGCAATGAAGCATTGTGCATTTGTGTGCAAATGTTCATTTTCATGTAAAAATGCAAGAGACTGTAGTTCAGTTTGAAGAGTTCAAGTTTTACCAGGCTATTACAACAAGACAGGACAGGTGCAAAGTAAGCATATGTGCACAAATGGGCAGTGAGGTACAAATGGATGAGAAATTGCGAGATACTGTAGTTTCAGTTTGAACTGTTTGACTACTCTCAGTTCTTCAGGGGTAACAGTGAATTGAGGACTCTGACTGCCTGGGGGAAGAAGCTGTTGCAATTGTAATGGAAACTTCTAATAAACACTTCAGAACGCTTAGCAGTTGTCTTTTCAGTCATTTATTATAGTAGATCATATAACAGATATATAAAATAGGAAAGGAAAGAGAAGAATAGAAGAAGACACCACTTCTGATGATGCCGAGAGTATGCGCACTCTGAGTTGTGTTTTAATGGCTGTTATCTATTACACTCTAAAGGCATTCGCTTACTGCTTGCATCTTCACGTGATTGGCTCAAGATTTTCTATGAAGCCTTGTTAAAGCATGCACCTGGCATGCTCTGGTATGTGCAGGCGGATGCGTAGCTATGGAGAACTCAGGCACCCTGCTTATCACCAGCTAAGGCCACAGAAAGGCGATTACAACATGGGAAAAACATCTTTCTCAGTACACTAAGCTACTTTAACTCAACATACAGAAACACAGAGAATGTTCATCCATTAAATTTCCCTCACATTTCCCCCCTTTTTATCCTGTAGGATAATAATTGCTAAAAGAAAAGAACTGTACACAGTTTCAGTGACAGGAGTTCTCAGAGAGATTTGACTTACAGTAACACGTATTGAGTGTACTGGGATAATGCTAAGGCTGTTTTTATAAGGCATAGACGTCTCTAAGTAAATGCTAGCAAGCCATATACATAGATCAGGAATAATAGAACAGGAAACAATCATAATGAAAGTGTTTTAAGTCAGGACTAGTTTCATGTCAACTGTGCTGATGTCATCGAACGGTGGGTTATAGTCTTCGTGTGGGTTTTGGAGGTCAGTCAGGCAAGTCGTCTGAGTCTATTTTCACCATCTGGTAACCAATATTTGTCAGCTGCCTCTGAAACAAAGACATACAACATTGACAGAAAACAGGGAGCAAACATAGCATCACAATCACTAAGCCCAGGACCAGTATGGTGGATGGAATCAGAGTCTTCCATCCACTAAACCAACGCCACCAGCTGTCTTTGTCTCCTCCATGTTCATCTGCTCATAATTGTTCAGCAACCTTGCGCATCTTGTTCAGTGCCTCAGTGATGTTACCGAGTTAACCCTTGTCCTTCTTGACGTTTGTTGGTGCTCAGAGGGCGGGCACGCCCTATCAGCCCTCGTCCCACCTCACCGGGACTTGGAGGAGACTCGAAACCCTAAGACTTGTCTATTGGCTAGACACTGAAATACTCTTCCCTATTGAGGGTGCGTGTGTGATTGATGTGATACTCGCACTGTTCCATGTAGTGATGCCTTTCTTCCTCACGAGCTTTACCAGCGTCCGGGTCACTTAGGCCTTCCTTTTCCTCCTGCTCAGCCAGTTCAGGAACCCTCCTGCAGTGGCTAGCATGGATCCACGTCACTCTGCCTGTGACCTTCACTGCCGTTGGGGTCGTGAGCAGGACCTGGAATGGGCTATTCCACCATGGCTTGTTCCACTTGGTTTGTCGGAAATCCTTCACCACTATCCAATCCCCTGGTTTTAGATCCCTCAGCGGGTTTGGGAAGTGCTTCTTTTACCTGTTTGTGGATAGATTTCAAAGCATAGGACAACGTTGCACAGTAATTCAACATTGCATCATCACACAGTCTGGTGTCCAGCAGTGTTCCTTGGGCTGGCCCTATCCCCATGTTGGGTACTCATCCAAACAGAATTTCAAATGGGCTTAACCCATGTTTAGGCCTAGTTTGCATCCTCATTTGTGTGAGTACTACAGGGAGGACCTTTGTCCATCCTAGCCCTGTTTCTGCACAAGCTTTGCTTAGTTTATTTTTAAGTGACCCATTTTTCCTCTCTACTGCTCCTGCACTGGCAGGATGGTAGGCACAATGTTGTTTCAGGTCTATCCCTAGGAATACTCCTATTTTCTTTAGGCTGCATTCACAAAGGGTGTTCCATTGTCACTTGAGATTTTGCTAGGTATACCCCACCTAGGAATTATATCTCTCAGGAGTGCTTTGACTACTGCCTCTGAGTCTTGTTTAGCTGTGGGAAATACTTCAACCCATTTTGAAAACATGTCAACTATTACCAGGCAATACCTTTTCCCTTCACTAGGTGTCAGTTCGTCTCATCTCATCTCATTATCTCTAGCCGCGTTATCCTTCTACAGGGTCGCAGGCAAGCTGGAGCCTATCCCAGCTGACTACGGGCGAAAGGCGGGGTACACCCTGGACAAGTCGCCAGGTCATCACAGGGCTGAGACATAGACACAGACAACCATTCACACTCACATTCACACCTGCGGTCAATTTAGAGTCACCAGTTAACCTAACCTGCATGTCTTTGGACTGTGGGGGAAACCGGAGCACCCGGAGGAAACCCACGCGGACATGGGGAGAACATGCAAACTCCGCACAGAAAGGCCCTCGCCGGCCACGGGGCTTGAACCCAGGACCTTCTTGCTGTGAGGCGACAGCGCTAACCACTACACCACCGTGCCGCCGGTGTCAGTTCAATAAAGTCCATTTGGAAGTGATCAAATGGTTTGTCTGGTATTGGGTGTGCTGCTTGAGTTAGTCTGATACCTTGACCTGCATTATGTTGTGCACATATCAAGCATTGCTTGCAAAATTTCGCAGCATAATTTGAAAACCTGTTTGTGAACCATCTCTTTGTTACTTCTGCTATCATCCCCCCTTTTGACACATGGGTGAGCCCATGTGCCAATTTTGCATCGAAAGGGAACATGTATTTTGGTAGACAGGGATGGCCCGAGGGACAAACCCAGACCAAGTTTGCAAAGATATAGCCTGCCTGTTTCCAGACTCGTCTCTCGTCCTGAGTGGCAGTGCTCTGAAGGTCTGCTAGCTGTAAACAGGGGGTAGAAACCTGAGGAAAAGCAAGGTTAGAGGGTGAACTGGAAGCTGAGGCAGCACACTTAGCTGCTGCGTCCGCCCTGGCATTCCCTTGAGACACAAGATCAGTATTGTTAGTATGGGCAGCACACTTACACACAGCAATGGCTCTAAGGAGTAGAATAGCATCCAACAACTCAGAGACCAGTTTATGATGTGCAATGGGAGATCCTGTGCTAGTGAGAACATTTCTGTGTTTCCAAATGGTGCCAAAATCATGCACTACGCCAAATGCATACCTGCTGTCTCTAAAAATATTGACAGATTACCCTGCAGCCAATTTGCATGCCTCAATAAGGGCACAGAGCTCTGCGGCCTGCACCGACAGGTTTGTGGACAGACACGTTGCCTTGAGGACCTCATGATCTGAGACTATGGCAAAACCTACATTGTTCTTTCCCGTCTCTGGGTTTCTGGAGGCTGAACCATCCACATAGAGGACTATGTCTGGATTTCCTAAAGGGTTGCTCTTTAAGTCTGCCCTGAGGGAACAAAAATCGTTAGTGAGAGCAACACAGTCATGTGGCTCTCCATCGTCCTCTGTAGGGAGAAGAGAGGCAGGATTCAGAACAGTACAACGTTTCACAATGATGTTAGGCATATCAAGTATGACAGTGTTATACTTCAACCATCTCTGTGCTGACAAATGTGACATCTTTTTCTCCAACAGAAGCAGGGAGACAGCATGTGGGACCAAAAGGGTGAGGTTAGAATACCCCACAATATTTCTGGAGGCAGTTACCGCCTTTTCAGCTGCAGCAACTGCACGCAGGTAAACAGGAAGTCCAGCTGCCACTGGATCCAGCCGGCTGGAGAAGTAAGCTACAGGTCTCAATCTATCCCCGTGTTTCTGCAAAAGAACAGAGGTCATAAAACCCTTCTTTTCATCCACAGTTTGAACAAATGGTTTATTGGGGTCAGGCAGTCCCAGAGTGGGTGTGGTCTGCAGAGCGCTCTTTAGGGACATCAGGCACGTGTGGGACAGCCGCAGCATTGACTACTTGCAGATCTTGGACAAACCTCCACTCATTGGGCTGGGACGGTTTTCTTGCCTTCTTAACTGGGAAATTAGGAGTGCACACTGGAGAGTCCTGGCAAGGGACAATTACATCTGCCTTCAGCAATGAATCAAAGACCAGTCTTATACCTGCGATTGCTTCTGGTTTGAGTGGATACTGGGTCTGTTTAGGCCTGAAATCTGATTTGGGGGTGATCACCACTGGTTCAGCATTTTTTATTAGGCCTACATCATGTTTACCCTTCGCCCAAACGGAATTTGGAACTCCCGCCAATTTGGGGTGCACCTCTGCTGGAGTTATGCCTGTGGAAACAGAGACAAACAGGCCACTATGGCTGGGGTCTCCAGGATCCTGCTCATCAGTGGCTAATATTACGCTGCGCTTAACATACACACACATAGCATGACTTTGTTTGTAGACCCCAAGCTTTTGGCAAAACAACACACTAGGGTCCTCTGTTTGGGACCATTCATTGCCATTGGCTGCGCACTTCTTGACCCACTCCCCCACGTCTTTCCAATGGGCGGCTCGTGGCTTTGCTAATGAGTCATGGGGTATAGAATTAACGATGTCAAAGAAATCATGCTGGCAGCAGCCGACCTCAGAGTCCTCTGACACGAGGCCGCATATAACATGTTTGAGAACACTGTGATGAACACTGATGCAGCTGTTCAGACAACGAGTAAAATGGACCTGCACAGCGCAATAATGTTTAGACCAATATGTAGTTTTGAGGGTCAATCTTTCACGTACATGGGGGTCTGCAAACCAAGTCTTTTCAAACTCCACATCTTGACCTTGGTGAGCATGTGCTGTGCAATGTAAATCTTCCTCTTTCATATAATCTGCGTCAACTGATGAGATGTTCAAGTGTGCAAGCTGTACAAGGTGTTTGGGAGTTTGTGTGAGTTGATCTGAGCAGAGTTGCCAGACATACACATACAGGGGGCTTCCAAACCCATACTGCACACCGCACATTTCAGTTACTTCAATCGTTAGTCCATCTGGAATGGACATGAGATTTACTCCTAATTTGCACATTAAATCGCGTGCTAACAAATGTACTGGACATGTATGTGAAATGAGAAATGAGTGGGATGTAACTATTCCTCCCTCGCTTTTACATGGGAGGTTGACTGAGAAAGTTTCGGCTACAGGTCATCCTGAGATGCCCATGGTCTGAATAGAATTTGAGCTGAGCGGTGGGTCTACTGGAAGTACCCCATGTTGTATCATTGAGTGTCCTGCTCCAGAATCTACTAAAAAGGTTAACACATGCCCACATACAGTGAGAGGCATACAAGGGAGTTTAGAGAAGGGAGTAGTTGTGTATTTTAACAAACTTAATGCAACTTCAGGTGTATCTATTTGGACTGGTGTATCGGGCGTTTCTGTGTAGTCTTGCTGTTGCATGCAGGTGCTGCTACTAATGTGTTTAACGTTATGTGAATGCTCCTGTCTATGTGTATGTGTATCATCAGGTGTGTGTGTTACCTCCCCTGTTCTCTGTGCGGGGCCCATTTCCGGAGTCCACCCATCAGTCTGCTTTGCTGTACTCCTCACGGGGCTTCTGCCTGCTACCGTGGAGACAATCTCGAGCAATGTGTCCCTTCTGATTGCAGTTGTAGCAGGTTGCGCCTTTTATCCAGGACGAGACACCCCAGGTCGTCCCGTCTCGGCCCCTACCTCAACCTCTTCCTCTAGGTCCAGGCTGAGCAGTCTGAAGAAGAGTGAGAGTGGCGGTGTGTAGGTCTTGGTCTCTTTGTGTTGACTTTGTCTTCTCCTTTCCTTTCAGCAGCTTTTCTGCATGCACAGTGTACTGCTCGATCTTGGTGAGGCTCAGGAGTGCCCTCCACTGCAGCCAGGTTCATGGGCCTGGTCAGGCCACTGTGTTTTTTTTCTCATGCGTGGCGGTGAGATGGGTGAGAAACGCTGACACACCTTCTCCATCTTCTTGCTTACACATACTGATCTTAGTAATGTCTATGTTCAAGGGAAAAGCACTGTCCAGATGAGCACAGAGAGCAGTGATGGTATCTCTATACTCACCATTGCCAGCCGCGCTCCAGTCTGGTGTAGTCATTCACTGGTCAGCTTCCGGCCACTCTTTGGAAACTTTGTTCCAATCTATGCCCATCTTGATCATGAGTAGGCGGCGAAGTTCATGGGTGGTTGGTCGGAATTCTCTGCAAAATATCAACAGCTCATTACCAAATCTCTTTCCTCCTACCTCTCTCACATTGGGAAGAGAAGCCATGCTTTCCTTCATGTCAGCTGTCATCCAGGGTCTGTGGACTAAAAGTACGCCGTCAGCTCCAGCCACTTCCATCATTGGAAGATGAAGGACTTTAGACTTTAGGTTACGGCCTTGTGGACCCACTGGTGAGTGTGTGGTCAGGTCCAGGAGGGTGTCTTTTCCATCGCCATATGCAAGACCGGATCTCGTGTGTGATGGAGAAGCGAGGGGAGGCGCTGACACTGGAGGCGGCTGGTAGGCTGGAGGAGATTCTAGAGGCTCAGTTTTTTTCTTTGTCTCGACTTCTCCCCTTCTCTGTGGGTGAGGCGCTTGTGGGAATGATGCGCCGCCTTGCTGAGGAGGCAGTGTGTGCCGGGATGGTGGGGCAGACTCCAGGTCAGGGTCCATCTGAAATTTTAAACACTGAGAAGAGGGTGAGAGCCCTGCCTGTCGTTTCTCTCTTTTGTACTCTCTCTTAAGTGTTTCTTCTTTCCATGCAGAAAACGCCCTCCAGTCCCCTAAGAACTTAACATTATCTGCAGACTCTTCTTTTTCCTTCCATTTCAACTTTTCTTCTAACCGTTCTATCTGCCTGGGACTAAAACTGCCCTTCTCAGGGAATCCTAAGTCCTTTACCCATATATCAAACTGTGCCAAATAATCCTCGCCATACGAGGTTTTCATAAATTGGATGTTTGGGCTGTCATAGGAACATCCACTTCTTATTATAGCACATGTAGCCTCAGGCTTACTTGCTTCTTCCTTTCCTTTCCCTAACTTGCTGCTTCTGTTCCCCATTGTACACTGTTATATTAATAGGCTGTGACAACAGCGGCTGAGTTTCTTTATCAGGATCACAAGAAGAACAGGTTTGACTATGTCCAAAAATGCGACGCAATAATCCTTTAGGTGTGTTCTTATTAGTAAATAATTTATCTGACATTTGCCTTAAACTAAAGTACGGGTAGGTATCATTTAGCACAACAACCTCAAAGACAACTCGGGCATGTGTACAAAATCTATTTCTCTGTTTCAGAATTTGGAGGAGGACAGTACTCTGTTAATTCATCAATATTTTGCGTGCATACCAGTGTGTCTTTGCGTTTTCGTGATCGAACCTCTCTATCCCGTTCCCCCGATGGGCCAGTTGTTCACACAGAACAAAGGGAGTAAGATTCAATTCCTACAAATCGCTGAACGTGAATCCATTGAAACACGCACCCGCACTTCCCCTCCTCAAGTAGGCGAGCGATTACCCAGTTGTCACTTAGGCGGATAATTCTCTTACACAACCCAATAAACTACTCGCGGTTTATTGTCTCAAAATTGTGTTTAATCCGGTTCGGCAAACATATTGATGGTACCACAGCTTAGCAGTCCTCCTGGGCTCGGACAAACTTCTGTCCATCTCTTATATCAGTCTTCCTTGACTGGGACAATCTCTGTCCATCTCTTATATCAATCTTCCTTGACTGGGGCAATCTCTGTCCATCTCTTATATCAGTCTTCATTGACTAGGACAAATCTCTGTCCATCTCTTACATCATTCTTTAAATACTAGGACAAATCTCTGTCCATTTCTTGTATCATTCTTTAAATACTGTTTCCACTAATTTCTTTACACAAGAATGCAAAGTTATCACTTACTGGTTCGGTGAGCCCTGACGGTCTGGTCTCTCGTCCGAGTTCTCAGCTCCGCACCATAGCCTTGGGAGTGTTCCATCGTCCGAGGATCAGACGCGTAGGGCCCACCCAGGGACGCCAAATTGTAATGGAAACTTCTAATAAACACTTCAGAACGTTTAGCAGTTGTCTTTTCAGTCATTTATTATAGTAGATCATATAACAGATATATAAAATAGGATAGGAAAGAGAAGAATAGAAGACACCACTTCTGATGATGCCAAGAGTACGCGCACTCTGACTTGTGTTTTAGTGGCTGTTATCTATTATACACTAAAGGCATTTGCTTACTGCTTGCATCTTCACGTGATTGGCTCAAGATTTTCTATGAAGCTTTGTTAAAGTGTGCACCTGGCGTGCTCTGGTATGTGCAGGTGGATGCATAGTTATGGAGAACTCAGGCACCCTGCTTATCACCAGCCAAGGCCACAGAAAGGCGATTACAACATGGGAAAAAAATCTTTCTCAGTATACTAAGCTACTTTAACTCAACATACAGAAACACAGAGAATAATAATGTTCGTCCATTAAATTTCCCTCACACAATGTCTGGCAGTGATGGTTCAGATGTTTCGGCACCTTCTGACAGATAGCAGGAGTGAGAACAGTGCATGTGATAAGTGGGACTTGTCCTGCACAATGTGCTTCTTAAGCCCTGTGCATATGGGCGATTTTCTGTCTCTTGGTCGTGCAACTTTTTGACGCAAGTGAAAAATTGCTTCATGTGCAGATATTTGCAACGATGATTTTTTTATTGCTTGTGACAGATTACAGGTATCAAACATGCTTGATATTCTGCTACAAAAAATTGCCAGTTGCTGACTTCTTGTAGAGATATCGCCGCGTGTGTGTCTTTGTGATAATGAAACGATCACCTCCAAAGGCTAAGGCAGTACTCGCCAGCGAAGTACGTAGTCACATGATTTCCACATGACTTGCATCCCCCTCCCCAAATCGCCCACTGGTTGCAGATAAAGTGCACACGCAGCTACCCGAGAGGGGAAACTTGCGTCCAAAAATTAGAATTCACTTGTGACGAGAAGTCTCCCGTGTGCACCAGGCTTTACAGAGTTGGGAGATGGTTGGGAGAGGGACCCCAACGATCCTCTCTGCCATCTTCACTATGCACTGTAGGGACTTCTGTTCAGTGACGTTGCAGTTCCGAAACCAGATAGTGATGTAACAGCAGAGAACACTCTCAATGGTCCTTTGGTAGAAGGATGTGAGGATGGGATGGAGGCTGATCTTCTTGAGCATTTGCAGAAAGTGTAGATGCCATTGAGCTTTCTTGGTGACGGTGGTGGTTTTCAGGGTCCAAGAGGGGTTGTGTTCCATGTGCACTCTCAGGAACATCACACTGTTGAGTTTCAACAGTAGAGCTGTTGATGTGCAGTGGGGAGCAAGAAGCAGGATTCTTTATGGAGTCAACAACCATCTCTTTAGTATTCTTGACATCAAAAATCAGGTTGTTGTCCTGATACCATTCCACCAGGTGTTTGATCCCTGCTCTGTATGCAGACTTATCAATGTTACTGATGAGACCCACTACTGTTGTGTCGTCTGCAAACTTGATGATGTAATTTGAGCTGTGCGAGGCAGCACAGTTGTGCATCAGCAGAGTAAACAGCAGCAGGCTGAGCACACAGCCCTGGGGGGCACCTGTGTCTGAGGACCCTGGAGGTGTTGTATCCTATAGAAACTGACTGGAGCCTGTCAGTCAGGAAGTCCAAGATCCAATTAGAAATAGAAGTGTTCATGCCCAGCAGATCCAACTTCTGTACCAGCTTCTGTGGGTTGATTGTGTTGAATGCTGAACTGAAGTCAACAAACAGCATTCTAACATGGCTGTCTTTTTTGTCCAGGTGCAAGAGGGTCAGGTGGAGGACAGTTGAAATGGCATCGTCTGTGGTACAATTTCAACAGTAAGCAAACTGTAGGGGGTCTAATTCCTGTGGCAGTTGTATTTTCATGTGCCTCAATAGCAGCCTCTTGAAGCACTTCATGATGATGAGTGCTTCATGCTGGTAGTCGTTGAGACAGGACACGGTAGACTTCTTTGGCATTGGGATGATTTTGGTGGTTTTGAGGCATGCAGATACCACAACTGTGCTCAGGGATGTGTTGTAGATATCTGTGAAGATGTCTGCAAGCTGATCAGCACATTCCCTGAGCACCCAGCTAGGTATGTCGTCAGGGCCCACTGCTTTTCGTGGATTCACTCTGTGAATAGTCTTCCTGATGTCAGCAGCAGAAAGACAGAGTACCTGGTTGTGGGGGAAGGGGTTGCCTGCTTTGCTGGTTCCCTGTTCTGTGTCTCAAAACATGCAAAGAAGACATTCAGTACATCTGGTAGGAAGGGTTCACTGCTGCAAGCCTGACATGTTGGATTGTAGTCCTTGATGGTTTGAATGCCTTGCCACATATGCCGAGTGTCCTTTGAGTCCATGAAGTGACCGCTGATCTTCTCTGCATATGCATGCTTTGCCTTTTTGATGGCTTGTGACAGTTTGGCCCTAGCTGTAGTGTAAGCCTCTCTGTCTTTGGACTTGAAGGCATGTTACTTGCAAGGGCACATATTGCTGTTGTATGTCAGTGATAAAATCTTTTTCACTTTCCTCGAGTGAAGACGACTCATTGGAGGATGGGAGTTAGCGATCACCACCTTGTCCAAAGTGGTGGCTAAGAGGATGAGCTTCCGCTTCTTAGGAGCCACCCCAGAACAGGAAGGGGAGAATACTGAAGGTGCCGTCAAGTGAATGGATGCTGAGAGTGGCCATAGGAGAGGTAAATGCCAAACTTGAGTTTTGGAAAAGGACGCTGAGTTTTGTAAATGAAAGCAGAGTTCCAGGAATGGACATGGAGCTTCAGAAATGGACATTGTTTCTAAGAACTTTCTGTTGTTGTCATTGTCACCCTTATTGTTGTTTGTTTTGCTCTCACAGGGTGCAAGCTATCTGCTGGCTACCAGGGCTCAGACAGGTAAGTACAAGTGCACTCATATACTGCACATCATGTAGTGAACCAATTGTCTAGACACCCCCTGTACCACCCCCTGTACTTAGGTTAGTGAGGGAAGACTAGGGTAGTTAGCCATATTTATTTCACTTTTGTTTCCAGGTGTGTGTGTGTGTGTGTGTGTGTGTGTGTGTGTGTGTGTAAATGGAGAATTGGGAAGACTGTTCTATTTCTTTTTTCCTTTAGCACTGCCTGAGTCCAGCCCCTGTTTGTTGCTGAAGCCCCACCTTGTACATCAGGTGTATGTTTTTTTTTTGCACTACTAGAAAAGACACACAAGTAAATCTTTGTAGCACCCATCCCTTGTTGTGGTGTCTTAGTTTTTTGGGTCTCACTCAAAGCCTAGCATCCCCCTGTCATACTGATAAACAACCTCCTGTTACTGACCCTGAGTCAGAATCCCTGACTTTCACCAGGGTTTGCATGGGAGATAACAGTTCTGGAGAGAGTGATATCCTCAAAATACTTGCTGATGTAGCAAGTAACTGAAGAAGTATACTTCTCCATGTCCACTGAATGTTCATAGGTGGCAGTTTCCCTGAACATATTCCAGTCTGTACAGTCAAAACAGTCTTGTAGGGCAGATATGGCACCTTGTGGCCAAGTTCTCACATCTCTCAAGGCTGGTCTGATTCGTTTGTGAATGGACAGAGATGATCACTGCATTTGTATTCCAGCTGGTATTGGTGTAAACACACAAGCTGCTGCTGTGCATCTTATCTGATGAGGAAGCATTTCTGCTGGTGCGAAAGGTGGCTAGCCTGTCTAGCTGGATCATGGAGTCAGTGATGCCTTTGTTCAGCCATGTCCCAGTGAAGATGAGAACATAGCAGTGTCTTATATCTTTTAGGAAGTCAGAAGCAGTCTTAAACATTCCATTTTTTTGTCTATGAAGTGCACATCTGTGGGAGCGCCAGCCAGCTCTGGGTAGCCTTGAGCCTAGCATGGATATCTGCTCTCTTACCACGCTTCTGTTTTATTGCACACTGCTTGCACCAAACTTCTGAGTGGGTGCAGAATCTAGATGATGCCACGGCATGGCCACACAGAGTCCTTAGAATACCAGTGCAACATAGTTTCTCCAGTGTGTCTCCATCTGGTTGTGTTGTGTGGTGTTTTCCTATGTCCAGAAGCTGTTGATGGTTGAAAAAGTATTTACCAGTTGTTTCCACTGATATTTCAAATTTAAAAAGACACAGTCTCTGTGAGAAAAGTACAACAATTGCACAGTGATTGAGACCCATTGTGGCTGCTGTGACTTAGTGCACTACCATCTTGCCCCCATCACTCAGTTTGCCTCTGCTGTTTCACAGGTGCTCCTAGCATGCCCTGTGCTGGTTTTGAGTTCCAGCACGCTAATTCCACATCCTGAAAAATATTTGGGAGAAGCATTTGAGTGTAAGGGACCCCTGCTACAATGTTCCCTGTTTTTCATGGCTCAGATAGGCAACATGGACCAGAAAAAAATCACCAAGTTTATCAATCTGCTAACAGGAAAGGTGCTCAAGTGGGTAACCACTATATGGGAGAAGAGCAGTGAGCTGACTACCTCCTACAAATGTTTTGCTGAACTGTTTCACAGGGTATTTGATCACAATCCCAAAGGAGTGGAGATCAGCAAACAGTTGCTCACTTTCAAGCAAGGAAGAAGACGAGTTGCAGAGTATGCACTGGAGTTTTGCATGCTCACAGCTGGAAGTGGATGAAACGAGCCGGCTCTTAAAGTGGCATTTCATCAAGGACTCAACCCAAATGTGCTCACTGAATAAGACAAGCCAACTGCCAAGACAAACAGGCCCCTTCGGACTCTCTAGTCAACATGTCTATCTGGCTAGACAACTTGCTCAGGAACTGACCGTCACTGCACAACTCCATGTCCCACCCATCAGTTACAGAGATCAAGGAGCCTATGGAGATCTCCTGCACCAGAGTAGCTCAATCTGAATGAGAGCAAAGGTGCAAAGAGAGGCTCTGCTTCTACTGTGGAGAAGTCACACAGCATGTGTCATACTGCCTCTCTCATATGGAAGGCCAAAAGGGTCTTGCTTTGGATGAGAGGGTCCCAAACACTGCCAGTCCTCTTCTGGTGAGTCCATCTAAGCCATGCTCATTCAAATCACTTAAGCTTGATGTACAGATAAGGCTCTCAGAATCGGTCCATGTTCTGTCTGCCCTGATAGATTCTGGAGCTGTGGAAAACCTCATGAACAGTGAGCTGGGACAGAGACTCCAAGCCTACGCAAGTGCTCCAGCAAACTATAAGCATCAGGGCCATCAGTGGTGGGCCCACTGGAAAGGGGTTCATCACAACATGCACCAAGCCCCTTCTGCTACAAGTCAGTTCCCTGCATTATGAGACCTTCTCATTTATGATAACTGAAACCAAGAGCCAGCCCATCATTTTGAGGTTCCCATAGTTACAACAACATGATCCACATATCTCCTGGCAGGACAGAGAAATTCTCCATTGTTTTGCATGCAACACTGTCTCCATCTCCCCAAGCTCACAGTTGTTTCCACTTCCGTGGAGAGTCCTGACATCACCATGGTCCACATTCCTGAATGTTACTGGGTGCACAGAGAGGCCTTCAGTAAGGGTAAAGCCAGTGGGCTCTCTTCTCATCAACCCTACAACTGTGCCATAGAGCTCCTTCCTAGCACCATGCCCCCTTGCTGTAGTCTACCCACTTTCCATCTCTGAGCAGAAGCCTATGGAGGATTATGTACAGGAGGCTCTTCAATAAGGGTACATCTGTCCTTCCATATCACCTCCATCTGCTGGTTTATTTTTCATGGAAAAGAAAGGAGGGGGCCTCAGGCCATGCATTGACTACCACGGGCTGAATCAGATCATGGTGAAATATCCCTACCTCTTGCACTTAGTTCCATCAGCTCTGGAACAACTCTGATCAGCCAAGGTGTTTACCAAACTGGACCTGTGTAACGCATACAACCTCATGTTCATCTGTGAGGGCGATGAGTGGAAGACAGCATTTAGCACCACCTTTGCCCACTATGAGTACTGTGTCATGCCATATGGGCTATCTTGCACACCTCATGTCTTTCAATGGCTAATAAACAATGCAGTGAGGGACATGTTCGGAAAGTTCATCATTGCCTACTTTGACAACATTTTGATTTACTCTCCTACTCTTGATCATGTGAATCATGTCAAGAAAGTCCTGGATCAACTCCTTGAAAATAATTTCTTCATCAAAGCAGAGAAGTGCGAGTTCCATGCCACAGAAATCTCATTCCTGGGCTATATCATCAGTGTGGAGTGAATGAGCATGGTTTAGGACAAAGTTGCTGCAATCATCATGTGGCCTAGTCCCACTACTGTCAAGGAGCTCCAACACTTTCTGGGATTTGCCAATGTCTACATGTGAGTCATCAGGGATTTCAGCTCTATCACGACTCAACTCACTGTCCTGCTCGAGAAGGGGCCCAAGTGCCTTCAATGAAACCCTGAGGCTGAAAAAGCCTTCACACAACTTAAGACAGCCTTCATATCTGCTCCCATCCTCAAACACTCTGATCCTATGAAACACTTCATTGTTGAGGTGGATGCCTTGGAATCAGGGGTTGCAGCAGTGTTTTCACAATGTTTTGGTGAGAAGCCCAAGTTACTCCCTGTGGCTGTCTTTTCCAAGAAGCTCACCCCCACTGAACAGAATTATGACATTGGCAACTGGGAGCTAATGGCAGTAAAATTGGCGTGAGAGGAGTGGCGACACTGGTGAGAGGGAGTAGCCTATCTTTTTACCATCTACACAGAATACAAGAATCTGGAGTACCTCAAGTCAGCCAAGAGACTGAATCCTTGCCTGGGCTCACGCTAGCCGCTTGCACGTCCGCAAATTGCGAAGTTTTATTCCAATTTGCGAAAAGAAAATCATCTGTATTCGCATTTTATGCGAAAGTCACTTAAAGTTTAAGTAAAATCCATCAAACAATTGCGATTTCTCAAGATAAACAGTACCTTTCAGGGCCTGAATTTGGGCGCAGGATTGCAGGTATCGCGCATATTTTTTAAAAAAATTCCCACACCTTTAACGATTCTAATGCGAGAGATTCCCGCACACATTACTGCATTGCCTGACAATGTCAATCTAATAATGGATCAGTGTGAATGCGCAACTACCTTCTGTTCTCAAGGTTACTTGAATTGAACCCTCCTTTTACTGACTGACCCCCCTCTCCCCCTGTAGCCTACTCAGAAAAAAAACCAAACAAACAGCAGACACAGACAGTTCACACACACACACACACACACACAGATACAGCACGCGCACTCTTCCTCTCTCGGACTTTAGCTGTAAAACAAACCCGGACCGCTGGCTAAAACGTACAAGTGCAGTGGCAGAAGTTTCCCCTGCTAAGAGGAAAACTCCTGAATCTGATGGTGGTAATAGCAGTGTGAGTGATACCGTTGAGAATACACAGGACGAGACAGCTAACGTTAACGTCGATGTTGCGAAGGGGATTAAATCAGAGCATGGCTATAAGAAAAAAGTATTTACAAGGAAAAGCAAAGGACACTGATGCTGACAAAAGGGATGACCACTAGGAGAAAGAGTAGGAAAGACTACATATGTACAAGAATCCTGCACTCAGCAAAGATGAATTGTTCAGTGTTGAGAACAATTTGATTTTTTTTTTAATTAAAGATGGCATATGACACAGGAGACAGGGCTATATGGTATAAGAGAATCCTGAAAAGTCAACAAACACTGTTGTCATGTTAACGTTCTATATGTGGACTGAAACAAAGTTTGTAAATTCATTCAGTGTTAAGAACAGTTTGATAGTGTTTTCTTATTTTAATTGTAGACATTAAACAGAGGACAGGGATGATCAGATCAGACATGAGAATAGAAAAATGATATAAAAGTTGATAAAAAAAGATGATATAAAAATGTTATAAAAGGAAAAAGCAATTGGTCACTGATTAAAGAGATGGCCACTAAAAGAAGAGACAAATAACACAAACATAGTTAAGAGAATCCTGAAAAGTCAGCAGACTGGCTTAAGTTAGATTTTAAGTTAGACTTGTTGTGTCAATAAATTCATTGAGTGCTATTAAGAACAGACTGATTTTTTTCTTTTTTTTATAATTAAACGAAGCAGTGACACTTAAAGAATAGTGCATGAAGATGAGGAAGAAGCAGCTGTGTAAAGCAACACTAAGGAGGTTGTAAAATTAGCTTAACTAAAAGACACACAACCTTCCAAACTCTTCCTAGAGCCTTACTCACACTGCTAGAAAAAGGCTATTGGTGTTTGATGGCATAATACAGTCAGTCAGCAATGTCATGCTGTAAAGGATCTCTTTCATTTTGTGGTGGTTTTCTACCCTCCACCCGAAACTGAACAGTCCATATCTTAGACGGCTGGTGGGAATAATACTTGCATTTATCCACCCGGCCTTTGTCTGACAATGCTATCCAAATTTGGAGATATCAAAATGAAAAGTCTACTAAAAAGGATACCTCAAAGGGTGACAAAAGGTTACATACTGTAGAGATCTTCAATCTGAGTAGTGGCAGAAGGTAAGACCTAAGCTATTTAAGCCCACAAGTAGCGTTCCCCCCAAACTGTGTAAATCCCCCCCATTTGAGTCACTGAGGGGGGGAATTCCCCCCCATTCTGAAAAATGAAATTCAGGCCCTGCCTTTCGTGTCCATCTTCGATGTTTTGATTTATAACCAACGCCCCCGAGTTTCGAAGCTTCTTATTGGTTGACCGCAAATTACGTCTTCCAATAGCATCGGACCTTACATATAAAATGATCAATTTCCGAGTTGCGCTGATAATGTCGGCAATTCTCACTCATTAGTGAACAAGATCATAGCGAGGTTTGTTTAAAATAAATTATCCGACTTTACGTATGACAAAAACTTATCTAAAAAGTGAGAACATATTAGAATATTCTGTTAGCTTTCTCAGTTAGGGATAAAAACAAGATATAACCATTCTAAAGACATATTTTCTACATATCAACCCTGACAGAACTTTGGAAGAACTCACAGATGAACCAGGATATATCGACCAAGTGTACCTTGTTTTCAGAGAGTTTTGACGCACATGGTTCAAAGTTTTGACTGCAAGTGTTTCATTTGAGAAATTAATGGTGAATATCATTATATTTGGGTTATGAGATTAATTTATAAGAAACAACCATTGATTTTAACTCCCTGAGCTCCCTTCATCCTACCCATAAAGACACCCCCCTCCCCCTAAACACACACACGCACGCACACACGGATCCCAATTATACACACACACATACTCACACAGGCCAGACAGCATACTACAGAGGGTGACTAAGGGCTAAAAGGTGCATAGATAGCAAAGAATGCAAAGCACATCACACCTGATGTTAGATATAATTATAATGAAAAATATGGACTCCGTAAACCAGATTAAGCAGGTTAAATTAAACACACAATTTCATTACATATATACAGTTGATGAAATGATCAAAATAAGAGGATTCAAGAATAAATAAGCATGCTATGAACATAAATCAAGAACATAGAAAGACAAAGGCAGGAAACAAGCTTGCAAACACTATTGAAACACCAACAAACTACAATAACAATTCATTTTTCAATATTATGTCAGTGCAAGAAACCTTTAGAAGTATAACATATCTTGCTAAAAAAAATTACTTTGCTAAAAAGAAAATTGTTCTTTTAGCATTTCTTGCTAAGTGAAATTGCAGATTGCTAAAGAAAAATTTGAGTCTTTAGCACTTTTCGCTAAAACAATTTGGGTCCTAGAGTGAGCACAGCTTGCTAAGCCCATTGGGCCATCTTCTTCACACAGACCCGGTTCAAAGAACACCAAGGCTGATGCTCTGTCCCATATCCACCCAGCCACTGTCCCAGCTCAAGATCATGAACCTATCAGGCCTCCTACCTGTTTTGTCAATGCCTTAACTTTGGAGATAGTCAGAGAACTCACTCAGACCTTGTCATATTGCATTTCTGCCAAGTGCCCCATCAATCTCACCTATGTTTCACCACACCTGTAAGGCTGGCTGATCATCTGGGCTCACACTACTCCTGCCATTGGGCATCCGGGCAATCAATGTACCTACCAGCTACTCAACGCCAAGTACTAGTGGCCTAATATGCTAACCAACATCAACAAGTTCATCTCCTCATATTCTGTGTGTGTACAGGCTAAAGTACCCCGGGTGCTCCCAGTAGGCAAACTTATGCCATTACCCACATCACAGCATCCCTTGTCCCACATCACCATACACTTCACTGATTTTCCCAAGTCCCAGGGCAATACTGTCATCATAGTGATTGCTGACTGGTTCTCAAAATCCTCAAGGCTTGTCCCCCTATCCAGCCTACCCACGGCATTTGAAATGGCAGAACTGTTTTTTTCCCCACATCTTCTATTTCTTTGGCATCCCAAAGACATAGTCAGCAATTGGGGCCCCAGGTTTATGTCCCAGGTCTGGTCAAGGTTTATGGAAAGATTGGGGGTTTAAGTGAGCTTAACTTCTGGATACCACCCACAGCCCAATGGCCAGGTGGAAAGGGCCAACCAGGAGATTGTGTGCTTTCTTAGAGTCTTCTATACCAAAAATCAAAGGGACTGGGCGCAGTTCCTGCCATGGGCTGAATACACACAAAATTCATTATGACACTGCCATGCAGCTTACAGCCTTCCAGTGCATACTTGGCTAGCAACCTCCCCTCTTCCCATGGGATGACTCTCCCACCTGTCACGGAACAGACAGGAGAGGAGATCAAATGCGCTCAAACCACAGTTTATTAATAATAGGGGAAAAGGGAGTTGGGAGAATGCGTGTGGGTGAAATCCAGAAGCAGGAGAACTGGCAGGGATGGCTGGTGGTGATGTCTGAGGTCTCCCATCCAAGTACTGACCCTGCTTAGCTTCTGAGATCTGGCGTAGTCAGAGAGCTGTGGCTGTAGGCTGATAGAACTTGGGTTTCAGGCAGTCTCCAAGTGTGCAGTCCCTCAGCAGGCAGGAGTTAGAGAGCAAACTGGAACACAGAGTCACAAATCAGGTAGCAAGATAGGGGACAGAAGGCAGATCAGGTTACCGGGGCTGGAGAGCAGACAGAGTCAAATGGAACAGAAGGCAGGTCAGGGTACCGGGGCTGGAGAGCAGACAGAGTCAAACGGAACAGAACAATTTCAGGAGTCAGAGTAGTAGGAACACAGAGCAGGTTATCAGGCTGAGAGTTGCAGACGATCTGACACTGAAGCTAGGGAGAACTGCAGCTTAAATACACCCAGGGGGAAGCAGGTGATCGGCAACAGCCAATGACAGTCACTGAAAGTTAATAAGAGGAAGTGAGTGCGGGCGTGGCTGGTAATGCTGAGTGGAGATGTTACCTGAAGAGAGAAGCCCACAGGTAGGACCATGACACCACCAACATGCCTGCAGTTGACAACTGGTTCAAGCGCAGTGAACAAGTATGGAAGAGTGTACACCAGCACCTAAAGCAAGTGGCGCAATGGTATAAACACTTCGCTGACCATCATAGAGGGGAGACTCTGCAGTATAACCCATACAACTGAGTGTGGCTGTCAACCAAGGACATAAGGAACCCATAATCATGCAAAAAAAAACCCTCAGTGCAAAGTACATCAGCCCCTTCAAGATTTTATGGCACATCAGTGATGTTACCTACAAATTAGACCTGCCTTAGCACAGCTGTCTCCCACTGACATTCCATGTATCATGCCTGAAACCAGCCATCCATGGTCCCTTAGCAACCAATATACCCTCCACTTCACCCCCTGCACCTTTCTCTCTGGATGAACAACTCCCTACACTGTCCATAAGATCCTCAAATCTCACTGCAGAACGAGCAGCCTAAAATATCTGATAGACTGGGAGGGCTACGACCCTATGGAATCAGTTGGGTTTTGGCTAGGGACATCTTAGACTCTCTGCTCTGTTGCAACTTTCATGCCAAGCACCTTGACAGGCCCTCACCTCCTGTGGCCATACAAGAAAAATTATCACTCCCAGAGTGAGCTCCTTGCTCCTTATGGGGCGGTTCTGTCATGTCTGCACCTGCTTGCACTCAAGACTCTACTTCCCAGAGTTTGCAGCAGCCTTCAAACATGGCTGCTGTGGACTGCAACAACCATCCTGCACTGGACTGCTCTCAGTCTCCAGAATTCTAATCATACACACCCGTTCCTGGTTACAGCACAATCACAGCCACAGTATAAAATGACTCTGTACACAGTTTGTCATTAAGAAGTAAATGCTCAGTGTTCCCATGCCTGACTTTATGAAGGCTTTATTGTTTGTGCTGATTATTTGGTTATTAATCAAGTTTGTATAGTATTTTATCACTTATAGTCTCTGCCTTTGACATTGTGCCTCGCCTGACCATTGCCTGTTTACTGACTCTGCCTTCATTTCACGGCTTGGATTTGTCAGCCAGCTTGCCTTCAATAAACTCTCTACTGCTTATATATCCGTCTGTTGCCTGCATACCTGGCACTCATGTCTCCATTTGACTCTTTCATTCATACCAGCAAATTATAACAGATTAAAAAAGCTTTAATAATAAGGTAAAAAAGGAGAAATAATTAGAAAAAGGCTTTTCTTTATTCTCTTTTCAGAGGTATAATTTACAATCACTGAAACCCAGAGAACTTGCTTATTCAACTCATCAAATTCAGTCTTGGAACTATTCTGGTGTTCTTGCATCCCTTTCTGATTATCATTTGGAGTCTTTTTCTCATCCTGCAGCTCCTGCCTGGTTTTTTGATCATCGTCTGCACACTCAGCTCAAAACCCTTCTTTTGAGCATTTCTGCCATTTCATAGCCTCAAGCTGCAGCTCAGGTTAAGTTTTTAGATCAATATCTGCCATCACAGATATATTCAGCAGATCTATTCGAAAGGACTTCAAACACAATCAGCATGTCACTCAAGGCTCTCAGCTACAACTTTGATATTGATGTGACTGAATCCCTTTTGTGAGACTTAAAAGAAATTGTCTTTGAGATCAATTTGAAAGACTTGGAAGTTTCCGTAATACAAAAGTCCACCTTATAAAATAATACTGTCCACTTAATTGCAAAAGCACAAGTTTTTAAATTCACCTAATAATACCTCACCTTGTCCATATTTTACCTTTGACAGTATTTATTATTTTAAATGGGTAAAAAAAAGTTGACAGATTTTCTCTGTATGGTATTTTTCATCCGGTCTAGCATGTAGGTAACTACATTATCTATATATCTTTTAGCAGAAATGTAGGTTATAGGTTTTATGCTAAAAATTAACAATGATACAAAGCCTGAAAGCAAGCATTTTATTTAATGATCACAATTTCTCTCTTTCTTTCATTCCTTCACTGGTTTTTGTTCATTCATTCCCTCATTCCTTCCTTCTTTCCTCTCACTGCAAGCACTGTGGTTTCCGTTAAATAAATGCAAATCTAGTTTCGAATATCTACTGCATTTTTCTTGGAATCTTCAGACAGTTGTTGACAGCATATACCTTTCTACTTTTCCACTTTAAAACCGGTGATTTTGAACTTGGTGTACTGCGTATATTATGGTCTTGTATTGGTTTAGACTCAAGACTGTGTCTTTTTGAGAGTAGCTCTCTACAATGGGTCATTGTGCTTTGTACACTCAACAGAGCTCATGGTCCCTTTAGAAAGGGCTTGGAGATGAAGCAAGTTCTTGTTTGGGATGACTGAGGGATGATTAAAAAATGTAATTAATACCAACAATACATTATTTATAGACACCAAAAGAGCTGCTGTGAGCTTCAATATCAAGTCAGACCTCAAAGGTTTGAAGTGTTGAAACTGGATTCACTGTTCAGAAGTAACAGTCCTTGCAAGGAAATGGGCCAGTATCCAGAATCACTGTCAAAAAAAGGTTGAAAACTGAACAACAAGGAAACTAATCATAATAACAATATGAGGATGGAGATCAGCACAGTGTAATCTGCGGAATTCCACTCAATATCCAGTCTAATCTGGATTTTTTTTAACCACAGCAAGTATCTAAAAGCATATATCTGACCTTCCTGACAATATTAATACAAAGACTGTTACAACTCTTAATTTTTCATAGCAGATTTAGATGCAACATTGCTACTCTATGTAATTATTTTTCACATTGTATTTTGAATCCAACAAGGTGGAAAAGCCATACGTTTGAGTGAGCCCTCATTTTAACACATAAGCAAAATCATCTTGATCCCATTCAAGTCATACTGGGCAAAGTGCAATTTCTACCCACCTGCCTATTGGGAATTACAAGTGTTTAGGAACTTTCTGACAGCCCTGATTTCTCCAACTAAATCCAAAAGTAGCCACTCATTACTGTGGTGTGTCCTGAATTCTCTGGCATGATATGGATGAAGCAAAAGCATACATTTAAATCTGTTAACAAGACCAGAAGATGACGGGTTGCTTACGTTCTCAGAAATAATGGTTTTGTACCTTTGTAAATTTTTAAAAATAATGTAAGTTACATAATTGGACTTTAAAGGCCACTAACCTAAAAACTAATTAAAGATACGTCACACTTTCCTAGGCAAAAGATGCATACAAAAGGTACAAAACATGTACTCTTGGTACCTTAATTTATAAGTGTAGGGCTTAAGATTTCAGGTCAGGGGAGAAAACTTATCTATCAACAGATGAAGAAGACCTTTTCTCATAATCTACCTAGTCCATTCACTTCTGAGATGTAATTAAACATCATATTAGTCAAAGTGCCCTTGCATCCCACAGCCCCACACAAAAAAAACAAGCAGTAATAGAAAAAAATCTTATAATGTTTCTGAAGAAAGTATGCTTCAGCTGCTCAGCTTGAAGGCCTCAGCTTTGGATGTGTCTGATCTTCTCATTATGCGTCGAAATATATCAGGTTCTCTGAGCTCACTCAGCATTCATGCTCTAGCTCACTGGAAATGTTTCAGCTGACTAAAACATCCCACTGTGCAAGTTCATTATATATGACAGCAGGTGATTTGACAACTCCACAGTGGTGACAGTAGTGGACCAGGTTTTACCCACAATTCCTAGTCCATACCAATACAGCAGTTCTATAAACAACAAATTAATATAGAGTTTATAAGTATATAAGCCAAAAGTTCTTATTCTTGCTCTGCAATTCTCAACCAATCAAATTAGTGGACTGGAAATGTTGTATAATGAAGTGTAAATGTATGCGTGCGTACATATATGGCAGCTTACAATTGAATCACAGCCGCTCTGGTAGGACAACAGCACTTTCTTTCTTATGATATTGCTTACAGTGCCCTCCATAGTTATTGGATTACAGCTTCAAAGCTCCAATTGCACTCCAATCAACTCTAAAATGGACAATTTAAATTGGAAACATGCTTCAGTTTCATTGTGTTCACTATAATTTACAGGGGTGCCAGTAATAGTGGCACATGTGTTTTTGTTGGAAATAATTATTTCTTGATGAGGGATTTGCTTTTCTCAGAATAAATTTATTTCAAGTAAAGGTTGGATTTTTCTCATTTTTTCAGTGTGAGATGAAGCAACTTCACCAAAAGGTGGATTTTTTTCTAACCCTTATTACTAATGTTGACAAGGGGTGCCAATAATCGTGGAGGCACTGTGTAATATATATATGTGTGTGTGTGTACGCGCGCAATATCACATGAGAGGGAGTGCAGTTGTAATATCAGCATGGCTGTGATTCGGTTGTAGGCATGAGGCTATAGCGAATCACAGCCATGCTGTTATTCAGTAGAACAACACTACTGATATTGATATTGGTTTTATACAACAGTTCTATAAACAAAAAAAAAATTATATTAAGTAAATGCCATTTTGGATATAGTATGGCCAAATGTTCTGTGTATTTTTGCTCCATTAATGGAAGTAGATCCCTAAGAAGCTACACTCACTTTATAGAATGTCGGCTTGCTAGCTCACATTGATTTGTACATTCCTGTTAAAGGTGTGTCTGGTAAATTTTGCATCCCTTCTTCCTTTTCATCTTCATCTGATGAGCTTTAATATTTTATGTCAAAAGTTATATTTTGACACAAATATAACTTTTTTTATAACGAAGTCGTGCTCTCTCCACGACTTCGATGCTGGATTTCTCATTAATACCCTAATAGACTAAATTTGAAGGTTGGAATAAATACAGATAGTCAGGGATACTAAGCACCAGTCACTAAGAAGCCAGCTGAACTACAAATAACACAAACTTCATCCAAAATCCTTTTACTGAAATGACTCCTGTCATGATGTAAGATTCTCATCTCATCATCTCTAGCCGCTTTATCCTGTTCTACAGGGTCGCAGGCAAGCTGGAGCCTATCCCAGCTGACTATGGGCGAAAGGCGGGGTACACCCTGGACAAGTCGCCAGGTCATCACAGGGCTGACACATAGACACAGACAACCATTCACACCTACGGTCAATTTAGAGTCACCAGTTAACCTAACCTGCATGTCTTTGGACTGTGGGGGAAACCGGAGCACCCAGAGGAAACCCACACGGACACTGGGAGAACATGCAAACTCCGCACAGAAAGGCCCTCACTGGCCACGGGGCTCGAACCCGGACCTTCTTGTTGTGAGGCGACAGCACGAACCACTACACCACCGTGCCGCCAATGTAAGATTCTATATTCATATATTAGTTTGAAGCCAGTGATAGGAACGACGAACTAAAATATCCATGAATAACATATACTCTACTGTATATGTTATAAATAACTCTAACTAAATATTTACTGAGATAGCTATATATCAAGTTATTTTTATACCTTGTTTTGTAATCTTTTTATTTTTTAAATTCTTTTTGTTTATAAATACACCTTGGGAATTTCACCCTGAGGGAAACAGTATTTCAATACACTGTATACTTGTATATGGAAGTATTGACAATAAAGCTCTCTTGAATGTTATTTATAAATTACATAAAGGAATAACAGCGTGCACTGGAACTGTACACAAGGTCCGTGAGTTTAAAGTAATCCACAGTCAATCAGCACAACTGTGTTGTATAGCTGCATTTTATTCTGGAACTTTCTATCCAACATTTGCTCTCTCCACGACTTCGATGCTGGATTTCTCATTAATATGACATTGAACATTGCTTGAAAAATGAAGCTTTTGCTAATTTTTTTTTAGCCAACAGTTTGTTAAGATTGTTGTTTGTTTGAGATCTGTGACATCCGCTCTGTACACAAGCATCTTCTTACAGGAATAATGAAAACACAGCAACAATAAAAAAAATTGCACCAGCATTACTAAGAACATCATAAATATTTCAGCATATATAAACTTATTTCAGCATGGAGCTTTGCTTTCATTTCCACAAAATGATTGGAAAGAAATAAAGTGCCATAAACTAAACTAAACTAAACTAAACTAAACTAAACTAAACTAAACTAAACTAAACTAAACTAAACTAAACTAAACTAAACTAAAAAAAAAAACCCCTAATAGACTAAATTTGAAGGTTGGAATAAATACAGATAGCCAGAAATACTAAACACCAGTCACTAAGAAGCCAGCTGAACTACAAATAACAAACTTCATCCAAAATAAAATATAATACATGCCAATAATAGCTACAGTAATATATAAAGTGTATGGTTTGCAGGAATACTGCTAAATGACAACTCCCTGGCAAAAGATAAAAAATTATTCTGGTTGACTGATTAAGAGAAATCACCTAAAGAAAAAAATTAAACTATTATAAAATGTTAACTGGGCTGAGCCACGTCCCTGAATAAATGCTTTCCAGCAAAAGTTCAGCAGAAATAGTAACTCCAGAGATGAAAAGACAGCAAATTCACTAGTTTGTTGACTTTAACTGTCAGAAAAAAAGAAACTATGACTTTGTGGCAAATATATATGACATTATTTTGATTATGCAGTCATCTGCAATTCCTTGTTTGCATGGCTTTCTTCTAGGTTATCCAGTTTTCTTCCACCTCTCTTAGCTTAGATATACAGTTAGGTCCATAAATATTTGGACAGAGACAACATTTTTCTTATTTTGGTTCTGTACATTACCACAATTAATTTTGAACAAAACAATTCAGATGCAGTTGAAGTTCAGACTTTAAGCTTTAATTCAGTGGGTTGAACAAAATGATTGCATACAAATGTGAGGAACTAAAGCATTTTTTAAACACAATCCCTTCATTTCAGGGGCTCAAAAGTAATTGGACAAATTAAATAATTGTGAATAAAATGTTCATTTCTAATACTTGGTTGAAAACCCTTTGTTAGCAAAGACTGCCTGAAGTCTTGAACTCATGGACATCACCAGATGCTGTATTTCCTCCTTTTTAATGCTCTGCCAGGCCTTTACTGCAGCGGTTTTCAGTTGCTGTTTGTTTGTGGGCTTTTCTGTCTGAAGTTTAGTCTTTAACAAGTGAAATGCATGCTCAACTGGGTTGAGATCAGGTGACTGACTTGGCCATTCAAGAATATTCCACTTCTTTGCTTTAATAAACTTCTGGGTTGTGCTGGCTTTATGTTTTGGGTCACTGCCCATCTGTATTATGAAACGCCGACCAATCAGTTTGGCTGCATTTGGCTGGATCTAAGCACACAGTATGTCTCTGAATACCTCAGAATTCATCTGGCTGCTTCTGTCCTGTGTCACATCATCAATAAACACTAGTGACCCAGTGCCACTGGCAGCCATGCATGCCCAAGCCATCACACTGCCTCTGCCGTGTTTTACAGATGATGTGGTATGCTTTGGATCATGAGCTGTACCATGCCTTCGCCATACTTTTTTCTTTCCATCATTCTGGTAGAGGTTGATCTTGGTTTCATCTGTCCAAAGAATGTTCTTCCAGAACTGTGCTGGCTTTTTTAGATGTTTTTTTTTAGCAAAGTCCAATCTAGCCTTTTTATTCTTGAGGCTTATGAGTGGCTTGCACCATGCAGTGAACCCTCTGTATTTACTTTCATGCAATCTTCTCTTTATGGTAGATTTGGATATTGATACGCCTACCTCCTGGAGAGTGTTGTTCACTGGGTTGGCTGTTGTGAAGGGGTTTCTCTTCACCATGGAAATTATTCTGCGATCATCCACCACTGTTGTCTTCTGTGGGCGTCCAGGTCTTTTTGCATTGATGAGTTCACCAGTGCTTTCTTTATTTCTCAGGATGTACCAAACTGTAGATTTTGCCACTCCTAATGTTGTAGCAATTTCTTGGATGGTTTTTGTCTGTTTTCACAGCTTAAGGATGGCTTGTTTCACCTGCATGGAGAGCTCCTTTGACCGCATGTTTTCTTCACAGCAAAATCTTCCAAATGCAAGCGCCACACCTCAAATCAACTCCAGGCCTTTTATCTGCTTAATTGAGAATGACATAATGAAGGAATTGCCCACACCTACCCATGAAATAGCCTTTGAGTCAATTGTCCAATTACTTTTGGTCCCTTTAAAAACAGGGTGGCACATGTTAAGGAGCTGAAACTCCTAAACCCTTCATCCAATTTTAATGTGGATACCCTCAAATGAAAGCTGAAAGTCTGGACTTTATGTCCATGTCCATTATATAACTATAACTTGAATATGTTTCAGTAAACAGGTAAAAAAACAAAATTTGTGTCAGTGCCCAAATATATATGGACCTAACTGTATAGAGATATATTGCCTCGAGAATGTATGAATATGTATATTCACGGTGTATTTCCACCTCAGGCCCAGTGTTCCCAGTATAGTCTTAAGCTCCACTATGAACCGTCACCTGCATAAAGTGCTGACTGAGGATGAATGAATGAATGAACTTCTCTGCAGGGTACTTGTAAAGAATGTGTAAAGAAAATTATTAAAAAGTTAAATTAATGGGGGGGCGGCACGGTGGTGCAGTGGTTAGCGCTGTCGCCTCACAGCAAGAAGGTCCTGGGCCCAGTGGCCGGCGAGGGCCTTTCTGTGTGGAGTGTGTATGTTCTCCCCATGTCTGCGTGGGTTTCCTCCAGGTGCTCCGGTTTCCCCCACAGTCCAAAGACATGCAGCTTAGGTTAATTGGTGGCTCTAAATTGGCTGTAGGTGTGAATGTGAGTGTGAATGGTGGTTTGTCTCTGTGCCAGCCCTGCAATAATCTGGCGACTCGTCCAGGGTGTACCCCGCCTCTCGCCCATAGTCAGCTAGGATAGGCTCCAGCTTGCCTGCGACCCTGTAGAACAGGATAAGCGGCTACAGATAATGGATGGATGGATGAAATTAATGGGGCATACCCATTTAATTCCAACCTTTTATGGTCTAATGAGGTAATAATAACTGCAATCTACCAACCTTTGTGCTGGCCTACTCGAAATGGGGAAGCATGCATGCAGAAATGACAAATCTGCTTTAATTCTTAATTTGGACCAATGGAAAAAAAGACATACACAAAATGAACCAGTAATACCTTGTCAACTAAGCGTTATATTCATCTTAGGGTGTCAATAACATGTACACTGTACAGGCAAAGATTAGATTGCCATGGAACTTATAAGAGATGACTTTCTGTAACTTTGATTGATAAAACACAAGCAGATGGAAATATTATATATATAATCATAGCTCATCAATGATATTAATAATGATGATGTAATATATACAGTATGCAGGGGCGTAGCTGGGGGGTCCTTGGGTGCCCGTGACCCCCCCCATGTCGGACCATATGTTTTTTTCAATAGCCACATAAGAATATTAGAAAAGCGCCCACTGTAATTTTTCTAACTTTTTTTAACTAGATTGTCACGTCAGCCTCACTAGGGTTTTTATAACCTTGTATGGACTTCCTGTGGTTCGGGCGCGAAAACCCAGTTTGTCAGAGTGTGTGCGGGAGAGGCGGATGTAAGTGTAGATATGTTAAATAATACACAGTGCGATATGAGCATAAAGTGCGTGAAACGCACACAACAGGCAAACAGTCTGAAACAGCAGGCAAAGTTGTAATCGAGGAAACAGGCAGGAGGTCAATCAAGGCGTGGACAGAATATCAGAGACAAAACTATACAAGATCAAGGGACGAGAAACAGGAGTCGAAAAACCAGGAGGTCAACAAGAACAGGGCCAGGAAACAAGGCTCAGTAAGGCACACTAGACGTGGTGTAATACTTTACATCGTCCTTGCATGGGCGCAGTCCTTAAATAGCCCAAACATAGATCATTAATTAAAGACAGGTGTTCTTTGTTAATGGCGCGTGTGCCAGAGCTTGTTAGGTGCGCGCGCAGCCCGAGGTGCGCCTTCAGGTGCACGAGCCAAGGCACGCAGGACTGATACAGCACGATTGCACAAGAAAGCATGGTCAAGTTGCCAGTGTAGCTGCAGTCTTTTTAGTTGTGAATGACGAGTATTTCCTCTTGTGTTAATAATTCGCCTTGTCAAAACAAGCGAAACTTTCCTCCTTCTTTTGACATGAAGAGAGGTAAGCAATTTATTATATTTTTTTTCCATCAAAGTTGCATTTTGTGGCTTCGAAGCTAAGTTTTAGTGTGCTGTTTCTAGAACACAACATCAAGAAAACTTGGAAGAAACAGCAATAATGGAAGAGCCAGTTTCTAAGCTACCTAAAACTAGCAATGGTAATTATTTTTTGTTTCAAAATGCTGTCACCTCACAGCAAGAAGGTCCGGGTTCGAGCCCCGTGGCCGGCGAGGGCCTTTCTGTGCGGAGTTTTCATGTTCTCCCCGTGTCCGCATGTGTTTCCTCCGGGTGCTCCGGTTTCCCCCACAGTCCAAAGACATGCAGGTTAGGTTAACTGGTTACTCTAAATTGACCGTAGGTGTGAATGTGAGTGTGAATGGTTGTCTGTGTCTATGTGTCAGCCCTGTGATGACCTGGCTATTTGTCCAGGGTGTACCCCGCCTTTTGCCCGTAGTCAGCTGGGATAGGCTCCAGCTTGCCTGCGACCCTGTAGAACAGGATAAAGCGGCTAGAGATAATGAGAGATGAAATGAGATTTAAAACTGGGTGGCACGGTGATGTAGTGGTTAGCGCTGTTGCCTCACAGCAAGAAGGTCCGGGTTCGAGTCCTGTGGCTGACGAGGGCCTTTCTGTGCGGAGTTTGCATGTTCTCCCCCTGTCCGCGTGGGTTTCCTCCGGGTACTCCGGTTTCCCCCACAGTCCAAAGACATGCAGGTTAGGTTAACTGGTGACTCTAAATTGACCGTAGGTGTGAATGTGAGTGTGAATGGTTGTCTGTGTCTATGTGTCAGCCCTGTGATGACCTGGCGACTTGTCCAGGGTGTACCCCGCCTTTCGCCCGTAGTCAGCTGGGATAGGCTCCAGCTTGCCTGCGACCCTGTAGAACAGGATAAAGCGGCTAGAGATAATGAGATGAGATGAGATTTAAAACCTATGCAGTCACCTTTGGGGCATGATAGTGGTGTTGCCTAAAAGAAATCAAATGCATTGTCAATGAGGAAGGAAAGAGAGACACTGGGACACTTAGGCACAGAGAGAGAGAGAGAGAGAGAGGGTGTGTGTGTGTGTGTTATGGATTTGTTTGCTGTACATTCCGGATCCTGAAGCAAACCGGGCTCGCCATCTGTTTCCTCTGAGACTGTGAGTTTCATGATAGAGATCTGTGCTCGCCGCCGGTGACGGTGTGCGCGTGCCGCCGCCGCAGCCTCATCACCCTGTGTGAAGAGAAAAGTCCAAGTCCGGAAATGACAGAGAGGACATTTGATGGACTCTGAGATGGAGGATGTATCATATTATATTCCACGGGGTTTTTAAACTGATCTGTGCAGATGATGGTGGATGGATGGTGGATGGATCTCTCTCTCTCTCTCTCTCTCTTAGAATAAACTCCCAAACCCTTATAATAAAGAAACGGAGCGTCTCTGCGGTCGTCACAGACACTGAGGATGCCATGGTGAACAGGAAATATGGCACTTTTCTCTAAACTGGTGAGACACATATGACTTTTCGGTTTGATTTATCAATCTTAATAAGCTGTTCTCTTTGGAGGAAACTTTTTTTTTATTACAGTAGGAAATGAAAGACACATACTCGTACAGACTAAGCTTTATTGATTTATTATTAATAAGATTTTTATCTGCACCTGTACACCAGTTCCAGGCTGTCATCTTGCATGCTGCTGAAATTAGGACTAATTTAAATTGGATTATTAAGCATGGTCAGGCTTGAATAAAATGAATTCAGCAGAACCTCATGAATGAATGGGGCGCAGTGTCTGAATGGGAGTAGCAGCTCTTCATCCTGTAACAGAAGTTGCAGGCAGGTCGTGGCCTGTTCACTTTCTTTTTTTCACTGTAATCTGACAGAGATCCTCTATATCTATCCTTTGCACTGACTCTTGACATTGACCACTGCGGATTTGCACCCAGCAGGAACATCTACACCAAGTCATTTCCCCCCTTCGGGAAAACAAAACGCGTTTCAGGCGTTTATCTGCACGCGACAGATTTGGCCTTGCTGAGCCGCCGTAGCAATGGGAGACAGTATGTCGAAGAGATTAAAGCTAGTAACCTCGTCCGAGTCAGAGATGGAAGAGCGTTCATTTCTTAATCCATTTCCTGACTGGGACCAAGGAGTCCTTACATCTTCACCCTCAGCAGCGAACAGCAGCACTGGAGACACTTTTGATGCAAACGGAAAGGTAAGTCATGCTGTGTTTTTGCAGAATTTAACCCATATTTTCTTGCAGGTCCCGCCTCCATGGGCTAGCAAAAACCTAGTGTAGGTTTGATTCTAAATGCCTGTCTAGTCCCTATATAGGCGCCCTATTTAGAAAATAAAGTAACGAATTCTACACCGTATATAGTGCACTACTAGTCTACCAGGCCTCTGTTTGGACTGCAGCCCCAAAACGGTTGGCTTGTAAATACTGTATACAGTATCTGATTTACTACTTTTTATAACTTAGTTAATTTCATATCTCTTTTTAGCGTTTTACCTTAGCTAGCTTTTTATTCCTACAGTGGTGCTTGAAAGTTTGTGAACCCTTTAGAATTTATGTTACTGCATAAATATGATCTAAAACATGATCAGATTTTCACACAAGTCCTAAAAGTAGATAGAGAGAACCCAGTTAAACAAATGAGACAAAAATATTATACTTGGTCATTTATTTACTGAGGAAAATGATCCAATATTACATATCTGTGAGTGGCAAAAGTATGTGAACCTTTGCTTTCAGCATCTGTTGTGATCCCCTTGTGCAGCAATAACTGCAACTAAACGTTTCCAGTAACTGTTGATCAGTCCTGCACACCGGCTTGGAGGAATTTTAGCCCATTCCTCCGTACAGAACAGCTTCAACTCTGGGATGTTGGTGGGTTTCCTCACATGAACTGCTCACTTCAGGTCCTTCCACAACATTTCGATTGGATTAAGGTCAGGACTTTGACTTGGCCATTCCAAAACATTAACTTTATTCTTCTTTAACCATTCTTTGGTAGAATGACTTGTGTGCTTAGGGTCGTTGTCTTGCTGCATGACCCACCTTCTCTTGAGATTCAGTTCATGGCCAGATGTCCTGACATTTTCTTTTAGAATTTGCTGGTATAATTCAGAATTCATTGTTCCATCAATGATGGCAAGCTGTCCTGGCCCAGATGCAGCAAAATAGGCCCAAACCACAATACTACCACCACCATGTTTCACAGATGGGATAAGGTTCTTATGCTGGAATGCAGTGTTTTCTTTTCTCCAAACATGATGCTTCTCATTTAGACCAAAAAGTTCTATTTTGGTCTCATCCATCCACAAAATATTTTTCCAATAGCCTTCTGGCTTGTCCATGTGATCTTTAGCAAACTGCAGACGAGCAGCAATGTTCTTTTTGGAGAGCAGTGGCTTTCTCCTTGCAACCCTGCCATGCACACCATTGTTGTTCGGTCTTATCCTGATGCTGGACTCATGAACATTAACATTAACCAATGTGAGAGAGGCCTTCAGTTGCTTAGAAGTTACCCTGGGGTCCTTTATGACCTGGCCGACTATTACACGCCTTGCTCTTGGAGTGATCTTTGTTGGTTGACCAGTCCTGGGGAGAGTAACAATGGTCTTGAATTTCCTCCATTTGTACACAATCTGTCTGACTGTGGATTGGTGGAGTCCAAACTCTTTAGAGATGGCTTTGTAACCTTTTCCAGCCTGATGAACATCAACAACACTTTTTCTAAGGTCCTGAGAAATCTCCTTTGTTCGTGCCATGATCCACTTCCACAAATGTGTGTTGTGAAGATCAGACTTTGATAGATCCCTGTTCTTTAAATAAAACAGGGTGCCCACTCACACCTGATTGTCATCCCACTGATTGAAAACACCTGACTCTAATTTCACCTTCAAATTAACTGCTAATCCTAGAGGTTCACATACTTTTGCCACTCACAGATATGTAATATTGGATCATTTTTCTCAATAAATAAATGACCAAGTATAATATTTTTGTCTCATTTGTTTAACTGAGTTCTCTTTATCTATTTTTAGGACTTGTGTGAAAATCTGATGATGTTTTAGGTCATATTTATGCCGAAATATAGAAAATCTTAAAGGGTTCACAAACTTTCAAGCACCACTGTAAGCTAATACAGACATGCAACTTAAAGGGCACCTAGTTAAAAACAGTTACACTGTTCAGTCAGAGCTGACATTAAAAGCTTTTTAAAAGTATTGAAAGATGGAAGGGATTCGAGATTTAAAGTGTTTGAGTTCATTCCAGACATTTGGTGCATATGATGAGAGAGCTGTTTTACCAAGTTCTGTTCTTGCTGATGGAATAATTAGTAGTATTTTTTCTGATGACTTTGTCTTATAAACACTATTATGGTAAGTAAGCAGGTTTGAAATATAGAAGGGTAATTTACCCATTAATGCTTTAACAATGAAAGTCAATAAATGGAATTTCCTTCTGAGAGAGAGGGAGGACCATTGTACAGTTTCATACAGAATGCAGTGTTGAGTCCTAGCTACTCTGGCGGTGTAGTGGTTAGCACTGTCGCCTCACAGCAAAAAGGTTCTGGGTTCAAGCCTAGCGGTCGGCGAGGGCTTTTCTGTGTGGAGTTTGCATGTTCTCCCTGTGTCTGCGTGGGTTTCCTCTGGGTGCTCCGGTTTCCTCCACAGTCCAAAGACATGCGGTTAGGTTAATATGGGACAGCCTTGGGCTGAGGTGCCCTTGAGCGAGGCACCTAACTCTCAACTGCTTCCTGGGTGCTGTTAGCATGGCTGCCCTCTGCTCTGAGTATGTGTGTGTGTTCACTGCTTCAGATGGGTTAAATGCAGAGAGGAATTTCACAAGTGTGTGATGAATAAAGTCGTGCTTTCTTTCTTTTCTTCTTACTGCACCTGTAATGAAACGCAAGGCTGAATGGTATAGTGCATCTATTTTTTTTTTTTTTAAATAAAGAATTAAGAGTGCATATAAATTAGGTCACCGTAATCCAACACTGATAAGAATGTGCTCTGCTCCAGCCTTTTCCTTGCTGAAAATTGAAAGCACTTAAATCTAAAGAAAAAAAAAAACCTAACTTGGGTCTGAGGTTTTTTTCTTTTTTTTTTTTTAAAGACTCTCGATATGGACCCCAAAAGACAATTTATCATCCAACCAAATACCAAGGTATTTGTAGGAAGTTACTCTCTCTATTGGAGTACCATCTTGTGTTAAAATAGTGAAATCTATAAGAGAACGTGTAAAAACCATTTTTTTTTAACATTTAAAACCAACTTTAATCCTACCAAAGATTTTTATACCTGACTAAAAGCAGACTGTAGCCTAAATAATGAATTTGCTTCCTTCAATGATGTTGCAGAGGTGTACAAAATTAGTATCATCTGCAAAAGATGAACCTTTTGTTTGTTTCAGATCCATACCTAAATTATTTATATAAATAGAAAATAAAATGGGACATAAAATAGAACCTGATCCTGTATTCATGTAGACATCTTTGAATGAAAATAAGCCTTCATTACACTGGTTAAGTAACTCTCTGAAGGTTAAATAAAAATACAATTGAACCAAAAAAACCCCACATCATTTTATTAGGGGAAATAAAAACTGTGCACCTGCTCCGCCGTGCAATTAGCCAAGCTTTTGGCAGCAGTACAGTCTGTAAAATCGTGCAGAAACAGGGCATGAGCCTCAGAATGGGGAAGAAGAACATGAGAGCTCAGTGACCTTCACTGTGGTTGGTTGTTCCAGATGGACGACTGAGTATTTCAGAAACTGCTAATCTCCTTGGATTTTCATGCACAACAATCTGTAGAGTTGACAAAGAATGGTGTGAAAAACAAAATACAAGACATCCTGGAAAAACCTTGTTATTAAGAGAGATGGGTGAATGTACTTCAAATTGCCAGATTTCAGAAAATGTTCTCACTTGACCATTCCAGATTTGCGTCATACTTTCAAAGATTAATGTCATCAGTCCACACGGATACAGGGAGAGCATGCAAACTCCACACACAAAGGCCCTCGTCAGTGACTGGGCTCGAACCCAGGACCTTCTTGCCGTGAGGCGACAGTGCTAACCACTACACCACTGTTTCCTCCGGGTGCTCCGGTTTCCCCCACAGTCCAAAGACATGCAGGTTAGGTTAACTGGTGACTCTAAATTGACCGTAGGTGTGAATGTGAGTGTGGCTGGTTGTCTGTGTCTATGTGTCAGCCCTGTGATGACCTGGCGACTTGTCCAGGGTGTACCCCGCCTTTCGCCCGTAGTCAGCTGGGATAGGCTCCAGCTTGCCTACGACCCTGTACAGGATAAGGCCAAAAAAAAATTAATACTTTGTTTAGGGTTTCATGCTGTTTTGAGTTTGGCTCGGTAGGTAGGGATTTTTTTTTTTTGGAGATCGGGTTTTAGAATTTTTTTTTTTTTTTTAACCCATATTTGTAAATATTAGTAAAAATTGTTTTAAATACACAAACTTGTATTCCGTGACATTCTACTTTAATATCACAGGTACCAGTGCTAAAAACTTTTTTTTTTTTTTTTAAAGCCTTGGAGGTTCAGGATATCTAAACAAGCAATGAACCATGTCATGAAAAGATTTAACTGAGTTTTCATGCTGTCACAGTCCTGAATTAACTCTGATAAATTGCAGATTTTTTTCTGTCCAAAAATAATATATGTTGGCATCAATAGACCACCTTACCTAGCAACTTTTTTGCTGGGCAGAGAATAATTGGCACGATGGGATATAGCTTTCATCATGATATCACATGCATTGTTTCGTGCTATCTTGTTTGGGGGTTCAGCAGCTGCTTCAGAATCATTTTGTATACATTTCAACTTCAAAACTTTTAGATTGTTGAACACACCGAACACATTTTTGAGTGGCTGTCTGTACATTTGGTCATTGTTATCCAAAGTTGTCCATGGCCCTTTAGCTGATTCTAACATCGATATCTCTAGATTTGTTGTTGACAAACATGCAAAGTCAGATTCAATATCTTCAAATGTTTTTATGGGTATACAAAACATGAAATATATTCAATCCTCCTCCGTGTTTGCAAGAATCTTGTAAAATATTGACAACATTCTCGGCATCCATCATGGCGTCCATCTTCTCGCGCTAGCAACAGCAACTTCCCGTCCCGTATGTAACGTGGACGCTGATTGGTTGGTGCGCTGGAGCAGCCTCAATATGGCGCCGGCGATATTCCAGTCTAACTTTGGTGAAATGTTTGATAAGCATTTCGTTTTTGTCAACGTGTATGTTTTAGAAAATCTGATAAAATAGTTAGATTTGCCAGCTAATTTCAGGGTCGGTCGGGAAACCCGAAACAGAATTTTTTTTTTTTTTCATATTTTGGCGTTTAGACATGCACAGTCGGCTCCATTTCAATGGGTCGGTCGGGAAACCCGAAACAAAGGTAATTTTTTTTTTTTTTTTTTGGCCTAAGCGGTTACAGATAATGGATGGATGTCCGTAGTCCTAATCAACAGTGTGAAATTTCAACCTTAAATCTTTTGTTAGGTTTTGAGATATAGGGGCATGAATAAGGCCATGTGGCTTGAGTTTTACCATAAACGACTGCTCGAGAAAAAACTCTGATGCTCCATAAGCCATAACTTTTTTTTTTTTTTAAAGATTTTTTTGGGCTTTTTTCACTTTTATTGGATAGGACAGTGTAGAGACAGGAAATGAGTGGGAGAGAGAGATGGGGAGGGATCGGGAAATGACCTTGGGTCGGAATCGAACCCGGGTCCCTGGATTTATGGTATGGCGCCTTATCCACCTGAGCCATGACGCCCCCAGCCATAACTTTTTTTTGAACTATTTAAGCCAGATGCTTGATGCAGTGTTTGACTATATTATAAGAAGTGTACCTCCTGTTTTACATTTTTGTCTGTAGTAAAACAAGGCATATTTGATCCCTTAGTAAGTCAAGCTTATTTGTATAGCGCTTTTAACAATAAACATTGTCGCAAAGCAGCTTTACAGAATTTGAACGACTCAAAATATGAGCTAATTTTATCCCTAGTCTATCCCCAATGATGAAGCCTGTGGCGATGGTGGCAAGGAAAAACTCCCTCAGACGACATGAGGAAGAAACCTCGAGAGGAACCAGACTCAAAAGGGAACCCATCCTCATTTGGCCAACAACAGACAGCATGACTATAACATTAACAGTCCTAACATAAAGTCAGCTTCGTTGATGCTATAAACCCCCCCACCGACGGAAACCTGAGCGCAAAACCGTTCACGACAACTGCTGCCCTAAAGTCAGTAAGTCAACTGCAAGAGTCCAGAGTGTCCTCCCCCCAACTGTCCACATGGGGTCGTCCTCCACAGGAGCGATGCGATGAGACTCCAACCAGACACAGGGCACCAGGATGGATCAGGTAGGTCCAAGGAGCAGAAGAGGTCAGCATCTCGATCCCAGGGCCGACATGTAACTCAGAGGGACAGATTTAGGGGGGAGAGAGAGAGAGAATACAGGTTTTTAGGTATGCCCAATGTCACCTGAATAATGGCCCTTTTCCAATACCCTTTTTCAGCTCACTTCAGCCCGACACGGCTCGCGTTTCGACTACCTCAGAGCAGCACGACTCAGCTCGCTTCAGCCTTACTCAGCACCCAAAACTCGCACGGTTTGAGTGGAGCTGAAGCGAGCCAAACCGAGCCGAGTGGGGCTAGGGGCGTGAGGAGACACTCCCCTGTGCACTGATTGGTGAGGAGGCGTGTCCTCACATGCCCACACACGCCCCGCGAGCATGCTGGGATCTGTCAACACCGTAAACCCGGAAGAAGAATTACTTATGACGAGAATTTCTGAAGCCTTATGCGCCTCACCTCATCTATACGCTCTTGCCAGTATCTGTTGGCGTTGTCGGTGACAACAAGCCACAGCACCAAGACCAGCAACACTAACGACTCCATGTCCTCCATGTTTATTGTTTACTATCTGGGTCGTGAGACTACCGCTTAAAAGATCACTGATGTCACTGTTTGCGCCGCCTAACGACATCACGTGACGTCCACCCACTTTCGCTAACTCCACCCAATGTGTCCACCCACTTCCAGCCAGCACGGTTGTAGTCGAAATGCAACTCCAATAGCCCCACTCAGCCCAACTCAGCACGGCTCAGCCCAACTCAGCACGGCTCAGCCCAACTCAGCCGCGTTGGTAGTGGAAAAGCGGCAAAAGTAGGAACAGTATACATATATAGTTTGGTTGAAGACACCAACTTCATATTTTGTGCATATGCTCATTAAGACCTGCTCTTTCCGGTGGTATAATTCATTTTATGGTCACTGCCATACACGAGCAATATGTGTTTTTGAATTATGGCTGCAAAATTATGATGATTATTTTTTTAAATGGCTCATAACTCAGTTTGATCTCTTTTTAAACAAAAAACTTCCTGAACAAAACAGTGCTACAATATGAGAAATAAACACCAGAAGGTGAAAGCTCTTTCTGTTTAAATGTGGAGAAACAGACAGCCAAAAATGTTCCAAAGCACAAATGAAGAAATCTGTAAAAGAAATTAACTGTGTAACTGTGCAATTGTGAGTCTTCATTTGCAGTATTTAAAGATATCTTGTATTTAAGAACAGTTCCTGAAAACTTCATGCATCTAGCTTAAATAATTCAAAAGTTATGGTTTATGGAACTTCAGAGTTTTTTCGAAAGCACTTGTGTGTGTTTTTTAAATATATAAACAGTAATATTCAAGCCACGCCCCTTTATTCATGTCCTTATATCTCAACTAACAAATACATAAGGTTGAAATTTTGCATACTGTTTATTGGGACAAATGGCATTAATCTTTGGAAGTATGAAGCAAGCTGACACAGTCAGTCTGGAGGCCTTTGGTGATATCACATGGATTGACCCAGATCGGAGGAGAATGGCCAGACTAGTTTGAGCTGCCAGGAAGGCTATAATAACTCAAAAGAACAACTCTTTACAACTGTGGTGAGCAGAAAAGCGCAACACATTGTAACCCATCTGCCTTTATGTTCAGTGGCAGAAGCCCACATCACGTTCCAATCCTGTCCAACAAGAACAGGAATCTGAGGCTGCACTGGACACAGGCTCTCTGAAACCTGACAGCTGAAAATGGATGGAAAAACTTGGTCTAATTAATTTGTGATTTCTGCTGCTGCATGCAGATGGTAGGGTCATTATGTTGGTAAACAGTGCAGGGCTCGACATTACTGGTAGTCTGACTGTCCGGGACAACCAAATGTTTGGGCCGGACAAGTCAAATCCGCATCTACTTGTCTGAAGGGACAAGTTGAATGTTTGTTGAAAATCACCATTTTTATTGTAATTATTCAGGAGCTACATCAATAAAGTTCCAACAAAACTAGTTCAATCCCCTCAGTGATCTGGCCATGTTATTAATTATGAAATTCTGGGGAAGCCAAGTGCAGCAGGCGCATGTGTAAAAATAACCACGTTGCAGTATCTAATTATACAGGGTGTCTCAAAAAAATGTACTCTCACTTTAACTGTCCCTAACATGCTGCCTTTTTTGTGTTGCAGGTGTAATTAATTAATCACAGCATGGCAGGAAATTATCGCACCAAACCAAGAACAATTGATGCATTGAAATTGGAAATTGAAAGACAATGTCGCGATATTCCTAATGACCTGTTTCGTGACGTTTGCGAATCCCTTGGTGCGCGTTATCAGCGTTGTCTGGACAATAATGGTCATCAATTTGAACATTTGCGAACATGATTCTTCAATTACATTTGTCTTCTGTATTCGAAGCTATTCCATTTCACTCTATGTTCATAAATAAAGGTTTTCTCGTCATTCAAAGTGTGAGTACATTTTTTTGAGACACCCTGTAGATTATTAGACTTTGAATTCATCAAAATCTGAGAAATGGTGATCAAATACTTCAATAAAATAAATATCTGTGGTGAACCTTCATTTCATTCGGACAGTCATTGTATTTTTCTTTTGTATGGTTCACATTAACAATCACAAACGTCTTAAAATATTTCGCGGGAATTTTATGACTGTGCCAAAGTCGCTTACAGTTTGTTTTCATTCACAACATGATTGTCACTCTTCTCGTGTCCAACATGTTTTCTTTTGGTTTTATTTTGTCGAAAGAAAGCGTAAAAGATGACAATCCCAAGAAGATAAAGGGATGAACAGAAACCAAACAGTCATAGGAAAAGCAAAGGAAATGTGAGTTCCTTTCAAAGTGTCTCAAAGTCTTTCACCCGGTGACCACAGGGTTTTCTAATCGGTATTTAAATTAATTTATACTTCAAGTTTTACTGGATTAATCATTTTAAGTTTTTTTTTTTTTTTTTTTTTTTTTTCTTTCCTCCAGAAGCTTTGAGTTTGGGTGAATCTAACTCTTAAAACTGCAGATCAGTTAATGGGTTATAACAACACACAACCATAATGGGGCATTTTGTTTATTGTTACAGTTAAAGTTTGAGTTTTATTGGAAAAAAAAAACGTTTTTGATAAACTTTAACCACTTTCACTGAACTAGTAAATACTCAGTAATAACAAGGTTATGGTCAGGACAAGTGAAAAATCTTGCTGTTTGTCTGGTTGGCCAAGTGAATTAAAAAGTTAATATTGAGCCCTGCAGCATTAATCTTGGACCCAACCTGCCTTGTCTTAAGAGTTTAGGCTGGTGGAGGTGGTGTAATGGTGTGGGGAATGTGTGTGTGTGTCTTTTTTTTTTTTTTTTTTTTTTTAATAAATGTATTCTTTTAAATGGATTTTTTTCTCCCTTGGCACACATTAAACCCATTTAATACTAGTCATGCCTTCTTGAATGTTGTAGACTATGAGTATTGTTGCTGATATGCTACAACCCCGATTCCAAAAAAGTTGGGACAAGGTAAAAATTGTAAATAAAAACGGAATGCAATAATTTACAAATCTCAAAAACTGATATTGTATTCACAATAGAACATAGACAACATATCAAATGTCGAAAGTGAGACATTTTGAAATTTCATGCCAAATATTGGCTCATTTGAAATTTCATGACAGCAACACATCTCAAAAAAGTTGGGACAGGGGCAATAAGAGGCTGGAAAAGTTAAAGGTACAAAAAAGGAACAGCTGGAGGACCAAATTGTAACTCATTAGGTCAACTGGCAATAGGTCATTAACATGACTGGGTATAAAAAGAGCATCATGGAGTGGCAGCGGCTCTCAGAAGTAAAGATGGGAAGAGGATCACCAATCCCCCTAATTCTGCGCTGACAAATAGTGGAGCAATATCAGAAAGGAGTTCGACAGTGTAAAATTGCAAAGAGTTTGAACATGTCATCTACAGTGCACAATATCATCAAAAGATTCAGAGAATCTGGAAGAATCTCTGTGCGTAAGGGTCAAGGCCGGAAAACCATACTGGGTGCCCGTGATCTTCGGGCCCTTAGATGGCACTGCATCACATACAGGCATGCTTCTGTCTTGGAAATCACAAAATGGGCTCAGGAATATTTCCAGAGAACATTATCTGTGAACACAATTCACCGTGCCATCCGCCGTTGCCAGCTAAAACTCTATAGTTCAAAGAAGAAGCCGTATCTAAACATGATCCAGAAGCGCAAACGTCTTCTCTGGGCCAAGGCTCATTTAAAATGGACTGTGGCAAAGTGGAAAACTGTTCTGTGGTCAGACGAATCAAAATTTGAAGTTCTTTATGGAAATCAGGGACGCCGTGTCATTCGGACTAAAGAGGAGAAGGATGACCCAAGTTGTTATCAGTGCTCAGTTCAGAAGCCTGCATCTCTGATGGTATGGGGTTGCATTAGTGCGTGTGGCATGGGCAGCTTACACATCTGGAAAGACACCATCAATGCTGAAAGGTATATCCAGGTTCTAGAGCAACATATGCTCCCATCCAGACGACGTCTCTTTCAGGGAAGACCTTGCATTTTCCAACATGACAATGCCAAACCACATACTGCATCAATTACAGCATCATGACTGCGTAGAAGAAGGGTCCGGGTACTGAACTGGCCAGCCTGCAGTCCAGATCTTTCACCCATAGAAAACATTTGGCGCATCATAAAACGGAAGGTACGACAAAAAAGACCTAAAACAGTTGAGCAACTAGGATTCTACATTAGACAAGAATGGGTTAACGTTCCTATCCCTAAACTTGAGCAACTTGTCTCCTCAGTCCCCAGATGTTTACAGACCGTTGTAAAGAGAAAAGGGGATGTCTCACAGTGGTAAACATGGCCTTTTCCCAACTTTTTTGAGATGTGTTGTTGTCATGAAATTTAAAATCACCTAATTTTTCTCTTTAAATGATACATTTTCTCAGTTTAAACATTTTGATATGTCATCTATGTTCTATTCTGAATAAAATATGGAATTTTGAAACTTCTACATCATTGCATTCCGTTTTTATTTACAATTTGTACTTTGTCCCAACTTTTTTGGAATCGGGGTTGTATTTCACAAAACACAATTCCTCTCAAACTGGTCCCATTTAACATGACAATGACTACGTTTACATGCACATCCAAATCGAGCTGCTGTCGGTAATCGAGCTGAAGGTCCCAGCAGGGTGCCAGAGAAATCCAATTGTACATGCACACAATGAAATTGAGCTATTGTGTGAGGTGCATTGTGCACCCGAGCCACAGGTGGCGCTACACGCCCCATTGTGTTGGTACACTTCCGGTTGTCGTTATGAAGAAGAGCTATTCAAGAGTGTGAACGAAGTTATCAGTTCCGTGTTCTCCATTGCGCGTTTTTCTCCCGTCCATGAATTTTAATATATTCAACTCCTTAAGCTGAATGAGCATGAACTCTTTCTCCTCATTGCTCCAGAAGTGCACGTTTCTGCTCGCCATTTTCTCTTCTTCGTTTGTTCCTCCTGACCTCTTCTGCTGCTCGCTACTACTGTTGTCATGCTGACCGAGGCTGTTGTGTTTCCTGCTTGTGGTCTCGTCACTTCCGGAAGGGGCAGTAAGTAGCCCGACTACTAGCTCGATAGGGTATACATGCACTAAGTAGCTCGGTAGAAATCGCATAATCTAGGTCGTGTAGCTCGATTCCGAGAAATCAAGTTCGGTTCAATTTCAGCCGAATTAAGGTGTATACATGGCATTTTGAACTTCAATTTCAGTCGAGCAACGGCAGAAATTCAATTCTCTCTATGTGCATGTAAACGCACTGAGTGAGTTCGGTGTACTTCAGTGGCCTTCCCAGTCAGCACATCTGAATCCAGTTGAGCACCTTTTGAGATGTGATGGAATGGGAGATTTGCAGCATGAATATGCAGCTTACAAGTATGATGCAGTCAGGTCAACATGGGTATGAATCTTCGGAATGTTCCTAACACCTTTTTGGAGTCCATGCTACAAAGAATCAAGGCTGTTCTAAAAGCAAAGCAGGATCTTACCCAGTATTAGTATGGTGTTCCTAATGAAATGGCAGTAAGTGTCCATAAAATGGTAATTTGCTTGTGCAATTATGTCTGCTAAATTCACAAGTATGGCTTTCAGATTTTGTCTACTTAATTTAAGAAGCCAAAAAATGTGATTAATAAATCACAAATGTGATTTAACCATCCAGTCCTAAGTTTGACCATTTTGAAAAGCTGCTTGCTGGGTTTTACTCCTTCCAATTTAGAAGCAGTTTGTGTAGAATTTAGTGTTCCCACCAGAATGACTCTCCCATGCCTCTTTTCCACCAAATCAGTTCCAGGGCTGGTTCGGGGCCAGTGCTGGTGCTGGTTCACAACTTGTTCAACTTGCGAGCCAGCTGAGAATCAGTTTGCTTTTCCATCGCTCGTGGTGCTAAGGGAAGCCACGTCATTACATTGCTGTATACGTCAGTTATGTCGCTACGTTTGCATAAACCTTGGTGTGAATATTGAAGCAAAAACAACACGGAAGAAGCAGCAGCAACAACAATAATAATAATGGATGACTAAGCGTTTGTATAGCTGCGGCTTCTCGTCGCTTAAAAATGGCGATTTTTCGCGGTCTTGTTATTGTTGTTGGTCTTAACAACTGCGCCCCCCCCTCCCCTCCCCGCTGATGTAAGCGGTTCTTTCCTCTGGCCCAGCAGAGAGTTGGTGCTAGCCTGGAACCGGTTTTTCTAGCCCCAGAGCCAGTTCTTTGTCAGTGGAAACAGAAAACCTGGTTCCAAACTAAGCACTGGCCCCGAACCAGCCCTGGAACTGCTTTGGTGGAAAAGGGGCAACAGATGCCCTCTGTTGATGCTTGGCTTGTTCAGTCAGCTCATTTATCCCACTGATGTCCCACTTAAGGCCTCTGCATGCTCTTGCGACAAGGCTTTCGTAGATAGCTTTTCGCAGACAGTTGTAATTTATCGTTGAGCGGGGAGTAATAGGCGTGCGCGATGTTATTCACCGCCACAACACAAGGGGGTGCGAAGTCGCGAAATTGCTAGGAGTAGTTGGTGGGTGTGGTTAGTGGAGTGTTTATCCTCCGGTTACTTATGACTAGAACTGGAGTCGTATAGATGTACGTACTTCCTCACTTCCTCGATCAACCGCTCTTCGTGCTGCTCCATCTTCGCTCGTGTTTTTAAAAATGGCGGTTGTGAAAACAAACCTAACCGGGAAAGTAGGGAAGCGGAAGTGCGTGTACAGCGGATGTAGAGTAGACCAATCGGAGCCCTCTTGTCTGCGACGCTGTCTGCAAGGCTTCTGCGGTGGTCACAATTTTTGGGAGGTGCGCGCAGAGTGTCTGCAAAGGTGGGGGGGCTACGCAGACGCTATCTGCAGCGCCGTCTGCGAGGACTGGGTTGTCAGCCTAAATTGGCCTTTAGATACGGTTCAGCGTGTGTGCACTCTGCTGTAGTATATATGCTTGGAGAACTGTTAAGGTCTTTACCTCTTTAAAGGTGATCTATTACAAGTATAAATCATCTTTTTAGGAAGTCAGACGCATATGTATGGCATTCATATAAAAGTAGGCGATCACATTTTATCCAAAAATAGCATCTTTAGCCTAGTCTCAGCTTCAGACAGGATATGGCGCGCCTGATACATTTTATACACTTTTTTTTTTTTTTCTCTGGCCACAGACTTCAGAATGTTGAAAGTTGCAGTTTGAATGATTCTTGAGATTTCCGTGTATGGACCCTTTTCACGTGACGTCACGACAAACGCGGCCGCCATTTTGGACATGTACTACCAGTAGTTTACCACAGCCAACATTGAGGAACGGCAGCAAAGAAAGTTTTTACTTTCAGCAATACTTCCATCATGCCACTATATTGTTGTGCACCTGGATGTTGTAACCATCAACAAACAAGGTAAGGTTCATCATTTTATCGGATCCCGACGGAGAAGATGGATAGCGGCCATTAACAGGAAAGATTGGCAGCCCTCGGCATACCAACGCTTGTGTAGTGACCACTTTGTTGGAGGTAAGACGAATAAAATTAGCCAGAAAAGGCATTACATTGCTGTTAACATTCTGTGGTGGCGAGTGTGTAACCAAATAGGTTAAAATAACCCATTGTAACCTCTTTGTTCTTCTGTAGTAGCTATTGTTGACTAGCTAATGTCAACAACATAGTAGCTAGTATGTTACTGTAGCAATGTTTACGTTCAGTCATTTGGATGACTGTTAAAACCTTTCAGTCTCAAGTTTTTCCTTTACTGTATTTACTAGTGGTGCAACGGATCATCATTGATCCGTGATCCGTTCGGATCGACGTCATCGGTTCGGGACACACGTGATCCGCGGATTGATTTCTGGAAAAAAAAAAGTTGTGCTCCATACGCATACAGCTTGCGGCGAGCGGAAAAAGGAGGTGTGTAGACATGGCGAGCGGAAAGGAGGAGCTTGAACGCCCCGCGACACTTAAATCCCCTGTATGGGAGCATTTTGGCTTCCCTGTCAACTATGATGACGAAGGAAAGAGGTCAGTGGACAAAAATGCGACTGTGTGTAGGCATTGTGGCACAAGAAAGCCATATGACAGTGGAAACACATCCAGCATGTTCACTCATTTGAAGTGACATCACCCGGGTGTTTCACTGATCGGAGAAAAACGAAAGCTGGCCAACAACCGCTCATCACCGCAGCATTTAAGCAGCCTCTCCCTGCGCAATCCGACCGGGCTAAAGCTATCACAAACGCTATCGGCGTGTTTATAGCTACAGACATGAGGCCATATTCAGTTGTGCAAAACGAGGGCTTTAAAAACATGCTGAAAGTGCTTGAGCCACGTTACGACATCCCATCGCGCACACACTTCAGTGAGAAGGTAGTGCCAGATCTCTATGAGCGGGAGAAGAAGAAAGTTGTGGATGAACTATCCCGAGCGTCGGCTGTTGCGCTCACGACAGACGGGTGGACGTCCAGGGGAACGGAGAGCTACGTGACGATAACGGCTCACTTTATCACCGAAGACTGGGAGATGAGAAGTCTAGTGCTGCAGACACGCCCCCTCTACGAGAGTCACACAGGCACTCATCTTGCACAGGTACTGAGACAAGCAGTTGAAGAATGGAAGTTAAGGAGGCCCAGTACTAATATTCCAGTAACAACTGGATGGCCGAGCTCTTTGGAGAGACCTTTGTCAGCAAAGAGATGTACACCAAGGCTCCTGGCATTGACCTCATCAAAGAGGAGGTGGCATCCTACCAGGCAGCAGGTGGCATGTCAGTGGATGGTGATCCACTGACATGGTGGAAAACCAATGAATGCAAATACCCTTGTCTTGCAAAGATGGCAAGATGCTACCTCGCTGTGCCAGGATCTTCAGTACCATCAGAGAGAGTGTTCTCAACTGCAGGGGACATAGTGACAGCTAAGAGGTCCACACTCTCTCCCGACAATGTTGACATCCTTGTCTTCTTGAAAAAAAAATCTGAAATTATAAACTCAGGTTCTTTCACTGCCCTTGTTTCAACGAAGATGTCTTCTTATGTTTACCTTTGAGTTCTAATGACCTTTTGAACCAATATTAAAAGAAGATATGCCTTTTTATGTTGCTGTTGCACTTTAAGTAGATTTTTGGTTCATTATTACATTTTAAAGGAAGGAGATATGCCAATATATTGCACTTTAAGTTGTTTTTCATTAATAATTATGCCTTGTGCACTATTTTTATATATTTTAATTTTAATAATTTAAGTGTGTTATAAACAGACAAAATGTAAGTACGTATGTTTATTTGTCTTGTTTTTCTTTTTTTTTTTTTTTTTGCTTTTTGCCGATCCGAAAAATGATCCGATCCGTGACTCTTGATCCGAGGAACGATCCGATCCGTGAGTTTTGTGATCCGTTGCACCACTAGTATTTACTAGTTTACTGTAATTATGATCCGGCAGCTATTTACACCGGATCCAGTGTAAATAGCTGCCGGAGCCAACGTCCGAGGTTCCGGAGCGCGCTCCGGCTTGCTCCCCCTCAAATTAAGCAGCGCGCTCCGGCTTGCTCCGGAGCAAGCCGGAGCGCGCTGCTTAATTTGAGGGGGAGCAAGCCAGAGCGCGCTCCGGAACCTCGGCCGGAGCACTCCTGGAGCACGCCGGAGCGCGCTCCGAAACCTCGGACGTTGGCGTGTATGGCGATGGATTTTTAACGACATGGGTATACAGATCATGTGGGCCGAAGTCAGGTAAAGACGAGGGCTTCGTGTACTTCCGTACGTCAGTGAACAATCCTGGTGGAAGCAGGTAAATGTCGTTCTCTAAGCCTGCTAACCTCAATTTTTGCAAATACCTCTCCCTCTGCTCGCCCTGTAAATGCCCTACGTCGCTGGATAGTGAAGGTGTTTTCTGCATCTCGCTCCTTTTTCTTTTATGTTTTTTGTTTGTCGCCTTCCTCGCATTCAAACTGATTCGAGCCGAAGTCCACTACATGTCCAAAATGGCAGTCGCGTTTACGAAGGTCACGTGACTGAAAAGGGTCTATACACAGTTCCATGTGCATGAAAACACAATGGAGGACTGTGAGCTTTTCTGAGCAAGATATAGTCACTGGACTGAAAATGGTTTACAGAAACACAATCTTTAAAAGTTATGGAAGCGTGTGCAGTTAGTGGTGAGGAAACAATACTAATCTGTTTGTGCTTGTACCTTAAGCCTCACTCACAACCCGCACCGTAAGTGTTTTGGACATGCAGGGGTCACAGGGTTTGGTAGCTCGCAGCCGTGCCGCAGGGTCACGGTGAACCCGGGGGAAGGTTTGGGGGAGGAGTACGGGCAAAGTACTTGTCAAGTACAGGTTGCACACCTGACTTCCTCGAGGCATGGGAAAAATTGTGCTGTTTGCCCGTGGAAAGCATATATCTGACACACGTGATCAGTGTGTGTTCAGTGAGTGTGGAGTGTGTGAGACTTGCAGAGCCAAGGCCAGGGAGCAGACAAATGGGCTAAACCGACTGTCTGCTAGCTGCATCACTCAGGGTCAGCTACATTGAGACTGTGTCTGTTCCCTTAGCTCAACAAAAAAGTAGAAATATTCAGAAAGTTTGTTCCAGTAACCTAATCAATATAAAATTAGATCATACTGACTGTACAGCCGCTTCCAGCACCTTTTGATCTAAAGGTAGGGCTATTAAATATTAGATCTCTTACATCTAAAGCACTAATGGTTAATGAACTCCTTACTGATCAGGAGTTTAATGTACTTTGTTTAACTGAAACATGGATTAAGCCAAATGAATATTATAGCATTAAATGAAGTGAGTCCTTCTGGATACAGTTATATACACCAGCTTCGTCTAACTGGCAGAGGAGGAGGCGTCGCGGTTATTTATAATGATTATCTAGGCGTAACACACAAACCTAGTTATAAACTTAATACATTTGAAGTTCTTCACACTAATATAATGTATGTAGCCTCGAAAAATAAGTCTACCCAGTTAATTCCCTTACTTGTTATTTACAGGCCCCCGGGGCCATATTCTGAGTTTCTTTCTGAATTTGCAGATTTTATCTCCGCTCTGGTTATTTCCTAAGACAAAGCTTTAGTTGTCGGAGATTTTAATATTCACTTCGATAACCCAGAAGACCCTTTGAAAACAGCATTTGTGTCCATTTTAGATTCAGTAGGGGTTAATCAGAATGTCATAGGACCGACCCATAATGGTGGTCACACCCTCAATCTAATACTAACATTCGGGTTAAACATAGAAAATATAGTCGCACTTCCACAGTCTGAAGTTATCTCAGATCATGATCTCATTCAAAATATGTCTGAGTAATAATATATGCACCTCACCACGCTACTGTATTAAATGTACATTCATGTCAACTACTGCACAGAGCTTTATAAATGATCTCCCAGAGTTATCAACTTTGACTGGGTCACTGTCAGCCCCTGCAGAACTTGATCAGGCAACTGAATGCTTAGAGTCAATGTTCTGCTGTACTTTAGATAATGTAGCTCCTCTTAAAAGGAAAATGGTCAGAGACAAAAACTTAGCACCCTGGTGTAACAATGACACTCGCACTTTAAAATGGACCACTCGAAAATTGGAACGTAAATAGTGTAAAACAAAATTGGTAGTGTTCAAATTAGCGTGGAAGGAGAGCTTCCTGAAGTACAGAAAAGCTCTCTGTGCTGCTAGATCAACATATCTCTCCTCCCTAATAGAAGATAACAAAAATAATCCTAGATTCCTATTTTAATACTGTAGCAAAACTAACCAGGAATACAACCCCAATTCCAAAAAAGTTGGGATATGGTGTAAAATCTAAATAAAAACAGAATGAGAAGATTTGCAAATCATGGAAACCCTACATTTCATTGGAAATAGTACAAAGACAACATATCACATGTTGGAACTGAGAAATTTTATTGTTTTTCGAAAAATTTCTGCTCATTTTGAATTTGATGTCAGCAACATGTTTCAGAAAAGTTGGGACAGGGGCAACAAAAGACTGAAAAAGTTGTGTAATGCTAAAAAACTAATTTGGTTAGTTGTCAACAGGTCAGTAAGATGATTGTGTATAAAAAGAGCATCCCAGAGAGGTGGAGTCTCTCAGAAGTAAAGATGGGGCAGGGTTCACCGCTCTGTTACCGCTTTTCCACCAAATCAGTTCCAGGGCTGGTTTGGGGCTGGTGCTGGTTCACAACTCGTTCAACTTGCGAGCCAGCTGAGAACCAGTTTGCTTTTCCATAGCTCGCGGTGCTAAGGGAAGCCATGTCATTATGTCGCTGTATACGTCAGTTACGTCTCTACGTTTGCATAAACCTTGGCGCGAATATCGAAGCAAAAACAATGCGAAAGAAGCAGCAACAATAATAATAACGGATGACTTCGCGTTTGTACAGCTGCTGCTTCTCGTCGCTTAAAAATGGCAATCTTTCGCGGTCTTATTGTTGTTGGACTTAACAACTCCGCCCCCCCGCTGACGTAAGCGGTTCTTTCCTCTGGCCCAGCAAAGAGTTGGTGCTAGCCTGGAACCGGTTTTTCTGGCCCCAGAGCCAGTTCTTTGTCAGTGGAAACAGAAAACCCGGTTCCAAACTAAGCACTGGCCCTGAACCAGCCCTGGAACTGCTTTGGTGGAAAAGGGGCATGTGAAAGACTGCATGGGCAAACAGTGCAACAATTTAAGAATAACGTTCCTCAATGTAAAACTGCAAAGAATTTGGGGATCACATCATCTATGGTCCATAATATCATTAAAAGATTCAGAGAATCTGGAGAAATCTCTGTATGTAAGAGACAAGGCTGAAAACTGACATTGGATGCCTGTGATCTTCAGGCCTTCAGGAGACACTGCATTAAAAGTAGACATGTGTCTCTAGTGGAAATCAAGTCAAGTTTATTTGTATAGCGCTTTTAACAATAAACATTGTCGCAAAGCAGCTTTACAGAATTTGAACGACTTAAAAACATGAGCTATTTTTGTCCCTAATCTATCCCCAATGAGCAAGCCTGTGGCGACGGTGGCAAGGAAAAACTCCCTCAGACAACATGAGGAAGAAACCTCAAGAGGAACCAGACTCAAAAGGGAACCCATCCTCATTTGGGCAACAACAGACAGCATGACTATAACAGTTTTAACATGACAGTTTTGTTGATGTTGTAACTGTTCATTGATGGAAACTTGAGTGCAAAACTGTTCATGACAACTGCAGTCCTAAAGTTAGCAAGTCAACTGTAGTCCTCAGCCATAAAAGCATTACTGTAAGAGTCCAGAGCATCCTCCAGGTGTAACCCTCAGCTGTCCTCATGGGGCCGTCCTCCACAGGAGCAATGCGATAAAACTCCAACCAGACACGGCACCAGGATGGATCAAGCAGGTCCGAGGGGCAGAAGAGGCCAGCATCTCAATCCCAGGACCAACATGAAACTCAGAGGGACAGATTGGGGGGGGGAGAGAAAGAAAACACAGGTTGTTAGGTATGCCCTAAAAATGACAAGTACTAAGTCTGTGTGGTAGGCTCGCAGAGACGAGAGTCTTGACATCAGGCATAACACACAATGGCATGTTAATGTGGTTAAAAAATATCATGACCTGCTCTGGCTGGATGCTTGATTGGGTGATGGGAGCACACTCCTCAGCAATGATGGGATGCAGATGGGACCCTTGGGGCTGGCCAAGACAATTCAGTTACATTTTACTGGGTCTGGGACATGCGACAGAATGTCTGACGGCCGATTCCCTGCAGGCTACGATAGCCAGTCGAGGTCTCCACCCTCTCCACCAAAAGATTTTCTGTTGACTCCATGTAACTCAGAAGGACAGATTTGGGGGGGGGGAGAGGGAAGGAAAACATGGGTTGTTAGGTATGCCCAATGTCACCTGAATAAGTAGGAACAGTATACATATTGCACTGAGTACAAGCAGGGACTCCGGCAACTAACTATGACAGCATAACTAAAAGGGGAGAGCCAGAAGGTAACACAGGCATGAGGGAGCCCCAGGACATAAAGCAGCAGCCACTACACCGTCAACAAACTCGAGTGAGCAAGCAAGTGGGGACTGACAGCATCCATACCAGGGCTGAACAATATGGACAAAACTTCATATCTTGATATTCATGCCAGATATCTTGATATCGATACGATATGAGTACGGGTTTGGTGAAAACCAAGCATTTTTCAGAAAAAACAAAACATAATACAAAAAAATGTGGAAAGTGTAGTTTTATTTTTAAGAACTCACTGCCAGTCATCAACATTAACTTAAATTACGAATAAATAAATTACAAATCAAACATTTTACTGCAGCTCTGCTTTAACAATAAATAACAAATGCAGCAGCTGGTGGAACATTGAAAGTGCATTGAAGTGCAACATCTTACATTCTTCAAAAGATCACATAACTATGCAGACAATGCATTTTTATATGCATTATAACTCATTATAGTGTTTCGGAATGGCCACTTGATTAAAATGTGTTCAGGATGGTATTTTATAACGCTTGTCCAGCGTCCGAACCATTTTTTTTAAAGTCCTCTTTCGAGACTGTGCACACAGGTACCATGTCTTTTGCAATGTGGTATGTTATAGCATCTGTAATTTTCTTTATGTCTGGTGGACGTCGACTTGTACAGTGTAACGCTACTGAACGCATCAGCAATCAAACTTTGCTTTGGCTTATTTTGGGATGACTGAGAAGTCCCCGGTGTTTCTCTCATTGTCATACACTCTTCATGCAGCATGCGATGGTGTTGTTTCAGGTGGTGAAACATGTTTGTTGTGCTACCTTGCTTCGTCACAATTTTTGCTAAGCACGACCTGCACAACACCTCACTCTGGTTAACATCGTCCTTTTTGAATCCAAAATACCTCCAAATAATGGAGGATGATTTATGTTTTGGCACCAAGTCAGATTCTGCACCGCCACCGGCCACATCATCTTCTTTCCTTCCTTCCCTCCCTCCCTCCCCCCCCTTCCAGTGAGTGTGCGCGCGCGCGTCGGTCTCCATCTCCCTCACTTCCGCCCTCATATGTTTGTCATTGGTTGGCTTTAGCTGTCGATCCACAGCAAGCATGAAATAAGGTTTGTGGTTGGCTGGCCTTAGCGGTGCATTCAAGGGCAATCGTAAAAATGATGTTTGTTGTGACTGCCAGAGCTGTACATGCAGGGCGAGCGCGGGGAGGGGAAATCTATATAATTGCTTGTTCGATATTAATATCTTGAATGTTCATATCTAGATATAGATACGATAACAATATATAGTTCAGCCCTAGTTGTTACCCTCCCCAGGAGTGGTTGACCAACAAAGATCACTCCAAGAGCAAGGCGTGTAATAGTTGGTGAGGTCACAAAGGACCCCAGGGTAACTTCTAAGCAACTGAAGGCCTCTCTCACATTGGCTAATGTTCATGAGTCCACCATCAGGAGAACACTGAACAACAATGGTGTGCATGGCAGGGTTGCAAGGAGAAAGCCACTGCTTTCCAAAAAGAACATTGCTGCTTGTCTGCAGTTTGCTAAAGATCACGTGGACAAGCCAGAAGGCTATTGGAAAAATGTTTTGTGGACGGGTGAGACCAAAATAGACCTTTTTGGTTTAAATGAGAAGCGTTATGTTTGGAGAAAGGAAAACACTGCATTCCAGCATAAGAACCTTATCCCATCTGTGAAACATGGTGGTGGTAGCATCATGGTTTGGGCCTGTTTTGCTGCATCTGGGCCAGGGCAGCTTGCCATCATTGTTGGAACAATGAATTCTGAATTATACCAGCAACTTCTAAAGGAAAATGTCAGGACATCTGTCCATGAATTGAATCTCAAGAGAAGGTGGGTCATGCAGCAAGACAACGACCCTAAGCACACAAGTCGTTCTACAAAAGAATGGTTAAAGAAGAATAAAGTTAATGTTTTGGAATGGCCAAGTCAAAGTCCTGACCTTAATCCAATCTAAATGTTGTGGAAGGACCTGAAGTGAGCAGTTCATGTGAGGAAACCCACCAACATCCCAGAGTTGAAGCTGTTCTGTATCGAGAAATGGGCTAAAATTCCTCCAAGCCGGTGTGCAGGACTGATCAACAGTTACCGCAAACGTTTAGTTACAGTTATTGCTGCACAAGGGGATCACACCAGATACTGAAAGCAAAGGTTCACATACTTTTGCCACTCACAGATATGTAATATTGGATAATTTTCCTCAATAAATAAATGACCAAGTATAATATTTTTGTCTCATTTGTTTAACTGGGTTCTCTTTATCTACTTTTAGGACTTGTGTGAAAATATGATGTTTTAGGTCATATTTATGCAGAAGTATAGAAAATTGTAAAGGGTTCACAAATTTTCAAGTACCACTGTATAGTGCATTTTTTAAAATTGACCCACTTTCCTATAGTCCACAAGAGTAAGGGATACAAAGTGGAAAACTGTTGAAATTAGTGTGATTTCTTTAAAGCATTTACACAGCGCCATGGCCTTACTTTCGTTTATAAATGCCTCGAGACCTCAAGAATGGCACAGGAATAGTTTTAAGCGTTAACAATAAATCTAACGTACTGTAGTAATTTTTACAATTAGTGATTTATATAGGTAGCGGTCTGAGTGAATGACTTTGACGTCCGAAACGTCACAGCAGGAAGTCTATCGGTCTCATCGCCATTTCCACCATACTAAAACACAGAGCTGACTCCAACTCCGGTCCTCCATTTTGAGCTAATTTATCGCCATGCCACGTAGATGTGCCAGCAACACGACAGAAGGTAGATTTACGTTGTATTCATGGCCCAAGAATGTTCAAACTGCAAAGATTTGGATGCGTTTTGCGAGAAGTTCATGGGCACATTGGGTGCCTATGAAGTGTTCTCTCCTCTGCTCTGCATATTTTTTTATTTATTTTTTTTTTTTTTACTGAAGACTCATACGAAACCTCTGATCTGTTGAGGAGCATTGGCTAGAAGCCCATATTGAAAGAGGGTGCAGTACCAACAATTTAAATAAAACTACAAGAAAAGGAAATAATTTATTTTATTTATTTTTTTAAAAGGAAAGTAAGTTGAATTGCACCAGTTCCCCTGGAGTTTGAGCCGAGGGTTGTTTGGTAAAACCCGGGACGAGACATATTGCTCGGGCAGTGACCTCCCCGCGGTTGTTGCTAAAACCGGTGACGTCCCATCACCGGTTTTAGTAATTGTCTGAGCCGAGCAGTAATGGCAGAGTAGTCAGTATGGAGAATGAGTGGAGCAGCTGTCTGATTTCTTCACTGGATATTGCTGCCATCTTATGGAAGCAATTTTGTGCCAAAATGTTCATACAATACTTTTGAAATATCAAACGAAAACGACAAATCAAAATACAAAAAAAAGAACAAAAGTCAATTTTTTTAGACTGGCAAACAAATTATTCGTGTAATCGTGCAAAATAGTCTATTACTCTTCAGAAACCTTTTATTTTTGTTCCGCGTCTTTCTCAGTTTTGTTTGATGTAATTTATTTTGGTTGCGATTCCAGCTTTCTCGTTTGCGCTCCCTGACTTTTTGCTTGCAGTTTTGGCACAAACTTGACGTGTGGGTGGGCTGTCCAGGAATGCATTCCCATTGGCTAACTTGTGTTTGACTGACAGCTACGCTCAGCCATTCCCTACTCGGATTCTGGCGGACTGTTTGACGAGTGACCGATCCATTGACGGTAAACAAGGATCGAGTGGACTTCAGTGGCGACTAGGATATTGAATTTACACGTTGAATTAATTCAATATCTTAGTCGCCACTGAAGTCCACTCGATCCTTGTTTACCGTCAATGGATCAGTCACTCGTCAAACAGTCCGCCAGAATCCGAGTAGGGAATGGCTGAGCGTAGCTGTCAGTCAAACACAAGTTAGCCAATGGGAATGCATTTCTGCACAGCCCACCCACACGTGAAGTTTGTGCCAAAACTGCAAGCAAAAAGTCAGGGAGCGCAAACGAGAAAGCTGGAATCGCAACCAAAATAAATTACGTCAAACAAAACTGAGAAAGACGCGGAACAAAAATAAAAGGTTTCTGAAGAGTAATAGACTGATATTTTGCACGATTACACGAATAATTTGTTTGCCAGTCTAAAAAAATTGACTTTTTTTTTTTTTTTTGTGTATTTTGATTTGTCGTTTTTGTTTGATATTTCAAAAGTATTGTATGAACATTTTGGCACAAAATTGATTCCATACCATCTCGCCCTTACGTAGAAGAAGCGAATGAACGGAGAACTGAACGAACAACTGAAAGTCAGATTGTTTCAAAACAATCAGCCACAAGATCGGCCTTCAAGAAGCGAGAATACAGACAGGTAAGCTGCGATTCTCATTTGGATAAAAAAAAACAAAAAAAAACAACAAAAACATGTTTACCTGCATTTAGATTAATACATGTATTGTGTTTAAGTTACCAGTATGAGATTATTTAATTTGCTTCAGAATGTGATTGTCTCAGTTCATCTGATTATTTAATTAGCCTTTTACATTTTATCAGTGAAAATGTATGCATGTACACTACCATTCAAAAGTTTGGGGCCACCCAGACAATTTTGTGTTTTCCATGAAAAGTCACACTTTTATTTGCCACCATAAGTTGTAAAATGAATAGAAAATATAGTCAAGACATTTTTCTGGCCATTTTGAGCATTTAATTGACCCCACAAATGTGATGCTCCAGAAACTCAATCTGCTCAAAGGAAGGTCAGTTTTATAGCTTCTCTAAAGAGCTCAACTGTTTTCAGCTGTGCTAACATGATTGTACAAGGGTTTTCTAATCATCCATTAGCCTTCTGAGGCAATGAGCAAACACATTGTACCATTAGAACACTGGAGTGAGAGTTGCTGGAAATGGGCCTCTATACACCTATGGAGATATTGCACCAAAAACCAGACATTTAGTAGAATTTAGCTAGAATAGTCATTTACCACATTAGCAATGTATAGAGTGTATTTCTGATTAAAGTGATCTTCATTGAAAAGAACAGTGCTTTTCTTTCAAAAATAAGGAAATTTCAAAGTGACCCCAAACTTTTGAACGGTAGTGTACATGTATGTTGCATAACTTATAACACCTATCCTGTTTTAATGAGAGTTAAACACATCAGTGAAGTCAAGTCAGTCTTAGTTGAGCAAGTCGGTAACGGTATTTCTTACTTTCACCATAAATTTTTATTCATAGGACTTTGGTCTATAGCTGTAAAAGGCCTCGGCCTTAAAACCGGTTACCGCTGTGACGTCATGCACTCGGCTGGCTGGCTCAGCGGGGGCAGCTCAAATGCCAAATTTGCGGTCGATTTTTAACTCTCAAGAATATATATTTTTAATTCCCATTTATGCAGCATACAAGAGTCAAGGATGGAGATACTATCCACTCAGAAATGTATTTAAAAATAAAGGTTCTGTGTATATCCTTTAAGGACAAATGTTCAAGTACCGTGCATCAATCTTTGCACATGGTGGTAACTGAAATGGTGACTGTCCTTGTGGTTTTCCAGAGAGGACCCTTTTTGACAGACTCTCATTTCAACCACTTGTGAAGCTCTGCTGTAAATGTGTGTCACATCTGTTTCAAGTCCTCTGTGGGTGCGTTTTAATTTTTTTTTTAAACCATGCAATAACACTATTCTGCTTCAAAAGAAATATTTTCTTAAGAAAATTTGCAACCTCATCATATGGTGGGTTTTCTGGAGAGAATGTTTTTGATGGACAAAAGATTCTGTCGGAGGCACTTAGTTTACAAAAAAAAAAAGTAACTTCCACTTAAATATTTTTCTATTGTGAATGAACGTATATTAAATGAATGTAATTAAATGAAATGACCACAAGTTCAAAATGGAGCCTGCATTTGATTCAAAGAAACACATTTATTAGAATTTGTAAGAGACATTACTGCTGACATTATGGCTGGTGTTTCACTATCGAGTAAATTATAAGAAACTTTGTGTGTGTGAAATGAGATATATATATATATATATATATATATATATATATATATATATATATATATATATATATATATATATTAGATTGATAGCTTTATCATACACACTAGACCAAGTTGCAGGCGTTAGTTGGCGTTATTCAAAAAGACAACCATGGTTATGAAACAGCCTGTAAGCAAAAAATACAAGAAACAGATTTGTGGATTTACATGGGTCTTTATCTCTACTGCTTTAGTCAAACTGTATTTATTAACATAAGTGTTGCCTCATTATTAATTTTAACAAGCCAAAATTAAACAGGTTTAATGAGGTTTAACTAATAAATTAAACATGTATAATCAAGCTTCTCCTTACAAAAAATAAAATAAAACTTTCTTGAAACGTAATGATACTATGACATCAGGTATTTCCTGTGGTTTTTTTTTCTTTTTTTTGTGCTTTTTGTTTTGAATGTTAGTGCATCATTGGACTGCTGTTAGCACATACTGTACTGTGCTTTTACTGGGTGTTTTTTTTTTTTTTTTTTTTTTTAGTGAAACTCAGTGTTTTTAAGTGTTGTTCTTTTCCTCCTTTGTATCCACCATTATTCAAAATTCTATCTCCAATATGTGATTTCTTCCATGGAAAGAGTTTGTCTTTCAGTGTGACAGCTTCATTCGGCTTTATGTAAGCAAATAAAATAATTTGGTCGGTTTTAAAGAATGGACATTAAACTACTTTAACATTGTTTGGCCTGAACACAGTCTTGTGCACAGAGACCAACCGGTTCACATCGTATTACATTATACCCCAGAAAAGACATTGCATTATAACGTGTTTTTGTTGTTGGTTAAGAATCAAATCTAAAAATCCAGGTCTATAGGTTTTTTTTTTTAAATTGACCTAATTGGCTACATCAACTAAGCATTACAGCTTCCCATTCACCTGCTATACTTTTTAAATTTGTTCCATCACTGTATTCACAATACAAGTCTTACTCGATCCTGAATGTTCTTGTCTTGTCAGTTAATATTTGTGCTTGGATCGCCTCTATATCTGTCATGAGTGTTCAGACCTCGATGCTAAAACTTGTTTTTTTTGTTTCCCTAAAACAAAAACTGTTCCTGAGACAAACCATGATGATGAAATTAACAAAGTCCTTCATCACGAACCTTATTTCCTCTGGAGGTTGAATGACTGCTTGTCATGATCAGGACCAAAAAGGGTAGAATGCAGAACCTGCAATTTTGTTTCTGCTACTACTGGGTGTTTCTGTCCCAAGGATTCAAGCAGTGATGTGTATATACAGTGCCTTGAAAAAGTATTCATACCCCTTGAACTTTTTCACATTTTTCCACCTTACAACCACGAACTTAAAAGTTTTTTTTATTGAGATTTTATGTGATAGACCAACACAGAGTAGCACATAATTGTGAAGTGAAACTAAAATAATAAATGGTCTTCAAAATTTTAAACAAATAAAAATCTGAAAAATGTGGTGTGCATTAGTATTCAGCCCCCTGTACTCTGATACCTCTAAATACAATCCAGTGCAATCAATTGCCTTCAGAAGTCATCTAATTAGTTAATAGAGTCCTACTGTGTGTAATTTACTCTCAGCATAAATTACACTTGTCCTGTGAAGGCCTCAGTGGTTTGTTAGAGAACACTGAAGAACAAACAGCATCATGAAGACCAAAGAACTCACCAGACAGGTCAGGGATAAAGTTCTGGAGAAGTTTAAAGCAGGGTTAGGTTATAAAAAAAATATCCCAAGCTCTGAACATCTCAAGAAGCACTGTTCAATCCATCATTCAAAAATGGAAAAAGTATGGCACAACTGCAAACCTACCAAGACATGGCCATCCACCTAAACTGACAGAGCGAGCAAGGAGAGCACTGGTCAGAGAAGCAGCCAAGAAGCCCATGATCACTCTGGAGAAGCTGCAGAAATCCACAGCTCAGGTGGGAGAATCTGTGCACAGGACAACTATCAGTCGTACACTCCACAAATCTGGCCTTTTTGGAAGAGTGACAAGAAGAAAGCAAATTGTTGAAAGACAGGCATAAGAAGTCCCGTTTGCAGTTTGCCAGAAGCCATGTAGGGGACACAGCAAACATGTGGAAGAAGGTGCTTTGGTCAGATGAGACCAAAGTTGAACTTTTTGGCCTAAATGCAAAGCGCTATGTGTGGCGGAAAACTAACACTGCTCATCACCCTGCACACACCATCCCCACTGTGAAACATGGTGGTGGCAGCATCATACTATGGGGATGCTTTTCTTCAGCAGGGACAGGGAAGCTGGTCAGAGTTGATGGGAAGAGGGATGGAGCTAAATACAGGGCAATCCTGGAAGAAAACCTGTTGGAGGCTGCAAAAGATGAGACTGGGAAGGAGATTCACCTTCCAGCAAGACAATGACCCTAAACATACAGCCAGAGCTACAATGGAATGGTTTAGATCAAAGAATATTCATGTGTTAGAATGGCCCAGTCAAAGTCCAGACCTAAATCCCATTGAGCATCTGTGGCAAGACTTGAAAATTGCTGTTCACAGACGCTCTTCATCCAATCTGGCTGAGCTTGAACTATTTTTGCAAAGAAGAATGGGCAAAAATTTCAGTGTCCTAGATGTGCAAAGCTGGTAAAGACATACCACAAAAGACTTGCAGCTGTAATTGCAGTAAAAGGTGTCTCTACAAAGTATTGACGCAGGGGGGCTGAATACTAATGCACACCACATTTTCAGATTTTTATTTGTTTAAAATTTTGAAGACCATTTATCATTTTCGTTTCACTTCACAATTATGTGCTACTCTGTGTTGGCCCGTCACATAAAATCTCAATAAAAAACTTTTTTAAGTTCGTGGTTGTAAGGTGGAAAAATGTGAAAAAGTTCAAGGGGTATGAATACTTTTTCAAGGCACTGTATATCTGATTTAGTACTCTAGGTTTTTGCCCTCACACTTATGTAGGCAAAATTAGATGTATATAATGCACATGTTTGCGTTAGTCTCTCATGAGTTGAACCCACTTGCCATCTGTTCACTTTTCATGGTTTGTTTTTCTGTCAGTGTGTTGTGGTGTGGAATTGTCTGCTCAGTCTTTTACCTTCTGTATGGTGGTGTTCGCTCTGCAGCTTAACGCTCATCATGAAGCCTGCGCAAGGGAATCATTGCACCTAAAATCAATCTGTGTACAATTAATATAGCAATCAGAGACGTTCTGACCAGACACTATTGAGGCTGGTAGTGGCCTCTCGGGATGGGATTTGCCATCACTGGGTTCCAGTCCAGTCTGCTGTACATGATGCCATGAAGATGAACACATCACATGATACACATGAAGCTGAGTCCTCATAAGTGAAAACAAGGATGGTTCATGGCAAACACAATAAATGCATGAATGAATTAATTTATTTATTTACTTAGTTTACAGTGGTGCTTGAAAATTTGTGAACCCCTTAGAATTTTCTATATTTCTGCATAAATATGACCTAAAACATCAGATTTTCACACAAGTCCTAAAAGTAGATAAAGAGAACCCAGTTAAACAAATGAGACAAAAATATTATACTTGGCCATTTATTTATTGAGGAAAATGATTAAATATTACATATCTGTGAGTGGCAAAAGTATGTGAACCTCTAGGATTAGCAGTTAATTTGAAGGTGAAAGTAGCGTCAGGTGTTTTCAATCAATGGGATGACAATCAGGTGTGAGTGGGCACCCTGTTTTATTTAAAGAACAGGGATCTATCAAAGTCTGATATTCACAACACATGTTTGTGGGAGTGTATCATGGCACAAACAAAGGAGATTTCTGAGGACCTCAGAAAAAGTGTTGTTGATGTTCATCAGGCTGGAAAAGGTTACAAAACCATCTCCTAAAGAATTTGGATTCCACCAATCCACAGTCAGACAGATTGTGTACAAATGGAGGAAATTCAAGACCATTGTTACCCTCCCCAGGAGTGGTTGACCAACAAAGATCATTCCAAGAGCAAGACATGTAATAGTTGGCGAGGTCACAAAGGACCCCAGGATAACTTCTAAGGCCCTGTCCACACGGCAACGGATTTAGGTGAATCCGATACAATTGTTTATCGTTTCGGCCTGGCATCCACACGGCACCGGCGTTTTGGGTGCCCCAAAACGCAATCTTTTGAGAACAGGTTCCAGAGTGGAAAGATTTGGCAACGTTGCCGTTGCGAAGTCGTCTGGATGAGTAGAACGGATTTGTTTACGATGACGTCACAACCACATGACTGTCAGTGCTTCACGCCGGGTAGAAGTGTAACGAATTCGATGCGAGTTGTCAACAAATCCTATAACTTGGTTCATGAAACGCGCTTACAAAATATTTTCACTGTGAATATTTGTGTAATGGTGCAAAGTGTGTGAGAGAGAGAGAGAGAGAGAGAAAATATCCCTTAGGGCAGAGTCAATCCCGCCAGCAAAAACAGGGAAAAAAAGGAGCGATCTCACCTCTTTAGATGTTGGTTTAAGTCCTACAATACATTCCTCAAAAAGGGCATAGAACAACAAATTAATCCATCAACGTGTAGCATTCAATTTATTCCGGACCATTTAAAGACGCCGCCTTCCGCGTAGAATCATACGTCATCCTCGCCGCCATATTGGATAGGTCAAAGCGGAGAATAAAGATGCCTCATTCCTGTGCTGCGTTGAACTGTACCAACAGGTTTACCGTCCAAACGAGATCACATGGGATTACCTTTCACAGGTGAGACTGGAAAAATACTTTTCATTGTATTTGGTCATTATAATGTAATTTTACGAACAGATTTTTCTGACTTTGTGGCTAATATGAAGTCTCACGCATAATAGTTTATGTGCATGCGTCCTTACTACTTCTATTGTTCTGGTGTCTCCGAAGGGACCGTCTTACAGCGCCCCTAGAGGGCATGTGTATTGCATCGTTTTCAGCAAGCGTTGCGTTGCCATATGGACCTGATATTTTACTGATCGTTGCCCATTTGGACGCGATATTTTTTTAAATAACATCTCGTTGCCGTTGTCGTGTGGATGTAGCCTAAGCAACTGAAGGCCTCGCTCACATTGGCTAATGTTAATGTTCATGAGTCCACCATCAGGAGAACACTGAACAACAATTGTGTGCATGGCAGGATTGCAAGGGGAAAGCCACTGCTCTCCAAAAAGAACATTGCTGCTCATCTGCAGTTTGCTAAAGATCATGTGGACAAGCCAGAAGGCTATTGGAAAAATGTTTTGTGGACAGATGAGCCCTAAATAGAACTTTCTGGTTTAAATGAGAAGTGTTATGTTTGGAGAAAGGAAAAGACTGCATTCCAGCATAAGAACCTTATCCCATCTGTGAAACATGGTGGTGGTAGTATCATGGTTTGGGCCTGTTTTGCTGCATCTGGGCAAGGACAGCTTGCCATCATTGATGGAACAATGAATTCTGAATTATACCAGCAAATTCTAAAGGAAAACGTCAGGACATCTGTCCATGAACTGAATCTCAAGAGAAGGTGGGTCATGCAGCAAGACAACGACCCTAAGCACAGAAGTCGTTCTACCAAAGAATGGTTAAAGAAGAATAAAGTTAATGTTTTGGAATGGCCAAGTCAAAGTCCTGACCTTAATCCAAACGAAATGTTGTGGAAGGACCTGAAGCGAGCAGTTCATGTGAGGAAACCCACCAACATCCCAACATTGAAGCTGTTCTGTACGGAGGAATGGGCTAAAATTCCTCCAAGCCGGTGTGCAGGACTGATCAACAGTTACCGGAAACGTTTAGTTGCAGTTATTGCTGCACAAGGAGGTTACACCAGATACTGAAAGCAAAGGTTCACATACTTTTGCCACTCAGATATGTAATATTGGATCATTTTCTTCAATAAATAAATGACCAAGTATTATTATAATTTTGTCTCATTTGTTTAACTGGGTTCTCTTTATCTACTTTTAGGACTTGTGTGAAAATCTGATTATTTTTTCGGTCATATTTATGCAGAAATATAGAAAATTCTAAAGGGTTCACAAACTTTCAAGCACCACTGTATGCTTAACATTTGTAGCCTTATAGTAATCCTCAGCTAAATGAAAATCCTTCCATGAAATGCAGCTGGAATCCCCATCTATTGAGTCGTAGTCAAACACAAACCTCAACAAACAAGTTGAGTTGTCCAATGAAATACGCTTATTGCATGTGACCACTGCAAAGCATTTTGCAAGTGCTGCTGTTCTGTCTTTTTCAGTCTACTATTACAGTGTTTAAACGTGTCAAGCAAAATTGAATATTTTCGGTGTCTAGCATATTGGATAAAAACTTGCTCCTGTTTTTGTTGAAGGCAAAAATACTGTATAAAAATTGAAGTGAGATCTGCACCCAGGAATTCGGGTAAGGATCATATTTCACATCCCCAGTGAACAGGACACAAGTTAATCTTAATAAAGCACACTGCCAGCACGCCTCTGCAAATGTCTGCTGCCAAATCACGAGAAACGGAGTTGGCTCGGCTGCTGAAAGAGTTCCGGTTAGCCAGGTCTTGTCTTTTTTTTTTTTTTTCCCCTCCTTCCAGTATACTGATTAATTTTCCTGACTTTTATGACTCTGTGGGTAGGATTTTAATATGTGGGTATACAAAACTAGCACACTAGCCATTGATGAAAAGAATAATTAGGCATGATGTAGGCTTTATGATCCAATATTGACACACAATATTAAATTTATTAAAAAAATTTTTTTGTAACAAATGACAAATCAAACCACTGCAATATCAGTACATTTGTATTGTAAGAAAAGTAGGTAAGGATTTATTCCCTCTGTTTATTACATACCTGCCAACCTGTATGCATCTTGCGTAGCTGTTACGAATTTTTACCTCATTGTACGACTGTACGTTTTCACATTAAAAAGTACGCATATCGTCCGAACTCGCATTTCAGTCAAGTTCTCGCTGAAGTTGATCCCGCTGATCTGTGAGAAAACTCAAAGCCAGAATGGAACGCTTTTGCCCAATCCCCCCCGCCCCTCTTCCAGAGCGTGTGGCTCCGCCCTCTTCACCCCCTCCTCTTCCTCCTTCACGTCTCTGACTTGAGTGCAGCGGTGCAGCCAGGTGGCTAGAGCGAGTCGGGGATTGAAACGTCGGTTAGAGACGTCGTTTTTATATTTGTAACAGAAACGGTTGTGTTTCACGTGTACTTGAGCTTCCTAGCCGTTATTTTGTGCATTTACAACACCAACAGTACAGGCTAGTTCTTCATTTAACTTCGAAGCCGTCACTCGAGGTTGCATATTCGATGCGGTAACCAACGAAACCTGATTACAATTCCTCTCGCGCTCTCATTGAATCACTATGATAAGTACCACTTTATTGATGTGCTCAACAAAACGTAGCGTGTTGTATATCTTAAGGGCGGTCGGTAACTTCTGTCCATGGTAGCCTAGAATGTTTGCAGATGATGTGAAGTCGAAAATTGGTCATCCCTCTTATGAAAAAACCTGCGTGGTACTGCAGTATCAAATGCTTTTTTTTTTTTTTTTTTAATACAGTATTACTGCAGTAAATGCAATATTTCGAATGCAAATGCAATAGTTTGCACATGAAAAAGGCATACTACAAAGTATACTGCAGTGTACTGTATAATGCAATATTTTTACTGTATAATGCAATTGTAGCGCTTATGGAGTGTGGGTGGAGCACAGAGGACGGCAGGACAACGCTTTAGATAACGAGAAGGCTTTTATTTCTCAACTTTTCAGTTAAATCGCCAGTTTCTAGTATGCGGCGTAACACACACACACACACACACACACACACACACACTGTGTTCTGGTCCTGGGTTGCGCTCCCTCTGCTCTCCCTCTGCCTCCTTAAATAGGGAGCGGTTACTGGGAAAACACACAAAACACAGGTTAATTACCATCAGGTGTAGCGATTCTGCCACTCACCTTCCCTGGCTCCGCCCTCCTGTCACAGACCGGCGCTTGACCACGCCCCCGCAGCCGACTGGCCCCCCCCCCCCCCCCCCCCCGACGGGAGAGGAAGTCCGCCACGACCATCTGCGCTCCCGGCCTGTGGACCACCTTGAAGTTGAAGGGTTGGAGGGCCAGATACCAACGGGTGATCCGCGCGTTGGCATCCTTCATGCGGTGGAGCCACTGGAGGGGCGCGTGGTCCGAACAGAGGGTGAAAGGGCGCCCCAGCAGGTAGTAACGGAGGGCGAGGACCACCCACTTGATCGCCAGACATTCCTTCTCAATCGTGCTGTAGCGCCCCTCATGCACCGACAGCTTCCGACTGATGTACAGGACAGGGCGATCCTCCCCCTCCACCTGCTGGGACAAAACGGCCCCCAGCCCTCTGTCCGATGCATCCGTCTGCAACATAAAAGGGAGAGAGAAGTCAGGGGAGTGTAAAAGTGGCCCCCCACACAGTGCAGCCTTTACCTCAGAGAAAGCCCGCTGGCACTGCTCCGTCCACTGGACTGGATCTGGCGCCCCCTTTTTAGTGAGGTCAGTCAGCGGGCTGGTGACGTCCGAATAATTAGGTATAAACCTACGATAGTAGCCAGCCAGCCCCAGGAACTGTCTCACCCCCTTTTTGGTCTTGGGCCTCAGGCAGGCCGCAATCGCTGCTGTCTTATTAATTTGGGGACGCACCTGCCCGTTGCCCAAGTGGAAGCCCAGATACCGTACTTCCACCCGCCCAATCGCACACTTCTTCGGGTTGGCAGTGAGACCCACCCGCCTCAGCGACCTAAGGACGGCCCTCAGGTGTTGCAGGTGCCGCTGCCAGTCAGTACTATAAATGATAATATCGTCGAGATAAGCGGCTGCATAGGTGGCGTGGGGCCGGAGGACCCTGTCCATCAGCTGCTGAAACGTAGCGGACGGCCCAAACGGAAGTGTGACGAACTGGTGTAAGCCGAACGGTGTGGAAAAGGCCGTTTTCTCCCGGGATAATGGAGTCAAGGGGATCTGCCAATATCCCTTCGTCAAATCCAGTGTCGAGCAAAAGCGAGCCGTGCCTAGTCGATCGAGCAGCTCATCAATACGAGGCATTGGGTACACGTCGAATTTAGACACCGCGTTGACTTGTCTATAGTCCACACAGAACCGGACCGACCCGTCGGCCTTGGGAACCAAGACCACCGGGCTGCTCCAGTCACTGTGGGACTCCTCGATGATGCCCATTTTGAGCATGGCCTGAAGTTCTTCCCGAACCACCTTTTTTTTTGTGTTCAGGTAGCCTATAAGGGCGGCTATGCACTACTACCCCCGGGGGCGTCTCTATGTGGTGTTCTGTGAGGTTAGTGCGACCGGGCAGGGGCGAGAACACATCCGAAAACTCAGCCTGCAACTGGGCGACCTCCATGAGTTGGGTCGGGGAGAGGTGGTCTCCACAGGGGACCGGAGAGGTACGTGATGCCAATGTCCCTTTTTGAACCTCCGGCCCCAGCTCCGCCTTCTCTGGAACTACCGACACCAACGCCACGGGGACCTCCTCGTTCCAGAGTTTAAGCAGATTGAGGTGGTAGATCTGTAGTGCCCCCTCCCTGTCTGTTCGCCTTACCTCATAGTCGACGTCCCCGACTCGCCGTGTGACCTCAAAGGGTCCTTGCCACTTGGCGATTAATTTGGAGCTCGACGTGGGCAACAGGACGAGTACCTTATCTCCCGGAGTGAACTCTCTAAGGCGCGTGCCCTTGTTGTACAGGCGGGCTTGCTGTTCCTGGGCCTGCCGCAAATTCTCCTGAGTTAGGTGGGTGAGCGTGTGGAGTTTTGCGCGCAGGTCCATAACGTACTGAATTTCGTTTTTACTCTGTGAAGGTCCCTCCTCCCAATTTTCCCGCAGTACATCTAAGATGCCGCGCGGCTTACGCCCATATAATAATTCAAACGGGGAGAACCCCATGGAGGCTTGGGGGACCTCTCGCACTGCAAATAACAAGGGTTCGAGCCACTTATCCCAGTTACGTGCGTCCTCACTTACGAATTTTTTGATTATATTTTTGAGGGTGCGATTGAACCGTTCAACTAAACCGTCCGTTTGTGGGTGATAAACGCTGGTGCGGATCGGCTTAATACCCATTAGCCCATACAGTTCGCTCAGTGTTCGTGACATAAACGAGGTGCCTTGGTCAGTCAGAATCTTTTTCGGGATTCCAACCCGGGAGATGACGTGGAAGAGGGCCTCTGCAATACTGCGTGCTGAGATATTGCGAAGAGGCACCGCTTCCGGGTATCACGTTGCATAGTCCACCAGAACCAATATAAAGCGGTACCCTTGTGTTGACCGATCTAATGGCCCGACGAGATCCATCCCAATTCTTTCGAACGGGGTCTCGATTAATGGTAGGGGGCGCAAGGGCGCTTTTGGAATGGCCGCTGGATTTACTAACTGGCATTCGCGGCACGCCGTACACCACTTACGGACGTCGCCGCGAATCCCCGGCCAATAAAATCGGGCCATTATCCGGGCTAGTGTCTTATCCTGCCCTAGGTGTCCAGCCATGGGATTAAAGTGAGCCGCCGGGAATACCAATTCCCGGCGGCTCTTTGGAGTTAATAACTGTGTGACATGCTCTTTTGTCTGAGTGTCCTGCGTCACTCGGTATAATCTATCCTTCAAAATGGAAAAATAGGGGAAGGACGGGGTGGCGTTCGGCTGGAGCGTTTGACCATCGATTACTCTCACTTGGTCAAACGCGTGTCGCAGAGTCTCGTCTCGCGATTGTTCTAGTGGGAAATCCGTGAGGGATTCCCCAACAGAAAGAGGAGGAGCCGGCGGCTCCTCGCTCTGTCGCGGAGATGACGTAGACGGCTCTGCAACCGCAGCTCCAGCCAAAGCGACACCGGGACCTCCCCCTGTCAAACGGCAGGACCCACTCTTTACTAGGCGCATCATCAAACCCTGAAATCCCGGCCAATCAGTCCCCAAAATTAAAGAGTGGGTAAGGCGAGGATTAACCGCTGCCTTCACTATAGATTTTTTCCCCTCTGAAATATATGTGGACCGACACCAAAGGGTATCTGTGAACATCCCCGTGCACACACAACACCTTCACCCCCTGTGCTCCCCCCAATGCCTTGTCTTGCACCAGGCTTTGGCGGATCGAGGTCTGATTGCAACCCGAATCCACCAACGCCTGATATGTAGCCCCTTGTACACTCACCGGTATGCGATACGCTCCGGCCCGATCGAGGGCAGCTTCTGGCGCGTCGGGGATCCGCACCACCCCGCCCACCTCCATTGCTACGCACTGTTGCTGCAGGTGGCCCGGTTCACCGCAGTGCCAGCAAACCGGCCCGGGCCTTCCCTCTGCAGCTGTGCTCTGGGGCTCACTCACCTGAGGGGGGGGAGAGACAGACACAGAAGGGAGAAACGGGAGGGCACCACGGCTGGGGTGGAGCCAGCCCCCGCCTCCGTGGTGGGGGAATGGGGCGAGGACGGGACACAGAAGGGGGGGAGGAAGAGAGAGAGAAGAGGAGAGAAGAGATGACGTCGTCGGCCGTCCTGCCGCCGGAACAGCCGCCAAATGATCCTCCGCCAGTCCTACGGCCTGATCCAGCGACGCCGGGCGGTGGCACTGGACCCACTCCGCAGTTCCGGCTGGTAAGCGGGCGATGAATTGCTCCAGCACCACCTGATCGATGATTCCCTCGGCGTCGCGATCGTTGGCCCTCAGCCACCGCCAGCAGGCGTCCCGGAGCTGCTGGCCGAACGCGAACGGCCGGCCGACTTCCTCTAGCCGCAGCGCGCGGAAGCGCTGGCGCTGTTGTTCGGGCGTGCGCCCCACGCGCTGGAGGACGGCCCGGCGAAGGTCCGTGTAGGCCCGGCGAAGGTCCGTGTAGGCCCGGCTAAGGTCCGCGTAGGCCCGGCGAAGGTCCGCGTAGGCCGGTCGGCGGGGAGCTGTAGTGCGGCCAGCTGCGCCTCTCCCGTCAGGAGGGGAAGGAGGCGCGCTGCTCCATCGGCCAACCCGAGGCTTCGGCGACCTGCTCGAACAAGGTGATAAACGCCTCGGGGTCGTCCTGCGGGCCCATCTTGGTCATGGTGAGGGGAGACGGGCCCGCGGCCGGGGCGCTGGTGGACCCCGCCGACGCGAGGAGATGCCGGAACGCCTCACGATCTTCCTGCTGGGCCAGGGCTTCGAAGCGTCGCTCCTGCTCCTTTCGGAGCGTGACGAGTGCCTGGTGCTGGCTCTGCTGAGCCGTGGCGAGGGCGTGGACCAAGTCCGCGAACGGGGAGGATTCCATGGGGCTGCAAGGTTGGTGCTCCACGTTTCCCGGGTTTCGGCACCACTGTAGCGCTTACGGAGTGTGGGTGGAGCACAGAGGACAGCAGGACAACGCTTTAGATACCGAGAAGGCTTTTATTTCTCAACTTTTCAGTTAAATCGCCGGTTTCTAGTATGCGGCGTAACACACACACACTGTGTTCTGGTCCCGGGTTGCGCTCCCTCTGCTCTCCCTCTGCCTCCTTAAATAGGGAGCGGTTACTGGGAAAACACACAAAATACAGGTTAATTACCGTCAGATGTAGCAATTCTGCCACTCACCTTCCCTGGCTCTGCCCTCCTGTCACAGACCGGCGCTTGACCACGCCCCCGCTGCCACAGCAATATACTTCCAACATGTTAAAAAATGCAAAAGTCTAAACCTATTGCATGGGAAATTTGTGCATACCATGTTTTGTGTTGAAAGTGCCTTTTTTGCATACTGTATTAATTTAATGTGTTATTTATCTTGAAAGAGTGGCTCTGGTTTAATTTCATTTCATTTGCACATGCATTTAATGTTTGTTGTGCTTTTCAAAACGGAAGGAAGTTCCCAAGAGCCATCAATAACAGTTTCCCAAAGTCTATCAATAGGAATGTTTTACAAAACTGGACTATGTTCCCAAGGTCAATCAATAAAACTGGATTGAAAGTGTGTTTTTGGTCTGCTGGTTGTGGTCTGTGGGGGCGCATGCGCGCCGGGTTGGGGTGAGGTTGACACGAGGGGGGGCGGGGGTACTCATGAAATTGTACTCATAAAATTTTTTCAAGGTTGGCAGGTATGTTATTAGGATGTTTTAATCCTTTTCATTGTCCTAAATGTATTTCATGGCAATATTATTAATATAGAAAGATTGTTTGATGGTAGATTGTGCATTTAAATAGCAAATCTGTGTCATCGTTGCTCCAGCTGCTGTTTGACATCCACCACAAATGTCTGACTTAATGGCACAGATGAAAGAGAAATTGGTTTGAGTTTTTTTTTTTTAATTAAAAGATATTTTTTTGGGCTTTTTGCACCTTTATTGGATAGGACAGTGTAGAGACAGGAAATGAGCGGGAGGGAGAGACGGGGAGGGATCGGGAAATGACCTTGGGCCAGAATCGAACCCGGGTCCCCGGATTTATGGTATGGCGCTTATCCACCTGAGCGACGACGCCCCCTAATGAGTGTATTTTGTATATTTCCTCATCCCTCCGAAATTAATTTCTGGTTGTGCAACTGCCAGCACAACAAACGAAGTGCTTTGAAATAATTTTAGACGCGAGCATGCCTTGCATCAAACGCAGAACGCAGGCATTGATTTTAACCCATGTTCCAGACTGTGGTCAAGCCAGCCACTGTAGAAAATGGAGTGTAAGTATATATGGTGCTTTATGGTAAGTAGTTATGCTACAGACCTGCTGTGACCCAGACAGTGTGAAAATGTCGAGCAGTAGTGCACCATGGGTCATTTCTGTATTATTTTTTCCATGTTCATGCAGGCTAAGTGAAATGAGGCTTCAGGCCTTGTCAACACGTGCTATAGCACTTCATTCTGATTAGATTAACCTTTTGGACTGTTGCATCAGCGTGCGTCGAGGCAGTTAGGTTCCCACTCGCAATCTTCATGCTCTGTATGAAGAAGAGGTGAAGCTCATAATGAATACTAAACGGAAGTATTGATGCATGATACGAGCAGAAATATGTCTCTCGTATTTTGTATTGGGCTTCAAGACAATGATATTTTGTCTCATGCCTATAACGAAGTTTAAAAAGAAGCCCCACACTTTAGGTCTTTCAGTTCGAGGAAAATAATTGAAGACAAGGTGGTGTAATGTGGCTTGATGTGAAGCGGCCTTACTGTTGCCACCTTGAAGTTGACGAATTTCCAATCACGGCACGTTCTGGAGTGGTTATTTCTCCTTTTAAAAAATGTTACAGGTTAAGTCATACCTTTTTTATTCCTTTATTGGGAAGTCGGGTACTTGTACTTTTCAGTCTCAGACAGCAGGCTGCTATGGTGCTGCAGGTCTGAACTGAAAAGTCTCTGCTTTTTTTTTATTTTTTTTTATTAGCATTCATCTCACAGACAGCACTGCTGCAAATGAACTGCCAGCAGACTCTGTTCACCGCTATACTGAACCTGCCAACTGGTTCTAATAACTTATGGCCTGCCATGTGCGTGAGGAGAGCTGATGGTTAGTGCTGCACTAGCTCTGAACATCCCTCTGTGATTATGATCAAAAGTCTCTGAGCTGTTCTTTCTCTGCAACTGAAGGCTTTCTTTGTGTCTGAGTCAGCAGCCAGCACCACTGTCGGCCAGGAACACGTCGTGCTATAGGACTGACAAAGATGTCAGGCTTTTTCTCTTGATGTGTGTTTTGTTATTCATTTTTTTTAAAGATAATTTAGTAGAAATGCCTCAATCAATTGCAGTGTATTAAATTACGGTATAATGACCTTTTCAGGAAAATATTGACTGAGTATGTGGTGTCAGAGTTGCAGCATAGATCTAAGACAGGGGTTCTCAACTTGTGGTCAGTGACTCCATTTTACAGGCTCAAAATTTTGTGCTGTGTGAGAGAGAGAGAGAGAGAGTATATAATTTTTTTTTTTTAAACAGTTGCGCAGATGTGAAGTTTATCTTCGAGTGGTGAATATATATTCACAAGTGAGCGAACAAGTAAAAATGTTTTCAACATGAGAAGGTAAACCTCATATTTTCGTGCCACCGTATGTAATGTTCTTTCTGTTATATGGACACATCCACAAAAATGCGCAAGTTAATGAAAATTTTAATTTTTTAACCAGTTCGCCATTTTGACAACACACGTCTAATCAGTGGTAAAACACTGGGAGGGATATTATCAGAGTGAAATATATCAGAAAATGTCCCTCAGATCCACGATGTATTTCGTATGAAAAATACAAGTTTTTCAACACGAGAAGATAAATTTCATATCTTCAAGCCAACATGTGATTTTTCTTTTTATTATATAGGCATATTAACTTAGAAAAAGTACTCAAATTTATCAAAACAATTCCTTGATTTTCCCCATGAGCGACAGAGAGATTTGTCATGGTTTTGGTTCTGCCTATCCTGGATGTAGCTCATATGAAAAAATACAAGTGGTAAAACACTCATTTCCATATAATATTTTAATTAACAGCAGAACAGTGGTGCTGCAGTCTGAAATATCGCCCATGTGCTGTTTAGATTATGAGCATACAGGGCAGTGGTTTGTTTGTTTGTTTGTGTTTCTAAATGTTCTTCATACTGTGTCTGGTTTAAGGACAACTTTGATTCGGGGGAATATGAGAGCATGTCAGGCAAGGTGATGAAAATGGGGGCGTTCTAACCACAAATTTTAATAATAATGGCAGTTTGAATTATTTTAACATTCTGTAAGTCATGTTTATATGTCTAGAACTGCCTTATAAATAACTGTTCATGCAAATCTTTAATCCCATGTTTGAGAACCATTGGTCTAGGGCTAAGCTAGAGACGATAGTGTATTATGTTGCTTTGTCTTGTTGCAATATTGTGAAGGTTTATATCTCCATCCATCATCTGTAGCCGCTTTATCCTGTTCTGCAGGGTCGCAGGCAAGCTGGAGCCTATCCCAGCTGACTATGGGCGAGAGGCGGGGTACACCCTGGACAAGTCACCAGGTTATCGCAGGGCTGACACAGAGACAAACAACCATTCACACTCACGTTCACACCTACGGTCAGTTTAGAGTCACCAATTAACCTAACCTGCATGTCTTTGGACTGTGGGGGAAACCCATGCGGACACAGGGAGATCATGCAAACTCCACACAGAAAGGCCCTCGCCGGCCGCTGGGCTTGAACCCAGGACCTTCTTGCTCTGAGGTGACAGTGCTAACCACTATACCACCGTGCTGCCATATAATATAATCTTTAAAAGAAAAAAAAAAAAAACAAGCTACTATTTCTCCCAAATTCTGTTGTTTTGTGGACGTGCACTGTGAGGTTCCACAAAGTTCAGTGCTGGGTCTTCTTTCATATTAATGCAGTCTTTGAGTATTGCCTTTATTGCTTTCTGGAGAGCTGCTAAATCCAATTCGGTGGGTCAGTGTTTGTAATGATCTTTTTTTTATGTAATAAATGGTTAAGTTGTGCAGCATTTTCATCTCATCTCATTATCTCTAGCCGCTTTATCCTGTTCTACAGGGTCGCAGGCAAGCTGGAGCCTATCCCAGCTGACTGCGGGCGAGAGGCGGGGTACACCCTGGACAAGTCGCCAGGTCATCACAGGGCTGACACATAGACAACTGTTCACATCTATGGTCAATTTAGAGTCACCAGTTAACCTAACCTGCATGTCTTTGGACTGTGGGGGAAACCAGAGCACCCGGAGGAAACCCACGCGGACACGGGGAGAACATGCAAACTCCGCACAGAAAGGCCCTCGCCGGCCACGGGGCTTGAACCCGGACCTTCCTGATGTGAGACGACAGCGCTAACCACTACACCACCGTGCTGCTCTGTGCAGCATTTTATTTATTTATTTATTTATTTATTGTCAGCAACCTCTCATGAACAACAAGAATTCTCTTATAGCCTTGCTCCAGAATGATACCGCAATAAAGTAGCATCAGGCAGTAGACTCCTTTCATAAATGTTAAATGAATGTCTGCTTAAAGGAAGATTATGGCGTTTCCCTAAATAATAGCGCATTTCTTATTAGGTTTAGGTTACGTGGAGCATCTGCTGTATCGCTCCCTGCGTAAGGTGTTCGTACAGACATGATTGCATATTAGAACAAGTGAAATAATATAAAACTCTGATTTGCCTTGCAGCCAGAACCGTCTGAGCTGCTGTTGGAGAAAATTAATTCAACGGCTCTGTGGTTTAAGTATTGTAATTTTATCTTGGTGTTCCGCTGGTTTCATTTGTGCCCTGGTTTTGTAAAACAAGAAACAAAACACATGTTGCTTTCTGATTTTCTTTTTCTTTCCCTCATGAACAGATCACAGAAGCCTTCCAGAAGAAAGTGCAGAATAAGATCAAAGATCTTCTCCAGCAGATGGAAGAGGGACTAAAGACTGCAGACCCTCATGACTTCTCCACCTACACCGGCTGGACGGGTGAGTGTCCTCTGTTGACATCCTAGCAAGTCTTGATTTTCAGTATCCCTTTGATTCAACTAAACTGATCTTTGCTGATGGGAAGTTATGTGATCGTACTTTAATGATTGTGTGGTGTGTTATTTTAAAGTGGATGTTAATGTGTTGTAGGAATTGCTTTGCTGTACCTGCAGCTGCATCGTGTGAGTGGTGATTCCTCTCACCTGCAACGCTCTCTGGATTATGTTAAGCGTGCACTGCGCAACCTGAACGGCCGGAAAGTCACTTTTCTGTGTGGCGACGCTGGACCGCTGGCTGTTGCTGCTGTCGTCCACCATCGACTAAAGAACCAGGCTGACTCGAAGGATTGCATTACCAAGTACGATACCAATGTCATTTTTCTCCTCTGTGCCTCTTTTTGTCTTTTTTTCCCCCAAACTATGTTCTCTTAGCTTTTTTCTTAGTCGCTGTCTTACACAAAAGTGTTCCTGCTTTGGAGAGTTATAGTTTAAACAGGAGCTCTAAACCCAGACCTTGTAGCTGCAGAGAACTGGGAGGTTTTATGTCCAGTTTCTACTGACAAGGATCATGAACTGGTGCATGGTCTGGTGCTTGTTGAAGTCCACAAGATTGAGAGCAGAACCATTACAGAATCAGATGGGGGGGGGGGAGGGGAATGGAAAACATGGTGGGACAGTGATACAGAGGGTAGCATTACCTCCTCACTGCTTCAGCGTCACTGGTTTGTTCTGGAGTTTGGGTTTCTATCAGTGGAGTTTTTTACGTACTCCCTGTGTCCATGTGGATTTATTCTGGGTTCCCTGGTTACTTCCTGCCTCCCAAAAACTTGCCAGTAGGTGTATTGACACTAAATTGCCCCTAGACTTCCTGTGTGTATGGTAGACTGGAATCCCATCCAGGGTTGGTTCCTGCCTTACACCCAGTGTTCCTGAGATCCACCACAACACTGACCCAGATAAAGTCATAACTTAAGATGAATGAGTGGATGGACTGATGAATGGCTGGCTGGCTGGATAAATAGTTGAGTGGTTGGAGAAATGAATTAATGAACGAGTGAATGGTTGGATGGATAGATATGATGGCTGGGGGAATGGCTGAATGACGCCTCTAGAGGCTTTCACATTATACTTTTGACTTTGAAAGTAGAATTTTATCATCCAATATCAAATCCTTCAGCATCTCTACACAGCACAAAGACATTACTGCAGATGACAATCATAGGCTGAATTCCAGCTTTGTGTTTTTATTGCTGTTACCTATTAATTCTGAGGATGAAGCTGCTTGAAGGCTCTTTTGTTAACATTAGCAGTTTCAGTTTCTGATAAATGGCTCTTTTCTTCTTCAGTGCAGTATTGCAATTTTCAAATTCATTATTTTTATTCAGCAATAATTTTCCAAACCCCTGAGCTGTTAAAGCTGATTATGAAAAGAGCTCGACTTACTATAATGGCAATGGAATGATGCCTTCGACAGCCATTCAACATGATGGTAAAACTGAAGCGTCTGCAGAAGGAAAAGCCCTTTCACATAAACATAGAGCCAGATTTGGTAATGACTGTCGAGGGTTAGGGTGCAATTCCTTTTTATATTGGTACAAGCATAATGTGTCAAGCAGCGTGGGGTTAGGGTGTGTGTGTGTGTGTGTGTGTGTGTGTGTGAGAGAGGGGGAGAGAATATTTTACTGTTTTGTCTGTTCATGCATATTCATGGTTATCTGCATTCTTTATGATTGTCAAGATGTTTATGTCCCATTGTTCCTTTTAGACATAAATATTTTAATAGCAGACCTGTACAAGTCTTTAGAGTTTTTGGCCTGACATATAATTATTTATTTGTGTGTTTGCTGGAAGTTGGCAGATTAATAAGCAGGACTGCTTACTGTGTTCAGTGCAGTCCCCTGGCAGTGAGAACTCTGCAGCTGTCAGCATGAGACTGACTGATTACATATCATGTAAACTCAATTTTGCTCACTAATATACATACACAGGTATTAAATTAAAGAAAACGACAACAAAAAGCAGCTAAGTAATGGTTGACTGCCACAAGCCACCACAACTGCTTCAGTGCACCTGGGCACAGGAATAAACACCATTCTTCCAAAAAATATTTGGTGTTTTGATGCCGCAGGTGGAGAGTGCCATCTTGGATGTCACTCCAAAATTTGTTCAGTTGGGTTAAGATCTGGTGATGATGGCCAATGCTTATGGTTTACATTTACATTGTTTTCATCCTCATCAAATCACTCAGTGAGCCCTCATGCTGGTGAGGTAGATTCTCTGGAAGAGACCTCTGCCAACATGTTTCCTCATAGGACAAAGCTGACGAGTCAGAAGAACTTTATTGATTTGCAGTGGCTGTTCCCTCTAAGGAGACGAGTGAGCCCAAATAATGCCGGTAAAATGGCTCCCACAGCATTACAGAGGCTTTGTTTTCCATTAATGTGTCATCTGTCTGTATATGACTGCCATCAATTTCTCTGTGCGCCTGTTCCAGGATTACATGCTGCTTCCCCCCACCCCTCTTTCTTCTTCTCCTCCTTCAGCTTGTAGCACAGTCTGAAGTATGTTGGCAGGTTTAATGGCCTCTTGCTGAGTAGTCCATCTGCTTAAGACCAGCCATATCACTGAAATGATTTCTTTGTCCTTTTTCATCTCTAATAATCTCTTTTCAAGGGGAATTTGATACTCTGGTAATTGTATGTCAAAGTTCCTTCCCATGCCATGTGATGCGTAGGACAGCGCCGATCTCCGTTTCCGTAGCCCTCGGCCTCTCGCCTATTACATAGCTAGGGTTACAGTAGGGGGGCTGGTCCTCTGGTAACCGTGAGAGTTCGACTCCCCACTCGCATCTGTATTGCAGTGTGCCTTGCCAGACAGCAGTAGATACCATTTTTATGATGGTACCGGTATGACCCGACCGCAAATAGAACCCCCGATCGAGAGGTGGACATGCTAACCACTAGGCCAACTCGCTGTACTGTAATTGTATTTACATCTGTGTAATTAGTTTAAGATGATCTTCTGTGTTCCTTTGATTCTGGGATCTTGCAGGCTGCTTCAGCTCCAGCGCTCAGTCATTAGTCCAGACTCTGAGATTCCAGATGAGCTGCTGTACGGCCGTGCTGGATACCTCTACGCCCTGCTCTACGTCAACAAAGAGATTGGCCCACAAACTGTGGACGAGACCACCATCGCTAAGGTAAGCAGCAAATTTTTTTTTTTTTTAATTATTATTAAACTTGAGCATTATGCCCAGTTTAGTGCACAACCTGGTTTGGGTCAGGCAGCAGCATACATTCCGAAAAGTTGAATAAAATCCATTTTCTTTTTCCTGATGCATTTGAATGAAACTTATTTATAATTGAAAACTGGAGGGGAAAAAAAAAATCATGCATTTATTTATTTATTTATTTATTTATTTACCAAGTGTACAAAAATGATACTAAACATGTAATGCGTCCACTCTGGCAACCCATTATGGCCAGTCAAAAAGTAAAAGAACCTGGCACAGTAGACTATAAACTAATGTTTAGATTGGCTTATTATATTTATTTATTGTTATGTTGGTTATAATTTGCCAATAACCACCAGCCGAAAGTCATAAACATTTAATGCCCAGGTTATACAGGCCAGGCAAAGGAGTTTGGCAACACCAAAAGGAGTTATTCACTTTTTTTTTTTTTTTCAGCTGCTTTGTGCAGGAGCGCAAAGGGAATTAAAGCAGTCCAACAACTAACCCCTCCCTGGATTTTGGTGGCCAAAATGTGGGGTGGTGGCGTGTCTCCGTCCTCACTGAACCAAAAACTAGAACTTAAAATACATTAGAACTAAAGATAATTGTTTCACACACTTTCCAAGGAGTTTCTTGCTTGATCTGTTCCAGTTCCCTTTACACCTGAGGCACTTAATGGCCCACTGACACATTTGGCTCAGTGGATTGGGAACTGGACTAGATAAAAGCCCAGATAGTTTGGAAATTGTGTTGGAGATTTGTGTCAGGACATTAGCTAGCTCCTTGCCGTGTGAGGATATGGAAGCTCTGAGCTAGAAAGGAACAGGTGTGAAGGTAAGTAATTTAAACAGTGCTCGAGTGGCTAAGGCTGGAGAATATAGTTGCTTTTTATCCACGTGTTCATGCAGATAACTAGCTGTGTCGGGAATGTAATTGTTCACATACTTGCCCATGTATTACACGTTACTGGAGGATTCCACTAGAGGGCACACCAGAGAACTCGGACTCTACAGAACTTGCAGATTTGCATTATGTAAACAATATACTGCCCCTATGGTTCACGTGTGTATCTTGGAGACACGTAGCATTGATTTCTGATGACATGGACACTGATGCACCAAGCAAACGCAGGTTACATGAAGCAGCCATCATGTATGCAAAAATGTGTAGTTAAAAGCAACTATATCTCCAGCCTAAGGTTTCAAAATCCCAAGACCACTATGGTACTGCTCACACATACTGGCTTTTTTGTGTCTCATTCATAGTAAAGCAGCTTCGACATTTGAGGGAAGTTTTACTGTCGCACTTTGAAATGCATTATAAATAAGTTCATGGTCAAGTTCAAGGGTTTTCAGCTTTTCTGCAGCACTCTAAAAATGAATCTTCACACAGCAGTCAGCACATGTGCTTCGTCATTCCTTTTAGTTCTATTTGCTGTTTCAGGAAAACCTCTTGTGTTCCAAAAAAAAAGCACAGAAATGAAAAGCACTGAAGCAACAGATTCTTATAAATAAAAGCACTTTGTGTCACTTGGAGATTCATGTTTGCAGAAATTCTGTGTTGCAACCCAGGAAATAAAATGTGTAAAACAAAAGCCAATGGTTAATATTGTCTTTCAACTGTGTTCCAACACACTGTATAACCAGAGAGCTTGTTTTGGCCCAGCCATGCTGAAAAAAGCACAAGTACAGTTTCATTTTTCTAATAGGTTTGCTCTTATGGTTTGCGTTAAACATTGTCCCACTAGGATCTATTGGAGAGTATTCTTTTTTTTTTTTTTTTTTAAAGATTTTTTTGGGCTTTTTCCACCTTTATTGGATAGGACAGTGTAGAGACAGGAAATGAGTGGGAGAGAGATGGGGAGGGATCGGGAAATGACCTCGGGTCGGAATCGAACCCAGGTCCCCGGATTTATGGTATGGCGCCTTATCCACCTGAGCCACGACGCCCCCAAGGAGAGTATTCTTGATTCAGATACAGATCCAGGATCTGTTCAGGGTGTAATTACACTGCAACTCCGCTATAACCGACTCCTTAGGAGATGTCCAAATGGTTCATAATTTCTGAAATGGACCTGCTTGTCACACCCTTCACTCACTCTTCCACTTGGGGGAAGCCATGGCCTAATGGTTAGAGAAGCAGCTTTGGGACCGAAAGGTTGCCAGTTTGATTCCCTGGACCAGTAGGAATGGTTGAAGTGCCTTTGAGCAAGGCATCTAACCCCCCCTGCTGCCCCCCAGGCTACTCTGGGTATGTTGTACGTCGCTCTGGATAAGAGCGTCTGCTAAATGCCTGTAATGTAACGTAAAACAAGATTAACTGTGTTTAATTTATATTTATGCTTAATTCACTTACATATTTATGAGGTAAAGGAAAAGTCACACTCCCCATTGTTTGCTTGTTGCATCGTCTTTCTTTTCAACCCATTATATTGATTGCAGTTACAGACGAAGTCTCTGAGCTGTTTTGCTTTAAAAGTTGAAATGTAATTTTCCGGGATACCGTATTCTATAAACAAATTTGTTGCTTTCTCACCACGGTTTAGACAGTCCAGGATATGAAGTTTTCTTTGACTGTGTTATGTCTGTGCAAGTGCGCAGTGGCACACCTCAAACTGCTACTTGCACGCGTACAGCACTATTAGGACTAATTACTATGCACCTGTTCCAGATTAGAGCGCAATTGCAACGCATGCTTATAAGGACTGTCAGTACACACAGACTTTGCAAAGTATATGCGCTGTACCATGTGTTTCATGTTACCAAGCCTTTTGTAGCACTGTGATATTCTGGTTTCCGACTGCGTATTTTGTCTCTGCCTTTTGATAGCCTGTCTGTTTCTCGCTTGACCATTCCCTCTTTCTCGACTCTGATTTTTTGATGGCTGATTTGGATTTGTTTGTCAGCGTGTTTTTAAATAAAACTGCCTGCCTGCATTTTCTGACAGAATATCTTGCGTTTATAAGTAGTCATGACGACAAAGCTTATGGAGTAAAACTGCTTTTAAAATAGTCCTTTTAAGGGATTTTTTTTGAAGTCCGTGGTCACCGTTAGGGGTGGGCGATATGGGCAAAAAATAATCTCAATATTTTTTAAAATTTTGACGATATCGATAATTGGATGGTATCCTTTAAAATGTGTGGGTTTTTTAAATTAAGTTATTAATTAATTAATTTTTAAATGCCTGAGTTACAACTCATTCGTTGTTGCTTCCCAATCGCATCTGTGGACAATGTTTCAGAACAGCTTTTTTTTTTTTTTTCTTTAAACTTAAGCATTCAAGTAAAAATAATTCAAAGACTCCTCATGATTAAACTCCAATGTAGAAACATTGAATGGGTAAACATTCAGATTCTCTGCTGTGAGGTAAATTGTGCAGCATACAAGCAAGTGCAAATACATGAAATATTAGCATTTGTTAACATTGTAAACAAAGTGCTTCATGCATGTTCTGCAGAACATTGTATACCAACTTAAGCTACACGACCGTTCAAAAGTTTGGGGTCACCCAGACAATTTTGTGTTTTCCATGAAAAGTCACACTTTTATTTACCACCATAAGTTGTAAAATGAATAGAAAATATAGTCAAGACATTTTTCTGGCCATTTTGAGCATTTAATCGACCCCACAAATGCGATGCTCCAGAAACTCAATCTGCTCAAAGGTCAGTTTTATAGCTTCTCTAAAGAGCTAAACTGTTTTCAGCTGTGCTAACATGATTGTACAAGGGTTTTCTAATCATCCATTAGCCTTCTGAGGCAATGAGCAAACACATTGTACCATTAGAACACTGGAGTGAGAGTTGCTGGAAATGGGCCTCTATACACCTATGGAGATATTGCACCAAAAACCAGACATTTGCAGCTAGAGTAGTCATTTACCACATTAGCAATGTATAGAGTGTATTTCTGATTAGTTTAAAGTGATCTTCATTGAAAAGAACAGTGCTTTTCTTTCAAAAATAAGGAAATTTCAAAGTGACCCCAAACTTTTGAACGGTAGTGTATTTTATGGCCACATTGAACAATGACCAACTTCAAGTTATGTCCAGGGCTGTACATAAATCACACAAAACCAAAACAGGAGAATATGCCAAAACAGGTTTGCTCCAAATTATCTTGGGTATTGTACATTTAATATAGTAAAAATTGTAAACAAATGCCAATAAATTAAAATGTAAACAAAATCCACAATTTAAAATCAAATAGACAAACAATACCAAGTATTGTTACTACAGCACACACTGGCATAAGCAATATGCTGAGACTGTATCTTAGTTAGGTAGAGCACTTTGGCCAAAATATTTGTGACTTGGCACTGTATATCTTGAGTCTAGGATGTTCATAAGATGTCTAAAGCCTTCGCTCTCCACCACTTGAATCGGCATAATTTCTTTGGCTATGAAATTACTGTTCATGATATCTTGCCATCGTTTACTTTTTTGGTCATATGGCACGTTTCTGCTGTATGACTCAGCTTGGGTTTGTTGAGTGTGTCGTGCAGATTTACTCACCTTTTTCTTTGGCTGCAGTAGTGCTTGTGGAGTCACAAACTTTTTTTTCATATTCCTCATACTCTTTCGTGTGGTTAGTTTGCAAGTGGTGGAACAGGTTAGTTGTAGAGTAAGGTTGGCCAGAAGAGGGATGCTAACCTCATCGGCGGCCTTTAACATTTCCGCCACGATCCCAGAGGGGCCAGGGCTTTGCACAGTCATCTTGCACACAAAATGTCATGTTAATCATGATAGTTTCACATAAGAAATATGGTCAGGAAAAAAAATTTTTTTGACTGACTATGATCTGAGATCATTTAAACACTTGGTGAACTCTAATCGTAAAAAATCGACTGTAGAACTCACGGCCATGTTCAGTCGTGAAAGTAAGATAGTTTCCACATGTACAATGTGATGAGAACTGTTGTGGAAGTCTTGTACCTCAAAAGTAGTCAAAAATGTACTTAAGTGAAAGAAGTTGCCTTAAATGCTTTCATTGCACAGAAACAATGCAAGTGTGAGTGATTCCTGGAAAAACACTGAAGTCTAAGTTTCTTTTATTAGTTTTTAAGTTGGGGGCGGCACGGTGGTGTAGTGGTTAGCGCTGTCGCCTCACAGCAAGAAGGTCCTGGGTTCGAGCCCCGGGGCCGGCGAGGGCCTTTCTGTGTGGAGTTTGCATGTTCTCCCCGTGTCCGCGTGGGTTTCCTCCGGGTGCTCCGGTTTCCCCCACAGTCCAAAGACATGCAGGTTAGGTTAACTGGTGACTAAATTGACCGTAGGTGTGAATGTGAGTGTGAATGGTTGTCTGTGTCTATGTGTCAGCCCTGTGATGACCTGGCGACTTGTCCAGGGTGTACCCCGCCTTTCGCCCGTAGTCAGCTGGGATAGGCTCCAGCTTGCTTGCGACCCTGTAGAAGGATAAAGCGGCTAGAGATAATGAGATGAGATGAGTTTTTAAGTTGGGTCCTTTTTTTGGGAGACCTGCCCTAGGACTGCCCCAGGACTGCCCTAAAACAAAATGGCGGCTCCTATTAAAATAATTGTAAAAGATCTTTCTTTGTTTGAAACACAGATTTCTGATTGGCTGCCCCAATATGGGAATTCTCATTGGCTAAAACATATTTCCTGCTATTTTTCAAAAGAGAACAGACATGCTAGCATTTATCATATAGCGTTCTAAGGGTTTTACTACTTAATGATGAGTCTGTGTTTGTCATGCAAAATGCCTTTACAATGATGATCAGTGGTGGAGAACACAAGATGATCACATGCATGAGGTCCTTGAAACATTTAAACTCAGTGTACCTCCCAAGTATAACAAGCATATATTCATGCGAAATAATAAAATTTCACCATGATCTCAAAAATAATTGTAACAAGCTAAGACCCTGTCCACACGGCAACGGATTCAGGTGAATCTGATAAAATTGTTTATCGTTTCGGCCTGGCGTCCACACGGCACTGGCGTTTTGGGTGCCCCAAAACGAAATCTTTTGAGAACGGGTTCCAGAGTGGAAAAATCTGGCAATGGCGCCGTTGCGAAGTCGTCTGGATGAGTAGAACAGATTTGTTTATGATGACGTCACAACCACATGACTGTCAGTGCTTCACGCCAGGTAGAAGTGTAATGAACTCGATGCGAGTTGTCAACAAATCCTATAACTTGGTTCATGAAACGCGCTTACAAAATATTTTCACTGTGAATATTTATTGTGTAATGGTGCAAAGTGAGAGAGAGAGAGAGAGAGAGAGAGAGAGAGAATAGCCCTTAGGGCAGAGTCTTTAGTCCAAACACTGCGGAAGCAGTACCAAACCGCGCACCGCCCGTGTGCTTTCCAAAAACAAGAACAATCCCGCCAGCAAAAATAGGAAAAAAAAGGAGCAATCTCACCTCTTCAGATGTTGGTTTAAGTCCGACAATACATTCCTCAAAAAGGGCGTAGAACAACAAAGTAATCTATCAACGTGTAGCATTCAATTTATTCCGGACCATTAAAGAATTCTGGAGGATATCAGAATGTTGGTGTACCGGCTTCCATCTACCCCCATTCATTCCTCTTTCCGCGTCTTTCGTTTTACGCTACTGATTAATAATCAAAACTTTATGTGGCTGATGCTACAGAAGAAGGGGTTTATGCGTATGCGTCTACTTCTATTGTTCTGGTGTCTCCGATGGGACCGTCTTACAGCGTATGTAGAGGTGTGGCATGTGTATTGCATCGTTTTCAGCAAGCGTTGCGTTGCCATATGAACCTGATATTTTACTGATCCGTTGCCCATGTGGACGCGATATTAAAAAAAAAAATCTCGTTGCTGTTGTCGTGTGGATGTAGCCTACAACTGTGTGTGTTTCCAGTGTGTGACTGGAGGTGTGAGGCCGATAACATATTGAAATGGCAGAGCAGTCTTTCTAAACTAGTCAACAATGGATCAAAAACATAACTGTGGTTACAGAGACAAAAATCTTCACACCTTTTGGCGCTTCCAGAGACAGAAATTCTACGGGAATTCCAACACATTCTGAAGCTCTAAACCACAAGCTAGAGACAAAATTCTCTCACAGAACTTGTAGGCTTGAGACTAAACAGCTGTGTGTTCAGAAGAATACCACTTGTTAGTAAGACTAATCCAGTAGGAGAGGCTTCAGTTTGTGAGCGAGCATAAAGCTTGGACTCTGGAGCAAAGGAGAAAGGTCATGTGGTCTGAATCCAGATTTACTTTTCCAGAGTGATGGTTGTGTCGGGGTAGGAAGGGAAGTACAGGAAGCAATGCATCCATCATGCCTAATGGCCACTGTACAAGCCTCTGGAGAGACAGTGTTATGATCTGGCGTTGATTTCAGTTGGTCAGGTCGAGGCTCAGCAGCATTATGTGGCAGTAAAATAAAGTCAGCTGATGACCTGAATGTACTGAATGACCAGGTTATCGTATCAATGGATTTTGTTCTTCCCTGATGGCATGGGCAAATAATTAGGGCTCAGATTGTGAAAGATTGGTTCAAGAAGCATGAGGAATCATTTTCACACTTGAATTGGCCACCACAGAGTCCTGACCTTAACCCCGCTGAAAGTCTTTGAGATGTGTTGGAAAAGACTTGAGAATGGTTTGACTCTCCCATCAAGACAAGATCTCAGTGAAAAATTAATGCATCTCTGGATGGAAAAAATGTTGTGATGTTGAATAAGGTTGTTGAAATAATGCCACAGTGAATGTGCACCATAATCAAGGTTAAAGGTGGTCCAGTGAAATTGGTGTGCGACTTTTTTTTTTTTTTTATTGGGGGGGGAGGGTACATACAGTAGGAATCACCCTATCCATCCGTCTGTCCATGTGTCTTGTAAGTGTAACTCCTCCTAAACGGTTTGATGGATTTTGATGAAACTTTACACAGTTGCACTATACCACCTGAAGATGTGCCTGAAGGAAAATAATCCCGGTCCGATGTTTCAAAGTGGAGATAATTAAACTTATTACCTTCCATATGGCAATATATGATGATGGGCTCATCAGCGGGGGGTATTCTGTAGTGAGTTTACTCACAGTTCTAGTTTTGGCCAGGCAGTGTATTTTAATAGGATATTTTGTGAGTTCTATCTAGTAAAGATTGAAGGGGAACTGAAGTCATTTTTAAACTTGCTTTATTTCTTAATTAATGTGTTATTCAATTACGTTTTTGGTTTTAGTAACCTTGTATCGTGACTCGTATTGGCAACTAATTGCAATTAAATATTATACTTATTGGCCTATTCAGTTTTTAGCCATGTTGAATTTAGTTTGTTTGGTCCACAGCAGGCATCGCTTATCCGCGCGATCTTCACGAGACTTGTGCAAGACTTCGAAACGTGACATGTCAGTGCCGCCATTTTGAAAACTGTTTTCCAAACGAAATATTGCACAAAAACGAGTTGAAATGATGATTACTGCCTACTTTTTTCAAACTTTCCTGATTGCTATCAAAGCAAACAAAACTTCTGGCTTGATTACATCAGCATTCGAAAGAGGGCGCGCGTCTTTTGACAATGTTGGCAGATGTTGGTCACTTTCCCTGTGTCTGAAATTGCTTGCTTCCTACTCACTATATAGGGCACTATGTAGTGGGGACACCATTTTTTTAGTGCTGTCCAACACCTTAGTGAGGATTATTTACACCCTATATAGTGCACTCAAAGTATCCCACAATGCATCACGAAAAGTAGTGTACAGCAATGGTCACTTACCAAAGCAATACATCCCATCATGCATTGCAGTCGCGCTGAAAGAAATCAAAAGTCTCAAATTTAATTTAATAAAAGGCAGCGGCAAAGAAGAAAGTATTCAGCCTTGATTTAATATTTATACAGTGCAAATGTTATGTCGTATGAACAGAATTGCTTGAGACAACTATTGCTAAAGTCAGTGTGGTTTAACTTGACCATATCTAATTTACTGAAGGCCAATCCTCAAAAAAAAAGATGATTATCAGGACCAGTTCCCTTCTCTCTGCCAGGTTGTACCTCACAGCTCTTTTATTAGAAATGAGTTCACAGAAAAAAACAAAAAAACAACTTAGTTTAAAGCCATACACTGTAATGTGTTGTACCTTATCGTCACTTGGGCATAAATTGTCGTGCCGCACCCCCCCCCCAAAAAAAAAAAAAAAATTGCACTGTATTTAATACAATACATTAATCATGGAATAAAACACTGTTGTAGGAAATAATTTGATGGTATGATGTGGCACAATACAAAGGGTTTTATTCCTCATAATTATCAACTCTGCCTAATTGAAGTGTCACTAAAGACTGCTTCCACAAATGCTAACGTTTCCACAATGAAAAATTCATCATATGAACAATGACACACTTGTAGTTTGTTTATTTGGTGTTACGGCCAGAATGATTCTCTGAGCAGCTCTTGTATCAGGAGTAATGCATGACTACGCTGTACGAAAATAATGCACACTAAAGGGTGTGAAAGTGGCATGACATGGAAGTGGAGTGCCACTAACCCCTCCCACGTGCTTTTATTCTAATGGTCTAGTGTGGTGCTCTGCTTATACCACAGCGGTTTGTCAGTGAATACAATGATCTAATAAATAAATAAAAGAAGAGAGGAGAGGGAAGAAAAAACGGAGGACAAGAGACCAAGCAAAGGGGGCAAAAGAAGAGAAAGTAGAGAAGAGCCAATCAAGAGAAGAGAGTAGGGAGAAAATGGGAGAGAAGATGACAGAACAGAGGAGGTAATGACAAGACGTGATGAGAAGAGAGATGCTCAGAAGTACACTTTATGGCTAAAGGTTTGTAGACATCTGATCAGGACACCAATAAGTGCTTGTTGAACATCTCATTCTACATTCCATCCCCCTTTACTGTTCTAATAAGCTCTACTCTTCGATGAAGGCTTTCTACTAGATTTTGGTGTGTGGCTGTAGGATGTGTTCATTCATCCACAAGAGCATGAGTGATATCGGGCACTGATGTTGGGTCAGGAGGCCTGGGGTGCAGTCGGCATTCCAGTTTATCCCAAAGATGTTCGATGGGGTTGATGTTGAGGCTCTGTGCAGGACCCTCAATTTCTTCCACTTCAGTCTTCACAAACCACGACTTCACGGATTTTCACAAACCATGTCTTCATGCCCTTTAGTGATATTACATGTAGTTGGAATATCACCATTAATATTAATGAAGTGACTGAACTTAAAAGTGCAAGAGCAAGAAAACCTCTTGAATTGGCTGCTTCTTTTCATCAGGCAGGAATGCAAGAACTCTCTCAGTATGTAACATTATGGTTTGTGTAAGTGTCTTAGAAAGATTACATTTACCAGACACTGCCCTCGATACTACGCATGTATGCATGTAGTGTGTCTGTGTGTAGCACAAACTGCTGAAAAAGTTAATGCTGACACCTTTCTGTTTTAGCCAGCATTAACTTTTTCAGCAGTTTGTTCTACAACCCTGATTCCAAAAAAGCTGGGACAAAGTACAAATTGTAAATAAAAACGGAATGCAATGATGTGGAAGTTTCAAAATTCCATATTTTATTCAGAATAGAACATAGATGACATATCAAATGTTTAAACTGAGAAAATGTATCATTTAAAGAGAAAAATTAGGTGATTTTAAATTTCATGACAACAACACATCTCAAAAAAGTTGGGACAAGGCCATGTTTACCACTGTGAGACATCCCCTTTTCTCTTTACAACAGTCTGTAAACGTCTGGGGACTGAGGAGACAAGTTGCTCAAGTTTAGGGATAGGAATGTTAACCCATTCTTGTCTAATGTAGGATTCTAGTTGCTCAACTTCTTAGGTCTTTTTTGTCATATCTTCCATTTTATGATGTGCCAAATGTTTTCTATGGGTTCAGTACCCGGACCCTTCTATGCAGCCATGATGCTGTAATTGATGCAGTATGTGGTTTGGCATTGTCATGTTGGAAAATGCAAGGTCTTCCCTGAAAGAGACGTCGTCTGGATGGGATCATATGTTGCTCTAGAACCTGGATATACCTTTCAGCATTGATGGTGTCTTTCCAGATGTGTAAGCTGCCCATGCCACACGCACTAATGCAACCCCATACCATCAGAGATGCAGGCTTCTGAACTGAGCGCTGATAACAACTTGGGTCGTCCTTCTCCTCTTTAGTCCGAATGGCACGGCGTCCCTGATTTCCATAAAGAACTTCAAATTTTGATTCGTCTGACCACAGAACAGTTTTCCACTTTGCCACAGTCCATTTTAAATGAGCCTTGGCCCAGAGAAGACGTCCGCGCTTCTGGATCATGTTTAGATACAGCTTCTTCTTTGAACTATAGAGTTTTAGCTGGCAATGGCGGATGGCACGGTGAATTGTGTTCACAGATAATGTTCTCTGGAAATATTCCTGAGCCCATTTTGTGATTTCCAATACAGAAGCATGCCTGTATGTGATGCAGTGCCGTCTAAGGGCCCGAAGATCACGGGCACCCAGTATGGTTTTCTGGCCTTGACCCTTGCGCACAGAGATTCTTCCAGATTCTCTGAATCTTTTGATGATATTATGCACTGTAGATGATATGTTCAAACTCTTTGCAATTTTACACTGTCGAACTCCTTTCTGATATTGCTCCATTATTTGTCGGCGCAGAATTAGGGGGATTGGTGATCCTCTTCCCATCTTTACTTCTGAGAGCCACTGCCACTCCAAGATGCTCTTTTTATACCCAGTCATGTTAATGACCTATTGCCAATTGACCTAATGAGTTGCAATTTGGTCCTCCAGCTGTTCCTTTTTTGTACCTTTAACTTTTCCAGCCTCTTATTGCCCCTGTCCCAACTTTTTTGAGATGTGTTGCTGTCATGAAATTTCAAATGAGCCAATATTTGGCATGAAATTTCAAAATGTCTCACTTTCGACATTTGATATGTTGTCTATGTTCTATTGTGAATACAATATCAGTTTTTGAGATTTGTAAATTATTGCATTCCGTTTATTTGTACTTTGTCCCAACTTTTTTGGAATTGGGGTTGTATAGTAGCTCTTCTGTGGGATTGGACCATATGAGCTAGCCTTCATGCCCCATGTGAATTAACGATTATCTCGCCATTACAATTTGACCCTTGTCAAAGTCGCTCAGATCCTGACGCTTGCCCATTTTTATCCTGCTTCCAACACATCAGCTTCAAGAACTGACTGTTCTCTTGCTGCCTAATATATCCCACCCCTTGACAGATGCCATTGTAATGAGATAATCAATGTAATTCACTTCATCTGTCAGTGGTTTTAATGTTGTGGCTCATCTGTGTGTGCATATGTCTATATGTCTCAAATGCCACTTGTATTTTTCGTACGAACTCCATCCAGGACATTAACACATTTTTCAAGATCCTCACTTGTGAGGAAATCGATGAATAGTTTTGATAAATTTGGGTACTTTTTGTTTGGGAATGTGTCTATATAATCAAAAGAAACTCACACATTGGCTTGAAGATATGAAGTTTATCTTCTTGTGTTGAAAAACTCGCATTTTTTCATACAAAATTCATCCCAGATCTGAGTGACGTTTCCCGGTGTCTTCACTCTGACGTCACGCCCAGTGTTTTCTCACTGACTAGATGCGTGTTGTTAATGGCGAACCAGTCCAAAATTTAAATTCTTTTGATTAACTTGTGGATTTTTCGTGAACGTGTCAATATAATATAAAGGATATTACATGGTGGTGCAAAGACATGAAGTTTATCTTCTTGTGTTGAAAATCTGTATATATCTGCTTTAAAATAAGTGATGATAGGAAGTTTTTTTTTTTTTTAAATATTCCACATTATTTGTAACAAACAGATACGGTAAGTGTGATGTCATTCTTTACATAAATAATTGTTAATATTGGCAAATTGCTGTGGTATAATAACAAAATCTTTCAGCTGTTATAGGAAATATAGTAAATCTGCTTTGTTGGGTTGCATCACACCACCCTGTCATTTATTTTTCTGTAACCGAACTTCTTGTTGTGTTTTATTCCTTAGTTAGAACATGCACAATAGTACAGGGTGTTTTTAAATTTTTTTATATCATTTCACAATATCATAACTTTGTCAATTCTTGTTCAATTGACCTCAAATTTTAACAGCATGTGTGGAAACCGGTCAAAATGTTATGTTTAATGTTTTGTTTTTATCTTTTTAGGTATAGAAATGCCATTCACTGGAAAAGAAAAGGCATTTTGTGTGTTAGAGTATGCTCGAACACAGTCGAACAAGACTGTCCGGCGTGCATTTATGAGAGAATTCTCTAAAAATGCACTGTTACCAGAAAAGACTGTTACCAAAGACATGCTACAGCGTGTTTGGCAGGAGCTGGACTACCAACTTGATTGGAAATTTGTGAAATCTTTCATGGAATCCACATACCTTTTTTTTTTTTTAAATTTCTCATTCAAAATTTGATGAATAAATCTTTTATTGCTCAACATTAAGCCTGTTCAGTTTCATTTGCCTGGACTGTGTAGTTTCTGGGATATTTACATCTCAAATATAATTTTTTTTTTAACACCCTGTATTACGCCACAGTACATAGGATGCAATTAATACACTGTTAAAGATGATAATGTGGCATTTTCACATTTTGCACCAACACCTCATTATCAAAGCTGTTCCTGCCTGAAGATCCATGTCGTTTTATGTGTACTGTTTGGTGTACTTATTCATCCTTTCAGTTTTCTGTGCTCGTGTTCCTCGCTCTTGCTTCCTCCTGTACCCTGTGGAGGTGCAGTGCTTCTTAGATGGCAAATCTGTTTTATAATTGTAATTACTTGGCTCTGTACCATACTGGAAAACAGGCCTGTTGTGGGAGAATGTCATGCTCTTTTTCCATCATCCATGCATAAACTATGAGCTGACTGGGAGGAAAGCTCCCACTGTGCACATGCAGCCTGAAGTTAATGCTGACTCAGTGAAAAGCTTCCACCAAGGCTCTGGTTTTAGATTTGTTCCTGGGGGTAAAATGCGTAATGTGGTGATACACATTTATGGTTATTAAAAATGGCAGCAAAAGTCTCACTTTGAAGAATAATTGCTTGTGACTAAGCGATGTTTTGTAAAACGATAATGGATGTGAAATTGCCATTTTAGCATTGAAGCAAATCTGATTTAAGATTCTGCAGAATGAAAGGGAATCTAGTGTTCTTAAGCAAAACTATCTGAAGCCATGGTTGTTAAATTTCTCGGGGAACTTGTATCCATCATAATATTTTAATTTATTCTGAATACTTTCCTTTGGCTGTTCTGCTTCTTATAGGTCGTGACCGCCATCTTGGAGTCAGGGAAGAACCTGTCCAGAGAAGAGAAGAAGACAGAACGATGCCCGCTGCTGTATGAATGGCATAAGAAGCAGTATGTTGGTGCAGCGCATGGATTGGCAGGCATTTACTACATGTTGATGCAGGTGAGAGGAGGCCTGAAACACTCAAACAGTATTAACCTTTTTATCCAGCTCTTAATTAGCAGCTTACTAAGGATGAGAAATGCGTACACTCTCTCACATGCACCTGCTTTTTTTTTTTCTTTTTTTTTAATCATCAAGAATGGAGTGTTTGTGTGTTGTGTGATTTAACCCTGGCTTTTCATTTTAATGCAGGAATTGATTGGGTAATTGCAGGAAAGTAGGATAATTGAAAAGCAAGAAAAGACACGAATGCATATTGTAGTGTAGCAGAAGTAACAGGTTGCACTATTGCACTGTTATTCTAACAGTGTTCACAAGCATGAAATATTGACAAGCTTAGTTTAGTTCTAAGCTGCTTATACGGTCAGTCGTTTTTCTTTTAGTAAGGTTATGTAAGTGGGTTCATAGGCCAAACCACTGACTGCAGGAAACATGGTTGGCTTGCCTCCATTGCCTCCCATTCTGTAGAAATGAAGCCAAAATTTGATAACCTCCGTGTTATCAAATTTGGACCCAGAGTCTGCACAGTAGAGACAAGTCTTAGTGAGGTACACCTACTCCTTTTGATAGGCATGTTCCCTTCCAGCATGTTGCAGAATGTCTTCATGGTGGAAATCAAACTTGCATCTATCCGGAAAGCTTAAATAATTTCATCTCATCTCATTATCTCTAGCCGCTTTATCCTGTTCTACAGGGTCGCAGGCAAGCTGGAGCCTATCCCAGCTGACTACAGGCGAAAGGCGGGGTACACCCTGGACAAGTCGCCAGGTCATCACAGGGCTGACACATAGACACAGACAACCATTCACACTCACATTCACACCTATGGTCAATTTAGAGTCACCAGTTAACCTAACCTGCATGTCTTTGGACTGTGGGGGAAACCGGAGCACCCGGAGGAAACCCACGCGGACGCAGGGGGAACATGCAAACTCCACACAGAAAGGCCCTCGCCGGCCACGGGGCTCGAACCCAGACCTTCTTGCTGTGAGGCGACAGCGCTAACCACTACACCACCGTGCTGCCCTAAATAGTTTCAGCTGGACATATTTCATTAATATGTATGTGTCTAGGAAGGATATTTATCTCTTGGACATGAACTGGAAATTTGTTGATGGATGTTTCAGGAACGGTGGCTGGCTTAACCGTGCTCGGCAGTGAAGTTAAAAATGTGTTATTTGGGACATCTCCTTATAAAATCCTTCCTGATGTTGGTAGTATACATGTTCACTGATGAACAAATGGCTTTTGGGCAGATTTTGATAGCTGGCTGGCTGGCTGGAGGTTATTTATACTGAAATAATATTGCTATCGTGGTAGTGGCATACAGATCTATGGCTATGTGGCTAGTATTACAGTACAGTTGGCATTAGTGTACATGTCCAGAAAATTTCAAATAAGTATGTACATGATGGTAAACTTAGTGGTGAAGTTAGCTGGCAAGGCTGCAGCCAATCACTTGATTCACAAGCGTATCCACATCATCTTACAATAGAGTAGAATAAGGTTTTAAGAACTAATTTCTGGGGGGAAAATGTGCTAATGTCAGCGTAGGGGAAATAAAACGAACTGTTTGAAGACACTAGCTGGAAAGAATGAGAAAAGTGACACGGAAAAAGGCTATTTTGTGATTCAAACACATGGGGATGGGTGTTGCTAAAAATGGTACTGCAGCCAGCCTGCAGGGGCGCTAGACCTGTGGTGGCTTCACTTTCTAGACACGTGCTGTCCATGTTTTCTACAGTTTATAAGTTTGGGTAATGTGGATCTTCCTAGTCTTCACATGTACATGATGATGGATTTCAATCAAACATAAATTAAGAATTTGAGAATGTGACTGTCCATTCATTTCTACCACTGGGAGAAGGGCACAGGCCTACCAAATGAGTAGGTGTACCTGACTTTTTGATTCTCGTCTACTGCACAGACTCTGGCTTCAAGTTTGACACCATGGCAGAGGTGTTTTGGCTTCATTTCTATAGAATGGAGCCATGCCATCCATGTTTTCTACAGTCGATGGTCCTAATTTAACTAATTAACCAATTAGGTTAATTTTTAGGAGCAGCTTTGTTCCTGGGCGGCACGATGGCGTAGTGGTTAGCGCTGTCACCTCACAGCAAGAAGGTCCGGGTTCGAGCCCCGTGGCCGGCGAGGGCCTTTCTGTGTGGAGTTTGCATGTTCTCCCCGTGTCCGCGTGGGTTTCCTCCGGGTGCTCCGGTTTCCCCCACAGTCCAAAGACATGCAGGTTAGGTTAACTGGTGACTCTAAATTGACCGTAGGTGTGAATGTGAGTGTGAATGGTTGTCTGTGTCTATGTGTCAGCCCTGCGATGACCTGGCGACTTGTCCAGGGTGTACCCTGCCTTTCGCCCGTAGTCAGCTGGGATAGGCTCCAGCTTGCCTGCGACCCTGTAGAACAGGATAAAGCGGCTACAGATAATGAGATGAGCTTTGTTCCTAGTCAAGGTCATTGTGGTATTGGAGCCTATCTTGGGAACACTAGTGTTACACTAATGCATTGCAGGGCCACATACACCCACACACTCGTTCAAACCTTTAGGGCACATTAGAATTACCAATGCACCAGTATGTTTTTGGGAGATGGGAGGAAACCGGAGAACCTGGAGGAAACCCATATGGATAAAGGGAGAGCATGCAGAACTCCACACAAGCAGTACCCTGAGCTCAGGATATAGAACCCTGGAGCTGAGAGGCAATACCACTACCCCCTCAGTAGTGCAAAAGATTGACATGTAACCAACTTTTGCACAAGTAAATATGTATTTATAATTATGTATGCAAGAGTGATTGATTGATTATTTATAGCACTGGAGTCTTCCCTGAAGGCCACTAAAATGAAATGGCGGTATAGGAGTGCATGAAAAGTTTTTAAGCAGCTTTTATTTGTGGTCTCTTTACATATGCACATAGTCATGACTTTAAGTTATTGGATCATGCAGTGTAGCTTGGGACATTAATCTTGAGGGATGTTCCAGCAGCAAGCCTGGGCGATGATGCGTGGCTTTTGTGAAATTTTAGTGAGTTTTTATTGCTCTGTCTTTCTCTCTGCTTTGAAAATGGAGCAGCAGCAGCACCAGGCCTCAGAGCACATGCATTACTCTTTCTCAGGAGAATACTGCAGGTCTCTGATGCTAATGTTTATTATCTACTTTGAGTCCTGTATTCTGTTCTTTGTCAAGCACCATGATCTCGGCTGGATCTCTAAAGCTTAATGTTCCAGGTTGCATGCATGAGCTCGTACTATGTGCATACGTAAAGGCGACGAATAAAACCTGCTTATGCGCTCGTATACTGCCATTTAATTTCCGTGTCCTTCAGGAAAGACTCCTCCGATGCTATAAATAAATAATCACGCTAACATAATCATAAATGCATATTTTACATGGGCAAAAGTTGTTTAAATGATGCTGCCAGCACAGTCTTGCCTGCATGTTGTTCAGACTTTATTCAAGTTTATGATGAACATAAAGATTTAATGCGGAATACTATGAATAATTGAGTATTTTGGGCAGCCCGCCATTTCATTTTTTCCTTTAATTTAAAACCACTACTTGTAAATAAAATTCTCAACCTAGTTCACCTGTCCAGTTATTTAGAAAATCGTGGTGAATAATTTGTGCTTTTAAGACCTCACTCGTGTTCAGTAACGGCTCTGTCCTGGGCAGGGTCGCGGTGGAGCTGGAGTCTATCCTGGGAACATGGGGTGTGAAACAGGCAAACACCCTGGATGTAACTCCAGTTCATCTCAAGACACTTAAGATATCTTAAATAATGTATATTCCCATTTACAGGAGTACGAATGATTATGAAACATATTTATATATAGCACTAGTCAAAAGTTTGGACGCCTGCTCATTCATAGGTTCTGTATTTTGACATTTTCTACATTGTAAAACAATACTGTACAACTGTAGTAATCCATATTATGTCAAAAACCGCTCAACTGAGTAAAGAGAAACAACATCCATCGTTAATAAAAGTAAAGAAAAAAACAGTTAATTAGGTGGCTCCAAACTTTTGACTGGTACTGTACATGCTACACCTGGCAACTTGTCCAGGATGTACCCCGCCTCTCGCTCATAGGCCGCTGGGATAGGTTCCAGCTTGCCCTGCACAGGATAAGCGGTTATGGATGATGGATGTATATTCTACTAGTTTTAATCTTGCAATTATGTTTTATTAGCACATGCACTATATAGCCAGAAGTATAGTATGTGGGCACCTGACCATCATACCCGTGTGTGGTTCTTCCCCATACTGTTGCCACAAAGTTGGAATCCCACAATTGTACAGAATGTCTGTCTATGTTGTAGCGTTACGGTTTCCCTTTACTGGAACTAAGAGGCCCAGACATATTCTGATATGACAGCTTCATCGTCACTGCCAAACCCGATCCAGGCTTGAGGTAAACCAGGTTTGGTTGACTTGGCCAGAATTGCAGCAGTAGGGTGGCCAGTTCCTTTCTGTGCACTCATACACCCGTTCACATCCCTGGTGTGACCCTATAACCTAACCGCATGTCTTTTGGACTGTGGGGGGGAAACCGGAGCACCCAGAGGAAACCCACACAGACATGGGGAGAACATGCAAACTCCACCCCATGACGGTGTTCCAGTGTACAAAGCAAGCTCCATTTATGAAGATATGGTTTATTAATGTTGGTGTGGAAGAACTTGAGTGTCCTGCACAAAGCCCTGACCTCAACCCTACTGAAAACCTTTGGGATGAACTGGAACACCAACTGCACCCCAGACGACCTCAACCAACATCAGGGTCTGATCTCACTAATGCTCTTTTGGCTGAATGAATACAGATCCCCACAGCCACACTCCAAAATCTAATGGAAAGCCTTCCCAGAAGAGTAGAGCAGCTTACAACCGCAAAGGAGAGCTAAGTCTGGAACGGGATGTTCAACAAGCACATATATCGGTGTGATGGGCCATTGTATACAAACTCTTTTGGCCATATAGTGTAATTTTATTTCTAGTCGAAAAAAAATTGAAATAAGGAATGATATTAGCAGGCACAAATCATGCCAACAATGAGGGATTTAGATTTAGACATGCATATCAAATTAAATTTTTTGCCTCATCACAAGCAACTGGATATACATATCCACCAGGAAACTAGAAATAAGAAATTAATTTGATATGCATGTTTAAACATATAACTCTTATTAGTAGTAGAACTTGTGCGCATGCACACAACCTATTTTTTTTTTTAAACCCTGTGATCTGCAGCAACACACTGACCAAGAACATGATCTGACTGTTAGTAGGAGCTGTTTTTACTCGACGGGTTAATTAGTTTTCATGGATATTCAGTCAGGAACATGCAGGGGTTGCTGACCCACAATGCATTTCTGAATTAAATACAACACTTTGAATTAAGGAAAATTATCATAAAAATTTTGCTTCCAAAAGCCAAAAATATCTAATTTGCCCAGACATGATTGCTTGTCTCGGGTTCCTGTTCCAATAATTTAGACCACCTTTATCCGAACCCTGCATTCACCATAGCTAGCAACAAAAGGACAGGCAAGCATTCATTTTATGTACGGATCATCTTGAATGATTCCTCTGGCCATTCCTATTGAGCATGTGGTCCTTATTTATTTATTTATTTATTTATTTATTTATTAATAAAGTTACAAATAAATAAAGTTTCCCACTTGCAATTTTAGTTAGTTCAGATTTACTCTTTGACACACCAAAGTGGAAGAAAAGCATACGACTATGGTTTCATCTTTTCCTGTCCTTCTCATTAAGTGTGTACAGAGACATTAGAAATACAAATAAGCCTTGGAAGCAAGTAGTAGAGATCACTGGTGCCTCTGGCAAGTGTGCATGGGTGATACAGATGGTGTGTCTTCATTCTCACATGGGAAGGTGAAAACATAATGAGGTGATTACAGCAATTCACACCTCACTTATTCAGTTGAGAGAGGGGAAGTTGTGTGTGTGTGTGTGTATTGTGCTGTTTTTGCCTCCTGTAGTGAACCACATTTATCAAGGTGCAATCACCAGCTTTCTTGATGTAGGTGCAATAGAGATCTTGCAGTCACGTGACCGGAAAGTACACAACCGCCATCGTGTCGGTCAAAAACACCGCTGAATACTGCTGCACTCGTGTACAGAATGGATCAATTTCAACCGACGGACTACACGGCTCATTTTTCTAATGAACAGATAACTAGATATATGTCTAAAATAAACGACCTACAGATTTGTGACCCTTATGGCTTTCCGGACGGAGTTTTCACGACCGGATTTTGAACTGCCAGTGGAATACCCGGACGTGTATCATTACCTCATCAACTTTCCCTCGCTGTTCAGTGGTGAAGCACTGCATGCTTATAAATCTCTGGACAGTTTTCTTTACAGGAATTCAGGATTTGTCAGCGACTCAGATGTGGCATCTTGTAAGCAAGAAAATGATCCTCACTGGATGGGTAAGTCACTTAAGTATTGAGTATAGCACTGACCAGCCGATTATAGAATAGAATAAGGTAATTCCAAATCGTCCGTGTTGTTTACATGGATCTGGCGTTGGAGAGGTAGAGGCTTGAGTAGCTGTTTTCTGAGCTTAGTCAACAGGCCGGGTCTGCCTGTAGCCTCGCTTTTGCTTCGGCTCCCGGCGCTGCCTCCTTCGCTTTGCTTCCGATAACAATCCATGGAGACCCCGCTGGTCTCGCTATCTGGTCTCGTCTGGAATGTTTTTTTTTTTTTTTTCTCGTCCGGAATGTTGTGCATGCGATGGAAATCGCTACAAACCGTCATTTTCTGCTGGAAACCAATGTCCAGTAAGTCCATACGGTTGTAGTGGATATTGAAGTCCGGTACAGATGAACAACACGCAAAAATACACACAAAAAACATAAAAACCGTGCACAGGTAGGGAGAGCTTGTAGCCGCAGCCGTTGTAGTAGAATTGTATATAGTAGGGTTTTCCAGAAGAAAAGGTAGAAGTAAAAGCAGAAGTAGAACCAGAAGTAGAAGGCGGAATATGGCGTTTGACCGACACGATGGCGTCTGTCACAATCTGGATCGGCTGTGACGTCACATGCAAGTGCGCCATAGGCTTATCCGAATCAGTCTCATGTAAAAAGGGATCAGTCTTATAAATTCATTAATCATTAATTCAAGTGTCTAATAGTTTATAGCTAAACTATTAAAATCAATGGAATAACTTAGTGGTGATGCTGCTATAGTTTTAGTGAGTATTGTAGCTCTCATGTAATGTTTACTCTAGATCTATAACATTCATATAACAACCCAATGGGCGAAGGCAATTAGAATACTTGTTTGGCAGAGGTTGGTACTCAGTGAATGTTGTAGCAATAGACAGGACACAGTTTACTCCAAAGGTACCATTTATTGAAATGGCTGACATGAATTAGCAAACTAATACTGATCAGATATAATAACAATAGCAGCCAAGGAATAATTCAATATAAATGGTGATACAATGTATACAAGTAATAATCAGTAATAAGTAGAATAATAACCAGCAGTAAACAGGATGAGAAATCAGCAGTGAATATGATGATAACCAAGGCACTAATGGTGATCAGAAGTAATGGGCTATATGCAAGTGTTGCAGTGTAGGGGCGAGCGAATGTTAAAATGTGAGAGGGAAATCACGTGTATGTGTGAGTGTGTAGGCGTGTGCGCAGCTGCGCACTAACGAAATGAGGAGGAGCTAGGGAGAGAGAGTGTGCGCAGGTGCACGACAAAGAGGAGGGGGGTGAGGGAACGAGGCTGTGTGCGCGTGGGCGAGATAGGTGTGGTATGTGAATGTAATGTGCAAGCCTTTGTGCTAGGCACCGTCTAAAGGGGGTTGGGCAATAAAGAACTAGGCCTTAAACCCAAACTTCTACCCAATCCTTAGCTACTCCTGAAATCCCAATGTTGAGGGGTGTAGTGCGATGGAGGGAGTTAAAAAGCGAGAGAGAGAACGCATGCACGATCTGACTAATACGAATAGTAAACAAAGCAAATCAAACAACATGCGGTCTAAGAACAGCTTTCATGTGAATCAAAATGCGTACATTTAAACCATGAATGAATTCAAATAAACAACGCTCTTTGCATTAACTAGCCACAGCTAAGACTAACAATTGCCCAGATGCCAGCCTTACTTGAGATCGCTCTTGCAACTGAAAGTGCGCCGTCTGTTATCCGAAGACAGTGTGGAGCGCAGGTCCAGGAAGCAAACAGTTCTGTTCCTTTTGCTTTTACAGCTCGTCAGCTGAAGATCTTCGGTGGCCCGTCGGTCGTCCGATGATCTGGAAGGAATCTTATCTGTAGTTCGTTGACATTGCGAAAGGGAAAAAGGATCTGGTCGCCTTTTCTCTTTAAAAATACTGCGTGGGCTGCAGTAACTAACCGGTTCAGTTATTATTACAACTATGCAAAGATCAAATACATTGAACTTTGGTTAAAGGTCCGGTATCAATAGCTCGTTCTTTGTTCCTCTTTAGCACAGATGCAACGACATCTCTTTCCCACGTGGGGATCCACCACCAGAGAGAGACAGAATTTCGATTCCGCCGCGGGTTTTAAAGCACAGTTGTGACGTCACTATATTTGGTATCCGGTATCATCTCTGTATCCAATACCATTACAGGGAGTCAGAAGAATGGGCGGAAATGGAACATGGCATCGAGTACAGGGATTGTTGTGTTCAATGCTGTAACAGTGGAAGGGGAGAAGATGGGCCATAAAGTGAAGCAGGGAATTTTGGGTACTATGGCTACGGCATGGCAGCCCCCCTACACTAATGGCACAATTTCAGGAGGATTATAAAAATGTGCTAGTCGTGTCTCCCCCCCCCCCCCCCCCCCCCCACACACACACACACACACACACTTCTGAGTTTATTGATCTACTTTTCTAATTGGACAATTTCAGCTTGTTCAGCATTTCAAATGCTGATGAACGGTCTCCTCTTATCAATAAAGCCAGCATACTTGTAACGTTCACAAGTGTTCACACACAACACCTCGGAATCACCCACCCGATCATCTTAAGATGGTGTCCATGGCAAGACGTGAATTATTAATAAGGCATAAATTATGTTTGGACATCATCCCATAAATCTAAGTCAAACTAGAGGAAGGTAAGTATATTTTCTTTCTTTCTCTCTCTCTCTCTCTCTCTCTCTCTCTCTCACACCCAGCCTGTGAGCTGATTGGGTGGAGCTCATGCACAGTTGCTAAGGCGATAGGGCTGTGCGTAATGCTGACGCAGATGGACATGCGCCACTGCTCATAATAATGCATTGTTCCAGCTTTGTAATGGTACAGGGTGTGTGTGTGTGTGTGTGTGTGTGTGTGTGTGTGTGAGAGAGAGAGAAAGATTTGTTTGAATTCAGCCTCTTTGCTTGTACAGCTCAAATGTATGCCATTTGGCAGAACACTATGTCTCAAGGTGGAGCGGTCAGCCTTTAAAGCACCGCATGTATTTGTGTGTGTTCTTGCAGAAGCAGCTTTATTAGCAGTATTGAACAGATGTTGATGGGGACTAGATAGCATCACTGATATGCTTTTGAGAGGCTTACTGTAATTCCCTTACTATAATTACTGTAATTTTGAGAAGCTTACTGATAGTGCTCAATTATTCCTGATTAGTGCCAGTAATGTTGGAATTGGTGTGTCGTAACCAACAGCGCCATCCGCAGCGGAACCTGCAGCAGCTGTGCCAACATTGCTAGTCTATTTTCACTGGCATCTGTGTAGAGAGCATTCTGGCAACGCAGTGAGACGGCACGCAGCTGCTCTGTGCAAGCAAGACTGACTGCTCGTCTCGCACCTTCGACTGCTCACCCAGCAGTGTGCCGTTTTACTCAGAGGAAGCCTTCAGCAGTCCATCACACCCAGGCTTTTTCCCTTTTTACATCCTTCCAACCCTGAAGAACAAAACCAGTGAAGGCTCTGTAAAGCAGCAGGAGTGGAGAGTGAGGGCAAAAGCTGGGGGTTTGGTTCCAACTGAGCTGTTTTTCAGTCAGCAAATGCCTGTGTAAATGTACTAGACTGCACAATGAATCACGTTTTCAGTGTGAAGTAGTGGCTCAGGCTTTGGGTTAATGATCAGAAGGTTATGAGTTCAAACCCCAGCTAGGATGTTGGCAAATGTTTATTCAAAATTGCTTTGAATCAGTCACTTTGGAAAGGTTACTGTTTGCTATTGACCCTAGTGCAGCTCCAGGGTCCCTGCTTCGATCCGGAGTTTGGGTTGTTCTTCAACAATAACATGCATGTGCGTGAATTGGCTATACTACGTTGCCTATAGGGGTGTGTGCACATGGGCATAGTGCCCTGCAATGGACTGGCATACCATACTGGATGCAGGACAATTCACCCTGTGTTTGGGACAGGTTCTAGATCCACTGGGACCCAGTAAAGTGGCCACTGAGAGATGAATTATGGAATTAGGATTCAATATTAAACATATAAGCCATTATCAAGCAGTCCTAATAAATTCTACATAAATGTAATCCAGTAAATAAAAATGCCCTCCAAAATCAGACTCTCTTCACCCACTTAGTAGAAGAAACATATTTGTACATTTTCTGTAGCACTATGCTCGTCTCTGGATAATGTTTCCAATAGCAACATGCTGGAAATGGTTAAAAAATAAGTTCTGGTTCTCTTCTGCTGATATCGTCATCTTCATGAGACTGGATTGTAAGAACTTGTCTTATTGCAGATTGTTAGATTTTTTTTTTCCTTTTTCTTTTTTTCTCTTCCAGTGAAAAGCTCCCTGCTTTATCACTCCAAAACATTTCTCACCAGACGTTTCTCTTTTCTGTGTGTGTGTGTGTGTGTGTGTGTGTGTGTGTGTAGCCCACAGCTAAGGTTAACCCTGAAATTCTGACAGAGTTGATCCGGCCAAGTATAGATTATGTGCGGCACAAAAAGTTCCGCTCGGGCAACTACCCATCGTCCCTCAGTAATGAGACAGACAGACTGGTGCACTGGTGCCACGGAGCGCCGGGCGTGGTCCACATGCTCATCATGGCACATAAGGTGAGTTACAAACAGATCCCCAGTCCGTACACATACACACTGTGCTGTGTGTGTGTGTGTGTGTGCGTGTGTTTATTCTTTAGTACACACAGACATGCTGGAGAGAGATACACATGCAAGAGGAAGCTTCTAGAAATGGTTTTAAATTCTTTCAAATGGAGCCACTTAATGAATTTTGTATTCAAATTTGTAAATAACAATTTTCTGACTTCCTGCCTGGGGTTACAGGTCCTCGCATCTTTTTGTTTCACCTAGAGGTTATGTAAGAGATTGTTAGTGATGTTTTTTGGCTGTAATAATGAACATCCGTCATAGGCACATGGACCTAATCAGAATGATTTGATTGCTGACTGCAAAAATGGATGATTTATGAAAATTAATGACCAGCAGCGAACAGATTCGGACTCAACAATGCAATAATGCACTCAGTTCGCACAGCTGAAATATTAAACCTCTTGATTTAATAACAAGGGCACGAAGTCCAAATACCTCTCAATGAATTTTAGTCCCTCTGGTCTTTCTCTAAGAATCCAACAGTGCCATCTAGTGGTTAAATGTTGCACAGCAAACGCACTGTATGGCTATATGTAAATATAAATCATATTTATACCAAGAAACCGATGGTTAGATCTTGAGGCAAGGTTTTCGGTGCAAACAGAAAACGAGTTTGATAATATGTGGCTTGTTATGGGTTAACATAAGCAGCATCCAGTACTGTGCATCAGTGCCTCTGTGATCTTGTCCATGCCCTTTAAATAACACTCGTTTTTACGATTATGGTGAGCTTACTGTTGCTCGAGTAAAACAGTTTCTCTTATCTGGAATGCAGAAGAATTTGAACTGAAATGGACTTTCACAGTTAATATGTGCCCGCTCCAGAAAAATAAGTAAATAAACAATAATATAAAAATCTTCTGTGGTTTTCCTTCCCTCTTCTCATGGATGGCTGGGCCATTTGCTTGCTTGTTCATTTTCCCCCCTCCTCACTCTCTTTCACAAAACTGATAATGCCTAAGGGCAGTTAGGGGAAATCGAGCATGTGCTATATTTGGAAACTGCATTTCCTCAGTCGCATGTTTAACCCTGCAGTTCTAATAAATTATGCTGTAGCAGTCAGCCATCTCTTGAAAGCCAGGGTTGGATGTATATGAGACTAGTTTTACGCCCACCACAGTCACAAGCCTCTTAAAATGGTGGTAGATTCTTGAATTAAATTTTTCATCTAATGGAAATTGCCTAATTTTAATTATAATTCATAATGGTTTCTGAATATAATGCAAAAGTTTACTATCCCTACTTGGTTGCATATAGACTATGGTCAAGTGTATGCGGACACCGGATCATCACACCCATATGTGATTCTGCCACAAAGTTGGAAGCACACAATTGCATAGAAAGTCTTTTGTATATTGAAGCATTACAGTTTCCCTTCACTGGAACGAAGAGGTGCAAACTTATTCCAGCCTGACTGTGTCCCCATGCACAAAGCAAGCTATGAAAACATGGTTGGTGTTGAACTTGAGTGTCCTGTACAGAGAACTGACCCTCAACCTCAATGAGCACGTTTGGCACGAACTCCCTCCCCAGAATCATTGCCTGAATACTCCTGTGGCTGAAAGAGCAAAAAAATCCCCACGGCCATACTTCAGAATCTAGTGGAAAGTCTTCCCAGAGTAGTGGAGCAAAGTGCGGACTAAATCTGGAACGTGATGTTTGACCAGCACATATGGGTGTGATGGTCAGGTGTCTGCATACAGGGCCATGTAGTGTTTGAAATGCTGCTGCAATTCTAAAGAATATGATGCTCGCATTGAAAATCCTTTCAAAACACTTATTGTTTGAGATCATTGTAGAAGATTTATGATTTCAAATAAGCATGGGACATTCTTCATGATGGTAGGATTTTTATTTCCTTTGTAACCTCTGGCTTGCTTATCAGGGATCTAAATCTGCACCTGGATGCTTCTGCTTTGAAACAATATCCATTTTATTTTATTTATTTAAGTTTTTTTGGGGCTTTTTTCACCTTTATTGGATAGGACGGTGTAGAGACAGGACAGGAAATGAGTGGGAGAGAGAGACGGGGAGGGATCGGGAAATGACCTCGGGTCGGAATCGAACCCGGGTCCCTGGATTTATGGTATGGCGCCTTAGCCACCTGAGCCACGACGCCCCCATCCATTTTATTTTAACTGTAAATGCTTCATAGGATTCAGGGCCACCATCATGTATCGTATTTCCTGCTTTATATTCTCAGCTTGGAGTACAATACGGTATGAAGGAGAGCTTAGACTAAAGTAGTTATCTAGCTACCATGTAACATATGCTGCCGCTCAGCTCGCATGGCCTTATTTGTGAGTGAATAACCAAGTGTGAAATAAAATTAGGGCTTAATTAAGAGTAGTCTACAGAAACAATTGCTTGTGACTGATCACCTCTTGTGTGCATATGTGTGTGTGTGTTCGTTCTCAGGTGTTTAAGGATGAGAAGTATCTGAAAGATGCGGCAGAGTGTGGTGAGGTGATTTGGCAGAGAGGTTTACTGCGCAAAGGCTACGGCATCTGTCACGGCACCGCTGGCAACGGCTACGCTTTCCTCTCCCTGTACAAGCTCACACAGGAGCAGAAGTACCTCTACCGTGCCTGCAAGGTATCCAGCAAAACACAGTGGGAGAGATCATTTGTGTGGGTGTCCTGCTCAGCAGATGCTGTTTAGTCTGATTTATGTTTATGTTGTTAGATCAGTGTTGTAATTATTTTGTCTGGATTTATTTTTTGCTCTGCCCACTGCTAGGATCTGAAGGGAGGCAGCACAGCTCTGAGAAAGCCGTGACATTTTAGTTGATCTATGAGCAGTCATTCTCTCCCCAGCTCCAAATTCAGATAACACCTTTACACTGCAGCACTTTTTCTTTTTTCTTTCATTTTGACGTGCAGCGTTGGTAATCCTGTGAGTACCAGCTGTGGAAAAACTGGCATTTTTGTGGTGTTTTCCTGCCAGTAGTAATCCTGTGTAAATGTGATAAGATGAGAATCTAATCAGTGATCAGATTTGCAAATTGATTTCAGTGGTTGTAAAATGGGTTGCATAGCCTAAGGTGAACAGATTTCCAGAGTCTAAAACCGGGACACTTTGCGCGTGACCGTGATACTCGTGCACGCACACGCGTTTTGATGTAAACATGCGCCGGCTCAAACCATGGCTCAGACAGGTGCTTTTATCATTTTGTAGAAGCTCATTATACATTTCAGAGAATAATCAAGTATTTTCTTATCTACATGTACTTCTATCACAATTCAGTTAAAGTAAGAAAATCAGACAACAGATGTGATGATAGGGAATAGGCCAATAGCCTAAATTTCAACTGATTTTATTTCACCTTTGTGAAAACGCCAAGAAAATGCATTGCTTGCATATTAACATCAACATTTTATGCGATGAGCTTTTTTTTAAACAATAGGCTATGCATTGTAACAGGAACGAGCGCATGAGCCTAATCGTTGTCACCTCCGAACCTTTACCCAAAATGCCCTCTGTTTAATCTTAACCAGTGTCGGCTATTAACTATTTTGAAAACGTGAACCCTGAGCTGACAACAGCATCAAACAAGTCAAGACCATCTGTGATACAGATTAAAGACAGATGAAACAGATGAAGGACAACAAAAAATGTTTCAGAAACACAGCCACCCTCCCACCCTAAAGAAGATGCCATTTTATTGCATATATTTAGATGAGTGAATTTGCTCCAGTAGCGCTTTATTGCCCGAGAGCCTGCTGTGAAACTGCGAGCAAGTATCGTTGAAATTGGCCCGGGTAACGAGCAAGGCTTTGAGAGTAGGTACGGTCATGCGATTCCTCTAGTCAGTCCAGGTGTTGTTCATGAGTGAAAATATTCGCTCAAGTGGAGCATTGGTGCCAGGTAGGTACATGGCAAACTGGCAAAGCTGGCTGACATTGCTGTAAGGAATCTCCCTACTCTTGAAGTACGCGAACATATCCGCCCAGCGCTCATCCGTTCGGCATTGTCGCGTAGTAGTTGACAGCCGCTAGCGAAAAAAAACCCGTTATAACGCGGCCTCTGTATTGTAACATTGTACAAATAGATACATTGTAAGGTTGACTGTGCACACATGCACATTGATGCTGAATTGCTAGAAGCTTTATTGACATCTTGTTGGCTATATATGATCGCTGTAACCGGGACAGTTTGTTAGTGTTTGGTGTAAACCGGGACATTTCAGCGTCCCGACGGACCTTTGTCGGGACTGGGGACACACAACTCAAAATCGGGACTGTCAAACCGGGACGTCTGGTCACGCTAGCATAGCCTTATAACAGTTTTGAATCTTAATTTCCCAGGAATTACAAGAGTATGTACTTGGAGCATTTATGCAGTTGTAAGGGGTGGGAAAAGGGCATCTTTTGAATTTAGTGAAAATGGGGAAAGTCCGGCTCCATAAAAGTAGCAGCACAGCACACCTTTTTTTTTTTTTTTTTTTAAAGTGCCTTGAATTCAGCCTGAACACTGAGCATTTGAAATTTTTACAGTATACACTCACAATCTACTTTACTAGGAATCAACTACAATCATGCAGTTATGAGTCATCCTGAGTCAATACCTTGAACTCGGTCATGTACGTCCGCCATTCCTGGACAGTTTTTGCAGTGTAGCAGGCCACCGTCATTAGGGTTGCCATCAAAGGGGTTTTCTTGGTCTGCAACAATGTTTAGTCCATGTCAAAGTAACATCCGCATGCGTGCCAGAACCCAAGGTTTCCCAGCAGAACATTGCCCAGAGCATCACACCAGCTTGCCTTCTTCCCATAGTGCATCCTGGTGCCATCTCTTCCCCAGGTAAGCGACGCACATACACCTGGCTGTCTACATGATGTAAAAGAAAATATGATTCATCAGACCACACCACCGTCTTCCATTGCTTCGTAGTCCAGTTCTGATGCTCACATGCCGATTGGAGGTGCTTTTGATGGTGAACAGGGTCAGCATGGGCACTCTGACTGGTCTATGGCGATGCAGCTCCATACACAGGAAACTGAGATGCACTGTGTGTTCTGACCCCTTTCCATCATAGCCAGCATAGACCTTTTCAGCAGTCTCTGGTACAGTCTGTGGGATCGGACCAGACGGGCTGGCTTTCACTTTCTATGCGTATCGGTGAACTTCGACACCCATAACCCTGTCGCCGGTTCACCGGTTGTCCTTCCTTGGACCACTTGTGTTGGGTACAGACCAACGCATACCAGGAACATTCCAGAAGATGTGTCATTTTGGAGATGCGCTGACCCAGTCATCTACCCCTCACAATTTGGCCCTTGTCAGTCGCTCATATTCTTATGCTTTCTCATTTTTAGCTTGTCCAGTCGCAGGCCAGGCTGGATGAGCTCATGTGATCACGCATCGTCCGTCCACAATTTACAAAAATCGCTGCTACTCCTACATGATTGATTGGATTTGGATCAAACTCACATATACAGTGTTCCCTAGGTGGGTGTGCATAAGAGTTGTCAAGATGGTGGCACCACCAGTCATATTTACAACTTGATGGGTGTTTTGGCCAGTATGAGCTACAGCCTCGTTGAGGCTATTTTTCCTGCTTCCAACACATCAACTTCGAAAACTGACTTCTCTTGCTGCCTAATATATCCCACCCCTTGACAGGTGCCATTGTAACAAGATAATTGTTATTCATGTCACCTGTCAGTGTTTTTAATGTTATGGCAGATCGGTGATGTGTGTGTATATAAAAATATAAAATAGGGTTAGTCAAAATTATGTTAACACTTAAATGGTAGAAACCATTTATTCACAAAACATACATCATATGTGCAAGATGATTTACAGGACGGTCTCAACCTGTTTGCCTTTGTGTTCAACACACAAAAACCAGCGAGCAACAGTACCATTTAAAGAAAAATAATAATAATAAAAATAATCCATTAGTGTTAAGATAATTTTGATGAACCCTGTGTGTGTAATTTATAAATACATACTAGTTCTTTATCTACACTGGACCCCATATTGTTGACCTTTATTTTAATTTGGAGCACATTACCTGATGAGTATGGATTTCCTCAGAATTTCCATGACTAAAGTCATACATTTATATGAGAACTTCGGATATTCCCAGAGGTTATGAAGTCAGAAATTTGCAAATTAAAAGCTCTCATGCTTCCTGGCTGCAGTATTTTCTTGGAGGAAAGACTGCATTTCCTGTAACTCTCGACTCAGCCATGGTGTCTGTGGTATGATGGTGTTGATCCAACCCTGCAAAATGAGGTGATCTGGTTCCTTGACAAACACACTTAATGTTTGTTTCTTGTAAATTTGTAAGTTTTTAATCTGAATTTTTTTCTGGTAAATTTGACTTTATAATCTCGGAATATACACACACAGGGTGTTTTTTCAAAAAAATTTGATATAATTTCACAGTCTAATAACTTGGCCAATTCTCGTTCAGTTGACCTCAAATTTTAACGGCATGTGTGGAAACCAGTCAAAATTTTGTTTGTTTTGTTTTTATCTTTTTAGGTATAGAAATGACATTCACTGGAAAAGAAAAGGCGTTTTGTGTGTTAGAGTACGCTCGAACACAGTCGAACAAAACTGTGTAGCGTGCATTTATGAGAGAATTCTCTAAAAATGCACCAACTGCAATGCAGATTTGGACACGGCACAAAAAGTTCAAAGAAGGGAGGCTGTCTGTGTCTCAGGCGGTGCGCATATTGAACATTTGTGAAAGCGTTGATGGAATCCACATACCTTTTTGAAATTCTCATTCAAATTTTGAGGAATAAATCTATTGCTCAACATTAAGCCTGTTCAGTTTCATTTGCTGAGACTATGTAGTTTCTGGGATATTTACATCTCAAATCATATCAAATTCTTTGAAACAGTGTGTGTGTGTGTGTGTGTGTGTGTGTGTGTGTGTGTGTGTGTAAAATAATTGCTTGGGCCAGGGGTTTTCAAAGTGTGGGAGAGTCAGCCCCCCCTCAGAGAGCAAATAAAGAACAGCACCCCCCTCACAATTTTTATTGTTGCTATACTTAATGTTCCATTCATATTTTTAAAAAATGGTTGTTGTACACATTTTTCTTTTTTTCTTTTTCACATTTTAAACATCTGTGCTTTTTAAAACATCTTGTTTTACACAATTTAAACATCTCATAGCATCGTTAGCTAGCACCTCTTGGCAGACAACACACTGTGGCAGTGGAGCATCTTCAGATCCAGTCCATGAAAATCCAAACTTTAAATAATTGTGGTCATACTTCCTTCTTTTTCCAGTCCCCCAGGATTCCGCGGGCCTTTTTTGTGATTGTTGCGGGCTAAAATGTCTGATGTTGCGGGGGGGTTTCCAAAAAATTGCGATGAAAGTTGTGGTGTTTTTTAGGATTTTGTTGCGATTACATTGCGGGAGGAAGTGAAAGTTGCGAGAAATTGTTGCGATTTTCTCTTTTTGTGATTAAAATTGAGTGATATGTTAAATATTAAGTTATTACTGAAAAACTATTGATTAAAAAAACAAAGACACTGAGAAATGGTCCTATAAACAACTTTACCAATATAAAAGATTACCAGGACTACAAAAATGCAGAAAAATAGGCTTTACTTATCCAAATGTGCCTGTTGGTTCAAAAGTTAAAGTGCATAGAACCTCACAGCACAACATGAAGTTACCTTAAAATATAAATGCCTCAGCTTTCATGTAAGAAAAAAACTATTAATACTAGTACTGTGTGCAGGCAGTCTCTCCTGAAGAATAAATTAAACAATAATTATAAACTAAAAATAAATGGCTCAGGATTCATAGAAGAAAAAAAAAAACAATTTGAACAGAATCTCACAGTATGATGCTGAAGCTGCCAAACAATGGAAAATAAAATACCATTTTGGCAAAAATGTTGGCATCCATTAATTTCTTGTATTAAGTAAAACAAATAATGTAAAGTGCACACAGTGCTTCACTGTAAACATAACACACTTTCAGTAACAGAATTTAAGCCTACAGAAACACTGACTCGCACATCATGCAATGTTGCCAGATACTGCTGACGTTTTCCAGCCCAAAATATGTTCAAAACCCGCCAAAATGCACCTGAAACCGCCCAATCTGGCAACATTGCGCACATGCTGCTTCTCTTGAACGTATACACGGAAGTAAGGCGGAAGGTAGTTTGTCGACGTCACCTCAAGACGACGCCAACGATTGGTCAAATTTGCGGGAAAGTTGCGGTGATTGGATATAATTGCAACACCGCCCTGAATTCGCGGGGATTGGTTGAATTTGCGTTGAAGTTGCAAATCGCAACATCCTGGAGGCTCTGTTTTTTTTCTTGGCCCAGACTCTGTCTCCTCACTCACTGTAGCTTTAGGTACTAAAAATCGATCCATTTTGTCTCTGGTAAAGGCTAGCTGAAGTTCGCTAAATGTCCGCAATAGTAACTTATTCTGGTTTATTTTTCCTCACGTTGCGCCCCCCCTGAAGAACTCTGGCGCCCCCTGGGGGGGCGCGCCCCACACTTTGAAAAGCCCTGGCTTGGGCCTTATATGGGGGTAAATTTTCATATAAATTATGAAACTCTTACCCTTCAGATTTGTTTGGTTATGAAAGAAAACTAATTTGCCTAAATTTGGAACATTTTGAATAATATACAAGTCATTGAGATTTCTGGAGTTGCAAGGCAACATAAAAGTCCAGGTTTTCTAAGATTTTCAGACACTGCTTCACTGTCGCTTTATTCACATTGGGGAATTTTTCTCAGCGGTTTTGGACAATTTGAAGCAAATACTGTTTTTTGCTCTTCATTGGTGGTAATCGGTGCATTGTATTCTTCAATCAGAGCCACACCTCGTTCTGCCGTGTCATTAACAACCTTCAGGTTTTGCACAGTTGTAAATGTTGCCTTGTAGTCGTCTCGGCTATCCCACGTTTCTGGATCAGACTCAAAGAAGCTTGTTCAGTGGTAGCTGCTGCACTTGCCCGGATGGTGGTCTTTAAAGATCTTGTGATGGTGAAAGAACACACTTATGGCCCTTTTCCACTACCCTTTTTCAGCTCACTTCAGCTCGCTTCAGCTCACTTCAGCCCGACACGGCTCGCGTTTCGACTACCAAAAACCAGCACGACTCAGCTCGTTTCAGCCCTGCTTAGCCCCTAAAACTCGCACCGTTTTGGAGTGGGGCTGAAGCGAGCCAAACCGTGCCGAGTGAGGCTGGGGGCGTGAGCAGACACTCCCCTGTGCACTGATTGGTGAGGAGGCGTGTCCTCACTTGCCCACACACGCCCCGCGAGCGCGCTGGGATCTGTAAACACCGCAAACCCGGAAGAAGAAGAATTACGAATTACGAGAATTTCTGAAGCCTTATGCGCCTCGCCTCATCTATACGCTCTTGCCAGTATCTGTTGGCGTTGTCGGTGACAACAAGCCACAGCACCAAGACCAGCAACACTAACGACACCATGTCCTCCATGTTTATTGTTTACTATCCGGGTCGTGAGACTACCGCTTAAAAGATCACTGAATCAGTGACATACAGAGCATCGTGGACGAGTTCGCGGAGCGCAAGGCTCGTCGTATGCCCTTCAAATAATGCGCGCAGTAGGCTATTGATGTTTTATTATGAGCCATGTACAGTATGTCGCCTAATGTTTTTTTGTTTCTGAGTTACATGTTCGTTTGAAGGACTTAATGTACTAAATAACATAGTTGCACCCGGTAGTGTTGAAATTGGTAAACACCGCAGTTGCGGACATTTTGTAGCCTAAAATGATGTTATGATAAGCTTTCATAAAGGGCCCGGTCATTTGCCCCGCCCCCGGCCCGGCTCTGACTTGTTCCGCCACTGTCACTGATGTCACTGTTTGCGCTGCTTAACGACATCACGTGACGTCCACCCACTTTTGCTAACTCCACCCAATGTGTCCACCCACTTCCAGCCAGCACGGTTCAGCGCGGTTGTAGTCGAAATGCAACTCCAACAGCCCCGCTCAGCTCGACTCAGCTCGACTCAGCACGGCACGGCTCAGCCGCGTTTGTAGTGGAAAAGCGGCATTAGAACTTGCTTCTTTGAAGGCAGTTTGCTTCCAGTTATTTCACTTTCCACACTGGCAAGTATCCACACAGAAGATTTACTTTTAGTTGCAATCGCCAAGTCAGCCATTGTGCAGTCATAGTTTAATCAGTGGCCTCTAACAGTACTGTCTGTGCAACTGAGATCAGATCTTTTCTAATTCTTTAGTATTGATCTGTTTCACTGGTTGTCATGGAGATGCTTAATGTGTTTGTTTTGACTGAAATAAAGTGTCAATACTGCCATTAAAAGAATACATTGCGAATGACTATCAGTCTGTAATTTTAAATTTCAAGGTCATTGAGCAACCTCTAAATGTTTATATATTCCTTTAAAATTTTACACAATTTTATTTAATTTATTGGAACATTAAATTTATTTATTTATTATTAAATGAATTTATTATTAATTTATCAAATTTGTTTTATGGTTTTCATCTCAACACTGTGGCAACATGGTGTATAGCCAGATCCAGGATCAGATTAAAACATTATGCATGATGCAGCTCAGTAGAACTGCACTCCACACTGACTCTTTCTCTCTCACTACAGAGCAGCTGATAGGAATACAGTGTGTCCTCCTCTAGTGCGAAGCCACATTCCTGTTTGAACGCTGATAATTACTGCAGTCTACCCAAAGTGCCGAGTAATGAAAGCATAATGGACTCCACTGTTTTCCCCATCATTGCAGCAGCCTTTTACAGCTGGAGTTATTTTCCAGCACAAATGAATCACCAGCTTTCATCTGAGCCTTGGCTTACTTGGTTGAAACGAAGAGCTCAAATGAGAGGTAGCGCGGATGTTCTTGAAAAGGTGAAACAAAAATTGCCTCACCTTGTTCAAACAGTTTGATTGGCACCAATTATTTGGGTGTTTATTCAAGCAAGATTTTTCTGTGAAGCAAGACATGGGTCTTAATTTTAACTTCATACTTTTAATGCAGGGTGAAAATGAGTCGGTAACAGGGGTAGAAACATAATTTCATAGCTCGGCCATTGTGCAAGGAAAAGCTCCAGTGTGCTGCCCAGTCATGCGTTCTACCACCTTTTAGCCTAATGTAATAACATATGGTGAGTCAGTTTTGTGATGTAGCACCCTCGATAAAAGATCAGCAACTGGTTGGTCAATATTTGGCTTTGAGCTGTGGTGTTTTCTCTTCGTACTGGTATGTATAAAATGTATTTAGGTGTTGCATATGCCTTTATTTTCTGCCAATATGTTTACGTTTAACTGTGAAACTTTATTTTGCTTGTTTTCATCAGTGTTTCATATACCTCTGTGTCTATGATTTGGAGAAGTTTATACATTTTATACACACACACACACACACACACACACACACACACTAATCTGCTGTACCATTAACCAGGTTGTACCTTGGCACTATGTGTAGCATAGCAGGCGGTAGGAATCGGAAACAGTGATGTGCAATTAGGTTTAAAAAAAATATATATATAAAATCTCATTATGTTCTACAGGGTCGCAGGCAAGCTGGAGCTTATCCCAGCTGACTGGGTACATCCTGGACAAGTCGCCAGGTCATCGCAGTGCTGACACACAGACAACCATTCACACTCGCACCTACGGTCAATTTAGAGTCACCAGTTAACCTAACCTGCATGTCTTTGGACTGTGGGGGAAACCGGAGCACCCGGAGGAAACCCACGCGGACAACATGCAAACTCCACACAGAAAGGCCCTCGCCGGCCACGGGGCTCGAACCCGGACCTTCTTGCTGTGAGGCGACAGTGCTAACCACTACACCACTGTGCCGCCTATATATATATAGCTCTCTTAGTACAAACAGATAAAAAAAAAAAAGCGTAGACAAAAAACAAAACAAAAAGCTATGTACATGTAGAAAGGTAAATATATGTATAGACAAGCATATATATAAACCACACACCAGATTAAAATTCTTGTCAGAGACCATAAGGAGTAGGCTTTCTTTCATTTTCTGGTTGTTAAACTTGTTCGCAGAATCATAAAGTAATAGCTCATACACAAGATCTGCTTGTTCCAGGCACACAGAGTTGAACAGTAGGAGGATTTCAAAGAAACAAGTTAATATTTATTTTAGAAATGTACATCTGTGGATTTTCCATGGATATCTGTTGGACCCTATTAGTGACAGAGCCAGTAATGTTTCCTAATGCATAAAATGTTTAAACTTTTTTTAAAAAATATTTTTAAAAACTTCTGACTTCTTGCTATCTCGTAAGTGTTTTTTTTTTTCCTCCACTTTTTTCCTTTTGCATACCTACACAAATGTATATTTCTTTCGCATGAGTAAATGTAGTATTTGCTAATCAAATTAGCTTCCTTGGATCAGTGATTCACAGTTGAGAGATACATTTTCACATTATTTTAATATACAGTACAATTTATTGGGTTGCATGAGTTACTATTGATTTCATTGACTGATTTGATTGGATTTTCGTGCCTCATTTGTGGTGGAAAGCTTGTGGTCCGTGCAGGAACGTGCACACGCACACCATTGTGGTTATTTAGCCCTTCTTGTCTGTGTGTGTGTGTGTGTGTGCGCTTTAGTTTGCAGAGTGGTGTCTAGACTATGGAACACATGGCTGCCGTATTCCAGACCGACCGTATTCCCTCTTCGAAGGTAAAGGTTTTTGTCTGTCTCATGTACATCATCCGCAGACAATGTTCAAAGCACCTGACCTTAAATGTCTGTCCTCTAAAAAAGTGAGTCGGTGAAATAATTCATAATTACTGAAGCTCCTTCAATCCAGATAGCCTTCTGTAATTTTTATATATTTAATGAAGACCAGTTACAAAAACATTATGAAGCATTTTCCCTGTCGTCTTAAACATGCCCTCCCTTTTAATTCATCCATAATCAGACCTAGTCATTGGGAGAAAATGAAAGCCAGACAGCGGTTTTAGTAAACTGTCCTTTATCTGGTTCATGTCTTTCTGCATGCCAAGCCATCATCAGTAATGAAATCCTCGGTTTTATATGAGAGGGTTGAATGTACAGACCATCATTTTCCTGCACTCATTTGGTAGAGTAGAGCGAGTAGAAGTGGAAGAGGCATAGACATCAGTCTTTTAAAAGGTCAGTAATTGAGTGTGTGCCAATATAAAATGAAAAAGCGCTTGCTGTTTAATAGGAAGACTAGAACATTTTATTTTTCTCAGTTTCAGACTACATTACACACTCGCAAATAACCTGTCATGATGACGGGTTAAATTTAAACACGAAGCATTATTACAAATATTTTTTTGTGTCCAGCAGTGGGTAGGGTTTCTCACCAGGCATGCTGGATCTGGGATTGCTTCTTCAAAAGCTGTCCGTTTGCACTTCCCCCTTGTTAAGGGTTTAATAAGCAGGCACTACATGACTCTGAGTCTGTCCACATGGAACCACAGTGGCAGTCTGGGCCAACCGACAGCCTGCCATCTAACTCCACTCTGAGTTGGCATCCAGCACCATATATCTGCTGCCTCACCTTATTGTTGCCATAGTAACACCCTTTTCTGTGCCCGAGTCTGAGGAGTGGTGGCCTCTGATTGGTGGAGCTGTTCCTCTTGTTAGTTTCAGAGAGGCTGGCAGGAGGCATGAGCCTCGGGACACATACACGCGCGCGCACACCCCTGACAGGTTTTATTCAGCGTTACCTTAGTGTGCTGGATGGTGTACTGACTTGTTGCTCATTTTTAGTGCAGAAAGGGAAGAAAAAAAAAATCACTGGCCACTTTAATAGGAACACCTGTACCCTGCTCATTCCTGCAATTATCTAATTTCCTATTTGCACTCAAGGCTTTGACGTATTTCTGTTTTGAAATCTCGCATCTCCTGTAGCACTATTTACATTCGGCAGTACAGTGAAACAGCAACATCGAATGTTTTGTTGGCTCACATGTTTTGTGCTTTTTCAAAGGTATTTTCTTACTTTTATAGTTTATGTACGATGAAGCATACAGTCTGATTGTTCACATGTTCATATCAAACTTCAAAATGGACATTTCCGGAGATTTTTTCACCCGTGTGATGAGAGAAGTTCACCTGCCTTTCCGTTGATGGTTCACACTGACAGACAGAGCCATGTTTATGCTGTAATTTAGCAACCATAATAGTCTGTATGACTATCTACACCAGCTGCAGTTCTGCAGCACTCATGTGGCCATGTTTGTAGTGTAAGAGCTGAGCATGTAGAATGCTCATTATAATTAAATATTAATATTTTAAGCCATTTTCTTTATACACCTTCCAGCATTAGATAATCATATTTTTCCTTATTGCCTTAAAGCCAAATCATTATATCAGTGTCGTTATGGTATATGGTTTAATTTGTCATTATGTGACAAGACAAAGCTCTGGTGTTCCTCCCAGCAGATCTTCTGAAACTAAGGGCTTTGTGTCTTCCTCTCTTACAGGAATGGCTGGAGCGATCCACTTCCTCTCAGACCTCACCCAGCCAGAGGCTTCTTGCTTTCCCGCCTTTGAACTTTGACCTGGGCTTCTGAGAGCACTGACTTGTGTTTTTTTTTTTGGAACAGTTCTGAGGTGGTGAAGGCTCTTCCAGCAGTAAATAGAACCACTGAACTGATGCAAATGCAAAAAATAATAATAAAAATAAAAAACCTCCCCACCTTCTGCCTATAACTTTAAAACAAGCCACCTTAAGTTCTGTCACTGTAGCTTCCAGACTGTTCCCCTTTTTTTTTAAATATATTTTTTCATGTAAAATAGCGTGTGTTCCCATCCACTGTACTGATTCATCTTTTCACTTCCAAGGCTTAGCATTCAGTTGAAATTGGGTCTTTTGTGCTGCATGCTTGTGTTCTGATTGTATCGCAGTGCTTTAGTTGACCTCGTCTTTGTCTCATGTTTCAGGCCTGTCTTTGTTGTCTATGCATGGGGATGGCTGAAATAAGCTTGTGTACGCTTTTAGCCAAGTTATTGACGTCTGTAATATCAGTTAAGCGTTCACACTGGTGTGGGTGTTACTACATGTCCTGTTATTGAGATTGATAACTCAATGAAAGATTGTGAGGAAAAATGAACCAAACCTTTCCAGTCAATATCATTTTATGAGGCAATGTTATGAATGTTAAAATAAATTGGGCTCCTTCCACTGAACCACATGTTGTGACTGGATTTAAACTCTATTATGTGAAGAACAAAACACACGAGGTTGGTGTGAAGCCATTGCCACCCAGAAGTTGATTATGTTCCTAGAACAGCAAGTCCTGAAGTGTTTTATTCCTCTTATGCCACAGCAATTTGCCAAAAAAAAAATTATTTTTTTTTTTGGATAGTCATACTTTGTCAATTATATGTAATCTTGTGAAACATCTCCAAACAGTCCCTGTTGTCATGTTGCAGAGAAAGTGCAAAGCTCTGAATGCTTAGTTACAGCTTCACCTCTAACTGTTACAAAATATTGACACTGGTATCTCCTTCCCAAAATGCTAAATAAACATTTCCTCATATTAGTGGCTCCTTCTGATTAATCAGAATCGAGAATTCAACAGCTTTGCAGTGTAACAGGGGAAAATACCTACTTCGGTCATTATTGTTGATGAAATTTATTATTATTATTATTATTATTACAGTAGTAATAATGCTGGTCTATAAATGCCAGTGGGAATATTTCTGTTGCTTTTGGTTTATGAACAGATGGGAGATGAAAAATCAATTAAACTCTGGAATTATTACATGGGCTTGGATGGTTGATGAGATAATGGATGTAAAGAAATACATAAGCAGTTAGAAATATTTAAGTACAGTGAAAAGTTTCAAAAGACTGGTACAGTTAAAAAAAATTTTGCCAGGAAACGGGTACATAAGCACAGTGAGGAAGGTGAAGAAGAATCCAGAGATTACAGCTTCATAATTAGAGTTGATTCTTGAGGGTGGTCAGCTTAGAAAACGTTAGATGCCATGTCCGTTAAAAACAAGCTGCGCGTTGGTCAACCTTGGATTCATGGAGTTCTCTATTAACTTTCAGTTAAAACCAACTGCCCACTCAAGAGATCTTGAAATGGAGAATGGTGCTGAACAAACATTATGTACCAGTGGCAAAGAATTTATTTCCAGTGGTGAGCTAAAGTCAGTGTTATGAGGATGAGTCAAATGAAAACCTTGTAGTAAATTTTTTAACTTTGCAAATGTTTCTGTAATGGATGAAATTCTTTAAGGGTTTCATGTAATGCAGCCTTGTGCGTGGTGATGGTTATGGGACCTTAACAGTTAATCATCATAGTCGTGGTAATGATCACAGTAGTAAACGTCATTTAGAACCTGGATATGTAGTCTGGACTTGTACCTCTATTGAACACTGCAGAATATGTTTAAGTTGACTTTTAGATATATGTAAAGTGAATCCTTTAGAATTCTGTATTTTTCTACATATCAGATTTTCACACAAGTCCTCAAAGTGGATCAAGAGAACCAAATTAAGCAATTAACACTAATACTGGGCTATTTATGTGTTAAGGAAGATTAATATTCCATATCTGTGAGTGGCAAAAGTATGTGAACCTTTGATTTCAGTATCTGGTGTGATCTCCTTGTGCAGCAATAACTGCAATGAAACGTTTCCAGTAACTGTTGATCAGTCCTGCACACCGGCTTGGAGGAATTTTAGCCCATTCCTCCGTACAGAACAGCTTCAACTCTGGGATGTTGGTGGGTTTCCTCACGTGAACTGCTTGCACAACATTTCTGTTGGATTAAGGTCAGGACTTTGACTTGGCCATTCTAAAACACTGACTTCTTTTCTTTCGTAGAATAACTTTTGCTTAGGGCCATTGTCTTGCTGCATGACCTACTTTCTTTTGAGATTCAGTTCACGGACAGATGTCCTGACATTTTCTTTTAGAATTTGCTGGAATAATTCAGGATTCTGTTCTGTCACTGATGGTAAACTGTACTGGCCTAGGTGCAGCAAAACAGGCCCAAACCATGATATTACCACCACCATGTTTCACAGATGAGCTAAGGTTCTTATGCTGGAATGCAGTGTTTTCCTTTCTCCAAACATAACGCTTCTCATTTAAACCAAAAATTTCTACTTTGATCTCTTTCATAGACCACCAATCATTCTTTTTACAGCAGCCTTCTGGTATGTCCATGTGATTTTTAGCAAACTGTAGTCAGGCAGCAATGCTGTTCTTGGAGAGCAGTAGCTTTCCTCTTGCAATCCTACCATGCACGCCATGGTTGTTCAGCATTCTCCTGATGATGGACTTATGAACATTTTAACTTTAGACAATGTGAGGGAGGCCTTTAATTGCTTAGAAGTTATCCTGGGTTCCTTTGTGACCTTGCAGACTATTATACACCTTGCTCTTAGGCCCATCTTTGTTGGTTGACCGCTTCTGGGGAGGGTAACTATGATCTGGAATTTCCTCCATCTGTCTGACTGTAGCTTGGTGGAATCCAAACTCATGAGAGATGGTTTTGTAACCTTTTGAGCTTGATGAGCATCAATAACCCTTTTTCCTCAGAAACTTCCTTTGTTCATGCAGTGATACACTTCTACAACCGTGTTATGAAGATCAGACGCTGATGTATCCCTGTTTCTTAAATATAAATAAAAGAGGGTGTTCAGTCACTGGCACGGTGGTGTAGTGGTTAGCATGGTCGCCTCACAGCAAGAAGGTCAGGGATGCAAGAAGGTTCTGGGTTCGAACCCAGCGGCCGGCGAAGGCCTTTCTGTATGGAGTTTGCATGTTCTCCCCGTGTCTGTGTGGGTTTCCTCCACAATCCAAACACATGCGGTTAGGTTAATATGGGATGGCCTTGGGCTGAGGTGCCCTTGAGTGAGGCACCGAATTCCCAACTGCTCCCCGGGCGCTGTTAGTATGGTATGTGTGTGCGCTCATTGCTCACGTGTGTGCATGCGTGTGTTCACTGCTTCAGATGGGTTAAATGCAGAGAGGAAATTTCACGTGTGTGATGAATAAAGTTGTGCTTTCTTTCTTCTTTGTCACACCTGATTTCAATCAGTGGGATGACGAACACCTGACTAATTATCCTAGAGGTTCACATACTTTTGCCAGTCACTGATATGTAATATTGAATAATTTTTCTCTATAAACAAATGGCAAAGTATAATTGTTTTGTCTCATTTGTTTAATTTGGTTCTCTTTACCATACTTGGGTGAAAATCTGATGATGTAGGTCATACTTATGCAGAAACAAATTATAAAAGGTTCATAAACTTTCAAACACCACTGTACATGAGAAGGCATCATTGAAAACTCAGGCAGAATTATTGGTAGTTCAGTAGTTTGCAGATCTGGCTTTAATTCAGAAATCAGTGTCCTCAGTTGTTGTTGTTGCAATAGTGGAAAGTTTTCAGAGCTCACAAAAGATGGTATACTCTGTGGGGTGAACTCAGTTACATTTTTAAAGAACATTCCCAAACATTTCACAGTTGACCTAGCTTTACTCTTTGCAGAATAATTCAGAAAATCGTTAAAGATGATTGATTCAGTTAGCCTAATGACTGTCCAGACCACTCAACTAGCCTGTTTACCATGCATTAAAATTATGATAAAGTAAAGGTACAGTGGGGTCTAAGACTACATTAATTTAAACCGGAAATAAACATTTTTGAAAATTCAAAACAAAAAAGGAAATGTGCAACATTTTGTCTAATATTAAAGATTTCTCTGTCCTTATTTAAATGCTAGCAAATTTATGATATTGACCATGTTGACTCCTTTGTACAAAACTTCAGATTTTCCTTCAATATTATCCCTTGAAGCACATGTTCAGATGACACACCTATGAATTTGATTTAACATTAATCAGGTTTTGCACAAACTTATAGCGTCCATGCCACCTTGAGTGCACACAGTCATTAAAGCAAAAGGAGAAGTGACATACCACATTATAAGATGCTCTGAAATTCATGTAAAAATTTTGAAGATTCTATTTTTCAGTCAAATTGATGTCAATAATACAATTTGGAATGAAAATTGTTGTACTAAATTAGAAAAGAATGCAAAAATACCAGCATTTTCATTAGTACTGTTAGACTTTTGAAGCCTGTTGTATTTATGAGGGGAATATACACCCAGATATTCAAAACAACTGTCCAATCAAATGTCTCCAATTGAGTCATTATGAATAAAGTTAACCATCTTAATAGCTATAGCTGCACATATACTCGCTGCATACAAATAGCACATTCCTAATGAGAGAATTTAATTTTGGTATTGTATTCATGAATCTTCTTTAACATTAAGCATGACACTTTTTTTGTTGGGTACTGACATGTCAATGACAATTTATTGGATACAATATGACAGAACAGTATATCTTCTTATTTCCATAAACGATGGAAATTCTTGTGTTTAGATAATTTTTACGGCTTGTCACTTGATTTCATGTAATAGCACTTACTTACACCTGTAACTTTCATGTCTTTCAGCCAAGTCTGATACAGTGATACAACACGCACCTATTATAACAGATATAATAATAAGCAAGTTGTACATAACTGACCCGATCTTTACTTTGCATAGAACAGCCATTAAAATGTACATACCGGTAATCAACAGAAATAAAACTAGCAAAATGTTATCCTGTCCAACATTTTATTTCCTAATCTCTTCTGCTCATGCATGAAAAACCTTAATCTGGAACATTTGAAATCCTTTAAAACTTTGCGAGAATACCTCAAACCTTTCTTCTTTAAAGATCCATTTCCAAGAATGACATTGGGCTTCAAGGCATGTCATCATTAAGGTGAAGTGTTAATATTAAATGTGGTGCTATTTTTTTTTTAAAATCCCAGGCAAACATTGCACTATCAAATGCTAATTTCTTACCCAAGTTATTTCATCATGTTCCCTTTTGTCAAAAAAAGTGACACCGCTGTGACAAGAACAATAATTTATTGTAGTTTTGGAGCTGAGGTTCTGCCTTGGTTTTCTTCACTCTTCTTTTACCTTCAAAGCTATAAATTGCTAAAAAAAAAAGCATAAAAGTTTCTACTAGCAATTAATTGTGCACTTTATCATCACCATCCATCAAATGTGCTTTTCAGTGAACACTTTCGGTCCTGGACACAAGATACTTTTGCATGTTTTTCCTGATTGGAACAAGTCACAGAGGATCACCAGACTGCCTCTATGGCACGTCCAAAAACTACATTAGGAAAACACAAAGTAACTGTTTTTGATCACTTACATTTGAGCAAGGTGGCTTGGGTTCAGGTTGTCTCTATTGTATGTATTGCAGTGAAATGGCTGCATGCTGGGTATCACGAACTAACCTTGGACTTGTCCTCATTAGTTATATCACCGTGAAGCTATTTGAAGATGAAGCTGATTCAGGATCAGACCTTCACTTAGAATAGCCAATGGCCTCTGGTGTATAATGGATTATGAGGATGAATGAATGACCTGTATTGACCTGCTTGACTAGTGGATTGAAAGGTGGCTTGGTTATCATTGCACTCTGCTTCAACACAGGGATTGTTGGTGCCTGCAGAGTTCCTTGTTCAAACACAAAGTCCTTACTGCAATCCCTAGAAAAGGTGGTCTAATTTCTCTGTCCTAAGCCTCCAGGCTTCCAAATTTCCCAGACGGTGCAGTGGACTTGGCGAGCAAAGGTGTCCTTCAAAGATAACCATCATTTACTTCTGTACAATTAGAGCAACAGTAAAAACATGACAGTTGGATTTACTGCCACCTTCTTTCCAGTGTGCCATTGTCCCTCTCTTGCCTCTAGCCAGTTCCTTACTCTGAAGCTCTAAATGTTTGAGCTGAGATGCAGTTCTTGTTCTGCATGTCCATCCATCCAGAAAAATCTTCATGTTCTCTTTATTTAAATACACAGTCAGAAAAATGCAGCTCTGCCCATCTCTAAAATGTTGAACAATGAACATAAAAAAAATGCTGTATCCTAAAACAAGCACACAAAATTAAAACAAGCCACTTGAAGCTACTCGAGACTGAGTTGTAGGCTGTCAGAGGTTCTGGACAGCATCACGTTGTGTCGTCCTGACTCAGACCTGCTGACCTGCTGGAGTGTGCTGTGCCATGGTGAAAATCTGGACCTACTTCTTCTCTGTGGTCTTGAAGATCTGGTCGTAAGATGGTGGAGGATGGTTGCAGTAGGACGGTGGTGGTGGGTATGAACTCATCATGTGGGCTGTGCTACTTGGCTGGCCCGGGTAGGCAGGGGCCAGAGGCATTGTCATGGCAACACTGGGGTCACCATAACCCTGAATGCCAGGCTGCTGAGAAACTGGGGGGGGGGGGGGATAAAAGGGATTGAGCTGCTTGTAAAAATGCACAAAGATACATAAAATATAATGATGTAAAATAAAATAAATACACATCAGATACATTTTTATGAAACAAAATAAACCAGAAAAGTTATGAAACAAAACCTCTTGAAGTCATACCAAAGTAAATTGAATAACACAATAATTATTTTATTCCATAATAGTACTACTGCTAATATGAAAGCTCCATCACCTTACCTTCTCAAGAAACTATAGCTCAGCACTGGATATACAGAACAACCTGATCTCTTGGTTAACGTCTGCACCAATTACTGATGTTTTGGACATTCTAGTCAGTCAGTCGTCTCCCATGACACCAGAGACAAGGTTGGCAAGCGTGAATTCTGGGGCCATTTAAAAATGTATACTTACAGAGGTACTAACATGCGCAGGTTTAACCAGTAAGTATACAATATATAACCATATCTACAAATATAAGCACCTGTCACCTGAAAGTTCTTCTTGCCCCCCCGAAAAACAAACAAACAAACAAAAAATAGTCAATTCACTAAAGGGGAAATGACACAGGATATAAAAGATGCACATTCGCTTTTGGTAGCAGTTGCTTTTACTTCCTTTGACCTGTGAATTCATGAGCCTGGGTCTTGTGAGCCAGTAGAAAAGTATGTGATCTTACCCATACGAAAAAGAACAGTAAAGAACTTATAAGAATTTACCACTGTCTTAGTAGTAAATCCTTATAAATATAAGGATAAATCCTTATAAGGATTTATAAATAAATATATATGCCATGTATGATTTACTCCTGAAAGTGGCCCATTTTGCATTTTCCTCATACAAATTTTTTATGAAAATCTAGTATGTATGAAGTGAACATTGTGCATGGTTTTTACAGATAATGTGTATGATGAATTACACCGTCTTTGTATGCTTCATGTAATGTTTGTAGTTTTAAATTATATTTTACAGTTTAAAATATATATGCCTTTTATATGTAAATCCACATATGTTTGTGTTGGATTTACATATAAAAGGCATGTACATTTTAAACTGTAAAATATAATTTAAAACTACAAACATTACATGAAGCATACAAAGACGGTGTAATTCATCATACACATTATCTGTAAAAACCATGCACAATGTTCACTTCATACATACTAGATTTTCATAAAAAATTTGTATGAGGAAAATGCAAAATGGGCCACTTTCAGGAGTAAATCATACATGGCATATATATTTATTTATAAATCCTTATAAGGATTTATCCTTATATTTATAAGGATTTACTACTAAGACAGTGGTAAATTCTTATAAGTTCTTTACTGTTCTTTTTCGTATGGGTTACGAAATTATTTAACCTCCTAAGGCCCAAGCTGTTTTTTTTACATGCATTTTTTATTTCTCTTTGCTATTTGGGCTTATTAGAACCTGATTAGAATAAAAACTAAGCATCATCTTTTGATAAGATGTACTTTTAGAGAAAAAGTATGTCCACATATGTGGATTCTTGTTCCGAATTTCCATAAAGTGCTGTCCACGCATGTGACCGCTAAGCCCTAGGAGGTTAATTATTAAAGGGGCAAGCTCACCCTTCCCTGAATCCATTTTGTTGTTTTTGTTGACATACAGACCACTGCATTTGAAAGCATGTGACTGCTACTCTGCTAGCTCTCTTCTTGTGCACTCATCTAGCTGAATACTGATCATTTACAAGAAAACCTTCGCTAATAAAAAGCACACAATTTTGAACGCAATTTGCCTGACATTTTCTTTCCTTCACGCCCACCCACTAGAGAGCCGAGGCCAGTTCTGGTCCATTACAATGGAATAACCAGACGACAGTGAAATGGATCGGTTGAAAGAATTTAAACTATAGCTACTTTGACAAGGTATCTTCAATTTCACATGATAATGTATGATCTACGGCCTAGGATGTCGCCAAATTGTGCAGATTGTTTTTCAAACATAACACAGTGGAATACCGATGGCATTAAAAATGGCAACTCGCTACTTAGTGCAGAGGCTTCTGGAAAGGGTGAGCTATCCCTTTTAAGTAGCAGGTTATACCAGATTTTGCCTTACTGGTTGTTTTTTTGGGGGGTTTTTTGCTTGATACACACTGGAAGAAAAAAAAGAGCTGACTCATCCAATATACACTTGGTTTTTGTATAAAAATACTATTTTTTCCCCTCTTTGCCTGCTAGCATTTTATTGCATTGTTGCTATCTGTATACATGTATTCCTGATTGTGTCTATAGATTTGACTTTGGGCATGATGTTGGCTCTTTAGAAGTCACAATTGAAAAGCCAGACAGACAACATCAGAAGAAATACAGCAGTTTCTCTTATTTTTTTGTTATGATGTTGACTATTAATGGGGATTGCAAAATACAACGTGGTTTTGAAAAATACATCTTGGTCCGTTTTGAGGGTTGACAAGACACGACAGACATTTTTTCTTCTCACTGAAGGGAAATGCAGACAAAAGGACAGACCAATAGTGAATCCTTTCTCATACTATTATCATTTTTGTTATTTTACTTTCCTTATAGCTATGTTATTTCTACATTGCACTATTATTGCTTCGAGCATCATAAATACATTTTTTTCTTTTCTTTCACAAATTCTCCAAATAAATCTGATGAAATAATTTTGGCCTTTTTGGACTTTCAGAATTCTTAAAGAAATCTTAGTTGGAGAAATTTGCTCCATGGAGACATGGCTAAACAAGTTCAATCCAGCGACTTCAGAGACCATTATGAAAGGAGCTATGACGGAAATCATTAAAAGGTGCTATTTGCTTTTATATTACGGCTATAAACCCATATATTCCCCTGGAGAGTATGGCTTTTGATTTCTGGCTGCCATTTCTCTTCCTCCTCAAGCCTGTTCAAATGATGCACAGAAGAACAGATAATTAACAGTGTGTGTGCCATCAGGGGAGAGAGAACGTTTGATCATTGCTGCACTAAAATAAACAAATACTGTGTTGTCCTTTGCATGGTCCTTAGGCATTCCAATTATGCAGCAGACCGCCTTATTCTTTTAGAAGGTCAAAACAGCATTGTAATAAGGCTGGGGTTAAAAGAACAGCAGAATGGACAAATGGAGCTGTCGAAGTCAAGTTAGTTTCTCTGGAGAGCACTTGTAACAGCAGTCGTCGCAAAGCAGCTTTATAGAAAAATAAACACTAAACATATGAACTAATTTTATCCTTAATAAATGTATTTCTCCCTGATGAGCACTCATGGTGATGGTGGCAAAGAAAAACTCCCTCAGATGACACGAGGAAGAAACCTTGAGTGGAACCAGCCACAAAGGGGAACCCATCCTCATCGTTCTTTTGATTCCACAGACAGGAACATATCAAGGACTGTGATTGGCATGGTGGTGCAGTGGTTGGCACTGTAGTCTCACAGCAAGAAAGTACTGGGTTTGAACCTCGCAGCCTTTCTGTGTGGAGTTTGCTTGCTCTCCCCATGCCTGTGTGGGTTTCTTCCTGGTGCTCTGGTTTCCTCCCACAGACCAAAGACGTGGATTAGGTTAACTGGCTACTCTAAACTGCCCAGACTGGTAATTATTTAAAATAGGTTTGAATGTGAGTGTAAGGCCTTTCTGTGTGGAGTTTGCATGCTCTCCCCGTGTCCATGTAGGTTTCCTCTGGGTACTCAGCAATCCCCCAACTCCGGCATTAGAGCCCTTACAGCGGGGCGAATGGGTGACGGCTCGGCGGCATAAGCGTAGAGCCAAAGCTACCGCTGAGGCTCGCCCACGGGAGCACCACTCCTCTCCGCGTCACGTGTCGAACAGGTTTGCTCTCCTTAGTGATGCACCCACTGAGAAACCTGAAAGAGCTCTGGTTATAGGGGACTCTATCATACGGCACGTGAAATTAGCTCAGCCTTTAGGGGCACCAGCAGCTTTAGTCAGGTGTATACCGGGAGCCAGGGCGCCGGACATAGCAGGTAATCTTAGGGTCCTAGGCAAGCACAGGTTCTCAAAGATAGTTATCCATGCAGGAGCTAATGATATACGCCTTCGTCAGTCTGAGGTTACTAAGAGTAACTTTGTAGAGGTGTTTAAATTAGCGAAGGCGATGTCCGATGCTGTAGTATGCTCTGGCCCCATCCCAATGCGGCGTGGCGATGTAGCTTACAGCAGGTTATGGTCGCTGAACTGCTGGCTGTCCAGGTGGTGCTCTGAAAACAGTGTGGGCTTTATAGATAATTGGGCTAATTTTGAGGGCACTGCTGGCCTGTTAGGGCGGGACGGTATCCATCCCACTCGGGAAGGTGCTGCTCTCATTTCCTGCAGCATAGGTCATAGTCTCAGAACAGGCCTAGTTAATTTCTGACAATCCAGAGCCAAGGCCAGGGAGCAGACGAACAGGCTAAACCGACTGTCTGCTAGCTGCACAGAGTCGTCACTCAGGGCCCACTACATCGAGACTGTGTCTGTTCCCCGAGCTCAACAAAAAGGTAGAAATTTTCAGAGAGTTTGTTCCAGTAATCTAATCAATATAAAATTAGATCAGACTGACTGTACAGCTGCTGCCAGCACCTTTGATCTAAAGGTGGGGCTATTAAATATTAGATCTCTTACATCTAAAGCGCTAATGGTTAATGAACTCATTACTGATCAGGAGTTTAATGTACTGTGTTTAACAGAAACATGGATTAAGCCAAATGAATATATAGCATTAAATGAAGCGAGTCCTCCTGGATACAGTTATATACACCAGCCTCGTCTAACTGGCAGAGGAGGAGGCGTCGCGGTTATTTATAACGATTATCTAGGTGTAACAGAAAAACCTGGTTATAAATTTAATACATTTGAAGTTCTTCATACTCATATAATGTATGTAGCCTCGAAAAATAAGTCTACCCAGTTAATTCCATTGCTTATTATTTACAGGCCCCCGGGGCCATATTCTGAGTTTCTTTCTGAATTTGCAGATTTTATCTCAGATCTGGTTATTTCCTTAGACAAAGCTTTAGTTGTCGGAGATTTTAATATTCACTTTGATAACCCAGAAGACCCTTTAAAAACAGCGTTTGTGTCCATCTTAGATTCAGTCGGGATTAAGCAGAATGTCATAGGACCGACCCATAATGGTGGTCACACCCTTGATCTAATACTAACATTCAGATTAAACGTAGACAATATAGTCATACTTCCACAGTCTGAAGTTATCTCAGATCATTGTCTCATCTCATTCAAAATATGTCTGAGTAATAATATATGCACCTCACCACGCTACTGTATTAAACGTACTTTCACGTCAACTACTGCACAGAGCTTTATAAATGATCTCCCAGAGCTGTCAACTTTGATTGGGTCACTGTCAGCCCCTGCAGAACTCGATCAGGCAACTGAATGCTTAGAGTCAACATTCCGCCATACTTTAGATAATGTAGCTCCTCTAAAAAGGAAAATGGTCAGAGACAAAAAATTAGCACCCTGGTATAATGATGACACTCGCACATTAAAACAGACCACTCGAAAATTGGAACGTAAATGGCGTCAAACAAAATTGGTAGTGTTCAAATTGGCGTGGAAGGAGAGCTTCCTGAAGTATAAAAAAGCTCTTAGTGCTGTGAGATCAACATATCTCTCCTCCCTAATAGAAGATAACAAAAATAATCCTAGATTCCTATTTAATACTGTAGCAGAATTAACCAGGAATAAGTCCACTATCAACACATGCACACCTGCAGTATGTAGTAGCAACGACTTCATTAATTTTTTTAATGACAAAATTGAGAATATCCGACAAAAAATTCAAACTACTAATTTAAGGTTAGACAATGAAAGTGACCTTGTAGTTAACAATATAACTGTATCAGATCATCAGTTAGAATGTTTTACTCCCCTAAAAGAAACTGAATTACTCTCATTAATCTCTACATCAAAAGCCTCAACTTGTGTACTAGATCCCTTACCGACACGTCTATTCAAACAGATAATGCCTGGAGTAATTGAACCGCTTCTAAAAATAATAAATTCTTCTCTTACGATTGGCTATGTACCCAAATCCTTTAAACTAGCAGTTATCAAACCCCTGATTAAAAAACCTGACCTTGATCCCTGTCAGCTGTCCAATTATCGGCCAATATCAAACCTCCCCTTTATCTCCAAGATCCTTGAAAAAGCTGTGGCACAGCAGTTATGCTCATATTTACATAGGAATAACATCCATGAAATGTATCAGTCAGGATTTAGACCTCATCATAGCACAGAGACAGCACTGGTTAAAGTAGTAAACGACCTACTGTTGGCGTCTGATCAGGGCTGTGTCTCGCTACTTGTGTTGCTTGACCTTAGTGCAGCATTTGATACCATTGATCATTCCATTCTTCTGGATAGACTAGAAAATGTTGTGGGAGTTAAGGGAATGGCCCTCTCCTGGCTCAGGTCTTATCTAACTGATCGTTATCAGTATGTCGATATAAATGGTGATATTTCTAGACGTACCGAGGTAAAGTTTGGTGTTCCACAAGGTTCTGTCTTGGGTCCACTGCTTTTTTCTCTATATATGTTACCTCTGGGCGATATTATTCGTAAACATTGCATTAGTTTCCACTGTTATGCTGATGACACACAGTTGTATGTTTCTGCAAAACCTGATGAGAGACACCAGCTTAATAAAATTGAGGAATGTGTTAAGGACATTAGACACTGGATGCTTATAAATTTCCTTCTGCTTAACTCTGACAAGACTGAAGTACTTGTGCTAGGACCACATACAGCTAGAAGTAAGTTTTCTGATTACACAGTAACTCTGGATGGCCTTTCTGTTTCTTCACGTGCAGCAGTAAAAGACCTCGGAGTGATTATTGACCCCAGTCTTTCATTCGAAACTCACATTGATAACATCACCCGGATAGCTTTCTTTCATCTCAGAAATATTGCAAAGATAAGAAATTTAATGTCATTGCATGATGCAGAAAAACTAGTCCATGCTTTCGTTACCTCCAGGTTGGATTATTGTAATGACTTACTGTCTGGATGTTCCAATAAGTGCATAAACAAGCTCCAGTTAGTTCAAAATGCCGCAGCAAGAGTCCTTACTAGAACTAGAAAATATGACCACATCACGCCTGTCTTATCCACACTGCATTGGCTCCCAATCAAATTTCGTATTGATTATAAAATACTACTATTGACCTTTAAAGCACTAAATGGTCTCGCACCACAGTACCTGAGTGAACTTCTGCTCCTCTATGACCTGCCACGCCTACTTAGATCAAAAGGTGCAGGCTATCTGCTGGTACCTCGTATAGTGAAGGCTACATCAGGGGGCAGAGCCTTTTCTTACAAAGCCCCACTGTTATGGAACAGCCTTCCAAGTAATGTTCGGGAATCAGACACAGTCTCAGCATTTAAGTCTAGGCTGAAAACATATCTGTTTAGTCAAGCCTTTTGTTAATGGTGTTTATGAGGTAAAGGAGTAGATCTGAAGGGTCCTCAGACATAGTGTTTTGGTAAACTGGGATGTATGGATGCTGTCAGTCCCCACTCGCTTGCTCACTCGAGTTTGTTGACGGTGCAGTGGCTGGCTGCTTTATGTCCCGGGGCTCCCTCATGCCTGTGTTACCTTCTGGCTCTCTCCTTTTAGTTATGCTGTCATAGTTAGTTGCCGGAGTCCCTGCTTGTACTCGGTGCAATATGTATACTGTTCCTACTTATTCAGGTGACATTGGGCATACCTAACCACCTGTGTTTTCTTTCTCCCCCCCCCCCCCCCCCACCCCAAATCTGTCCCTCTGAGTTACATGGAGTCAACAGGAAATCTTTTGGTGGAGACGGTGGGGACCTCGACTGGCTATTGTAGCCTGCAGGGAATCGGCCGTCAGACATTCTGTCGCATGTCCCAGACCCGGTTAAATGTAACTGAATTGTCTTGGCCAGGCCTAACGGTCCCATCTGCATCTCATCATTGCTGAGGAGTGTGCTCCCATCACCCAATCAAGCATCCAGCCAGAGCAGGTCATGATATATTTTTTACCATATTAACATGCCATTGTGCGTCATGCCTGATGTAAAGACTCTCGTCTCTGCGAGCCTACCACACAGATTTAATACTTGTCATTTTTAGGGCATACCTAACAACGTGTTTTCTTTCTCTCCCCCCCGCCCCCCCATCTGTCCCTCTGAGTTACATATTGATCCTGGGATTGAGATGCTGGCCTCTTCTGCCCCTCGGACCTGCTTGATCCATCCTGGTGCCCTGTGTCTGGTCGGAGTTTTATCGCCCCACTCCTGTGAAGGACGGCCCCATGAGGACAGTTGAGGGTTATACCTGTTAAAACTGTTAATATTATAGTCAGGCTGTCTGTTGTTGCCCAAATGAGGATGGGTTCCCTTTTGAGTCTGGTTCCTCTCGAGGTTTCTTCCTCATGTCGTCTGAGGGAGTTTTTCCTTGCCACCGTCGCCACAGGCTTGCTCATTGGGGATAGATTAGGGATAAAATTAGCTCATGTTTTAAGTCGTTCAAATTCTGTAAAGCTGCTTTGCGACAATGTTTATTGTTAAAAGCGCTGTACAAATAAACTTGATTTGATTTGATTTGATACTCCGGTTTCCCCCACAGTCCAAAGGCATGCAGGTTAGGCTAATTGGTGGCTCTAAATTGACCGTAGGTGTGAATGTGAGCGCGAATGGTTGTCTGTGTCTATGTGTTAGCCCTGCGATGACCTGGTGACTTGTCCAGGGTGTACCCCGCCTCCTGCCCACAGTCAGCTGGGATAGGCTCCAGCTTGCCTGCAACCCTGTAGGACAGGATAAGCAGCTACAGATAATGGATGGATGGATGGATGGATGGATGGATGTGAGTGTAAATGGTTGTTCATCTCTGTGTTAGCCCTGCAATACACTGGCATCCTGCCTCTCACCCAAAGTCAGATGGAATTGCCTCAAGCTTCTTTCGTGACCCTAACAGATAAGCGGTATAGATAGTGGATGGATGGATATCAAAGACTATTGTATTTCTAAGAATGACTGTGATGCAACCAGACATATGGCATGGCTTAAGTTCAGGAAGTTTTGTCAAGCAAGCTTACAGGCTTGGGGATTAAAAACAGAGTTCCCTGAGAGACTGAAACAGGTTTTCTACTAATGAACCCATCTTTAGTTGCATGGATGCTGAATGCAGACGATAACCCCAATTCCAAAAAAGTTGGGACACTGTGTAAAACATAAATAAAAACAAAATGTGAAGATTTTCAAATCATGGAAACCCTATATTTAATTGAAAATAGTACAAAGACAACATATAGAATGTTGAAACTGAGAAATTTTGTTGTTTTTTGAAAAATACATGCTCATTTTGAATTTGATGTCAGCAACACGTTTCAGAAAAGTTGGGATGGGGCAACAAGTGACTGAAAAAGTTGTGTAATGCTAAAAAAAACCCCAAATTTAGTTAATTGGCAACAGGTCAGTAACATGATTGGGTATAAAAAGAGTATCCCAGAGCGGCGGGGTCTCTCAGAAGTAAAGATGGGGAGGGGTTCACTGCTCTGTGAAAGACTGCATGGGCAAACAGTGCAACAATTTAAGAATAATGTTCCTCAATGTAAAATTGCAAAGAATTTGGGGATCACATCATTTATGGTACATAATATCATTAAAATATTCAGAGAATCTGGAGAAATCTCTGTATGCAAGAGACAAGGCTGAAAACTGATTGCTTGAAAACTGAAAACTGGATGTCTGTGAGCTTCAGGCCCTCAGGAGACACTGCATTCAGAGCAGACATGTGTCTGTAGTGGAAATCACTGATGGGCTCAGGAACATTTCAGAAAACCATCGTCTGTGAAAACAGTTCATTACTGCATCCACAAATGCAAGTTGAAACCATATATAAACAATATCCAGAAACACCACCACCTTCTCTGGGCCTGAGCTCTTTTATGATGGACTGAGGTGAAGTGGAAAATTGTCCTGTGGTCTGACAAATCAAAAGTAGAAATTCTTTTTAGAAATCATGGACACCACGTCCTCCAGGCTAAAGAGGAGAGGGACCATCCGGCTTGTTATCAGTAGACAGTTCAAAAGCCAGCAACTGTGATGGTATGAGGGTGCATTACTGCACATGACATGGGTAGCTTGTACATCTGGGAAGGCATCATTAATGTTGAATGATATATACACTTTTTGGAGCAATATGCTGCCATCCAGACAAAATTTTTTTCAGGGAAGGCCTTCCTTCTTTTAGCAAGACAATATCAAACTCCTTTCTGCACAAATTAAAACTGCATGGCTCTGCAGTAAAAAAGTTTGGGTGCTAAACTGGCCTGCCTGCAGTCCAGACCTGTCTCCCATTTAAAGCATTTTTTGCATTATGAAGCGCAAAGTATGACAAAGGAGACCCTGAACTGTTGAGCAACTGAAACTGTATAATCAGGCAAGAATGGAATAACATTCCATAACCGCTTATCCTGTGCAGGGTCATGGGCAAGCTGGAGCCTATCCCAGCTTACTATGGGCAAGAGGCAGGGTACACCCTGGACAAGTCATCAAATCATCACAGGGGTAACACATAGAGACAAACAACAATTCACACTCACAGTCAATTTAGAGCCACCAATTAGCCTAACCTGCATGTCTTTAGACTGTGGGGGAAACCTGAGTACCCAGGGGAAACCCACATAGACATGGGGAGAACATGCAAACTCCACACAGAAAGACCCCCATCAGCCACTGGGCTCAAACCCAGAACCTTCTTGCTGTGAGGTGACAGTGCTAACCACTACACCACTGTGCTGCCCTGGGACAACATTTCTCTTTCAAATCTATAGTAATTAGTCTCCTCAGTTCCCAAACATTTACAGAGTGTTGTTAAAAATACAGGTGATGCAACACAGTGGTAAACATGCCCCTGTCCCAACTTTTTTGAAACGTGTTGCTGACATCAAATTCAAAATGAGCATATATTTTTCAAAAAACAATAACATTTGATATGTTGTCTTTGTACTATTTTCAGTGAAATATAGGGTTTCAATGATTTGCAAATTATCACATTCTGTTTTTATTTACAGTTTACACAGAACTGGGGTTGTCGAATAAACTACTACTGCAAACTCGTGAATTAACAATTATCAGTTGACTTAAGTTCAAATGAAGATTTTAAGAAAATGGTTAATCGAAAAATCAACATTACACACTACTCCACTTAATCTAGTTGATTACTTGAGACATTTATTATCTTATGTCAATCTTTTTCTTTTGGCTGCTCCTGTGAGGGGTCGCCACAGTGGATCTGTTTCGCATATTTGATTTGACATAAGTTTTACACCAGATGCTGACGCGGCTGTAAGGGGGGGAGGGGGCACCCGGCAGGTAGGTATACCACTAACGTTAAAACAAAATAGACTACTATAGGTTTTGGACCCTGACAAAGTGTTTTTTCCATCGTATTTGAACCCTCTGGGATCGAGAGCTTCTCCAGCGAAGCTCAGCAGGTTTAGAATGAGTAGGTCATGTATTTCGATAAATATCTTTGCGAGTTTTTATCATACAAGCATGATAAAGATATTGAAAGAAACTTTATACCTTACACTTTCCTATGTGCCCACTGTCAAATAATATACAGTATATTTTTTTAATTAACTAAATTAGATGAAACATAAAACTTGTCACCTTACTCAGTCACATCAGACTCAGTGCTGAGCACGCACTGACACATTCATAAAAGATTATTCCTATGGTAACGGCATGATAATCACTTTCACTCTTTTGGTTTTGATTGGTTTCTCTTTCGCAGAGTTTTCTTGTTTTCTAAGTTCTAGTCCAGCAAATTTTAGTCTGAATGCCAAATGATATGACCATGTCTCATTTTGAGCCATTTTAAAAGTCATTTTGTTACAAAGTTGCTTGGAATCTCTTCCTCAAAATTTTAACTGTTATGTAAGAGTAGTTGGACTGTTAATTACTAAATTTCTTATAGACTTATTATAAACATAGTATAAAAAATAGTCATTGTTGAGATGTTTCATGAGTGTTATTATAGTACCGATACAGTAGTGCTTGAAAGTTTGTGAACCCTTTAGAATTTTCTATATTTTTGCATAAATATGACCTAAAACATCATCAGATTTTCACACAAGCCCTAAAAGTAGATAAAGAGAACCCAGTTAAACAAATGAGACAAAAATATTATACTTGGTCATTTATTTACTGAGGAAAATAATCCAATATTACATATTTGTGAGTGGCAAAAGTATGTGAACCTCAAGGATTAGCAGTTAATTTGAAAGTGAAATTAGAGTCAGGTATTTTCAATCAATGGGATGACAATCAGGTGTGAGTGGGCACCCTGTTTTATTTAAAGAACAAGGATCTATCAAAGTCTGATCTTTACAACACGTTTGTGGAAGTGTATCATGGTACGAACAAAGGAGATTTCTGATGACCTCAGAAAAAGCGTTGTTGACGCTCATCAGGCTGGAAAAGGTTACAAAACCATCTCTAAAGGACCCCACCAATCCACAGTCAGACAGATTGTGTACAAATGGAGGAAATTCAAGACCATTGTTACCCTCCTCAGGAGTGGTCGACCAACAAAGATCACTCCAAGAGCAAGACATGTAATAGTCGGCGAGGTCACAAAGGACCCCAGGGTAACTTCTAAGCAACTGAAGGCCTCTCTCACATTGGCTAATGTTAATGTTCATGAGTCCACCATCAGGAGAACGCTGAACAACAATGGTGTGCATGGCAGGGTTGCAAGGAGAAAGCCACAGGTTTCCAAAAAGAATATTACTGCTCATCTGCAGTTTGCTAAAGATCACGTGGACAAGCCAGAAGGCTATTGGAAAAATGTCTTGTTGACGGATGAGACCAAAATAGACCTTTTTGGTTTAAATGAGAAGCATTATGTTTGGAGAAAGGAAAACACTGCATTCCAGCATAAGAACCTTATCCCATCTGTGGAACATGGTGGTGGTAGTATTATGGTTTGGGCCTGTTTTGCTGCATCTGGGCCAGGACGGCGTGCTATCATTGATGGAATAATTAATTCTGAATTATACCAGCAAAATCTAAAGGAAAATGTCAGGACATCTGTCCATGAACTGAATCTCAAGAGAAGGTGGGTCATGCAGCAAGACAACAACCCTAAGCACACAAGTCATTCTACCAAAGAATGGTTAAAGAAGAATAAAGTTAATGTTTTGGAATAGCCAAGTCAAAGTCTTGAGCTTAATCCAATCGAAATGTTGTGGAAGGACCTGAAGTGAGCAGTTTATGTGAGGAAACCCACCAACATCCCAGAGCTGAAGTTGTTCTGTACGGAGGAATGGGCTAAAATTCCTCCAAGCCGGCCATGCAGGACTGATCAACAGTTACCAGAAACATTTAGTTGCAGTTATTACTGCACAAGGGGGTCACACCAGATACTGAAAGCAAAGGTTCACATACTTTTGCCACTCACAGATATGTAATATTGGATCATTTTCCTCAATAAATAAATGACCAAGTATAATATTTTTGTCTCATTTGTTCAACTGGGTTCCCTTTATCTACTTTTAGGACTTTTGTGAAAATCCGATGATGTTTTAGGTCATATTTATGCAGAAATATAGAAAATTCTAAAGGGTTCACAAACTTTCAAGCACCACTGTATATGAGTACCAGTCAGTTGTAACCAACTGGAACATCCTTGCCCCCCATACTTTTACCTAGACATGGAACTGATCTGTGTGCACGACTGTTTTCTTGTGTTTAACTTTAAGCATGTTTTTCTTGAATCTTCTGACATTTTCCTGTAAATTATATTCAATTTATCGTGTAATTAGCAACTAATGTCTCATGTAATTTGACCTTTGAAGAGCACAAAAATGTGCCTGGAAATAGCTCAGAAGCCATCTCTAAGCATCTAAAGCCCTTCAGCTCCCCCCCCAGAACAATGTGGACCCCTGGCCTTTGGCCTGTCATTCAGACAGGCTGAAATTTGGACGGACAGACAACATTTCAGACTTGTCTGCTTAAAATTCCTTATTTCCCACACTGTAATAACATACTGTATTCCCTGAGTGCACTGTAGACTACATGTAAAAGATGTGAGCCATCCTTTTATGTTTATGGTATTGTTAACACGCATGTTCACAAGCCAAAATGATAAGATGCTGCAGCAGACTTACTGCGTACACACACGTTGGCTGTCCGGCTACTGCTCATTTTCATTAATAGGGTCTCCCTTTAACTACTATACCCTGTGTATGTACACGGGACACGTGGTGTTTGGGGGTGGGGGTGGGCCCCACTTTGATTTTTACGACAGCAGCTAGATAGGTCTGTGAGAGAGGTTGATTTTTGCAACGGCTCTGAAGAATATCTGCTTGAAATCCCCTGAGTCTTGGGAACTGAGCCTCTGGTGGCTCCCCTGGCCCCCCGCCCTTACTGGTTTGACAACCCCCCCCTTCCCATTTTCCTGGATCTGCCCCGAGATGCCTTTCCTGACGCAACCCTCCCTAATCTATCCGGGCTTGGGACCGGCACTAAGTATGCACTGGCTTGTACAACCCCAGTGGCTGGGTATTTTACCTAATCTACATGTCTTTGAACTGTGGGGGAAACCAAACCTTTTTGCTGTGAGGCGACAGTGATAATCACTGTACCACCGTGCCGCCCTACTATCTTATGTTAAGAAACCAATGAATTAAAATTCCAACAATAATACTGAAGGCCCAAATAATATTGATTTCTGTCGTCCACCGTCACAGATACTATCTTGGACACCATGCAGTTAGCCTGCAAAACCAACTCGTTAGATGATACAAGCAGTCTGCACTTTTTGCAGATACTATTACATCTGCCCGGAAACACATGCAAGGATTCTGTCTCAGGTTTATTATCAGTGCATTTAACGGCATCATCTCAAAGCACCTACAGATCACATTCTCTTAGCTGTCGGTGCTGTAAGTTGTTATTAGGCGGATCAACAATTTTTTTTTCCTCAAACAGGAAATATAATTTGAAGCGAAGCAAACTTACTGCAGATCTACTGACCCTTAGAAGTGGAGTGCCACAGACTCTGTACGGTCACCTCTTCTGATTTCTATTTGAAAAACTCCTACAGTTTGCAGATAATACCACACTGGACTGATACTCAGTGGAGATGATTCTGCTGTCAAATATGTAATTGATTGTGGACTTCAAGAGATCAGCCCACCTACCTCATCCCCCATACTACTCACATAACTGTACAACATTTCTGACAAACATAACTGTTACATGGATCATCGGTCCTGTAAGTAAAATATCAGCAGTAGAGATGCTTCCCCCTAAAACTGCTAGAAAAAGTACAAAAAAGCTTTTTGCAATGTGGTACTGTACCATATTGTTGAAAATGACTATTATAGTGTATAAGGGTAAGATGCTGGAGGTTCAGATAGTTTTCAGAATGTTGTTAGTCCAAAGTAATTAAAGTACAGTAAGTGCTGGGGATGAGTCATCATGAGCAGGGGTTAATGGCTTAAGCTGGTTTTACATTGGTGATTACAGTCATCTTTAAGGATAATTACTTGTCACATTGTATGAGATGATCCCAATAAAATGTATAAAAGGCCATGTGAGAACCTGAGTTGTCCATATCCGATTATACAATGAATAAATGTGTATATAGGTGTGTGTATGTGTGTGTAAAGCTTTTTTAGCTGTAGTTTTCTTCGAATCACAGATATCTGACATTTTAAATATCGCTTGTCTTCAGTATGTAAACAAAATTTGCTTGTCCCCCAGGACAAGGGTAGCAACCGTTGCTAACGTAAGTGTGACGTCAGTGCAAGGGGTCTATATGTCACTCGTGAGGAACTCGATGAGTTGTTTTGATAAATTTGGGTACTTTTTGTTTGTGGATGTGTCTATACTGTATAATAAAAAGAAAATCACATGTTGGCTTAAAGATATGAAGTTTATCTTCTCATGTTGAAAATATTTTCACTCATTCACTCACTCGCGAATATATACTGTATATATTCACCACTCAAAGATAAACTTAATATCCTTGCACAACCGTGTAATATCCTCTCTCTCATATATATATATAAATAAACCTTATTTTCCTCATTTGTTTCTTAGTCATAAATGTGTACTTACTACTCTTACTGATAGATTTTTTCATAGCTTTAGTTTTCGTATCATCCTTTTATTTTAGCTTTAGGGCTATAGTTTAACTTAATTAGGCATCTGCAGCCTTGCTCCATACAACATCTCATTGTACTTGTACACTGACAATAAAATCCTGAATCTCTTGAATCTTGAAGAACCTCTCATGAAAGACAGACCTAAAATGAAAGACAATTAATATGTTCTGCTTATATCATCAATCAGTGCAAACTGGACAGGTGTAAAAAAAAAAAAGGGGGGGGGGGGGGGGTTGAGGTGTTTGCATCAACAGAACCTAGCTTCACTGTGAGCTTGCTAAAATATTTACAGTGCTGCTTGAAAGTTTGTGAACCCTTTAGAATTTTCTATATTTCTGCATAAATGTGACCTAAAACATCATCAGATTTTCACACAAGTCCTAAAAGTAGATAAAGAGAACCTAGTTAAACAAATGAGACAAACATATTATACTCGGCCATTTATTTATTGAGGAAAATGATCCAATATCACATATCTGTGAGTGGCAAAAGTATGTGAACCTCTAGGATTAGCAGTTAATTTGAAGGTGAAACTAGAGTCAGGTGTTTTCAATCAATGGGATGACAATCAGGTGTGAGTGGGCACGCTGTTTTATTTAAAGAACAGGGATCTATCAAAGTCTGATCTTCACAACACATGTTTGTGGAAGTGTATTATGGCACGAACAAAGGAGATTTCTGAGGACCTCAGAAAAAGCGTTGTTGATGCTTATCAGGCTGGAAAAGGTTACAAAACCATCTCTAAAGAGTTTGGACTCCACCAATCCACAGTCAGACAGATTGTGTACAAATGGAGGAAATTCAAGACCATTGTTACCCTCCCCAGGAGTGGTCGACCAACAAAGATCACTCCAAGAGCAAGGCGTGTAATAGTCAGCGAGGTCACATAGGACCCCAGGGTAACTTCTAAGCAACTGAAGGCTTCTCTCACATTAACATTAGCCAATGTTCATGAGTCCACCATCAGGAGAACACTGAACAACAATGGTGTGCATGGCAGGGTTGAAAGGAGAAAGCCACTGCTCTCCAAAAAGAACATTGCTGCTCATCTGCAGTTTGCTAAAGATCACGTGGACAAGCCAGAAGGCTATTGGGTGTTTTGTGGACGGATGAGACCAAAATAGAACTTTTTGGTTGAAATGAGAAGCGTTATGTTTGGAGAAAGGAAAACACTGCATTCCAGCATAAGAACCTTATCCCATCTGTGAAACATGGTGGTGGTAGTATCATGGTTTGGGCCTGTTTTGCTGCATCTGGGCCAGGACGGCTTGCCGTCATTGATGGAACGATGAATTCTGAATTTTACCAGCAAATTCTAAAGGAAAATGTCAGGACATCTGTCCATGAACTGAATCTCAAGAGAAGGTGAGTCATGCAACAAGACAACACCCCTAAGCACACAAGTCGTTCTACCAAAGAATGGTTAAAGAAGAATAAAGTTAATGTTTTGGAATGGCCAAGTCAAAGTCCTGGCCTTAATCCATTCGAAATGTCGTGGAAGGACCTGAAGTGAGCAGTTCATGTGAGGAAACCCACCAACATCCAGAGTTGAAGCTGTTCTGTACAGAGTAATGGGCTGAAATTCCTCCAAGCCGGTGTGCAGGACTGATCAACAGTTACCGCAAATGTTTAGTTGCAGTTATTGCTGCACAAGGGGGTCACACCAGATACTGAAAGCAAAGGTTCACATACTTTTGCCACTCACAGATATGTAATATTGGATCATTTTCCTCAATAAATAAATGACCAAGTGTAATACTTTTGTCTCATTTGTTTAACTGGGTTCTCTTTATCTACTTTTAGGACTTGTGTGAAAATCTGATGATGTTTTAGGTCATATTTATGCAGAAATAGAGAAAATTCTAAAGAGTTCACAAACTTTCAAGCACCACTGTACACTACTGTTCAAAAGTTTGGGGTCACCCAGACAATTTTGTGTTTTCCATGAAAAGTCACACTTTTATTTACCACCATAAGTTGTAACATGAATAGAAAATATAGTCAAGACATTTTTCTGGCCATTTTGAGCATTTAATCGACCCCACAAATGTGATGCTCCAGAAACTCAATCTGCTCAAAGGAAGGTCAGTTTTATAGCTTCTCTAAAGAGCTCAACTGTTTTCAGCTGTGCTAACATGATTGTACAAGGGTTTTCTAATCATCCATTAGCCTTCTGAGGCAATGAGCAAACACATTGTACCATTAGAACACTGGAGTGAGAGTTGCTGGAAATGGGCCTCTATACACCTATGGAGATATTGCACCAAAAACCAGACATTTGCAGCTAGAATAGTCATTTACCACATTAGCAATGTATAGAGTGCATTTCTGATTAGTTTAAAGTGATCTTCATTGAAAAGAACAGTGCTTTTCTTTCAAAAATAAGGAAATTTCAAAGTGACCCCAAACTTTTGAACGGTAGTGTATTTTTTATCTGGATATGTTTTCCATCCATTAGCATGTTTAATTTATGCTTTGCCATTGCCACTACTATATTTGTAGCTGCCAATTTTGCATAATCCTGTTTTATTCTCCTGTTTGTGGCTTTGAAAAGAGCGTGATACACTCAGATTTTGAGAAAACATTTCTGACACTGCCAGAATTTTGTTGCAGTGTCACTAAACCAGCTAAGACCATTTTAAGAGCACCAATTTCAACTCACAACCAAATAATTCTTGCTAGGGCATGCAAGTTTTGTCTACTACAGCAAATTTGGGGTACTATGTAAAGCCAGCTTTAATGTACAGGATATTTATTGGTTCGAGGGTTCAGTACTGGATCTCGATGCAGGGAGTGATGATGTAGGGAGGATGTGTAACAGCTTTGTAACAGCTTTCTCATTCTCATTATTTGTAGCCGCTTTATCCTGTCCTACAGGGTCGCAGGCAAGCTGGAGCCTATCCCAGCTGACTACGGGCGAAAGGCGGGGTACACCCTGGACAAGTCGCCAGGTCATCACAGGGCTGACACATAGACACAGACAACCATTCACACTCACATTCACACCTACGGTCAATTTAGAGTCACCAGTTAACCTAACCTGCATGTCTTTGGACTGTGGGGGAAACCGGAGCACCCGGAGGAAACCCACGCGGACACAGGGAGAACATGCAAACTCCGCACAGAAAGGCCCTCACCAGCCACGGGGCTCGAACCCGGACCTTCTTGCTGTGAGGTGACAGCGTTAACCACTACACCACCGTGCCGCCTGTAACAGCTTTGTGTGAACAAAAGTAAACCTGTAGCACTTCTCTGATGGATAAGCAGACTGGAAAGATCTGGTAAATAAATAGGTTAGGTTGTATAAATGTTTACATCATCTTTATTGATGTACAAGTGTTCCCTGCTGCTGGATTATCTGAAGTCCGCAAGGTGTGCTTTTTTAGTTTTGTGGATTTTTTTTTAAATGCTGAGTTGAAATCAATGAATAACACTGTATGTCATGCCAGATTTGTTGGGGACATTGGTTCTGCTAGATTATAAGTAGCTACAAGCTCAAGAATGAATGAATATAATACATAATTTAAAAACCCCTTTTCAAAAATAAAACATTTGGCACATTTTTAGAAATGAGTCTTCTTAATTCATGAGCGGATTCATATCATTTATATATTACTCCTCTTATGTTTATTGCCTAGTTTAGTTCTCTTCAAAACTATAATTTTTCCCTGATATGATATATTGTATGTCTGTATTGTAGAGTATATGAGGTCAGGCTGGCCTAACAGGGGTTGTGAGTAATACAGAGAAGCAGGGTGGTGGTGAACAACCACAGGGTGTCACTAAGCACAAATCAGTGCTTTGCCAACAGTTAATCAGCTAAGACTCAGTCTGTTCAGTAGAAACACTGTGAAACACAAACCTGAGTTCTACAACTGAATGAATACACTTGTACAATTAGTAAAAACAAACACTGGGATTTCTCTGTTTCATGTTCTACGGAACAACCACGAACAGTTCAACCTAAGGAACGGAATTAAGTACCGCCCTGCATTGTTTAAGCTCCATTCAGTTTTCCACATGAGCGAGTGTGATAATGACAGAGCCCAATTAATTTCCCTCTATTCATATAGTGATGTTTCAAAAGCCACGGAAAGCCAGTGACCTACTTTTGTCTCTAAACTCCAATGAACAAAAGGTTAAAAATCATCTAAGATGACATTCTTGTTTTTGTTTTTTATTATTCCATGCACATAATTGCAATGTAATGTTTCTGTAGTTTACTGTCAAGCTAAAGATGCAGAAAGTAACAATATTAAATTTAAATATAGTACTCACAGTCACATACGGTATGACATCATCAGCAATTTAGCCATTGAGTAGTATAGATCATAATTTATTCTTGGTAATAAACACTAAATCTACAAAAAATAAATGAAATGAAACAATAAACCAAAAAATCATCCAAATGACAATTAAAGGAGAACTAGAAATCCTTCTTTTACAAGAGAGTCTCTGACATTACAAGAGGCTTGTGTCTGTTCCACGGAAGTTCCTCAATCTGCAGTGTGTATTCATGCATTCCCAACCTTTTTTGTCTTTTCCTTCTTCCCCAACTCTACAATTACTTAACTAAATTATTGAAAACTAAGATATAAAACCTATATTAAAATCTATTTAAACTAGAAGGGTAGTCGGTAGAGTGTACACCTCCACCAAGTCATACATTTGGATTTGCATCAAAATCTAGTCAATTGTTCCTTGGCCCATGGCTCACCTTTCCTCAAAATTTCATCAAAATTTGTTCACTGCTTTTTGAGTTACATTGGGAAAAGGCAAACAAACAAACGGAGGTGAAAGCATAATCTCCTCCAACAAAGCTGGTGGCGGGAATAAAAATAACTATTCTGGTGGGATACAGTTTCTAAGTAGGTGGCTGTTACTTAATATTGTCCATAGTAATAATTCACATGGGATAAGCAATCTCAGTAGAGATATAAACCCCAGAGAAGGGAGTGTCTTCATGATGTGTGTATGGTCATTACACTCAAAATTCCACACACATTCTGTACACCCGATATGAATACCAAACACCAAACTAATTGTTTTGACTTTTATTACAAACACTTGTTTTCTGACTTGTGGGCATTCAAGTTGTGCTTGAGCATAAGTAGGTCACATGATTAGAACATGTATGTAGGCTATACTATTGCCCCTTTTCCACCAAAGCAGTTCCAGGGCTGGTTCGGGGCCAGTGCTTAGTTTGGAACCGGGTTTTCTGTTTCCACTGACAAAGAACTGGCTCTGGGGCCAGAAAAAACGGTTCCAGGCTAGCACCAACTCTCTGCTGGGCCAGAGGAAAGAACCGCTTATGTCAGCGCGGGGGGGGGGGGGGGAGTTAAGACCAACAACAATAGCAAGACCATGAAAGGTCGCCATTTTTAAGCAACGAGAAGCAGCAGCTGTACAAAAGCGAAGTCATCCATTATTGTTGTTGTTGCTGCTTCTTCTTCTCCGTGTTGTTGTTGCTTCGATGTTCGCGCCAAGGTTTATGCAAACGCAGCGACGTAACTAACGTATACAGTGACGTAACTGACGTATACAGCGATGTAATGACGTGGCTCCCCTTAGCACCCCGAGCTATGGAAAAGCAAACTGGTTCTCAGCTGGCTTGCAAGTTGAACGAGTTGTGAACCAGCACCAGCACTGGCCCCGAACCAGCCCTGGAACTGATTTGGTGGAAAAAGGGTATATGTGTACCTGTGCTAGAAAGTCTAGAAATTCATCTCATCTCATTATCTCTAGCCGCTTTATCCTGTTCTACAGGGTCGCAGGCAAGCTGGAGCCTATCCCAGCTGACTACGGGCGAAAGGCGGGGTACACCCTGGACAAGTCGCCAGGTCATCACAGGGCTTACACACAGACACAGACAACCATTCACACTCACATTCACACCTACGGTCAATTTAGAGTCACCAGTTAACCTAACCTGCATCCTTCTTGCTGTGAGGCGACAGCGCTAACCACTATACCACCGTGCCTCCCCAGTCTAGAAATTATTATAGATTTTTTTTTTTAGTCCTGTCTTATTCTGTCATGTCAGTATTTTTTACAGATTGTAACTTAGTTCATGAACACCCAGAATCATCACTTCTCTGACATGTCCTTTGAAACATCATCTCTATTTTCTTGTTGTACCTGAATACTTGACTTAGATAAAAGCTCTTCCTGAAATGTCTCGATACCAAATAAAAAGCACAAACTCTGCTCCCATAGTATATAACAGAACCTTACTGACACGTCAATTGAAACAGGATATATATATTACTTGGGGTTATTTTTACTGGTCATTTTATAGTAGGTAATAGTCTTTCCAAATGTGGGAATGTACAATCTGTAAAAAAATACTGACATGACAGAATAAGACAGGACTAAAAAAAAAAAAATCTATAATAATACTGGAACATATCACTATTCCAAGTACAGCATGGTGAGTACAGAACTGTGTACGCATGCAGTTACAGAAGTCTGTTACTCAGTAATATTGTTTGCCTCATCTATTCTGAACAGCAGGAAGTTGGTGGTGGCCATATGCTGGTGCCATATTTGTTTACAATCACACAAGCTTTATCTGAGAGGTCCTGCTTATTCTGCATGCAGAGAGGGAGAAATGTGGGGAAGGAAAGAAACAGAGGAGATGAAGAGCTGCAGGGGTGGGATGCAGTTGATGAAGAAATATCTCACGCCTGTAACTAGCCTGTGGCTCTCTGGACCTCAGAGTATAGGCCTAATAATAAATGTCTGTCTCACTCTCTGAGCTATGGCTCCCCACTGTTCTCCAAGCTTATGTGTGTGTTAGGAAATGTTGAGGTAGTATGGCCATAAAGAGCGTAGAGAACACACTGAGAAGCTGTGTGTAGATAATCTGGACGGTCCTGCAGTGACATACCGTAGTGTGATCAATTGTCCCATCATTCATGACCAAACAGAAAAGCTAAATAAACATACTATTTATAGCAAACTGGACGGGAAGTAGGCGTCTTTACCTGGTGTGCTCGCAGGGTGTCTGGTGAATGACACGTTAAAGGCAGGCTCTTCGCTTAGAGGAGAAGGATACATACGTCGGCGAATGAAAAAGCCAGCTCCGCAGCAGAAAAGCACTCCCATCATCAGCAACAACCTAATGTACAGGCAGTCAACGGAAATGAGAAGTACACCATTAAGAGTATGTTTTATTACATTCATCCCTGTGCATTATCCTAACTTCATTGAAGCTCCCATTTACTGGGTATATTATTAAATCTGAAGCTTTTACAACATCCGAGAAACATTGCTCCCTACACTTACAGTTTGTTCTCTTTCAGAGTTGATCATTTTTAGAGATCTTGGCTTTGTTCAAGGCTAGTGAATGATCTGAAACTGTGTGTGTCTGGTAGTGGCTCTTGTACATTAAAAATAAAGCGATACAAACAAGTACAGATGCCTTAACCTCTTAGAACAGGGGTTTTTAATCTTATCCACAAAGGGATCTTGTTGTTACAGACAACCAAGCAGGTTGCACCTGTTTAATCATTTCCTCTTAGTCTCCCATTAACTATCAAGTGTTCCTCCAATTTGTCTGTAATGGAGGCCTGCAGCCACACTGACCCTTTGCCGATAAGATTGAAGACCCTGCCTTAGAGTCTTCATCACTCATTCATCTTAAAGCATATCTCATCTCATCATCTCTAGCCGCTTTATCCTGTTCTACAGGGTCGCAGGCAAGCTGGAGCCTATCCCAGCTGACTACGGGCGAAAGGCGGGGTACACCCTGGACAAGTCACCAGGTCATCACAGGGCTGACACAAAGACAAACAATCATTCCCACTCACATTCACACCTATGGTCAATTTAGAGCCACCAATTAACCTAGAAAGAAAGAAAGAAAGAAAGAAAGAAAGAAAGAAAGAAAGAAAGAAAGAAAGAAAGAAAGAAAGAAAGCACAACTTTATTCATGACACACTTGTGAAATTCCTCTCTGCATTTAACCCATCTGAAGCAGTGAACACACACATGCACACACATGTGAGCAATGAGCTCACACACATAACCAGAGCAGTGGGCAGCCATGCTAACAGCACCCGGGAAGCAGTTGGGAGTTAGGTGCCTCGCTCAAGGGCACCTCAGCCCAAGGCCGTCCCATATTAACCTAACCTGCATGTCTTTGGACTGTGGGGGAAACCAGAGCACCCGGAGGAAACCCACGCAGACACGGGGAGAACATGCAAACTCCACACAGAAAGGCCCTCGCTGGCCGCTGGGCTCGAACCTGGACCTTCTTGCTGTGAGGCAACAGTGCTAACCACTACACCACCGTGCCGCCCCCATTCAGTAAATACTATGTATTATTTAATTAAATTCTATTCAGTTCAATTGGTATGTTTTTTTTTTACAATAGATATTTTCTCAAAGCAGCTCTGCAGAAATTCAGATGCAGAATTAGATGACAGTAGCAAGGAAAAACTCCCCGAGATGACATGAGGAAGAAAGCTTCAGTGGAACCAGACTCAAAAGAGAACCATCCTCTTCTGAATGATGTTGGATAGTGAAATTATAAATAATTTTTATGATAAGGTCAGACACTACTCAGTGTGTTGGAAGTATGTTTAGTATGAATATCATAGTTTTATGGTTACAACAGCAGGTCTTAGGTATACAGTGGTGCCTGAAAGTTTGTGAACCCTTTAACATTTTCTATATTTCTGCATAAATATGACCTAAAACATCATCAGATTTTCACACAAGTCCTAAAAGTAGATGAAGAGAACCCAGTTAAAGAAATGAGACAAAAATATTAGATTTGGTCATTTATTTATTGAGGAAAATGATCCAAAATTACATATCTGTGAGTGGCAAAAGTATGTGAACCTTTGCTTTCAGTATCTGGTGTGATCCCCTTGTGCAGCAATAACTGCAACTAAACATTTCCGGTAACTGTTGATCAGTCCTGCACACCGGCTTGGAGGAATTTTAGCCCGTTCTTCCGTACAGAACAGCTTCAACTCTGGCATGTTGGTGGGTTTCCTCACATGAACTGCTCGCTTCAGGTCCTTCCACAACATTTTGATTGGATTAAGGTCAGGACTTTGACTTGGCCATTCCAAAACATTAACTTTCTTTTTCTTTAACCATTCTTTGGTAGAACGACTTGTGTGCTTAAGGTCATTGTCTTGCTGCATGACCCATCTTCTCTTGAGATTCAGTTCATGGACAGATGTCCTGACATTTTCCTTTAGAATTCGCTGGTATAATTCAGAATTCATTGTTCCATCAATGATGGCAAGCCATCCTGGCCCAGATGCAGCAAAACAGGCCCAAACCATGATACTACCACCACCATGTTTCACAGAAGGGATAAGGTTCTTATGCTGGAATGCAGTGTTTTCCTTTCTCCAAACATAACGCTTCTCATTTAAACCAAAAAGTTCTATTTTGGTCTCATCCTTCCACAAAATATTTTTCCAATAGCCTTCTGGCTTGTCCACGTGATCTTTAGCAAACTGCAGACAAGCAGCAATGTTCTTTTTGGAGAGCAGTGGCTTTCTCCTTGAAACCCTGCCATGCACACCATTGTTGTTCAGTGTTCTCCTGATGGTGGACTCATGAACATTAACATTAGCCAATGTGAGAGAGGCCTTCAGTTGCTTAGAAGTTACCCTGGGGTCCTTTGTGACCTTGCCGACTATTACACGCCTTGCTCTTGGAGTGATCTTTGTTGGTCGACCACTCCTGGGGAGGGTAATATTGGTCTTGAATTTCCTCCATTTGTACACAATCTGTCTGACTGTGGATTGGTGGAGTCCAAACTCTTTAGAGATGGTTTTGTAACCTTTTCCAGCCTAGTGAGCATCATCAACGCTTTTTCTGAGGTCCTCAGAAATCTCCTTTGTTTGTGCCATGATACACTTCCACAAACATGTGTTGTGAAGATCAGACTTTGATAGATCCCTGTTCTTTAAATAAAACAGGGTGTCCACTCACACCTGATTGTCATCCCATTGATTGGAAACACCTGACTCTAATTTCACCTTCAAATTAACTGTTAATCCTTAAGGTTCACATACTTTTGCCACTCACAGATATGTAATATTGGATCATTTTCCTCAATAAATAAATGACCAAGTATAATATTTTTGTCTCATTTGTTTAACTGGGTTCTCTTTATCTACTTTTAGGACTTGTGTGAAAATCTGATGTTGTTTTAGGTCATATTTATGCAGAAATATAGAAAATGTTAAAGGGTTCACAAACTTTCAAGCACCACTGTAAATCTATAGGATCAAGATAAGCTTATCCATTGAAACAAGCATAAGACCTGGAGAGAAGCTGTTTTTCATATGTAATAAGCACACATTTGCATTTACACTCCCTTTTATATGTGTGTTTAACTGTTCTGTAACTGGACAGACTTTTCAGTGATATAAAGTTAGAAAAATAAACCAGTGGAAGTGCAAGATAGAGGAGATTAATCGCTTTTAGTCTATCTTTCAGACCACACACAGCAGGTGACATACAGCCCTATAAGGCAGAGTATTGATCTGTGAAGGCAGGAAGCAGAGCTGTTTACATTACTGCACCAAGGCTGGGCAACCTACAGGTGTTGTATATGATTTAACACACCACAATGCAGCAAACTATTTGCCAGCTGCCTTATATGCTTGTTTAGAATGTTTAGTATCTGAATGACATTAAAAAATAACTCTTACCAGAAGTACCAGAGCCTCTGGATGGACAGAGCGCGCACACAGCAGCGAGTCCCGCAACAGTCCTCATACGAACGGCATCTATCCATACAGAGGAGATAGTTAGTTGGAGCAAAATCCAAATGCATACATAGACAATGTCGGGTAAGTAAACAAAGAAATTAGCACCTATTAAAATTATTACAGGTCAAAAGTCACAGGATTTGTGAGGTGGTCCTGTGAAACCCATCAGATGTTGCTGTGGTAAAAAAAATTGGTTTTGGGTTTTTCTACCTGTAACAAATTTTGATACCTTAACTTTAAGAAACCATAAATATATTTCGCTAACACAATGGGGAAATGTTGCTTTTTTAAAATCTTCCTGCAAACATAATGTTGAGTAAGGAGCCAGTTTAACAAACAGTAGTAAAATAGTAAGTCTGACTAAAGATGCCTGAAACCTTGCTAGCTAAGTGTGATTTTCTCACATAGTAGATGTCACACACTGAGCATCATGTAGCAATCTTTTGGTAAAATTCTGTGTAAATGTTCACATAAGTCAAACCAAACAAACATTTTCTCCTGGATTTATAAAAGTTTAGGAAACACTGATTTCTTCTTACTCGTATGCATATATTGATCACCTGTAAAGCATGTTTCCGACACAGCTGATTTGCGTTTTGTGACACCCACAAAACTCCATAAAGGTTCAAGTGCACAGAGGGCTGAAAACACAGGAAGGGTCAGAGGTGGAAGTTATTTTGATTCGCTTCTATGCCAATATTTACATTCACATATATTTTGTTATTATATTTAGCACTGTAACACATGGGCAGCACCAGCGGTTTTCTTTTGCTGCTGCTATGGGGTTGGTTTTCAGTGAGGGTGCTCTGAAATTTAGTGTTTCCCATTAATGTGCTGGTCACCACAGTTTAATTACCTACACCAAGGAGGTTATGCTTTCGGTTTGTGTTTGCTTGTCTGTACATTTACGCAAAAACTACCTATGTCTTCATTTAAAAGGGTACCAAATATAATATATACAGTTGCTGATGTGACAAAGTAACGTATTCTTAAGTATTCTATCAAATTTATATACTAGAAAACAACGAAATATCTTGGTAATTGTAAATATAATAGTCGGTACGCTAAACGGCACAAGAGTCGCCATTTTTAAAAGACCGTGACGCCAGCCCTACCCACTGCACTAGGAGAGAAGCGTGTAATCATGGCGTCGGGCGCATCAAGTGAAAGTGACAGCTCTGTTGAATCATACGAAGAGATCCCGCAAGACACACTGCAAGCAGGCTATGGCTTAGAAGGGTACCAGTTTGAACTTAGGAGAGGTACTCTCGACTCCGGTGATGACGAAAGAAGAGAAGAAAGCTCAAACTCGCTTGGTGTTTTTCAGCAGAAACGAGTGAAAAGACACGCCTGGAGGATCGTTATGCTTTCCATCGGTCCTGTTATTACACCCGAAAGCAACACACTGTGGCATTGTGTAGCCGATCACTTAAAATTCATCCTAATTTCCGATTCACACGTGCTATTCCCAACCTCAATGAGCCAACACAACTGGGCACATACATACGTCATGAGTGTTATGCAGAGAAAATGAACGTGCATTCTGATTGGATAAAATTAATATCATGGCGGGCTGTTCAAACTGCAGAAATAGTTTGCTCGAGCTACTTTCAAAACACTATAACTTTCCAACCTTAGAACAAAAAACTTTTGTAAGTCTTGAATAAGGTTCGTCAATGTGTGTTTTATTGTTATATTCACTCTATATATTGCCCTCTGTTCCCCTTTAAAAAAAGATGCATCTGTTGATTGAATCTCCACACATGAACGTTTATAAAGTAAGAAAAAATCCATTATGATCTCGCGAATGCTACATTAATACTAAGTTGTGTGCTCTGGCTAACAGGACGTGAAAATAAGGTCAAAAGTTCAGTGCGTACTGTACCCATTGACTCAAATCACCTGTGTTGGCTTTATGTTTTTAGTCTAAAAATAATTGTATTTTAAGTTTATTTTATTCATATATTTATTTATTTTTCAAATTATAAATTATACTATTCACATATTCAAAATTAAAATTTCTAACTAAACCACAGAAATTTCTTGGATGTGCTAAGGGTGTGCTATAGCTATCCTAGGGGTAGCTACAGCACCCCAAGCCCGTCCCTGGCATTGCACATGCTGTAGCAGTACTAAAGACAAATTACAATAAAGGTGAAGTAGGTGTGACTTAAGTGAGATGACTAGAAAGTGGTGTGACATGAAGACAAAGGAGAAAAAGGTTCTACACTGTAACCAGGTGACCACACACACTGAACATGTCACACAGGGAAACCTTCCATCCACCCATTATCTATACTGTTTATCTCTCAGGGTCATAGGAGCCAAGCCCAGCTGACTTTGGGCAAGAGGTAGGGTACAACTTGGGCAGGTCACCAGTCTCTTTCAGGGCTAACACGGGTACAAACAACCACTCACACCTCTGGGCAATTTAGAGTAGTTAGTAATCTGCATGTCTTTGGACTGTGGGAGAAAACCATGTGGGCAAAGTGAGAACAAGCAACCTCTACACAGAAAGGCCCCAGCTGGCTACAAGGTTCAGTCTCAGAACCTTCATGCTGTGAGGCAACAGTGCTAACCACTGCACTACTGGGCCACACAGAAAAGCAACTAATTTAAAATCGTTTTAAGTGTCAAGGCTGACGTGCTAGAAGCGTTGCACAGCATAAAAAGACAGTGATCTGGCAAACAGAACCAATTTATAAGCCAGCTTTTATCCTCCAAAAAAATCACACCGGTCTTAAAACATACTTACCCTCATAAGCATGGCCTTAATCTTCTGTCAGCTGAGGCATCAGTTTACGGCTTACGGCTGTGCGCAGACAGATTACCCATCCTCTATTTCTGCGGCAACTTTTCTTTTGCTGTACTAACCCCATTTCTAGAAAAGGTGGGATATTTTCCAAAATGCAATAAAAACAAAAATCTGGGATTTGTTATTTCATATGAACCTGTATTTACCTGACAAAAGTACAAAGAAAAGATTTTCAAGATAGTTTTACTGACCAACTTAATTGTACATTTGGAAATATAATCCACAAATGTTGTATAATACAAGACGTTGCCTTGATGACTATATCTCTCTAAAATCTCAACATATGCCCCAATATATCAATGGTACCTTCACACACATGCAGCTCACCCATGCTGTGGGCACTGATGCCCCCATACCATCACAGATGCTGGCTTTTGCACCTTTCTCTGATAAACTGGATGGTCATGTTCACCTTTGGCACTGAGAACTCAACATCCAGTTTTCCTGAAAACAAGCTGAAATGTGGACTTATCTGACCACAGCACACTTTTCCACTGTTTTTCGGTCCATCTGAGATGAGTATGGGCCTAGAGAATTCGGCAGTGTTTCTGCAAAGAATTGATGAATGGCTTCCTCCTTGTGTAATACAGTTTCAGGTTGCATTTTTGGATGCAACAACGGACTGTGTTAAGTGACGACGGTTTTCCCAAGTACTCCCGAGCCCATGTGGCTATATTTGTCATATTAGCATGATGGTTTCTCAGGCAGTGCCGTCTGAGGGCTCGAATGTCACTCACATTCAACATTCAATGAATTCCTTGAATCTTTTCACAATAATATGTACTGTAGATTTTGAAAGATCTTGTGTTGAGAAATGTTGTTTTTGAAATTGACTAACAATTCTCTCACGAATTTTGGCACAAAGGGGTGAGCCATGACCCATCCTTGCTTGTAAAGACTGAGGCTTTGGTGCTGCTCCTTTTATACCTAATCATGTTACCAATTAACCTGCTTATTGTGGAATCTTCCAAAATGGTGTGACTTGAATATCCTATAAACATTTCAGTCTTATTTTGCCTCTGTCCCAACTTTTTCTGAGTGTGTTGCAGGCATCAAAGTCTAACTTCGTTTACATTTACAAAATACAATTAAGTTAGTCAGTGAAACTACTGAAAATCTTTTCTTTGTACTTTTGTCAGTTAAATAAAGGTTCACATGAATTAACAAATCACAGATTGTTTTTATTGCATTTTGGAAAATATCCCAACTTTTCTGGAAATAGGGTTTGTAATTGAATGACTAATTATATTTGTCTTAATTTATGGGGTTGTGTTGGCTTTATTTATTTATTTTTTCTTTATATTATTTAATTAATGCCAACAATGTACAGTAAAACAAAGTGCTATATTCTCACTAACTTTATAAAATTAAGCAATTTATACTTGACAGTATACGATATTCCATGTATAAAAGTGCAGTACTCCATGCAAGTTATATAATTTGAAGTTGATTAAGTCAAGGTTTACATTAGTTAGTATTCTTATGCGTAAAGTTACACACACTCAGGAGCATGAATGGGATATGAATGGGTTTTTGTTCTGAAATTATTGGATTTTTATGAATACCAAAGCTTCCTGTGTAAATGCTCTTACAAACGATTTACGAATGTCTGTTCATATCCAGCTTGAAAAATGAGGCCCACCGATCAAGTTGTTAGATAGCTACATGCTGTATGGAAGAGAACTTAATTAATTCAGTGTGCAATCAGATACCAGCTCTCAAAATGTCACCAATGCTCCTGTGCACCAATCAGAATGGAATCTTTGCATACAACTTCCTCCTGTTTCACTTTACGGGGTAATCAGTGTTTAAAATGCTATAACTTTACTTAGGATTGAGATACATGCAGAAGAGAAACTTATTTGATATGCATATATGAACATATCCATCCATAAGCCTTTACATTGATAATATACCCAGTGGGCCAGCTGCAGTTATGTTGCATTGCACCCAATACACCCAGTTTATTGCAACACCCAGTACATCCAGTGGGCCAGCTGCCTTTACATTGATAATACACCCAGTGGGCCAGCTGCCTTTACATCGAAAATACACCCAGTGGGCCAGCTGCCTTTACATCGAAAATACACCCAGTGGGCCAGCTGCCTTTACATCGATAATACACCCAGTGGGCCAGCTGCCTTTACATCGATAATACACCCAGTGGGCCAGCTGCCTTTACATCGATAATACACCCAGTGGGCCAGCTGCCTTTACATCGATAATACACCCAGTGGGCCAGCTGCCTTTACATCGATAATACACCCAGTGGGCCAGCTGCCTTTACATCGATAATACACCCAGTGGGCCAGCTGCCTTTACATCGATAATACACCCAGTGGGCCAGCTGCCTTTACATCGATAATACACCCAGTGGGCCAGCTGCCTTTACATCGATAATACACCCAGTGGGCCAGCTGCCTTTACATCGATAATACACCCAGTGGGCCAGCTGCCTTTACATCGATAATACACCCAGTGGGCCAGCTGCCTTTACATCGATAATACACCCAGTGGGCCAGCTGCCTTTACATCGATAATACACCCAGTGGACCAGCTGCCTTTACATCGATAATACACCCAGTGGGCCAGCTGCCTTTACATCGATAATACACCCAGTGGGCCAGCTGCCTTTACATCGAAAATACACCCAGTGGGCCAGCTGCCTTTACATTGAAAATACACCCAGTGGGCCAGCTGCAGTTATGTTGCATTGCACCCAATACACCCAGTGGGTCAGCTGCCTTTACATTGAAAATGATGTGGTTACTGCCCTGAAGTGGATTATTTTTCTACAACTACATATCTTGTCATGTTTTATTCTTATATCTTACATCACAGCAATTTGACAATGATTACATTCTTAGTTATTAGATTGACACGTAAGCCATTTATAGTTACATTTAATGTTGCAAAATGCCCATGAAACAAGTAAAGTCCTCTTATCACATACAGTATGTTACAGCAGCTGTAAAAAGTCACAAGCATCTGTTTTTTTTCCCCCTTCACTCGAAGTTAATAACAAAAAAACTGCAGCTGAGAAACTGGAAAGCACGAAGTTCCCTGTGCTGAAGACTTTCCCATGGTGGAAAACTTACTGACCGTTACAAAGCACTGAGACTCATTTGAATAAATGTCAAATAAACGTCTTCTTACAGAAGACGTCACCATGTCAGTAATTATACATTTATCTTTGTGAAATAATGACGCATAATAAACCACATTTATTGTTAGTGCTAGATTATGTCGAGCGTCCGCCATACAAATTCCTCTGAATGAACTGTTACTATAGTAACAATAATGAATGAATAATTAGAATGAGCACATTAATATAATCCTATCACTTGAATGACAGCTGATGCTACTGTTAGAAATGCTGTTACAGAAATTAATTACCACCTTCTGATAAATCAGATGCTAGAATCCAGCAGCACTGTAATATAAAATGAAATCTGGAACACTATAACCATAATAATGACTGCTCAGACTGCTCTTCCTGAAATGTCTGGATTTGCTTTATGTTTGGTCTTATGATGTCGTAACTTGTTAGAAGACAAAATTTAAAGACACCCCTCCTCACACAGTTGAGTCATCCTCTCTGAAACCAGAGACTACTCAATTAGGACCTGTCAGGAGAGGCCATGGCCTATTCCTCTCCCCAGAGATATACAGTGATGAAGCGCTGCACCCTGGGTATCCATGGCAATGTCCTAAAATTGAGCACAGCCTAGGTAAAGGGCTATGAATGTAAGAAGACAGCCTCTGGTACCCACGTATGCTCTGTTTGTTAGAATCATAATCTTTTCAGATTGCCGCATTTTGTTAGACACATTAGTTTCTCTGGGCAGCATGGTGGTGCAGTGGTTAGCACTGTCGCCTCACAGCAAGAAGGTTCTGGGTTTGAGCCCAGTGGCTGATGGGAGCCTTTCTGTGTGGAGTCTGCATGTTCTCCCCATGTCTATGCAAGTTATCTATAGATGCTCTGGTTTCTCCCACAGTCCAAAGACATGTAGTTAGGTTAACTGGCTGCTCTAAATTGTTCATACGTGTGAATGTGTGTGTGAATGGTTGAGAGGAGAAAAGCTCTGTAATAATCCAATAGAAGGCAATGGGAAACCACTAGTGTAATTCTTCCCTAGAAACTCTGATGAAAGTCAAGTGGCCATGTCACTGCAGTGACATGCCAAATAGAGGGACAGAGATTTCTCTACTTATGTCTTTCTTTGCACAGTCAAATGGAAAATTATCCAGGGGCACATTTCAGTGAATTTCATTTTCAGGTTTCTATACTTTTTCCATAATTGCTCATCTTCAAATCGAAAATGAATTATCCGTCTTTCTTCAAACTGAAGTGGGAGTAATCAGTGCAGCTTTTTGCAGTTATTTCTACTATAGTAGAAAAAGATTAAAAAAAAAAAAAAAAAGACACTGAATGGCTGGACCCAAGTCCCAGTGCTTATGCAATCTCATTTCCGTGGTGACTGTGCACCTGGAGCGTTGCCATGCCCCCATGTGTTAAACTGTATATCTTCAGCCAGCTCCAAATAAGCAGGCTCTCTCGTCCAAGAAGTGATCAATTATAAATGAAGAATATGCTCGTGCATGCTCAGGCTTTCTGGTTTAAAGGATTTGATGAAGATTATTGTGCAGGACTAATAAATCAGAATATCCTGATCAGGAACGATAACAAGGCCAACACTGAATCAGCATGTGCTGAGATGTAGGAGGTGGAGGAAGATGCTCTGATTGTATACCTGTCACTCTAAAGCACATGGGTACACTTCACTTCTTCTTAACCAGAAAGATCTGTCTGAGCATATGAAGCTTCGATGACTGGACAAGGCAAGAATTGCTGTCTAATTAAGTGTCAGGACACAGAATTCTTTTTGGTCCAGTTGACAGAAAGACCAGCAGATGTCTACAGATGATTGAAACTCCACAGGATCTGAATGCATCTGGAATATTTGACTCTCAGACTAAGGACAATATTTAATCCAATATGAAATTACTTACTTACTTACTGGCTGGCTGTCGTATCCGACAATGACGATCTATTAATTGCTCTTTTCCATCCTGTTCTATCAAGTGACAAACGTTGCCAAGTACTGGGTGAGATGTTTCTTTCGGCTAGGTTCCTTTTTAAGGTGTCCTTGAAACGTAACCTAGGCCTTCCAATTGCGCGACTACCCTCACACAGCTGAGAGAAAAGAATTTGCTTGGGGAACCTCCCATCATTGAGCCTGTTTATGTGGCCGGCCCAATGAAGATTTCTCAGAATAAGGATATCATAGAGGCTGGGCAATTTGGTTCGTTGCAAAATCTGATTGGACACAAAGTGCCACCACTTGATGTTTAGAATCTGGCGCAGATGATTCATTACGTATGCACTAAGTTTATGAGCAGCAGCTTTGTAGACGGTCCATGACTCGGCTCCATAAAGCAAGGTAGAGAGAACAGTAGGAGAGAACAGTAGCAGAGTATACGGCACATTTGGTTTTCAGTATAAGATCACTATTTCGCCAAACTCTGTCTCTTAATCTGCCAAAGACTTTCGAAGCTTTCGACATCCTTGAGGCTAACTCAGCATCAAGCTTGTTGTTGTTGGTAACTATCGACCCCAGGTATTTAAATTCATTCACCTTGGTCAGGTTAGTACCGTCAATCTGGATGTTACCTCCCTCTACATGTGATCCAGGGGCTGGTTGGCATACTAACTCAGTCTTAGTGATGTTGATTTGGAGACCAAAAGCTTTGGCTGATCTTGCGAACCTGTTGTAATTTCTTGAGCTTCATTGTGGTGATGTGCCACAAAGGCTGTGTCATCAGCATACGTTAGTTCTCTAATAAGCACAAGCTTGGTTTTCTTGAGAGATTTGAACTGATTTGCGTTAAACAGGTCTGCACTTGGTCTGGTTCGTATCCACACTCCATGATGGCAGTCGGAGAAAGCATGGTTCAAGACCATAGCAATGAAGATGGAGAATAGGGTTGGAGCAAGAACGCAACCTTGTTTAACACCATTGTGGATCTCAAAAGGCTGTGATAGATCTCCTTTAAGGCTCACAGAGGCTTTCATTCCTGTGTGTAGTTCTGATATCAGGTGTGTAAAGTGGTCGGGGCAGCCAAGTTTTCTGAGGATCTTCCATAGAATTGAATGGTTTACAGAGTCAAACGCCTTTGTAAAGTCTACGAAAATCATATAGAGGGGCATGTTCTGTTCTATGCACTTTTCTTGTATCTGACGTAGTGAAAATATCATGTCTACAGTACCCCTGCCAGCACGGAAACCGCATTGAACCTCAGGTAGGAATTGCTCTACATGTTTGGAAAGCCTGTCTTGCAGAAGGCGGGCAAATACTTTTCCTGGGATGGACAGCAGGGAGATGCCATGATAGTTGTCACAGATTTTCCTGTCGCCTTTTTTGAAGATGGTAACCAGTTGTGCATCCTTCCAGTCTTGTGGGATTTCTCCTTTTTGCCAGGCTTCTACGATGTTGTACAAAGACGTTAGCAGTTGTTGGCCACCTAATTTAATAACCTCGGAGTGTAGACCATCAGAGCCCGGTGATTTACCATCACAAAGATTGTTAACGGCCTTTTTTACCTCTGTCAAGTCAGGGCATTTGTCCATCCAGGACTGAGCTGGGTGCTGATTAATGTGGTCAGTGATGTTAGGGTCCGTGGTATTAGCGTGGTTGAACAAATTATGAAAGTGTGATGTCCATCTTTGGAGTAGTTCCTGTTGTTGTGTAAGGAGAGTATTGTTGTCAGTATCAAGTAGATAATCAGGGTGGTTCACTCTAGGACCCCAGATGGCCCTCATATTATGGTAAGCCTTTCATATCATTTGTGTCAGCCAGCATCTGTAGCTCAGCAGCTTTGTTCCTCCACCACTCATTTTTTAACTGCCTGCATCTGTGTTGAAGGAGATTATTATGTAGCCTGTAGTTAGTTTTGCTGGATCTAGTCGTTCTGTTTAGCATAATTGCTCGTGCTTGGTTTCTGTTTGTTAAGAGGACTTGAAGTTCAGTTGAATTTTCATCAAACCAATCTTTATGTTTTCTTTTCATGGTCCAGAGTTTTTGTTTAGATGTTTCGTATACAACTGATTTAAAAGAGGACCAGCGTTCTTCTATTGAACCTGCAGGTGAGACATTCCGGAGTTTATCATTCAGTGCTTCTTCCAAGTCTGCCTGGATCTTTCCATCTTTGATTTTATTGATGTTCAGCTTCTTGTTAGGCTGCCTTGATTTCCTTATTTTCTTTCGGACAAGTAATTTGGTGCAAGATTTTATCATTATGTGATCGGTGTTACAATTGGCTCCTCTCATTGCCCTGGTGTCAAGGAAGTCTTTAATATCACGTTGACGGGTTATGATGTAATCGATGAGATGCCAGTGATGGGATCTTGGGTGCATCCAGGAGTTCTTGTGGGCGGGCTTGTGTTTGAAAAAGGAGTTGGTGATTGCGAGTTGATGTTCACTGCATAGCGACAGTAGGCGCTCACCATTTGCATTGACTTTACCTGTGCCAAATTTCCCAAGAACACCAGTCCAGGTTGAGTGATCTTGACCTGTTCTTGCATTGAAATCACCCATTAGGATTATTTTGTCAGAGCTGGGAATGCTGCTGAGTGTTTGATTTAGCCGGTCGTAGAAGCAGTTAATGCTTTCAAGACTGTTGGTCATAGTTGGTGCATAAATGGCTATGATGGTACAGTATCTTTCGAGTTTTAGTGGAAGTCTGAGAGTCATCATCTGATCGTTTATAGCAGGGGTGTCAAACCTGATCCATAAAGGGCCGTGTGGCTGCAGGTTTTCATTCCAGCCATGCAGCAGCACCCTGATTTGGCTTATTCAATCAACTGACACACCCACCCTTTAATCAAGGGTGGGTGTGGCTGCAAGTATTTGACTGTGTGAAGACAGTTCAGTTGATTGAATAAGCCAAGTCAGGTGTGCTGCTGCATGGCTGGAATGAAAACCTGCAGCCACAAGGCCCTTTATGGATCAGGTTTGACACCCCTGGTTTATAGGTTTGGGGCCTTCGCTGCTCTTAGATGCTAGGTCATTCCTAATTGCAAAGGCTACACCTGACTCACTTTTTTCCCTTGAAGGCTTTCCACTCCAGTAGAAGGTATAGTCATGCTCTTTAATGCTAGCACTTTCTGCAAAGTGGACTTCACTTAGTGCTGCAATGTCAATTTTGTATCTTGAAAGTTCCCGTGCTATGATAGCACTTCTTCTTTCTGGTCTATAGGAGTGCTCTTTGTCAAGCATAGTGCGAATATTCCATGAAGCAAGATTTAAATTCATATTTGGTTGGACCTTTTTATCCTGGGCGACGTCCGGCCAGTATGAGACTTTATTAGTACAAGATTTCATAGGAGAACAATAGATTGCTAGCAAACAGAAATTTGTAAGGCTACTGTGAGTTTTGCCAGTTGTCATAGTAGCCCTCTCCACTGAGGGGTGAACCTAGAACTGGCAAGGGTGAACCAAGACAAGTTCATACACCCAACAGTCGCAGTGACAGGCCGAAAATACCGCAAAGTATGCAAGTATCACGCCCTTACAGAGTGTCACGTATCTGGCTTTTCTGTCTGGGTTTTTCATCCCATATTGGTTTCCGATAAAGGTGTTTGAAGTTGTGGTCATCCTTGGTCTGACCTCTACCTTTCGACCCGTTTAGCAAGGGTGGCCCTACCAGGAGCAAAGATGCTCCAGCTGACATAGTTCAAAAAGGTCTCTGAGGTGCGCAAACTACTCCACCACGATAAGGTGATGACCAGTAGGAGTAGAAACATGAAATTACAATTCATAAAAAATACTGATACATATCCCAACCATAGTAATAATCTTAATAATTATTAGTCTTATTTTACACATATATTTATTACTTATTATTAGAATGGAAGACTATAAAAATGAATTTAATTACAGAATTAGTTTTCATTCAATTGTGAAATAATTTCCTGAAAGTTAAAGCACTGTACAACAGTCCCAGGCACAAGCACGTAAAGAAATAAATCTGTAAAGTGAAGATGCTTTTTAAAATGATTTTTCAAAAAAATGCTGGAAGAAGCAGTAAAAAATAAACAAACTAGATCAAATCAGTATTAGGTGTGATCCTCATTTGTGTTTAAAATTACATTAGTTCCCTTATGTTCACTGAAGTGCAGTTTTATGAAGAAAATGTCTGGAAGTTTTTTCTCTGAAAAGCTGTCATCATTTTTCAGAATTCTTTTTACTTGCTTCTGTCTCAGACCACCTTGTTGATATTTTCATCTGAAAAGTTAAAACTTAATATGTAAAAAAAAAAAAAAATTATGAAAAATACACATTTCATGAAATCTGCATTTTGCTCAGTGCTGTATATTTATTCTGAAGTGAACATCACTTCAGGTTTTGGAGGGTTTCACCAAAACCCTTATGGAGAAACAACCAAGGACCGTGACGTCGCCCGGTATGGCGCAGCCGGGGCCCCACCCTGGAGCCAAGCCCGGGGTTGGGGCTCACATGCGAGCGCTTGGTGGCCGGGCCTTTGCCCATGGGGCCCGGCCGGGCTCAGCCCGAAGAGGTGACGTGGGCCCAACCTCCTGTGGGTTCACCACCCACAGAGGTAGCAGTAGGGGGCTGGTGCAGTGTGGATTGGGTGGCAGTCGAAGGCAGGGGCTTCGACGACCTGATCCCCGGACACAGCGGCTAGCTGTTGGGACATGGAATGTCACTTTGCTGGGGGGGAAAGAGCCTGAGCTTGTGTGGGAGGTTGAGAGGTACCGGCTAGAGATAGTCGGGCTCACCTCCACGCACAGCTTGGGCTCTGGAACCCAGCTCCTCGAGAGGAGCTGGACTCTCCACTTCTCTGGAGTCGCCCATGGTGAGCGGCGGCGGGCTGGTGTGGGCTTGCTTATAGCTCCCCAGCTCAGCTGCCATGTGTTGGAGTTTACCCCAGTGAACGAGAGGGTCGCCTCTCTGCGCCTTCGGATTGGAGAGAGGGCTCTTGCTGTTGTTTGTGCCTACGGGCCGAATAGCAGTGTAGAGTATCCAGCCTTCTTGGAGTCCCTAGGAGAGGTACTGAGGGATGCTCAGACTGGGGACTCCATTGTGCTACTGGGGGACTTCAATGCTCACGTGGGCGACGACAGTGACACCTGGAGGGGCATGGTTGGGAGGAACGGCCTCCCCGATCTGAACCTGAGTGGTGTTTTGTTATTGGACTTCTGTGCTAGTCACGGTTTGTCCATAACAAACACCATGTTCGAGCATAGGGGTGTCCATAAGTGCACGTGGCACCAGGACACCTTAGGTCGGAGGTCGATGATAGACTTTGTTGTCATTTCATCTGATCTCCGGCCCTATGTCTTGGACACTCGGGTGAAGAGAGGGGCTGAGCTGTCAACTGATCACCACCTGGTGGTGAGTTGGATCCACTGGCAGAGGAGGAAGCTGGACAGACCTGGCAGGCCCAAACGTATGGTGAGGGTCTGCTGGGAACGTCTGGCCGAGCACTCTGTTGGGGAGGTCTTTAACTCCCACCTCCGGGAGAGCTTTTCCCAGCTTCTGAGGGAGATGGGGGACACTGAGTCTGAGTGGACCATGTTCTCTACCTCCATTGTGGATGCAGCTGTTCGGAGCTGTGGCTGTAAGGTCTCCGGTGCCTGTCATGGCGGCAATCCCCGAACCCGGTGGTGGACACCGGAAGTAAGGGATGCCGTCAAGCTGAAGAAGGAGTCCTATCGGGCCATGTTGACCTCCAGGACTCCTGAGGCAGCTGATGGATATCGGCAGGCCAGGCGTGCTGCAGCTCGGGCAGTTGCAGAGGCAAAAACTCAGAACTGGGAGGAGTTCGGGGAGGCCATGGAGAATGACTATCGGTCGGCCTCGAAGAAATTCTGGCAAACCGTCCGGCGCCTCAGGAGGGGGAAGCAGTACTCTGCCAACACTGTTTACAGTGCGGGTGGGGAGCTGTTGACCTCGACTGGGGACATTGTCGGGCGGTGGAAGGAATACTTTGAGGATCTCCTCAATCCCACCGTCATGTCTTCCATTGAGGAGACTGAGGCTGATGACTCAGAGGTGGACTTGTCCATTACCCAAGCTGAAGTCACTGAGGTGGTTTGCAAGCTCCTCGGTGGCAAGGCACTGGGGGTGGATGAGATCCGCCCTGAGTATCTCAAGTCTCTGGATGTTGTGGGGCTGTCTTGGTTGACACGCCTCTGCAACATCGCGTGGCGGTCGGGGACAGTGCCTCTGGAGTGGCAGACTGGGGTGGTGGTCCCTCTTTTTAAGAAAGGGGACCGGAGAGTGTGCACCAATTATAGGGGAATCACACTTCTCAGCCTCCCAGGGAAGGTTTACTCCAGGGTACTGGAGAGGAGAATTCGACCGATAGTTGAACCTCGGATCCAGGAGGAACAATGCGGTTTTCGTCCTGGTTGCGGAACACTGGACCAGCTCTATACCCTTCATAGGGTGCTCAAGGGTTCATGGGAGTTTGCCCAACCAGTCCACATGTGCTTTGTGGATCTGGAGAAGGCATTCGACCGTGTCCCCCGTGGTATTCTGTGGGGGGTGCTTCGGGAGTATGGGGTTCAGGGCTCTTTGCTAAGGGCTGTCCGGTCCCTGTACGAACGGAGCAAGAGTCTGGTTCGCATTGCCGGCAGTAAGTCAGACCTGTTCCCAGTGCATGTTGGACTCCGGCAGGGCTGCCCTTTGTCACCGGTTCTGTTCATAATTTTTATGGACAGAATTTCTAGGCGCAGCCAGGGGCCGGAAGGAATCCTGTTTGGGAACCACAGGATTTCATCTCTGTTTTTTGCAGATGATGTTGTCCTGTTGGCTTCTTCAAACCAGGACCTCCAGCATGCACTGGGGCGGTTTGCAGTCAAGTTTGAAGCGGCTGGGATGAGAATCAGCACCTCCAAGTCCGAGGCCATGGTTCTCGACCGGAAAAGGGTGGCTTGCCCTCTTCAGGTTGGTGGAGAAGTCCTGCCTCAAGTGGAGGAGTTTAAGTATCTCGGGATCTTGTTCACGAGTGAGGGAAGGATGGAGCGTGAGATCGACAGGCGGATCGGTGCAGCCTCCGCAGTGATGCGGTCGCTTTACCGGTCCGTCGTGGTGAAGAAGGAGCTGAGCCAAAAGGTGAAGCTCTCAATTTACCAGTCGATCTACGTTCTGACTCTCACAAGCTTTGGTCATGAGGTCATCACGTGAGGTCTCACGAGGTCATGAGCTTTGGGTAATGACCGAAAGAACAAGATTGCGGATACAAGCGGCCGAAATGAGTTTCCTTCGCAGGGTGGCTGGGCGCTCCCTTAGAGATAGGGTGAGAAGCACAGTCACTCGGGAGGAGCTCGGAGTAGAGCCGCTGCTCCTCCACATCGAGAGGAATCAGCTGAGGTGGCTCGGGCATCTTTTTTGGATGCCTCCTGGATGCCTCCCTGGGGAGGTGTTCCAGGCATGTCCCCCCAGGAGGAGGCCCCGGGGAAGACCCAGGACACGCTGGAGGGACTATGTCTCTCGGCTGGCCTGGGAATGCCTCGGTGTTCTTCCCGAGGAGCTGGCCGAGGTGTCTGGGGAAAGGGAAGTTTGGGCTTCCATACTTAGACTGCTGCCTCCGCGACCCGGTCCCGGATAAAGCGGAAGAAGATGAGACGAGACATTTCTGGCTGTAAACAGTGATGGGGGAAAAGGGGGGTTAATATTAGCTGTTTGACTCAGTGTCACAATGTGAGTTAGCTCAATCACATTATTATCGAGAAATAAAAAGTATGGAGTCCAATAGGATTCAACAATCATGAATAATCAGTCTTAATTACATAAACGTAGACTTCTCCAGTCTTCACAGTGATATCATTTGATATGCATACACTGTATCAAATTCACTTATGTAGGTTTTTGACTGGAGAAAAGAGTAAATAGATTAACAGCATCAATTGCACTTGTCTCCAACCCAGAGGATATCCAAAGAGTCCAATTACTCCATATAGTAGTATAATGGTGTAACTTAAGCTTCATCAGGCTGCCTGTAGATCTGATCAGATTCATTTTAAAGCCAACCAACATGTCCACATTCCACAAGGCTGAACACAAGACTGAACATCTAGGCATGACATATAAGTGAGGCAGTGGTCACAGAACAAACAATTGTAAGTCAGCTATATGTGCGACCTAAATGCCTGATGCATTTCAATAATCCACTGTGAGTTGCTTCTGATATGAAAGACTTTAGTCCAGGGGTGTCAAACCTGATCCATAAAGGGCCGTGTGGCTGCAGGTTTTCATTCCAGCCATGCAGCAGCACCCTGATTTGGCTTATTCAATCAACTGACACACCCACCCTTTAATCAAGGGTGGGTGTGGCTGCAAGTATTTGACTGTGTGAAGACAGTTCAGTTGATTGAATGAGCCAAGTCAGGTGTGCTGCTGCATGGCTGGAATGAAAACCTGCAGCCACAAGGCCCTTTATGGATCAGGTTTGACACCCCTGCTTTAGTCAGTCTCTGGGCTGAAGCGATGAAATACTGCTCATCTATTGGACTTCATATTATAGGGAAAAAAATCCTATAAAATGATATCAAAAGAAATAAAAACAGACACTGCATCTTCCATAACCTTTATCACTGCAACATTTTATGCAAATGAAGTCATGCAAATTATTTTTACTTTTCTTCTGAGATAAATTTCCCTGATTTACCCAGCTCTTTAATACTATTAAATTCATGATTTGTGTAAATACTTAATTATATATTCAATTTATATATTTTTTAGAATTATTTATTCCTAGAATTAAATTGTTTCTATTTTCTGCATTTTCCATTTTAATTGCATTTTCCTATCTATCTATCTATCTATCTATCTATCTATCTATCTATCTATCTATCTATCTATCTATCTATCTATCTATCTATCTATCTATCCATCTATCCTATCAAGGGCACGTTCCCCTCCCTCAGTTTGCTAAAGTGCCCTTGAGAAAGGCACCTAACCCCCAACTGCTCCCCAGGTGCTGTAGCATAGCTGCCCACTGCTCTGGGTATGTGAGTGTGCTCATTGCTCACTTGTGTGTTCACTGCTTCAGCTGGGTTAAATGCAGAGGAGGAATTAGGAGGAATTTCGCTGTGCTTGAGTGCACATGTGATAAATAAAGGTTTCTTCTTCTACTTGCAAATAATAATAAATTCTAATTTAAACTTCTGTATTGGTCTCAGTTGTGTAAATTACAGTCCCTAAATTCATCTCATCTCATCTCATCTCCTCTAGCCGCTTTATCCTGTTCTACAGGGTCGCAGGCAAGCTGGAGCCTATCCCAGCTGACTACGGGCGAAAGGCTGGGTACACCCTGGACAAGTCGCCAGGTCATCACAGGGCTGACACATAGACACAGACAACCATTCACACTCACACCTACGGTCAATTTAGAGTCACCAGTTAACCTAACCTGCATGTCTTTGGACTGTGGGGGAAACCAGAGCACCCGGAGGAAACCCACGCGGACACGGGGAGAATATGCAAACTCCGCACAGAAAGGCCCTCGCCGGCCACGGGGCTCGAACCCGGACCTTCTTGCTGTGAGGCGACAGCGCTAACCACTACACCACCGTGCCGCCTCCCTAAATTCAATTTATTATTATTATTATTATTATTATTATTTTAAATAAAAATAACTAGGAAAGAAGCTATTTCCCCCCGTATATGCACTCAAGTCTTTTCTGCATTGTGGGTAATTCAGACACACCACCACTATCTATAATAAAAGAAGCATATTTTAAAATTAAACTTTAAATTTCAACTTCAAGTAAAGCTCAGCACATGAGCTCATCTTCGTTCACAAAGGTAAAGCATGATAAAGCACCATGTCTTCATACGCTGTTCATCACAGACAGATGGAAGTTCTAAAAACAGCCATTTATTGCCTTCTAAATCACCTTCTCTGTGAAAAATTTATGAAGCTTCCAGAGGCAAAAGGCTAAATATGCAAAAGCTATGCAACATATGTCTGGAAAAATGGTCATATTGTGTATTTGCTCTTTCGATGGTTGTAGTCAGAGACTGAGAAGTGAAACTATTTGTTAAATTAATGAAAATTTTCACAATTCAACAATCTCAAAGATAACACTGGGGAATAAACAACAGTTATTCATTTACATTACATTTAAATTTATGGAATTTGGGAGATGTCCGTATCCAGAGTGCTGGTCTATTTTTTTTTTTTTTGTAGGCAAGCATCAGTGTTTTAAATCTGATGTCAGCAGCTATAAGATGCCACTGGAGGGAGTGTAGCAATGGGATGGTGTGAGAGGACTGGGGAAGGTTAAAAACAAGCCATACAGATGCATTCTGGATCCACTGTAAAGGTCGAATAGTGCTCAGAGGCAGACCTGCCAGGAGCGAGTGTGAGTCCAGTCTCAAAATGACAAGGGACTGAACAAGCACCTGAGTGGCCTCTGTGGATAGAAATGAATGGATTCTTGTGATGTTGTGAAGGAGGAATCAGCATGGACGTGTCAGATTATTAATGTGAGAGGAGAAAGACAGTTGATTGTCCATAGATACCCCAAGGTTGCATGCAATGATGGATGGTAAGATCTGAGAGTTGTTTAGGGAGAACGCAAAATTCTGACACAGGGATGCGTCTTCTGGGATGACAGCAGCTCAATTTTGTTGGAATTAAGTTTCAGCTGATAAGTTGCCATCTATGATGAGATGTTTGCCAGACATGCTGAGATCCAATCTTCTTTATAAATCTTTTTATTCATTGCTGATAAGGTTAGCCCTTCAACTTAACAATATAACAGTGAAGCTATTGTATAATTTTATGTGAAGCTATTTTACTTCAATGGCAGCTGAGTCACAAATGAGACACAGTGGAACACGAAAGAGAAAGCCACAGAGTAAAATATATTTTCAAGGTAGACAGTTCATCAAACCGGTGTAGAATATTGCGGGCTTTAATGTGCAAAAATGTGTATCTTTCAGACAGTACAGACTCTCTAATGCTTCACGCTTTGACTCAGTAAAAACTGTATCCTTTATGTTTCACATCATGCTAAAAGTAGCACAAGGCAGCTTCACATAAAACTAACTAAAAAACAAAGAAAAAAAGAAACAAATAAATAAATAAGAAGGTCTTGAAAACCAAATGGCTCCCATTAGTAATACTTGACAATATTAGCATACTTAATGGTCCATATAAGAGGGAAAGCTTGGAGATAATGTAGTATAGTAGCATTACCAGCATTGTGAGAGTGAGAAACTGGAGTGCCTCTTTCTCTAAGTGGAACTCTGTTATAGCCACACAAGCTGAAATAGACTCCAGACTGAACATTTAGCTTGAAACAAAACTGGCCTCATATCCAAAGACCTAACTTGAACCCACTTCAGAATTCATAAATCCAGTAGGGTGGCACATTTCCTGTGTAGTGAGAACAGTGTTTATTTTCACATTAAACTGCAGGGCTGTTATAAATGGGCCACACCTCCCCTGTCTTTCAAAAATAAAAACACATCAATACAAGGCTTTATTTTTAGGATCCACATCATATTATTTGCTGATGATTTAAGGTGGATTTTTTTTGGTATCAGGTGTAACAGCACCACCTGTGTTCAGTAGGAAAAAAAAAAAGAACGGTGTAAAGAAGTGAGGATGAGGCGGGTTTCTTTCTTGCCCAGACTGGAGATTCATGCAGACTTCCAGTGACTGTCATGTCAGGCCATTACACAGATTGAAACACCGCCCCAATTTGGTCTCTATTTGGGCTTAAATCTTTCACATCTTGTTGCTAACACATCCATGCCATCTTCATTGGCTGAGAAGCGAATGTGAAACACAGTTGCAGGTGTAATGAAGGCAAATGTGGTGGATTATTTACTCCATCATCCTTTATTTCTCTGAAATGACTTTGGAGAATAAACTAAAAGATAGACAGATGAACATCTAAAGTTTTTTTCCCCTTCCAAATATCAAATAGAAACCATGACATAACCGAGTGAGGCATTATGGATTTGACAAATTAAAAAAATGAATGCAGCAGGATACCTGTCCTATTGTGTGTGTGTGTGTGTGTGTGTGTGTGTGTGTGTGTGTGTGTGTGTGTGTGATGATGATGATGCCCTTTATTGTCACTAGTCACATGTACCAGCGAAATTAGCCGTCAACCTGTCCGTACATATACAACATACAATTGACATGGGGTAGACAGGACAGGAAGACAGGGATAAAGATAAAAAGGAAACACAACATGAGGAGAGATAAGGAAAAAAAAGAACACCCCCCACTATGCTCCTGTCAGGAGTACAGTGTGGGAACATTTAAAAACCTTTTGCACATAAGCACACAACAACACAAGTACACTTTAAACACGGGACTTGAGGGGGGGAGGGGAGGAGGTAATCCAGTGCAAGCAAGCAGCCGTCCGCTCCTGCAGCCATGAAGGCGCTGGTCACGCACCCGCTTATCACACTGGGGGTAAAAATGGCGACCGCAGAGAGTTAGAGAAGGAATACAAGGGCGAGAGTGTCTCACGGCAGTGACCTTCAGGGGGAAATGTTGCCTCAGCAACGGCCTAAACCAAGGCCGGTGCTGTCTCAGGGAGCCGAATGTTGATAAGATATGAATTGTTTGGTCTTTCCAGACGCAGTCTTTGCACGTCCACACCACTCGTCCATATCTGTCCATTCCGTCCATTCTATTCAAATTGATCTCTGCAAAACGTATTCCTTGCAAAGCTGAAAGCTGCTCCTAGATAACAACCATTTTGTGGTTAAAGTTCTGAATGTCCACAGTCTGAGTGCCTTCCGTGGAAGCACGGAGAGAAAAAAGTGGGGGGGTGGTTATGCAATAGTTTGTCCCATATCATTCTTGTTATGCCATCAAATCTTTAATAATTTTAGTGCCGAGCTGTTGGTAAAGATTAGGGTTTAGCTTTGCATCTAATATCACAATTGGTGTACAGTGTTCTGTATAGTAGAATGATGACTGGAAAATATAATATTTAAATCATATTAAACAAATTAAATAAATTAAAATTATTTCAATAAATGAAATAAATAATTTGATAAATAAAAGGGCGGCACGGTGGTGTAGTGGTTAGCGGTGTCGCCTCACAGCAAGAAGGTCCGGGTTCGAGCCCCGTGGCCGGCGAGGGCCTTTCTGTGTGGAGTTTGCATGTTCTCCCCGTGTCCGCGTGGGTTTCCTCCGGGTGCTCCGGTTTCCCCCACAGTCCAAAGACATGCAGGTTAGGTTAACTGGTGACTCTAAATTGACCGTAGGTGTGAATGTGAGTGTGAATGGTTGTCTGTGTCTATGTGTCAGCCCTGTGATGACCTGGCGACTTGTCCAGGGTGTACCCCGCCTTTCGCCCGTAGTCAGCTGGGATAGGCTCCAGCTTGCCTGCGACCCTGTAGAAGGATAAAGCGGCTAGAGATAATGAGATGAGATGAGATGGCTGGCTTTGAGTGGTCTATCAGATCCATTCAGCTAGCATGATATTGAATGAGTGGAAGACGAGTTCAGAATCATGCTAGCTGAATGGAATATATCTGATAGACCACAAAAAAAGGCCAGCCAATATTATTATAATTATACATACACATTCCTTTCGGGTGTTCAACGCGTCTCTCTCTTTCAAAATTCTCTCAAAATCTTCAGTATTTAATGAAGCAAACCTGCCGTCTATGTTTGTTTACAAATTATCATGCTAGTGCGGACATTTTACGTCTCTGACGTGTCTCTTTTCCAGTTTTTCGATGTCTGTTGGTATGTTTTTCTCTTGTAAATATTCGTAAAGAACATCTAATGAAGTTTTGGTAGCCTCTCAGGGTTTAACGTGTCTTTCTCTTTCCCGCCAAACAAAGAAATGCTTCTGTGCATGTGCACCAGAAAACTTTCTCATTGGAAATTTGCATCAGCTCCAACATGTGACATCATGCTGTCTTGACAACCATGCAAGATCACAAACCATAGTCAGCGCTTATTCTCCATTGGGTAGAGTGATGTACTACACGTACATGTACATGTAGTACATAGCATGTAATATTCTTATCGATATGCTAAGAATATTACATGCTATCAAACCAAATTAATTAAACCCACTAGAAGGGAATAAAATACATTTTTTTATTCCATCAAAAAAGTGTCCCGTATGTATAACAATCACCGATATTTCACTCCAATGAGGTCACTCTTAGTGTTTTCCCAATGACTGGATGTGCGCTGTCAAAATAGTGAACTGGTTCAAAATTAAAATTCTTTTGACTAACTTTAATTTTTGTGTGTGTGGATGTGTCCATATTACAGTGGTGCTTGAAAGTTTGTGAACCCTTTAGAATTTTCTATATTTTTGCATAAATATGACCTAAAACATCATCATATTTTCACACAAGTTCTAAAAGTAGATAAAAAGAACCCAGTTAAACAAATGTTACAAAAATATTATACTTGGTCATTTATTTATTGAGGAAAATGATCCAATATTACATGTTTATGTACAAACTGTCATAGTCACTCTTGCGCATGGAAGTTTTATGTCTCCGATGTGTCTCTTTTCCAGTTTTTCGATGTCCGTTAGTATGGTTTTCTCTTGTAAATATGCGTGAAGAATATATAGAATGAAGTTTTGGTAGCCTTTTGGGTGTTCAGCGTGTCTTTAGTTTCAGTTTTCAATTTATTCATTTAGTGCTTAAACCAAGTGCAGACACCTTATTTAGTGCTTAACCTCTCTTCTCTCTCTCTCCTGGCAAACAAATAAATGATTGCACGCATGCGCAACAGAAAAGCTTTGTTATTGGCTCTTCGCATGAGTGCTGACATGTGACATCATGTTGTCTTGAAAACATGCAATATTATAACAATATTGCATGCTCATTCTCCATTGGCGAGAGTGGCATAATACATGGAGGATAAGCGATATGATAACAATATTGCATGCCATCAATAAACCCACTAGAAGGGAATAGAATACATATTTTTATTCCATGGAAAAAGTGGCTCGTACGTATAATAATGGTACATAATGTCTCTCTTCTTTCATAAAGTAGTGTAGTCTAAACCGGTGATGTAATGCTTCATCACCCATTTACATTACCCTGTCATACATAGATAACTTAGTTTTGTAAATCACCTCATCATGATCCAATCACATAGCTACAGCACACTCTTGAATGTGAATATATACAGTGGTGCTTGAAAGTTTGTGAACCCTTTAGAATTTTCTATATTTCTGCATAAATATGACCTAAAACATCAGATTTTCACACAAGTCCTAAAGGTAGATAAAGAGAACCCAGTTAAACAAATGAGACAAAAATATTATACTTGGTCATTTATTTATTGAGGAAAATGATCCAATATTACATATCTGTGAGTGGCAAAAGTATGTGAACCTTTGCTTTCAGTATCTGGTGTGACTCCCTTGTGCAGCAATAACTGCAACTAAATGTTTCCGGTAAGTGTTGATCAGTCCTGCACACCAGCTTGGAGGAATTTTAGCCTATTCCTCCATACAGAACAGCTTCAACTCTGGGATGTTGGCGGGTTTCCTCACATGAACTGCTCACTTCAGGTCCTTCCACAAGATTTCGATTGGATTAAGGTAAGGACTTTGACTTGGCCATTCCAAAACATTAACTTTATTCTTCTTTAACCATTCTTTGGTAGAATGACTTGTGTGCTTAGGGTCGTTGTCTTGCTGCATGACCCACCTTCTCTTGAGATTCAGTTTATGGACAGATGTCCTGACATTTCCCTTTAGAATCGCTGGTATAATTCAGAATTAATTGTTCCATCAATGACGGCAAGCTGTCCTGGCCCAGATGCAGCAAAACAGGCCAAAACTATGATACTACCACCATCATGTTTCATAGATGGGATAAGGTTCTTATGCTGGAATGCAGTGTTTTCCTTTCTCCAAACATAACGCTTCTCATTTAAACCAAAAAGGTCTATTTTGGTCTCATACGTCCACAAAACATTTTTCCAATAGCCTTCTGGCTTGTCCACATGATCTTTAGCAAACTGCAGACAAGCAGCAGTGTTCTTTCGGGAGGGCAGTGGCTTTCTCCTTGCAACCCTGCCATGCACACCATTGTTGTTCAGTGTTCTCCTGATGGTGGACTCATGAACATTAACATTAGCCAATGTGAGAGAGGCCTTCAGTTGCTTAGAAGTTACCCTGGGGTCCTTTGTGACCTCTCCGACTATTACACGCCTTGCTCTTGGAGTGATCTTTGTTGGTCGACCACTCCTGAGGAGGGTAACAATGGTCTTGAATTTCCTCCATTTGTACACAGTCTGTCTGACTATGGATTGGTGGAGTCCAAACTCTTTAGAGATGGTTTTGTAACCTTTTCCAGCCTGATGAGCATCAATAACGCTTTTTCTGAGGTCCTCAGAAATCTCCTTTGTTCGTGCCATGATACACTTCCAGAAACATGTGTTGTGAAGATCAGACTTTGATAGATCTCTGTTCTTTAAATAAAACAGGGTGCCCACTCACACCTGATTGTCATCCCATTGATTGAAAACACCTGACTCTAATTTCACCTTCAAATTAACTGCTAATCCTAGAGGTTCACATACTTTTGCCACTCACAGATATGTAATATTGGATTATTTTCCTCAATAAATAAATGACCAAGTATAATATTTTTGTCTCAGTTGTTTAACTGTGTTCTCTTTATCTACTTTTAGGACTTGTGTGAAAATCTGATGATGTTTTAGGTCATATTTATGCAGAAATATAGAAAATTCTAAAGGGTTCACAAACTTTCAAGCACCACTGTATATAAAGAACATTACACAGTGGCTTGACGATATGAAGTTTATCTTCTCGTGTTGAAAATATTTTCACTCATTCACTTCACTCACCTGCGATGATCTGGCGAGTTATCCAGGGTGTACCCCGCCTCTCGCCCATAGTCAGCTGGGATAGGCTCTAGCTTGCCTGTGACCCTGCACAGGATAAGCGGTTATGGATAATGGATGGATGGATGGACTTTGCTCACTCATGAATATGTTCACCACTTGAAGATAAACTTCATATCTTTGTACAACTGTGTAATATCCTTTATATATTTAAAACATAACCTGATGCTATGAATTACATGTGAGTCATACTGTCAGCTGCTTACAGCCAATATGCACCTGCTGTTAAAAAATATATTATGTAACTGGATGCTCTGTGAATTCCAGAAGGAATCAAATAATTAATATAGTACATGTGAGGAGAATGTGTATGAACATGAACACCATAGGGTGAATGAATTAGTATGATGACTTACATGAAGTTCCATTAAACATGTATGAAGCTGCTTCCAGTATTCAGTGGTGAGGGATGAAATTTTTCAGTGTATGTCCAACCCCGATTCCAAAAAAGTTGGGACAAAGTGCAAATTGTAAATAAAAATGGAATGCAATAATTTACAAATCTCAAACACTGATATTGTATTCACAATAGAACATAACATATCAAATGTCGAAAGTAAGACATTTTGAAATTTCATGCCAAATATTGGCTCATTTGAAATTTCATGACAGCAACACATCTCAAAAAAGTTGGGACAGGGGCAATAAGAGGCTGGAAAAGTTAAAGGTACAAAAAAGGAACAGCTGGAGGACCAAATTGCAACTCATTAGGTCAATTGGCAATAGGTCATTAACATGACTGGGTATAAAAAGAGCATCTTGGAGTGGCAGCGGCTCTCAGAAGTAAAGATGGGAAGAGGATCACCAATCCCCCTAATTCTGCGCCGACAAATAGTGGAGCAATATCAGAAAGGAGTTCGACTGTGTAAAATTGCAAAGAGTTTGAACATATCATCATCTACAGTGCATAATATCATCAAAAGATTCAGAGAATCTGGAAGAATCTCTGTGCGTAAGGGTCAAGGCCGGAAAACCATACTGGGTGCCCGTGATCTTCGGGCCCTTAGACGGCACTGCATCACATACAGGCATGCTTCTGTATTGGAAATCACAAAATGGGCTCAGGAATATTTCCAGAGAACATTATGCGTGAACACAATTCACCGTGCCATCTGCCGTTGCCAGCTAAAACTCTGTAGTTCAAAGAAGAAGCCGTATCTAAACATGATCCAGAAGCGCAGACATCTTCTCTGGGCCAAGGCTCATTTAAAATGGACTATGGCAAAGTGGAAAACTGTTCTGTGGTCAGACGAATCAAAATGTGAAGTTCTTTATGGAAATCAGGGACGCCGTGTCATTCGGACTAAAGAGGAGAAGGACGACCCAAGTTGTTATCAGCGCTCAGTTCAGAAGCCTGCATTTCTGGTGGTATGGGGTTGCATTAGTGCGTGTGGCATGGGCAGCTTACACATCTGGAAAGACACCATCAATGCTGAAAGGTATATCCAGGTTCTAGAGCAACATATGCTCCCATCCAGACGACGTCTCTTTCAGGGAAGACCTTGCATTTTCCAACATGACAATGCCAAACCGCATACTGCATCAATTACAGCATCATGGCTGCGTAGAAGAAGGGTCCGGGTACTGAACTGGCCAGCCTGCAGTCCAGATCTTTCACCCATAGAAAACATTTGGCGCATCATAAAACGGAAGAAACGACAAAAAAGACCTAAGACAGTTGAGCAACTAGAATCCTACATTCGACAAGAATGGGTTAACATTCCTATCCCTAAACTTGAGCAACTTGTCTCCTCAGTCCCCAGACGTTTACAGACTGTTGTAAAGAGAAAAGGGGATGTCTCACAGTGGTAAACATGGCCTTGTCCCAACTTTTTTGAGATGTGTTGTTGTCATGAAATTTAAAAATCACCTAATTTTTCTCTTTAAATGGTACATTTTCTCAGTTTAAACATTTGATATGTCATCTATGTTCTATTCTGAATAAAATATGGAATTTTGAAACTTCCACATCATTACATTCCGTTTTAATTTACAATTTGTACTTTGTCCCAACTTTTCTGGAATCAGGGTTGTACACACATGCAGTATAATGGCTGAATGTTTTGACTGGATTGAAAATGGCTGATGCAAATTTTGTGCTTTGCTCAGACAAGCAAACTATAATCAAAAAGACCAGGTGTTAATGCAGTCTGTAGACTGGGTTAGTGTAATTCATCTGTGACTTTTTTTTTAGATCATGTGATGTCTCTGTCTACAGCCCAAGAGAATAAAAAACAGCCCACTTCAGAAGAGCAAGCTGATTGGTAGTCTGTACCAGAGACAGCTTTCCCACCCAGCTGAATGCACTTCAACTAAAGAGGGAAAATGTTCGAGCACATGTTACCATTTTGTATAAAGGAACTCATTTCTGATTAAAACTTGGTAGGGAATTTCAAAGCTCTGAAACAAATCATAAGAAGAAGCTCAGTGTGTTGTTAGATCTGCTTTTGACAGGAAGCAAAAGTGCTTTCAAAAGTACTGCGGTATTAAGTATGCAAGGGTGTGCACACTTGTGCAACCAAGTTACTGTAAGTTTTCTTTTATGTTTTCCCCTAAAATATTTTTTCTATTTGTTTTTGACTTGAATTTTGTTGGTTGTTATATCGCGTTAAAGGTAGCAAAAAAAACCCTGACATCTTTTTTTTTTTTACGTTACAAAACCCAGCAATTTTAAGAGGGATATGTAGACCTTTTATATCTACTGTATCTCTGATGAGACTTATTTTAAAATCATGAAAACTGCCAAACAGGTTTCAGCAGCTTTGAACAGCAATCATTTAACAGAACACAGAAATATGTGACATGCCCAAACATACAGTAGCTTGCCTTCTTTTCGATTGATTATACACATTGTTCGATACCAAAATGACAAATCTGACCCTAAATATAAATGGAAATGTTGTGAGCTATGCATTGATACCTAGTTAAAGTGGAAGACTTCATTTGGGCTTCTTAAAACAGACATACCTATTATAACCCCTGTCCCATCAGAAAGTACCTCTCGGTTCTACTTTTACTGGATCAACATTAGAAACAATTAGATTCAAGATTCATTGCGAAGCAACAAGATATTAGATTTTAGCCTAAAATTTAATATCACAACCAGCTGTCACTGCTTGCAAAAAATAGAAACCAAGATGGAGTCTCAAGCTGTAGTTGTATTACAGTGAAATATACTGCAGTCTTTGTTCCCATGAGTGTGGACATGAAAATGATAGATATTCTTGAACCCAAACCTCCAACTATCTGAGAGTGAGACAGTTGTTTAATTTCGTTGAGAAGGGCACATGTCAAACATTGTGACAATAGCTCAAGAAGAAAGGCTAGACATTTTGAAATATTTATAACATTTCAACTGTGACCATAAATCAAAAGAGTGTTGAAGCATGTCAGAATGCAATTTTGAAAAACTGTTCTGGCGTCACATACTTTTAAAAAGTACCATGTTAAATCCACAGCTATAAAAAGACAAACTGTTTGAATGGCTTCCTATGTGTGTGACACCATGGCAATTTTCTGGAGGATCTCTGCTTCCACTGAAGAGACTGAAGAGGATAATTACCCACTGATAATAACCTTTCCATAAAATGTCTCTAATTGAGGAGGCCAATTACTGGCATACTTTCAGAGACAATAGCTGCCTTTTTAAAGAGTAGGGTGGTGTGCTCAGGGAATCTGATATTTACTTGGCTCAGCCAGGTGTAATGGATGTCTGCCTGAAGAATCACACTCCTACAGTTATTCACGAGATTGCGTCCAAAAAACACACACCACCTGCTTCTGAGCTGTGAGAGTAGAACAGGATACCATCATTACTATTCGTTAATACAAGCAAAATGAAGTATTTTATGGTTTGCTTGAATGAGGTATAATGTATTAAAATCATATTGTCCTAAAATAATACATTTGGATTAAATTAGGTTTAAGGTTTAACTTGAGAACCCTACAACTTGTTTTTGTTGTGTTTCCCTACAAGAAACAGTTCACACTAGAAGTATTTTTGGAAACTAAGAACACGTATGTGTCTAAACAAAGAAGCATTTATTTTAAGAAAAAAAAATGTTGAAAACCTAAAGGGTTTGGTTTGTTCCTTTGCATAATGCCAAGAAAGTTTTATGTAGAACCTTACAACTGCGTTTTTCCCAGTTGAAGGTTCCAAGAAGAACCTGTTTAGGAGGCTAAGAATCCATAACTATTCAAAGAACCCTTAAAAAAACCCATTGTTTTCAAAGAGTGTAATTAATAAATGTGGTTGGCAACTTTAGGTTCATATTTTGAGATATAGGTTTGTGTATCACTTGACATTTTCCATTTTTTGAGATTGCACTGTGTCGGCAGGGGTGTGGGCAACATACCTGTCAACTTTGAGTTTTGAAAAAAAGGGATATTTCCCAGATTTTTAACTCAAAATAAGGGAAAATTTCGGAAAGTCATACCCTTCACCAAAAGTGAGTGTGTAGTTGAATGGGGGGCAATTTTCTATCTACTGTAGTATTTGTGATTTCCTGTACTCTGGTGCATGTTGGTGATAGCCAAGACACAAACTCAATATGCTCATGGTTTATAGAGTGCATTTGTGAATAAACTATACATTTATTTTTATTTGCTTTCAGTGGTACCAGTTATTTCCCAAATTAAGGGCTAAAATACGTATCTTATGTTAAAATAAGAAAGGTCATTATATAACCAGTCAATAAATTCAATTCCATTGCAATTTATTATGGTTTTACCATAGTCATGGCCTCGGAACACTAGATAGATAGATAGATAGATAGATAGATAGATAGATAGATAGATAGATAGATAGATAGATAGATAGATAGATAGATAGATAGATAGATGTAATAAAGAGAGAGTAATATAAGATATTAAACCAAGAGTGATTTAAAATGGGTAAGTTTCAGATAGAAAATAAAATAGACAATGAGTGGCTAAAACAGTTAATACACCAATTAGTTTACACTAGGCTATTTATGAGGTCTTAGCCAGGACATACTTAATGTAAACGTGTAGCTTACCTTTGATTATTTGGGAGGCTTTCATTTTCCCCATGGAAAATTTCTTTGCGATGGAAGAGTCTGGGAACATTCCAGCCACGCACTTGTTGAAATCATCAAAGAAAGAGAGGCTAATGTTTTTCTTAGCTATTAGCATCGCCATCTTCACCTCAGACCTAATCAGTGTTGCCAGATACTGCTGACGTTTTCCAGCCCAAAATATGTTCAAAACCCGCCAAAATCACTTGAAACCGCCCAACTTGGGCGGGAAACCGCCCAATTTGGCAACACTGGACCTAATCACTTGTTCAGCCTCGCCTCCGGACGTAGTTATGCAATTACTGATGCCTGAGAGGGCGGGGACGTGAATTCATGGCCCGACTTCCTGCTGTAAACTCCTGTCAGAGGCGCGTCATGAATTCTGGACCTACCGACTTTTTTATATTGTGAAAATACGGGACTTTTATATAATGTGAAAATACGGGATATTTTCGGGAAAATAAAAAAAACGGGAAGACAGCGGGAAATAAGTCAAAATAAGGGATTTCCCGGGAAAAACGGGAGGGTTGACAGGTATGGTGGGCAAGCACAGGTTTGTGAATAGAGAGCGAGGCCAGGGAAGGTGAGTGGCGAAACGATTACACCAGTGTCTAATTGAGGTTTTGTGTGTGTGAGTATGTCTTTCAGTGACAGCGGTGGGCTGATAAAGAGAAAAGAGCAGAGAGGAGGGAGTTCTTTCCCAGCTCAAGAGTGTGTGCCTGAGCCTAGTGTTTTTCGCTGAAAAGCAATCATTTTTGTTTGAAAAAATAAATCCCCAAGCTGACAAAATCAACCTGTCCAGTTAGGGTTGCCACCCATCCCGTATTTTCAGACACATCATTTCATAGCCTATACTCGGTCTTCAGAGTGCTGAAAATAACATACTATCAAGTAAAATCAAACCTACAAGTGAAGTGAAGGTTTTTAATTTTAGTGGTGAGCTCCTGATCAACAAGCTCTGTGTGCTGTGTGAAACTGCACGTCATGTGAGGTCAGCGTCAGTGGTTGCCTTGTACAGTTAAACATAGAAGTAGCGCTTCAGTTGCTGTTTTAAAATTCTGTCTGTAATGCCGCTTTTCCACTACAAACGCGGCTGAGTCGGGCTGAGCCGTGCCGTGCTGAGTTGGGCTGAGTCGAGCTGAGCGGGGCTATTGGAGTTGCATTTTGACTACCACCGTGCTGAACTGTGCTGGCTGGAAGTGGGTGGACACATTGGGTGGAGTTAGCGAAAGTGGGTGGACGTCACGTGATGTCGTTAAGCGGCGCAAACAGTGACATCAGTGATCTTTTAAGCGGTATTCTCACGACCCGGATAGTAAACAATAAACATGGAGGACATGGATTCGTTAGTGTTGCTGGTCTTGGTGCTGTGGCTTGTTGTCACCGACAACGCCAACAGATACTGGCAAGAGCGTATAGATGAGGCGAGGCGCATAAGGCTCCGGAAATTCTCGTAATTCATAATTCTTCTTCTTCCGGGTTTACGGTGTTTACAGATCCCAGCGTGCTCGCGGGGCGTGTGTGGGCATGTGAGGACACTCCTCCTCACCAATCAGTGCACAGGGGAGTGTCTGCTCACGCCCCTAGCCCCACTCGGCTCGGTTTGGCTCGCTTCAGCCCCACTCCAAAACGGTGCAAGTTTTGGGTGCTAAGCAGGGCCGAAGCGAGCTGAGTCATGCTGTTTTGAGATAGTCGAAACGCGAGCCGTGTCGGGCTGAAGTGAGCTGAAAAAGGGTAGTGGAAAAGGGCCATAAGTCTGCCCATGAAACATAAGAGGCTATCAAGATATAGGGCTGAATGGGAGACAGAGTACCAGTGGGTCAGCTCTGTCCCTGGTGATGAATACAAGGCAAACTGTACAGTTTGCTGTTGAGCTTTTTCAGTCATACATGGAGGGGTGTGTGACCTTAAGCAGGTGCTACCCATGTCTGAGCAGCTAAAGAGCGGACTATACAGAGTGGAATCGCCCAATTCCTTATACCTCACACTTCCCCTGAAACGAACATGGTATATTGTTTCATAAGTATAATGCCAACTATAGCCTATATTTTCACCTAAGTTACCCAGTTTTATACATTATCCAACATGCGTAGCTTTGCAAAAATCAGCAAATTGATCATGTCCCCATTCCATGCATTCTCATAAGGTTAGGATAGTTATTTTATAATTAATGATACAATATGTGAATATGACAATGTACAATTTAAAACATCTAAACCTTAGTCTACTTTGGATCATCCATAAACATGATGCACATTCATTTTTTTTTCTAGCTAAGGAAAAAAAGAATCAAACTATCTTGTAGTATTTAATGGCCCAGTCCATACATATTTTTAATCTAATTAATGACTCCTCTTCAGGTAACTGCTACAGAGTTGACGCATGTATACCACACTGTTAAGCACAACCTGATTGTGCACAGAAGCTGAGCTAGAAAATCTTTCAAGACTCAAAAATTGGCAAGAAAATTTCTTGTGGGAAAACAAAATCAGAGGCATTAGTAAAATATGTCCTTGCACCAAAGGCAGTGGAGGATATGGTGAAAATTCTGACACCAGAAAGACCTCCCACTTTTCTTTTCTTTTTTTTGGGGGGGGTGCTTGGGGGCATCCCTTATTTCTCCACACAAAAGGTGGCAACCCTATGTCTGGTGCTTCAGTGTTCCGCCCCACCCCAGAGACCATTACATACACCCTTATTAAAAAAAATGCTCAGTTTAGAACCCGAAAGCTCTTTTTGATTTGTCTGTCTATTGGAACCCTTAACTATGTAGAACCCTACAACTGAGTATTTCTCTATTCAGAAAAGTTTCCATGTAGAAGCCTTTTAGGATGCTAAAAACTTTAGCTCCAAGGAATCATCGTAGAACATTTAAAGATGGATTAGATTACACTCTTAGTAAAGAGATGAATTTAGAACCTTAAAGGAACAGTCCACCGTACTTCCATAATGAAATATGCTCTCATCTGAATTGAGACGAGCTGCTCCGTACCTGTCCGAGCTTTGCGCGACCTCCCAGTCAGTAAGACGCAGTCAGACGCGCTGTCACTCCTGTTAGCAATGTAGCTAGGCTCAGTATGGCCAGTGGTATTTTTTGGGGCTGTAGTTAGATGCGACCAAACTCTTCCGCGTTTTTCCTGTTTACATAGGTTTATATGACCAGTGATATGAAACAAGTTCAGTTACACAAATTGAAACATAGCGATTTTCTATGCTATGGAAAGTCCGCACTATAATGACAGGCGTACTAACACCTTCTGCGCGCTTTGGCAGCACATTGATATCTGAGCTCCGTATCAATGCGCTGCCGAAGCGCGCAGAAGGTGTTAGTACGCCTGTCATTATAGTGCGGACTTTCAATAGCATAGAAAATCACTACGTTTCAATTTGTGTAACTGAACTTGTTTCATATCACTGGTCATATAAACCTATGTAAACAGGAAAAACGTGGAAGAGTTTGGTCGCATCTAACTACAGCCCCAAAAAATACCATTGGCCATACTGAGCCTAGCTACATTGCTAACAGGAGTGACAGCACGTCTGACTGCGTCTGACTGACTGGGAGGTCGCGCAAAGCTTGGACAGGTACGGAGCAGCTCGTCTCAATTCAGATAAGAGCATATTTCATTATGGAAGTACGGTGGACTGTTCCTTTAAAATGCGACTTTGGCTTATCTATCGAGGGGAATATTACTTCTTCTATGGAGAACCCTCCAACATTGTCTCTCGATTAGGAAAAAAAACTTTTAGGAAGCTTAGAATGCTTATTTATCCAAACAGCCCTCGACGAACCATTTTAACTTATGAAAGCAACCATTTTTACATGAAAGGGCTATAGGATTGAAAACAAACCTTTATCATGACTAACATTTTTATTTCTGGATAAAATCATTTGAAAGAGTCATGTTTTTGAAGACATAATGTAGATTACAATTTCAGCTGAAGCTGTGGACTGTAAGAGAGGGAGGGATTAAAACAACACTCCTACACTACAGTTTGGCTTGCCTGTATATGGGAACGTAGTCGAGAAGATCAAGTGCTGGGAGTGGGACTTCATTTCATCACCTCTAATAAATCGTGCAGGAACCCATGTATCACCTCAAAGACAGCTTGCCTGCTCTGGTACTTAAAATAAGACAGAGGTCAGTATGTTCTTGGTGACATCAGTGGTGCTGCATAACACAGTGAAAATCTGTTGTTGTTTTCTCATCTCATTATCTCTAGCTGCTTTATCCTGTTCTACAGGGTCGCAGGCAAGCTGGAGCCTATCCCAGCTGACTATGGGCGAGAGGCGGGGTACACCCTGGACAAGTCACCAGGTCATCACAGGGCTGACACATAGACAAAGACAACCATTCACACTCACACTTACGGTCAATTTAGGCTACGTTTACATTAGACCGTATCTGTCTCGTTTTCTTCGCGGATGCACTGTCCGTTTACATTAAACCCCCTGGAAACGCCAGGAAACGGGAATCCACCAGCATCCACGTATTCAATCCAGATCGTGTCAGCTCCGGTGCTGTGTAAACATTCAGAATACGCGAATACGCTGTGCTGAGCTCTAGCTGGCGTCTCATTGGACAACGTCACTGTGACATCCACCTTCCTGATTCGCTGGCGTTGGTCATGTGACGCGACTGCTGAAAAACGGCGCGGACTTCCGCCTTGTATCACCTTTCATTAAAGAGTATAAAAGTATGAAAATACTGCAAATACTGATGCAAATACTGCCCATTGTGTAGTTATGATTGTCTTTAGGCTTGCCATGCTTCCACTTGCAAGTAGTAAGTGATATGCGCTGGGATCACACACACAGCGGCTCAGTCCCGAATCGTGGCTTGTTCACTTCACTCGCGCGCTGTGTGAGCTGTGCAGGGCCGGAGTGCGCACCCTCCAGAGGGCACTCGCTGTTCAGGGCGGAGTGATTTGGAGCGCAGGATGCCTGCGGAGCCGAGCGTATCCGTGTATTAGGCTTGCCATCCTTCTACTTGCAAGTGGTGAGCCTTGCGCGGCTTGCCATCCTTCTACTTGCAAGTGGTGAGCCTTGCGCGGCTTGCCATCCTTCTACTTGCAAGTGGTGAGCCTTGCGCATGCCCTAAATGCACTGGGATCATATTACGCGCCGTCTAAAGTCATGTGATTAGCGTATCCGCGTATTGGTGTTGCTGTGTGCACGGCTAACGGTTTTAGTGTAAACGCGAATCGTTTTAAGAACGTTAATCTGATGATCCGCTGATTCGACGTAATGTAAACGTAGCCTTAGAGTCACCAGTTAACCTAACCTGCATGTCTTTGGACTGTGGGGAAAACCGGAGCACCCGGAGGAAACCCATGCGAACATGGGGAGAACATGCAAACTCCGCACAGAAAGGCCCTTGCCAACCACGGGGCTTGAACCCGGACCTTCTTACTGTGAGGCGACAGCGCTAACCACTACACCACTGTGCCGCCCTGTTGTTGTTTTTTTTCTATAAATTACATTATATGGCCGAAAGTATGTAGACACCTGACCATTTCTGTTGAATGTCTCAATCCTGATTAAGTCCCATTCTGCTGGTAAAATAACCTCCACTCTTCTGGAAAGGGTTTCTCCCTTTTCACTTCTGATGGTAACCCCACTTTAAAAAGAACTTTTGGTGGATACAGTGGAGCTTGAAAGTTTGTGAACCCTTTAGAATTTTCTATATTTCTGTATGAATATGACCTTAAACATCATCAGAGTTTCGGGGGCGTCGTGGCTCAGGTGGTTAAGGCGCCATACCATGTATGCGGGCGACCCGGGTTCGATTCCGGCCCGAGGTCATTTCCCGATCCCTTCCCGTCTCTCTCTCCTGCTCATTTCCTGTCTCTACACTGTCCTATCCAATAAAGGTGCAAAAAGCCCCAAAAAATATCTTAAAAAAAAAAAAAAAACATCATCAGAGTTTCACACAAGTCCTAAAAGTAGATAAAGAGAACCCAGTTAAACAAATGAGACAAAAATAGTATGCTTGGTTATTTATTTATTGAGGAAAATGATCCAATATTACATATCTGTGAGTGGCAAAAGTATGTGAACCTTTGCTTTCAATATCTGGTGTGACCCCCTTGTGTAGCAATAGCTGCAACTAAATGTTTCTGGTAACTGTTGATCAGTCCTGCACACCGACTTGGAGGAATTTTAGCCCATTCCTCCACAGAGAACAGCTTCAACTCTGGGATGTTGGTGGGTTTCCTCACATGAACTGCTTCCTCCAGGTCCTTCCACAACATTTCGATTGGCTTAAGGTCAGGACTTTGACTTGGCCATTCCAAAACATTAACTTTATTCTTCTTTAACCATTCTCTGGCAGAATGACTGGTGTGATTAGGGTCGTCGTCTTGCTGCATGACCCACCATCTCTTGAGATTCAGTTCATGGACAGATGTCCTGACATTTTCCTTTAGAATTCGCTGGCATAATTCAGAATTCATGGTTCCATCAATGATGGCAAGCTGTCCTGGCCCAGATGCAGCAAAACAGGCCCAAACCATGATACTACCACCACCATGTTTCACAGATGGGATAAGGTTCTTATGCTGGAATGCAGGGTTTTCCTTTCTCCAAACATAATGCTTCTCATTTAAACCAAAAAGTTCTATTTTGGTCTCATCTGTCCACAAAACATTTTTCCAATAGCCTTCTGGCTTGTCCACATGATCTTTAGCAAACTGCAGACGAGCAGCAATGTTCTTTTTGGAGTGCAGTGGCTTTCTCCTTGCAACCCTGCCATGCACACCATTGTTGTTCAGTGTTCTCCTGATGGTGGACTCATGAACATTAACATTAGCCAATGTGAGAGAGGCCTTCAGTTGCTTAGAAGTTACCCTGGGGTCCTTTGTAACCTCGCCGACTATTACACGCCTTGCTCTTGGAGTGATCTTTGTTGGTCGACCATTCCCGGGGAGGGTAACAATGGTCTTGAATTTCCTCCATTTGTACACAATCTGTCTGACTGTGGATTGGTGGAGTCCAAACTCTTTAGAGATGGTTTTGTAACCTTTTCCAGCCTGATGAGCATCAATAACGCTTTTTCTGAGGTCCTCAGAAATCTCCTTTGTTCGTGCCATGATACACTTCCACAAACATGTGTTGTGAAGATCAGACTTTGATAGATCCCTGTTCTTTAAATAAAACAGGGTGCCCACTCACACCTGATTGTCATCCCCTTGATTGAAAACACCTGACTCTAATTTCACCTTCAAATTAACTTGCGGTTCACATACTTTTGCCACTCACAGATATGCAATATTGGATCATTTTCCTCAATAAATAAATGACCAAGTATAATACTTTTGTCTCATTTGTTTAACTGTGTTCTCTTTATCTACTTTTAGGACTTGTGTGAAAATCTGATGTTTTAGGTCATATTTATGCAGAAATATAGAAAATTCTAAAGGGTTCACAAACTTTCAAGCACCACTGTACAACCTGGAGTTTAACTACAAACAGTAAAAAATGTCAAAGTTTCACCATATGAAGGGTTTTCTCAGACTGTCAGACATGTTTTGGATGTATAATGTCACTTGTCTTGTTATTGTAGCATTAGATCCAGCTGCACTACACAAAATGACTGTGATGCCTTGAATCGCAGATGAGATCTCATTAGTGTGTTGTTTATTAAATGAAAAAAAGATTTTCCCTTCAATACTTTCCATCCACAAGAAATATGTCTCACAAAACAAACAATTGTCGATAATGAATAAAACAGTTATGCTGTTTTTCTTGTCTCTTTACACCTACATACTGATATGAATTAAAACCTAACTACAAGGTTAAAGTACACAATGCCAGTTATTAACAGTTATGAGTGAATCATAAAGCAGTCATCAGTCACCCTTTTTATTCAACAATTCCCCATATTTCAGGACTCCAGCAAAATAAAGTGATGAGCTAAGCCTTCGAGAACACACACCCGCAGAGGTAATAAATAGTGCTAGAAATTTTCTGCTATGACTCAAACACTGCGGCCCTGATTCCATCCACAAACTTGTCCACAAGAATTAAATCAGCAAACTGTGCTGCCGTGTCTCTGTATCAGATCTGAATACATGAATGTGAAATGGTCAAACAAAAGGAACTGTAGCCTGACACCAGACATGACCACAGTCAGCTTTCATCATCTTGGAGAGGTTTCAGGGACTGTTTTTAGCCTCTTGATACAAATCTTTAATCTTTTAGAAACATGGATCCTTATGAGGAGGATATAAGAAGAGTGCTGACTCATCAACAAAAAAGCTTTCCTCAGTGTGCTTTTAGTTCAATTACATGATTGAAACCACTGATGTATGTTTCATGGTCTATGAGGCAGCCTGTAACTGAGGCTACCAAGCTAAAGACTTGTAGGTAGAGTAGATAGAAATACACAAGCTTTAGGGTGTAATAAGTACAAAAGCTTGCCTGTGAAAGGTAGAAAAACAAAGAAGAGTATGAAAGTCCACTCAATCTCAGCAAAGTATTTACCGTGCACTATTTGGAAACCAGCATGACAAAAAAAAAAACTAAACCATTTCTAAACTGGTAATCACAAAATCACAGAGGTGGGTCGAGAAAAATTGTGGCAAGTTAATGGTTTTTAAAATAAGAACTTGATTACAGTTTTTTACCATAACGTTAGTTATGTCCACTGGTGAAAAGTATTTCAGCAGATTGAACTGGGGTGGGTTTCCTGAAAGCCTCTTAAGACCAAGAGAGTCTTAATTACTTCTTAAGATCCATCGTCAAGCTAATGTGGTTTTCCTGAACAGCATTGTAGCCCAAGTAGTCCTATAGGCTGCGTTTACATTAGACCGTATCTGTCTCGTTTTCTTCGCGGATGCACTGTCCGTTTACATTAAACCACCTGGAAACGCCGGGAAACGGGAATCCGCCAGCGTCCACGTATTCAATCCAGATCGTGTCAGCTCCGGTGTTGTGTAAACATTCAGAATACGTGGATACGCTGTGCTGAGCTCTAGTTGGCGTCTCATTGGACAACGTCACTGTGACATCCACCTTCCTGATTCGCTGGCGTTGGTCATGTGACGCGACTGCTGAAAAACGGCGCGGACTTCCGCCTTGTATCACCTTTCATTAAAGAGTATAAAAGTATGAAAATACTGCAAATACTGATGCAAATACTGCCCATTGTGTAGTTATGATTGTCTTTAGGCTTGCCATCCTTCACTGTAAAATATAATAAGTTGACTTTACTTAAAAAAAATGTGCAAAGTCGTTGCCTCAAAAAAAGTCATTTATGTTGATTTAGATAAATTAGATTGGGTTAACTTATTTTTTGTGAGTTTGCAGTACTCAAATTAACTTAGATTAGTTTGATTACATTAACTTATTTATTGTGAGTTTGCAGTACTCAAATTAACTTAGATTAGTTTGATTACATTAACTTATTTATTGTGAGTTTGCAGTACTCATCTTATATAATTTTGATTACATTAACTTATTTATTTTAAGTTTACAGTACTCAAATCAATGGCTTTCAGATATCTTTTTTCATAAATTTAACTTAATATTCATGAATTGTGAAAGCTTAATTCTCTAGTTTTACTCATCCTTCATATTGAGGCCAATTTAACTTTAATTTTCTTGACCAAAGAGTTTTGCGAAAGACAATAGGACACATGCTAATTTAATAAAAAAAAAAAACCCCACACACAATACAAGGTAATGAGCCCCCAAACAAATGAATGGTGAACACATTGGATTTACTTTGCAATTAACATTTATTTTAAATGCTAAACAACGCATCATTTAAGGCTCTGGAAACATGTTCCACTTTTGTTAATCCTGGTGCATGTGCTGAAAAGACCGCACGTAGATGGGGCAGGTCTGCGCATGTCTAAACACAACGCCCAAAGGACTCTAGGACAATAAATTATATTTTCTAATTTAACTGAAGTGGAGTACACTAAGTTAAGCGTGTTCTCCAACTTGAAATTAGCAGTTATTTATTTAATATTAGTGTTGACAACAGGTTGATGATTTCTAAGTTTGATTCACTAATCATTTCTAATTAATTTGAATATTTGCATTTACAGTGTTCCACTTGCAAGTAGTAAGTGATATGCGCTGGGATCACACACACAGCGGCTCAGTCCCGAATCATGGCTCGTGCACTTCACTCGCGCGCTCTGTGAGCTGCGCAAGGCCGGAGTGCGCACCCTCCAGAGGGCACTCGCTGTTCAGGGCGGAGTGATTTGGAGCGCAGGATGCCTGCGGAGCCGAGCGTATCCATGTATTGGCGTTGCTGTGTGCACGCAAATCGTGTATTGGTGTTGCTGTGTGCACACTAATTGTTTTAAAAACGTTAATCTGATGATCCGCTGATACGGTCTAATGTAAACATGGGCTTAGTTTACTCGGAATTTGAGAGAGACCCAGACCATTTGTTCAAAACAAACAGCAACTTGCTCGTCGCCCAATACACAGAATGCACATGCGCCTCCGAGGGAGTCTCACAGTCAACGGGGAAAACTGGTGCTGAATCTGCTGATGGTGTTAAATTATTTTTCTTGTATATTGCAAATACATTGAGTTAATTATTAAATAAATAGCCGCAAAACACTATGAATATATTTCAATATGTTTTGGAATTACGTATGGATATCAGAATGTCACATTTATATCGCTACATTTTAATCAAATTTAAATCCATTAGGCGAGTGATTAACTAATTTAGTGTCATAAATGAGACACATTTCTGCACCTCTAACATTGTGTGTGTGCGCGCACGTGCGAGAGAGAGAGAGAGCGAGAGAGAGAGAGACTTTGAGCTGTGTGTAGTGTGTACCTAAGGAGGTTGACTTGACCTCCATATATATATATATACACACACACACACAGTGGGGCAAAAAAGTATTTAGTCAGCCACCAATTGTGCAAGTTCTCCCATTTAAAAAGATGAGAGAGGCCTGTAATTTTCATCATAGGTACACTTCAACTATGTGAGACAGAATGGGGGGAAAGAATCCAGGAAATCACATTGCAGGATTTTTAATGAATTAATTGGTAAATTCCTTGGTAAAATAAGTATTTGGTCACCTACAAACAAGCAAGATTTCTGTCTCTCACAGACCTGTAACTTCTTCTTTAAGAGGCTCCTCTGTCCTCCACTCGTTACCTGTATTAATGGCACCTGTTTGAACTCGTTATCAGTGTAAAAGACACCTGTCCACAACCTCAGTCAGTCACACTCCAAACTCCACTATGGCCAATACCAAAGAGCTGTCAAAGACACCAGAAACAAAATTGTAGACCTGCACCAGGCTGGGAAGACTGAATCTGCAATAGGTAAGCAGCTTGGTGTGAAGAAATCAACTGTGGGAGCAATTATTAGAAAATGGAAGACATACAAGACCACTGATAATCTCCCTCGATCTGGGGCTCCACGCAAGATCTCACCCTGTGGGGTCAAAATGATCACAAGAACGGTGAGCAAAAATCCCAGAACCACACGGGGGGACCTAGTGAATGACCTGCAGAGAGCTGGGACCAAAGTAACAAAGGCTACACACAACGCCGCCAGGGACTCAAATCCTGCAGTGCCAGACGTGTCCCCCTGCTTAAGCCAGTACATGTCCAGGCCCGTCTGAAGTTTGCTAGAGAGCATTTGGATGATCCAGAAGAGGATTGGGAGAATGCCATATGGTCAGATGAAACCAAAATATAACTTTTTGGTAAAAACTCAACTTGTCATGTTTGGAGGAGAAAGAATGCTGAGTTGCATCCAAAGAACACCATACCTACTGTGAAGCATGGGGGTGGAAACATCATGCTTTGGGGCTGTTTTTCTGAAAAGGGACCAGGACGACTGATCCGTGTAAAGGAAAGAATGAATGGGGCCATGTATCGTGAGATTTTGAGTGAAAACCTCCTTCCATCAGCAAGGGCATTGAAGATGAAACATGGCTGGGTCTTTCAGCATGACAATGATCCCAAACACACCGCCCGGGCAACGAAGGAGTGGCTTCGTAAGAAGCATTTCAAGGTCCTGGAGTGGCCTACCCAGTCTCCAGATCTCAACCCCATAGAAAATCTTTGGAGGGAGTTGAAAGTCCATGTTGCCCAGTGACAGCCCCAAAACATCACTGCTCTAGAGGAGATCTGCATGGAGGAATGGGCCAAAATACCAGCAACAGTGTGTGAAAACCTTGTGAAGACTTACAGAAAACGTTTGACCTCTGTCATTGCCAACAAAGGGTATATAACAAAGTATTGAGATGAACTTTTGTTATTGACCAAATAATTATTTTCCACCATAATTTGCAAATAAATTCTTTAAAAATCAGACAATGTGATTTTCTGGATTTTTCTTCTCATTTTGTCTCTCATAGTTGAGGTATACCTATGATGAAAATTACAGGCCTCTCTCATCTTTTTAAGTGGGAGAACTTGCACACTTGGTGACTGACTAAATACTTTTTTGCCCCACTGTGTGTATGTGTGTATATATATATATATATATATATATATATATATATATATATGTGTGTGTGTGTGTGTGTGTGTGTGTATGTGCATGTGTGCATGAATTCAAAACCTCTCTCGCACGCGCACACCTATAAGGAAGAACATTGCCCACTTGACATTGTGGATAACAGTTGAAATGATCATGACTGCATGATCGGGGGATAACAGTGAAATGAATGAACACGGGGAACACATTTACCTAATTATTTGCTCATCCTTTGATGTGAACGTTTGTTTATTTAATTAAAAACATGCTTGGTATAGCAAAACAAGACGACAGTCACCTTATCCTGCCTTGAACCCAGGTCTACAGGGTGCCAAACCTGTATCCTGACCACAACACCAAAGAGCCAGGCGCTTTAGCATGGTAGTCAGAGCACATACTCAACTGTAGTGATGGACACGTCATCACACTTGGAATAAAAAAAAATTGCCAAAAATGTAAAATAGTTTCATTAATAAATTACCACATTATATATGTAATGCTTCCAGAAGATACTATATATTATCTTATTTTAAACACTTTATATTTCGTTAGATTTTGTTTAAAAATGAACGCCGTGTGACCTTCTCGACTGGATTTAGCAAGGACAGTACGATTGCTTTTAGCAATTACTCATGCCTATATCGGGGATGCGCATTGCAAAGATGCTCTTCGTCCTGTTGTTCTTTAGATTCCTTCTTACAAGTGAGTTCAGGAAAACCACGTACACAGACAACGTTCGTTGCTTAAGAGAGTCTCTCAACACTCTCTTTAGCTCTAAAGGGCAATGTTATCGGGAAACCCACCCCTGAGCATTTGAAAACTGCTTTAGCAAAGCCGATCAACATAAAAAACAACAAATAAAACAAAACAAAATGGCTGTTAAAACCTTAAGCAAAAAAAAAAACCTTCATACTAGGAACTGAGGTGGAGCAGGTCCCCAGCTACAAATACCTTGGGGTACAGCTGGATAACAAGTTGGACTGGTCCAGCCACAGAGAGGCAGTCTACAATAAGGGGCAAAGCAGACTATGTATTTTTAAGATGGTTGCGTTCTTTTAATATCTGTAAACCACTGCTGTGCACCTTCTATAACACTGTGGTGGCCAGTGCTTTGTTTTTTGGTGTGGTGTGCTGGGGGATCGGTGCTCGCACATCAGACAGAAACAGTCTCAATAAACTGATTAAAAAGGCAAGCACCACCACTCAGGACTGGGTTAAGCAGGTGGCTGAAGTGAGGATGCTAAGAAAGATGAACGCAATAGTGAATAATGACTTGCACCCACTTCATGCCCTGGAGGTGTTTCGGAAGAGCACCTTCAGTGGCAGGCTGATCCCACCAAGATGTAAGACTGAACGCTATAGAAGGCCTTTCTTGCCAGCTGCCATCAAGCTCTTCAATGTGCAATAAACTCCAGCATTTTAGCATTCCAGCATTTAATACCCCAGATTTTTACTCTAGTGTTATTAGTTTATTTACTGTATTTATGGTTAGAACTCCTATTTTTAGCTTAATTTTTAAATTATGTATTTTTAAATTTTAGTATCTCTATAAGTTTGTGAACTTTATGTAGATAGATCTGTTTTTTGTTTTTATTATTTATTTATTCCTGTCCTAAGTATGGATGATAAATGAATCCTGCGTATGGGTAATGCTGCTGTAACTTGTAATTTCCTGCAAAGGATCATTAAAGTATCTAAATTCAGTTTTTTTTTTAACATGGACCAGAGCAGCAGCTTCTGTTGCAGATCCTCTGTTGAGGCCAATAACATTCATTTATGCAAATTATTTAACTGAAGACAACTCAACATGAAAGGAAAGAGTTTTCACAGACTTTAGATTTTCTGTTCACTACAGTAATGCAGTATATAGTTCTGATAGCTACAAGTTATACTCAAGTGAAATATATTTCTCTGATGCTTGTTTCATGGTCAAAAGTAAAGTTCTCACATTTTAAAATCTGGTTATCTTCTAAAGTGAAAAGGGAGACAATCTCAATTAAAGTTTCCATTCAAAAGTGACTTCAACTCTCATATATACAGTACTGTGCCAAACAATGTTATAGATTTTTATTTCATGACTTCTACAGTATAACCAACTACAGCTATGTCTATCTACTATGTTCATCTTTACACACACACACACACACACACACACACACACACACACACACTTTTATTTATAGTCATTTTTGCAGCTATGTTTATACAATTAAATTTAATTTGAGTTGTATAGCGCTTTTAACAATGCGATTATTTTTCCTTGATGACAAGGAAAAACTCCCTAAGGCAACATGAAGACCAGACAATACTTTTTAACATTATCTACCTAATGTGATTTCTACAGGCAGCCTAGGTAAGTTTCGAAAAATTAATAAATAATAATGAATCAAAAGAAGTGTGTTATTATCAAGTAAACTTGATTTTTAATCATTTTTGCCTTCATTCAACTGCAACCACAGTTTTCCCATGCTGCCTCACATATTTTTTCAACTCCACATAGTATCCACCTATCCATCCATTATCTGTAACCGCTTATCCTGTACAGGGTCGCAGGCAAGCTGCAGCCTATCCCAGCTGACTATGGGTGAGAGGTGGGGTACACCCTGGACAAGTTGCCAGGTTATCATAGGGCTGACACATAGAGACAAACAACAATTCACACTCACATTCACACCTACGGTCAATTTAGAGCCACCAATTAGCCTAACCTGCATGTCTTTGGACTGTGGGGGAAACCAGAGCACCCAGAGGAATCCCATGCAGACACGGGGAGAACATCCAAACTCCACACAGAAAGGCCCTTGTCAGCTGCTGGGCTTGAACCCAGGACCTTCTTGCTGTGAGATGACAGTGCTAACCACCATGCCACCCCTTCCACATAATAATAATTATTATTATATTATTAAATCTAATTGTGAAAATTCTCAAGAATTCATAATTCACAAACAAATTTATCAAGAATTCACATGAGCAAATCAATGTGATTTCTTAACAAAAAAAAAAAAACAGAATTCCTACTCGGCTTGTATAATTATATAATCTTCCCTACATGATAATGCATTGCCATGACATCCAGTGATGTTTATCCTTGATTATATTATATTATTAGACCTACCAACTTTTACACATTTTGCCTGGAGCTCTGTAAAAACATTGGAGCATGCTTGTATGAGGTATTCCTTAAAATATACCAAAATAGCAGTCTTTTTCTCCTCCATAAAATGTGAGATGAGCCGACTGACATATCAATCTGGAATGATTTGCATTGGTGTTTCCTCCCCCTTCCTCCATCCCCCATGCTCTTGACTGGGCTCCCTCTCTTTCTGTAAAGCTTTTGAGTTTATTAATGTGAAATAAAATCAATCTGTGTATATTCAAGCTAGATCAACAAGGATATATTTAACATCAGTTTGCTACATTTTTTTTAGAGATGCCATTGAAGTTGAAAATTTTTGGCTGGAAATAGTCAAAACGACTCCTTCATATATTGGCTCTAAGAGGGGGAAAAAGGACAAAGATTTTGAAGGAAAAATATTGAACAGGCCTACAAGGAAGTGCCAAATCTAACACTTTACAAATAATGTTAATGGTGATTAATTATGCTGGGTTTTTTAATATGCTGGGAGGTTTTCTTATCCCTCTCCTGTGCTCTCTTGCTTAACACTGTGATCAGCATCAGCAGTGAAAATAATGGCCATGTGGACATTAATCAATTTGTTATAGAATTATATCGAAATTGACATGTTTGCCGCTATAGTTTTCTTAAATGCAGAGTCACTTCGAAAGCCACCATCCAGCTAGGTTTTCATGATTACTGCAGTTCCTGGCTGTATGGGTGATAATATTATTATGCTGTCTGCAATGGAATATCAACTTAAACTTGAATTTTCTCAAATCTTCCATGGAAAATGATATTCCTGTGATTGACTCAAGTGTGTTTATTGTGTTTTATATCTTGCTGACATACCGAGGATGTCAAATGCAGTTACAATGTATGGCAAATTATTTGAGAACAGTACTTTTATAGATTGCTAAATTAAAGTGAAACCATCTGATTCTACAGTGCATAAACTGTGTGTATGTGTGTGAGTGTGGAGTGAGGGGTGCAGAAGGTAGATTTCTACTGTTCTGTGTAATTACAATCTAATCTCCTCTTCCTGTACAGGGGCAGATGGAGCTCTAGCTGGACTTGAGCCAGGCCTGCCTCCTGTAGCCAGTAAGATCTGGTGTTATCTCATTACCTCTGTGATCCTTTTTCATGCGTGGGTCTGCTTGGTTCCTAATGAACACACTCAGACACCGGAGCTCGCAGTCAATGAGAATAAATAGCAAGCTTAAACAGAGGGGATGTGCACTGGTCTCTGTATTAAAGCTAGCATTAATTTTCTATCCAACTCCTGGGCAGGATGGAATAATGAAGCTACTGTAAGAATAGTATATGCCCTGGCTAGTTATGATATAGTAAATACAGTAAAAATACAATAGATGGACTTAAGAGATCACAGAAATTGTTTTTATAAGGTGACTTAAAATGGACTTACATGAAGTAGGTGGGGTATCCTTCCTGAAAATACCAGCAGTACTTCTTTGCTTCTATGCACTGAAATAAAATGAAATGGATTCAGTCAAAAAAGACAGACAATTTGTAACATTTCAAGTATATTAATGAGCTCAAATGATGCTTGGTAAATGTGCTTCATTGAAATTCTATCTGTTTTATTTCTGAAATGGCACTGCCTCTTTGACAAAAGAAACGACAAAAGCCTGACAGATACAAGTGACAAATGCCCACACAGGCGCAAATGAGCTCAGTGGTGGACTGCAGTCAGTGTGAAGGTGATTTGCCCTTGTGCAGTCGACTCTTTCATTCTGACAGCAGTAGAATTGAGCACAAATGCAGTGAAGTCCCTCTATGTGAAGTTGAACCATCTGTCATGGTACATCACTCAGAGTAGCACTCGTGAGAATCTGGCCTTCCACTTTGGTGTGCTGGACGGAAGTTCTTAATGGGGCAAAAGCAAACGCTTTACGGACAATATGACAGCAATACAAACTTCCAGGAAGAGAAATGAGCTGTCATATTTTCTGTCTGAACCTTGTTATTTTGGGTGCGAGCAGCACAGAAAATGAAGCAAAGAGCCAGATGTACAAAATGGATGAACAAAATGAACACACAATCTCATCTCATCTCATCTCATTATCTCTAGCCGCTTTATCCTTCTACAGGGTCGCAGGCAAGCTGGAGCCTATCCCAGCTGACTACAGGCGAAAGGCGGGGTACACCCTGGACAAGTCGCCAGGTCATCACAGGGCTGACACATAGACACAGACAACCATTCACACTCACATTCACACCTACGGTCAATTTAGAGTCACCAGTTAACCTAACCTGCATGTCTTTGGACTGTGGGGGAAACCGGAGCACCCGGAGGAAACCCACGCGGACACGGGGAGAACATGCAAACTCCACACAGAAAGGCCCTCGCCGGCCCCGGGGCTCGAACCCAGACCTTCTTGCTGTGAGGCAACAGCGCTATGAACACACAATGATGGATTATTATTATTATTATTATTATTATTATTATTATTAATCCTGTCTCGGGAACACTGGGCAGGAATTCACCTTGGATGGTACCACACACACACACACACACACACACACACACACACACGTGTTCACCCCTAGAGGCAATTTAGCAAATCGAAACACCTACCAGCATGCTTTAAGGGGTGGGAGGAACCCAGAGAAAACCCACATGGGTATGGGAACAATAAGCATGACTCCACAAAGACCTGAGCTCAGGATCAAATCGAGGACCCTGGAGCTGTAAGTTGACAATACTATTATTATCGCTGTAGTTGTTTTGTTGTTGTTATTATTATTTTAATGACTTCTTTTATGGAGCGTTTACAGCAAATGCAGTGCCAGCACTTATTGCCATACTACATCCCCTGCGGTAGAGCAAAGCAGACTGCAGATGCTGTACAATTAATCTACTCAACTGCAGAAGTATGAACTTGGAGAGTAAGAATGCTTGTCTGGATCATTAGTTCAGTTCCTCCAGAGAAGACATCAGTCTGTGTTATTCAGTCATTTATTCAGTTCTGAGAACCAAACTCTACAGTCCTAAATAGCCTCTTACAGTGTACTGTATATCACAAATGATCCATAATTAAACTTACAATATAGCACTACAATGATCACACAAAATATTGTTAAACACTTCAAAATCTCATAACTACCCCTGTACAGTATGTCAATTGAATGATGAGGCTGAGAAGGTAGGCAGCATTTTGGGGGCAGCTATTACATTCTTAAGATAAAGAGCATCTTACTGGGAAGAAATAACATGGACAGATTTATTGTACACATCTTAATTTTGGATTTTTTGTATTTAAGATGTCCCTAATAAGAAGAGCTCATTGCAAGCACATGTAGCACTGTTCTTTATACCTCAGTGCTAATGGACTCGCTGATGAGTCAGTAGGTGTTGACTGATTTTCTATGACAGCAGCTCTGACATTCTAAGATATAACATTTTTATATTAACAACTTACACAGGGACTTGTATTGTGGACGCTCTACATAAATGGATTAAAAAACATGTAATTGTTGGTGTGGCAAAGTTTTTTATGAAGAGATTTATTTAGAATTTAGGGAAGGAGTCTCCAGTGCCAGTGCTTTGCAACAATCAGAGGTACACTGTAAACTTTCAGGACAGATGGCTTTGTTGTTGGCAGTTTCTTGATAAACACTGCTTTTTTTTGTCTTATTAACTTCAAGATAGGGATAAAAGGTGAGGCTGGTGACAGAATGACCATTTAAATGTGTTATAATGTAAGTTATAACAGCAATTATCTTGTTTTACAGGCAGTCTACAATTAAACATAACTGTAAATGGATAAAACATAGTTTAGTTAATAAAAATTGTTACCATTTTTTAGCATTGTTGTTAGCATAACAGGCTGTGCTGTTATTGGAAAATAATCAACTTCATGATAGTAACAGTAACTCTTTGGGTCTGGTTCCATCACACCACCCCATTCTTGATTATTTTCCTATAACAGCACGCCCCCAAGCATTTTATTCCTCACATACCTTACCGTACATGACCATCAATGAGTGCCATGGGGAAGCCATGGCCTAATGGGTAGAGAAGCAGCTCTGGGACCAAAAGGTTACCAGTTTGATTCCCTGAACCAGCAGAAATGACTGAAGTGCCCTTGAGCAAAGCATCTAACCCCAGGCTGCTCTGGGTATGTTGTAAGTTGCTCTGGATTAAAGTGTCTGCTAAATGCCTGTAATGTAAAAGTTCAGTGTTTATTGTGATAGTTAAAGAATTTAACATTAATACATGGTAAACTATCACAAATGCCACTCAAGCATAGAAGCCATGTCTGGATTAGCCTTATTGACAATTTCTAATTGTATTCTGTAACTGTTTGACTGTTCACCAATTACTGAACAGTCGGAAAAGCTGAACGTCCTCCTCAGAACTCCTAATATTTCTCTTACATGATTTTCTAACTTTTTCCAAATATACTGTATGTAATAAATAAATAAGTTTGTTCTCATTTTGTAAATGTAGTGGTACAGATTAGGCAGTACTGAGTCGAGTATCAGGCGTTGTGAATTAAAATATGAAAACAATTAGGTGTGAGTGTGTGCGCACGTGCGTGTGTGTGTATATAAGTAAGTAGAAGTCACACATTACTGTTTGAATCTGGAAGGAACAGTTTCAGCAGCTGGGAAAAAAGATTTTAATACTAGAAGATGAAAGATGAGACCAAACAAACAGCAAACACAGATCCAAGATGGATCATTTTTTCATTTACTGTGTTTAAGTGTTAAATAAAAAGCAACTGCTTCAAATTTAGATAAAGTTTTATTGCAGGACTCTGGAATTTGTCTCGGAGTGCTACAGATGCACGTGTGTGCCATGTAGTTTAGTCAGTTGGAATTTGGAAGAGCTAAATAGATACCAGATGACTTTTTAGTTCAGTTAACTTTAACTCTCATGTTTCTACCAAGCTTAATGAAAGAAAGCACATAAATTATAATTATCAATACTGTTAACAAATCAGGGCTGGACATGAATGGTAGTCCAACTGTCCAGGAAAACCAAATGTTTGGTTAAGGCAAGTCAAAAATCCACATCTGCCTGTCTGATGGGACAAGTTGAATATTTGTTGAAAATCACCATTTTTAGAGTAATTATTCATGAGTTACATCAATAAAGTGCCAACAAAACTAGTTAATCACGTCAGTGATCCGGCCATGTTATTGTTTCTGAAATTCCAAAATTCAGCCAAGTGCAGCAGGCACATGTGTAAAAATAACCACATTGTAAAATCTAATTACAGATTATTAGACTCTGAATTCATCAAAATCTGAGAAATGTCGACCAAATACCTCAATAAAATAAATATCTGTGGTGAATCTTCATTTCATTCATTCATTATACTTTTCTTCTGTGTGGTTCACATTAACCATCACAAATGTCGTAAAATAGTTCAGGGGAATTTTACGACAGTGCCGAAGTCGCTTACAGTTTGTTTTCATTCACAACATGATTCTGTCACCCTTATCATGTCCAACTTGCTTCCTTCCAGTTTCATCAATTTAAATTATACTTCAAGTTTTACTGGATTAATCAAGATTTAACTTTATTTCCTCCAGAAGCTTTGAATTTGGGTGAATCTAACTCTTAAAACTGCAGATCAGGTAATGGGTTAGAACAACACATGCACCATAATGGGGCATTGGATAGTTTTTGTTGATTGTTGCAGTTAAAGTTTGAGTTTTATTGAAAAATTATAAATCATTAAAGCATACTGATTATCATAATGATACCTGCTTTTTGATAAACTTTGTTAAGCACTTTCCTTTCATTGAACTAGTAAATACATATTAATAAAAAGGTTATGGTCAGGACAAGTGAGAAATCTTGCTGCTTGTCCGACTTGACAAGTGGATTAAAAAGTTAATGTTGAGCCCTGCCAATCTATATATTCTAAGTACGGTAATATCCAGAATAAACACAGTATCACAGTCTACACTGGTAATATCAGTTTTTAATTCAAGAGCCTTTAATACTTTAATGATTCCTTTGAGTTAAACATGCTTTTATTTAGGTTCCTCTATATGCTTTGAATGGGATCTCTCACTGCACTGATCCAGCACAATGAAAGGCTTATAGAAGGAAAGCAGCTTTGTGTTATCAATTAAATGGTGAGAAGTTCACTTTCTGGTACAATACCATGAGCAATTTAGGGATGGAGATGATATATTAAGTTGTATCTGAGGTCAATGTTTTTTTGCTCATTAGAATAAAAAATGAATTTCTCTTCCTTACAGCTGCATGTAAACCATGACAAGGTCAACTTTAGCTTCAAGTCTTTGGATATGTGTGCTGGAGTAAAGATTTCACATGAATATTAATTAAAGATAGAATTAATGAGAGAACTGCATAATCAGAAAAGCAGTAGCAGAGATCATTTTTCAAATCCTGGCCTTGGACAGAATTTTCTTGCACTATGGCTGAGTAGCACTCAGAATTCCAGGCCTGATTAAGAAAGGAATGACAAACTGTATGGTTAGACAAAAATAATCTAGTGGATAAGTGGATTATTTTTGTATAACTGCATGTTCTAGAGTGTTATTTTGCTTACACCACAACAATCTACCAACAAATATTGCACTTATACTAGAGATTATGTGGCGCATCCATCATACAAGTCCCTATGTACAAACTATTACTACTTAACGATTATTTGCCGAAGGCAAAGTGAATTCACTGAGCCTGAGGAAGATAATTGTTTTAGTACAAATACACGGGTGATTATTTAACAACAATAAAAAAAAATCGTATTAAAAAATTATTTATTTGAAACTTCAGAAGTGGCATGCAATTGTAATAAAGGTGCGGCACAAACTTGCGTCACTTATCTATACCGACTCACATAAAATACTTTGTTTTGAAATCGATAAAATAAATCACAATTCCACCTTACCTTTGAATAGTTTTAGAACAAACTTCATAGCATCTTTAGTGCTTTTATGAACAGCATTTTCTTTCATAATTTGTAATTCTTCCTGACTTACGGTGACAAAGCGATTGGCTGCCATTTTGCCGAGTTGCTCGAAGTGATTATCGAGAAATAGTCTGAATCTCTCGACCAATCAGCGCATGTGATTTCCTATAATCACCTGTGTATGTAAACTAAAGAAACAATGATGTATTAGAAAGAACAGATTAATATTAACATATTGTTCATGTTCCAGTTGGAACTACTCTCTGAGCTGTGCAGATATAAGAAGACCCTCTGACAATCAGATATGTGAACTGAATCACTGTGGTATCGTTAAGGGATTATTTTCCTATAACAGCACATCCAGAAGTGTTTTATTCCTTATACTAGAGAGATTTGCAAACAACTACAATTTTTTATTAATTATATCACCTCATACTGTTAAATTGTGGTACGTCAGCAAAACAGGGTCATTTCTGTTATCATTTACAGTTTAGCTGCTACAAACAGTCACTCTGTTACCAGCTTTTGTATTAAAATGAGCACAATAATATAAGCCTGTAATTTGCTTTGCAGATGGAAGTACTGTCAGAGCTGCTGTAATGAAGTTACAACATTAAAAACAAACATTAAACCTAGGCTAGACGTAAGTTATAGGGAAAAGGAGACAAAGGCGGCCTCGAAACAGCTGGAGGAGAGATGCAGAAAATGAGCTGAGAGGACAGGGATTGAGTTAGGTAGACGTAGGAAGAAGGGCCCAGAATCGTGTGTGCTGGAGAGAGCTCATCGATGGCCTATGCTCTGCAGGGGGCCACGGGCTTAAGTAAGTAAGTAAGTAAGTAAGATGTACGGGTAGGCTGTGTAAAGCAGGTTGTCCTGCTATATTTAGTAGGTTGTGTAAAGTTTATTGGTACTGAAAATGTTTGGGATGTTGTCGGAAGACAGTAATCAATGGATAAAGTGGTTGAAGTGGATTTTTGGAGGATTTGACTGATTTATTTAGCTTAATTTTGTTTACTCATGATATGTTGACGACTGTCATTGTTGCTAAGGTAACAGACACCATCTTTAGGAAGTGAGAATTTATTTGGTCTCCTGATGATTATGGTCAGCTGCTGTCAAATTTGGACAATTTTTCTTCAGTATAAATGAATGCTTTGATTCAAAACTTGTTACTGTCCAATTAAAGCCATAGCAACCAGAATAACATGACATTAACGATGTGTTTTTTTAAATATAAAGAATCCTTGCTCTCCACTGACTGTTTTAAATCTCTTTTGAGAAATCACTCTTGATGTTCAAGCATTAACATGAACAGAATAAAGCTTTTCGACCAAACTCTCTAAAATGCAAATTATAAACATCCTATTAGCAAACACAAACAAAACACATTCTGTCTAAAATCCGTAACAGGAAATGAGACCTGACAGTAAGAGAAAGGTTATGGAGACCTTTTCTGCAATGCAATTTACAGTGCAGCCACAGAGCCAGGGCACAGCAGCATGCCATTGTTTCTGCCAGCTGCTTAGAGCAATGTAACTGATTAGTGGCCTCATCCTGCCTGTCTAGAACAAGAATAAAGGACAGGTAGAATAACAAATTACTTTTAATTTTTTTTATTCGTATACAATACAATTATACAAAACAATCACAATACAACTACACAAAAAAGCAGAATTCAAACACAACACCGAATTTAAAATTAAGTGAAAAACCAAAATTAACAGTAAGGAATAATGTGTATATGGAGATGTCCGTGTGTGTGTGTATGTGTGTGTGAGTATATATAAGGAGTTGTACTGACTTACTGTTGGACCGGGGAGATGGAGGCTGGATCGCAGAGAAGGAGGGTTTCAAAGAAAATGAGTATTATTATCTTTATGTAGGATAATAATAATAAGAGAAATAAGAATAGGGATAAGAATAATTTGATTAACTGACTGATTATACAGATTGCCTGGGCACCCAAGTATGACCATGGTGTCGTCCCTCCCCCGCACAAGATATACCATGATGAGACGGCAGAGGGAAGGCCCTGCGTGCTAACCAGCCCACGGCCCAGGGCCCCCAGCACCCACCCCATGACCCACCACACCTCGACTCCAGACCATCACGCAACACGCCATATTTGTCCTATGTAAGAATGTAAATGGCTATATTGTGGGCTTTCTCTAATGTATTGCATTAAAAGAAGTGTGCACGCAGGGTGAGTCTCTGCCCAGATTTCCCCCTGCATGCTGCAACAACCCTGCATACTCAAAGATAAAATTACTTTTAATTTTTGCAGACCAGCAGTGTTTTTCTGACATAATAATCATACTGTTTAAAACTGTTTCTCCATTGTGTAAAGAGGCCAATTTATAAATGTTGCTTTGTTAAAAAAAAATTAAGCTGTGGGAAAATGATATGGGTGGCACGGTGGTGTAGTGGTTAGCACTGTCGCCTCACAGCAAGAAGGTCCTGGGTTCAAGCCCAGTGGCCAATGAGGGCCTTTCTGTGTGGAGTTTGCATGTTCTCCCCGTGTCTGCGTGGGTTTCCTCCGGGTGCTTTGGTTTCCCCCACAGTCCAAAGACATGCAGGTTAGGCTAACTGGTGCTCTAAACTGACTGTAGGTGTGAATGGTTGTTTGTCTCTATGTGTCAGTCCTGTGATGACCTGGCAACTTGTCCAGGGTGTACCCCGCCTCTCGCCCATAGTCAGCTGGGATAGGCTCCAGCTTGCCTGTGACCCTGTACAGGATAAGTGGTTACAGATAATGGATGGATGGATGGATAATGATATATGTAGCTCGTCTTTTGCAGTGCTAAAATAATCCATACTGTCAATGCCTGCTGCCAAAACTGTCAAATATTTAAGTATTTTCTCAGACAGTTGTATTACATACTTAAGTATATCTTGGATAATAACTGGTAATGCACTTGTCTTATACACTGCAATTAGTGCCTACACTGGCATAGCTGGCCCATTGCTGCTTCCACAAAGATTTTCCCACACATCCTGTCAATTAAGGACACAACGATGCCAACTTCAGCTCCAACATTCAACCAGTATTAAGCCGTCATCGCTGGGATAAACAGGCTGATGGAAAAGGGCCCACACAATGAGGCTCTTGTTAGACACAAGGAAAAAAGACAGCAACAGGCACCGACAGCAGAAATGTTTTGGCAGAACACAGGGGTCCAGGCCCAGCAAGACTACTCTAGGCCTTAAAGGAACACGAAACATTGTACTAAGCAATACAAGACACTAGACTAACGTCACAACCAGCAAACACCAACCTAAATAATAGCCACTTCTTTTAATCCGGTCCACAAAAGAGATAAAAAAGGCATAAATCATGCTATGAATCACAACTATCCTAATTGCATCCTGTGTCTTTTAGCAGGTATACACTGTGCAATTTTGGGCTGTGTCAGATGAAAGATGACCAACGTGGAAGAGACGTGGCAATATCTCTGGTCATGGGTCCAAAACAGTGATCCTACATCACACTGTGAGAGAGGTTCAGAGATGGCTGTCTTGCAACCAAAGATAGCCTGGGATAAAAGTTAGAAACTGAAGATGGCCAGCTCAAAATATGACTGCTGCTATGACCTACATCTTCTACATCCATCAACCAATAGGAATGCAGCATGAAATGATGCACGGACCAATACGACACTGGTGCCAAGGCCATTCTTGCTTAGCTTCACTGTTTACCATTATAGAAGCACAGATGGATGATGCACGCTGATGAAGTTTTATTCTTATACATTGACAAGCATCATCATACAATCTACATACATCAAATTTGATTTTGTACCCAAAATTATTACAGCCCCTCTCGCCCATAGTCAGCTGGGATAGGCTCCAGCTTGCCTGCGACCCTGTAGAACAGGATAAGCGGCTACAGATGATGGATGGATGGATGGATTATTACAGCCATGTCGCACAGTTTGGCTTGCAATAAACTTATATAATTTTTGAAATGTCAGTCTGTAGGCACAATTTGACGCTTCGTGCACGTTCCTTGCTCCTTTGCATTGGCTGCAACAATACTAAGTGATTGATTAAACCTCAGAACAGAAACTTGTTTTAAGGACAGACAGATTACACCAAGCACTTCCTGTTAGTGATAACATGAACTTGTTTTTAAAAATAAGCTTCAATATCAAATTATGAAGATGATAAAGAATCATAACATTTGGTCTATGAATGTGATTCATTTGGTGTTGTTTTTATGATTAGGACTAAAGCTGAACAATATGGACAAATATTGCAGTTATATTGCTTCACACTGCCATCACAGTTACTGTGATGTGCCTTACTTGCATATTGTAGGTTACTGTGATCTCAGTCAACTCGGCACTTTCTCTGTAAGTTATTAAGACAAAAATAAATAATGCAGCCAAGTCTTCCATGCTGAAGACTTTCTCACGGTTCAGAACTTTATTGCTGACACTGGAGACTCTTTGCATAAATTGTCAGTATACATCTCGAACAAAAAACTTCAGCAGGTGAATAATTAGATATTTTCCTTGTTATAAACAGCACAATCCATCTACGAATTATTAGGTTTGGTTATATGGAATGTCTTCTCAGCCCCTATGAAACAGCGATGATTATAGAAACTATTATGCTTTAGAAAGACTACATTAATGTAAACATGTGACTTACCTTGCATGTGGAACTACTGTCAGCGATTCTTTTCTAACAAATTTATTAACACCTTCTGACCAAATTTGAGATTTCAACAGCTGTGACATGATAAAGACAAAGAACAATAAGCTCAGGGTTTGCATGAGTTCTCTAAGCCAGGGCTTTTCAAAGTGTGGGGCGCGCCCCCCCTGGGGGGCGCCAGAGTTCTTCAGGGGGGGCGCAACGTGAGAGACAAAATGGATCGGTTTTTAGTACCTAAAGCTACAGGGAGTGAGGAGACGGCCAAGCAAAAAAAACCCAGAGCCTCCAAGATGTTGCGATTTGCAACTTCAGCGCAAATTCAACCAATCCCCACGAATTCAGGGCGGTGCTGCAATTATATCCAATCACCGCAACTTTCCCGCAAATTTGACCAATTGTTGGCGTCATCTTGAGGCGACATCGACAAACTACCTTCCGCCTTACTTCTGGATGTCTATGTTCAAGAGAAGCAGCATGCGCGCAGTGTTGCCAGATTGGAGGTTTCAAGTGCATTTTGGCGGGTTTTGAACATATTTTGGACTGGAAAACGTCAGCAGTATCTGGCAACATTGCATGATGTGCGAGTCAGTGTTTCTGTAGGCTTAAATTCTGTTACTGAAAGTGTGTTATGTTTACAGTGAAGGACTGTGTGCACTTTATTTTTTTACTTAATACAAGAAATTAATGGATGCCAACATTTTTGCCAAAATGGTATTTTATTTTCCATTGTTTAGGCAGCTTCAGCATCATACTGTGAGATTCTGTTCAAATTGTTTTTTTTTCCTTCTATGAAGCCTGAGCCATTTATTTTATTAGTTTATAATTATTGTTTAATTTAGTCTTCAGGAGAAACTGCCTGCACACGGTACTAGTATTAATAGTTTTTTTTTCTTACATGAAAGCTGAGGCATTTATATTATATTTTAAGGTAACTTCATGTTGTGCTGTGAGGTTCTCTGCACTTTAACTTTTGAACCAACAGTAGCATTTGGATAAGTAAAGCCTATTTTTCTGCATTTTTGTAGTCCTGGTAATCTTTTATATTAGTAAAGTTGTTTATAGGACCATTTCTCAGTGTCTTTGTTTTTTAATCAATAGTTTTTCAGTAATAACTTAATATTTAACATCTCATCTCATTATCTCTAGCCGCTTTATCCTTCTACAGGGTCGCAGGCAAGCTGGAGCCTATCCCAGCTGACTATGGGCGAAAGGCGGGGTACACCCTGGACAAGTCGCCAGGTCATCACAGGGCTGACACATAGACACAGACAACCATTCACACTCACATTCACACCTACGGTCAATTTAGAGTCACCAGTTAACCTAACCTGCATGTCTTTGGACTGTGGGGGAAACCGGAGTACCCGGAGGAAACCCACGCGGACACGGGGAGAACATGCAAACTCCACACAGAAAGGCCCTCGCCAGCCACGGGGCTCGAACCCAGGACCTTCTTGCTGTGAGGCGACAGCGCTAACCACTACACCACCGTGCCGCCCTAATATTTAACATATCACTCAATTTTAATCACAAAAAGAGAAAATCGCAACAATTTCTCGCAACTTTCACTTCCTCCCGCAATGTAATCGCAACAAAAACCTAAACACCACAACTTTCATCGCAATTTTTTTGGAAACCCCCGCAACAGCAGACATTTTAGCCCGCAACAATCACAAAAAAGGCCCGCGGAATCCTGGGGGAACTGGAAAAAGAAGGAGGTATGACCACAATTATTTAAAGTTTGGATTTTCATGGACTGGATCTGAAGATGCTCCACTGCCACAGTGTGTTGTCTGCCAAGAGGTGCTAGCTAACGATGCTATGAGATGTTTAAAATGTGTAAAACAAGATGTTTTAAAAAGCACAGATGTTTAAAATGTGAAAAAGAAAAAAATAATGTGTAAAACAACCATTTTTTTTTAAATACGAATGGAACATTAAGTATAGCAACAACAAAAATTGTAAGGGGGGGGGGGGGGGGGCGCTGTTGTTTATTTGCTCTCCGAGGGGGGGCTGACTCTCCCACACTTTGAAAACCCCTGCTCTAAGCTGTCATTGGTTAATCAAAGGAAAAAGACTTCAGCTTTGTCCAGTCCCCCAGTTATGACATTTTCATCCTGTAATGTCATTTTCTTAAATGATATATTTTGAGTAAAATGGTGAATTATTGGATGACACAGTGATGCAGTGGTTAGCAGTGTTGCCTCATGGCAAGAAGGTTCTGGGTTCAAGTCTTATGGCCAAATGGGCCTTTCTATGTGAAGTTTGCTGTTCTCCCCATGCCATGGGTTTCCTATGGGTGCTCTGGTTTCCTTCCACAGTCCAAAAACATGCAGATTAGGTCAACTGGCTACTTTAAATTGCCAATAAGTGTAAATGGTAGTTTGTCTCTGTGTTAGTCCTGTGACAGACTGGTGACCTGCCCAGGGTGTAATCCTAAAATCAGCTGGGACTGACTCCTGCTCATCCACAACCCTGACAGATAATCAGTATAGATGATGGATGGCGAATTATCATTTAGGTTATCTTTTTAAAAATAAAATTAACACTGTACTGTAGTGACTCAAGGCTGATATTTTAAAGCCATACTACCAAAACAAATTTATTGTGTAGAGATAAATGAAAAGAGAGTGACAGATTCATAAAATACGCCATTGTTCGTGAGCTCCTCTTTGTCCTATTGCAATATGCAATACACACTAGCGAGCAGTGGGCCAAACACAGCTTTATACTACTCTAGGAGAGCAGACTCTCACCTAAATATATGAAACTATAACTGCAGAATTCCCTAAACCTTCCGAAAGTTCTCTTTCTGCTCTACTGTTACAGAAGCCAGTGGCAAGAACATGATTGAAGTCATAGCTCACCCATCCTTAGAGAACTGCAATCACTGCAAACATGGATATTCCTGCACTTCAGCAGATGATTCTGGGAAGTTTTTTCTCCACACTTCTCATTTTTTGCTTTCGCAACACACCCCATCAGTGCACAATAGGGAAATTGGTCAGTTTCCAGCACTCCCACAGCTGATTCCATTAGCAAACAAAAACAGACCAAAGAGAGCAATTTCACCCTGCCCAGCAGTGGCACCAGATTACTGAGAGACTCATCACTAATCCTCTCAAAAGAATTTTTTCACAGATTAGTGCACATTGCCTGCAGTATTACAGCCCTTTGCTCAAAGCCATGACCACTTTAGCGCAAAGTCAAACCACAGAAACAGGAGTGTAGGCCCCACTTAATAAAAGACAAAGAGAAACTAGCTCAGGTGAAGTGTGACAATACAAAGCCTGACATATTTCAGATTGCTATGAATATTCTACTGTAGTATTTTGCTCCTATGCAGAATCATACTGCTGCCATTCAATAATAATAATAATAATAATAATAATAATAATAATCAACATCTGATTATTCTGAAATCTGTATCTCATTGTTATGAGAAAAGCATCTAGCTGCGATAAGAAAATAGCCCATTATGAAATTTTTACTAATTCTCTCAACTGTGTCATTGGTAACCATGTAGGTTACAATCAGTACATTTACATTCACACTAATATTCCACTATTATTCTGAATATGACAACATTCTGAATTTGTTCATGTAAACAGCATATTCCATTTAGATATTCTGAATTTAGCATCTTCTGATTAAGATATATGGGCAACCTTATTCAGGTTTTCAGAGCATTCTTTGGACATGTATGCAACACATTTGGAATATGCAAAAATATTGGGATTTTTTATTTATTTATTCATTCGTTCATTCATTCATGGTGACACAGAACCTCTTGCCTATCTATGGTCAGCTCTGTGCATTTTACACAAACCAACTAAACAATCAGAGTATTCATGGGTGCATGTAAGTGAGAATGTTAGTCTTATATTAATTTTCATTAGCCATGTAAGCAGCTTAGTAGGAATATGGGCAAAAAAATTGAATATTCTCTGCATGTAAATGTAGTGATTGTGAAAACAAGATCAGTTATGTTGTTTAAACAGATTTATCTCAAAATAACATGAAGTTGTGGTTTTGTTGTAATAACAAGATGTGTTCTTGTAGTAACAAGGTTTTCTTATAATAACAAGATACTGATAAGAATTTTTTTTCTGACGTGGCAGCAACACACTGTCATAGTTTCTTGCAACTGGTTTTATATAGCTGCCAGTCAGTGTTTTTGTAACATGTTGTATTTTTAGGATTGCCAATAAAAGGGGACACCTCTTCTGCTGGTGTGATTGGTATTCATAACATAGCGAAGCTCTGTTTCATGAAGCTATGAGACCGATCAAAATTCAGTTATCACATTAATCAAAGACTCACGTTTCAATTTGGCAACGTCAATTATTCATGAAAGTAGTCAATGATTTAAACACATGCTGCATGCTAATATGATTATTACAGCACTGAAATTTGAGAGCGCGTATGCAAGGTCTCCAAACTATTTACTTCATGGCTGACTGAACTAAACAATGGCTGTGTGACAGGAGCAGTAGATAAAACACACAAGAAGGTCAAACAGAGAAATGCTCCAGGCTCTGTTTCACAGTACACACACAAACACACACACACGGAGGCAAACACAGTACACCATCCTCTTCAAACATATTAAGAAAGACTTTGCATTAACTGACCAATATTGACATATACTAGCCTTAAATGCTCCATTGTTTGCTGATTAAAGGTTCTTATTGGTTGGAGGACAATATTTATTCAAGTAATAGCAGTCAAAATGGATCTCCTGGGCTTTTTTTTAAGTTTGTTGAACAGCATATGTTAATCCAAACACAAAGCAAAGACAGTTGAGCACTGAGAGTGAGAAGTAAGAAGCCAGGGAAAATGAGGAAGAGAATGAGGAAGGAAGCTCGAGAGTTCACTAAGCATGAGCCAAAAACATTAGGCCAATACTTTTGCCTTAATAAATATGCACTTACAGATCAGACAGAGCAAGTAGTTGTATCGTGCTCAATAAGAAATACTGTAAGACCAATAAAACATCTCATTCTCATTATCTCTAGCCACTTTATCCTTCTACAGGGTCGCTGGCAAGCTGGAGCCTATCCCAGCTGACTACGGGCGAAAGGCGGGGTACACCCTGGACCTAGTCACCAGGTCATCACAGGGCTGACACATAGACACAGACAACCATTCACACTCACATTCACACCTACGGTCAATTTAGAGTCACCAGTTAACCTAACCTGCATGTCTTTGGACTGTGGGGGAAACCGGAGCACCCGGAGGAAACCCATGCGGACACGGGGAGAACATGCAAACTCCACACAGAAAGGCCCTCGCCGGCCACGGGGCTCGAACCCAGGACCTTCTTGCTGTGAGGCGACAGCGCTAACCACTACACCACCGTGCCGCCCCCAATAAAACATCTCTTAAAAAAAAAACAGCCTCAGTACTGCATTACATTAGCTCCATTACCAAATGCATTTTGTCACAGAAATTAGAATTCTGAACGAAAACACACACACATGGCACTTTAGTGTTGCAGAATCAACTAAACAGTCGTTTAAGTATGGAACAACACACAGTGGATTGTGCTGTTATATTAATCAGAGTCATACCACCCTGAAGTGGATTATTTTCCTAAAACAGCGCATGTGCTACTCCTCTTATACCACAGCAATTTGCCAATGACTACAATTTTTTACTTCATAAAGAATCAAGCATTTTAACTGTTTATTGTTACAGTAATGTTTTGGAAAGTCGATGTAAGTTCCTGTTATCACTTAAGTTGTAGCATATACAGTATAAACAACCGTTCCCTCACCAACCTCTTGTTTTTCTCTCTCGAAGTTAATAAGATACCAACATGTACCTTGTCATTTTACCAAGAAATCGGAAAGCCTCCCATGAAGACTCCCCGAGTGGAAAATTCACTCTTTCCATAAACATTACATACACGTCTCCTAATAGAAAATGTCACCATCAATGATTACACATTTTCTTCGTTAACTAACAACATTTTTTAAAAACCTGTTTATTATTCACCTCAGATTATGTAGAGTGTCTGCCATGCATGTCCCTTTGAATTATCTGTTACTCTCAAGACAAGAACTTGTGCATTCATATAAATCTGGTATTTAAGTTTCAGCCAGAATTACTGTTAGGGACACTGTTATAGAAAATTAATCAACAACTTCTGATTCAAGAATCCAGCAGCACTGTGGTATAATGATGTATATAGAATAGTGTACATTTTTACTATTAATATTAAACTTCATATTCATCACAAGTTTTTAGAGGCCCATATTTTGCTCTTTTATGGTCTTGTGTATTTTTATGTACAAAAAAGACACTGTTAATTCTATTACATAAGTAGAACCCTCTGTTAAAGTTGTAGAATTAAATATAATGTTTTTCTTATTGTACCGATAAAACCAATATGAAAATAAAGTATCTTATGACTGAAAGAATTATTTACTAACTCTTCCACAGCACTTGAAAAATTTTCAAAATTATTTGAAACAATCCAGAAGATAAATAAAGCCATATTCTCCACATATACAGCCTTACATTTATTTATTTATTTATTGCAGCCAGGGTCTCATAAAACCAAAGGGTATGACAATAAACCAGCTGCACTGCAAATATTAAAGCAGGCCATTTCAGAAGGGTAAATTCATAACTTTGTTATTTTGTGTTATTATTTTTTACTTGAGGGGTGCAGTAACCTTTTCCTCGGCAAAAATCAGATCTTCTTCCAACACCTTTACACCATGATGAACAGTGACGTTATAGTATTATGCTTTACACAGACGTGACGTGGCTCGCTAGGCAATGTGATTCAGGAAAGCTAATCTCACTCACAGAGAGACCAAATGTCCAGCGAATCTAAGCTAATATTGCTAACATTTGAAAGCTAGACAGTATAAGGGAATTTTGCTCATGGCAAATCTCAAATAATGCATGATGCTTTGTGAAATAAGACTGCCAGCATGAGTTTATAAATACCTCTGCAAAATCCCTGAAAATTGTCAGTTCCAAAACTAGGCAAAGATTCAAAAAAGCAAGAAGCTTACACATTTCTAGCATTGGAAACTATTAAGCTGTAGACATACAAAAATAGGTAACAGATAAATAAACTGATACATACACATACCATTAACTTTAATAGGAACAGCTGTACATTTGCTCGTTTATACAATTATTGAATCAGCCAATCATGTGGCAGCAGAACAAAGCATAAAATCATGCAGATACCAGTCAAGAGTTTCACATCAACCATCAGTATGGGGGAATAATGTGATCTCTGTGACTTTCACTGCGGCATGGTTGCTGGTGCCAGATGGGCTAGTTTCAGTATTTCAGAAACTGCTGATCTCCTGGGGCTTTCACATACAACAGTCTCTAGAGTTTTTACAGAATGGTGCAAAAAAAAATTTCTAAATGTAAATACTACCTTGACTATTACGTAGTGCAATACCATGAGTATTGATGGTATTTAGCATATTACTAATGGTTCAGTCATTGCTCTCTCAATCCATTTTTAAATATCATCTTCCACAGTTTCCTTAGACTGCCATAAAAGCTCTCATGCATTGTCTGCATCATGCATTGGTACTAAGAAGGACATGATATATTTCCATACCATTTTGACCTCTAATAACCACACTGAATACAATATGTTTTAATTGAACTCTAATAGCTAGACTGGCCAAGAACACATTGGCTTTATGCTACTTTTCTCCATCCTGAGAGCATCTCTGCAAAGTCCACAGGTTTACTTCATGTGAGGGTTCTTTTTTGTGGGAGTCATTGTGGGATTTTTTTTACCCATTTCTATTCTTTGCTCCGTGGAATGTGTGAAAATGAATAATGATTTCACAGGAATGTGAAATGCAGATGTTCACAGTATGTGCTATTTCAGAAGCAGACTCCTGAGCTAATAAAGTCTGTGATGCACTTGTGTCTACCCATTTTAAGATCTTTTCACCATGGACAGGGATATACATTAATATACTGCATACATAGTGATGGAAAATTAACAGACCACTTTTAAACTTATTCTCACACACACACACACACACACACACACACACACACACACACACACACACACTGATCATCCAAAACATTATGACCACTGACAGATCAAGTGAATAACATTATCTCATTACAATGGCACCTGTCAAGGAGTGGGATATATTACACCGCAAGAGAACAGTCAATTCTTGAAGTGTCTTGGAAGCAGGAAAAATGGGCTAGTGTAAGGATCTGAGCGACTTTGACAAGGGCCAAATTGTGATGACTAGATGACCGAGTCTGAGCATCTCCAAAATGGCACATTTTGTGGGGTGTTCCTGGTATGCAGTGATTAGTACCGACCAAAAGTGAGCCAAGGAAGGACAACCAGTGAACCAGTGACAGGGTCATGGGTGCCCAAGGCTCACTGATACACATGGGGAGCAAAGGCCAGCCTGTCAGCTCTGATCCCACAGGAAAAAAAAATGCTGGCTATGATAGAAAGGGGTCAGAATACACAGTGCATTGCAGCTTGCTGTGTATGGGGCTACATAGCTGCACACCAGTCAGAGTGCCCATGCTGACCCTGTCCACCACCAAAAACGTCAACAATGAGCATGTGAGCATCAGAACTAGACTATGTAGCAATGGAAGAAGGTGGCCTGCTCTAAAGAATCACATTTTCTTTTACATCATATGGACAGCCAGCTGCATATGCATTACTTATGCCCAGGTCAGATGGCAGAAAGACGCATACTGCGACCTGCAATCTGTCAGGTGGCGACTGATTGCAGGTGGACGCAGGCGTTTTGCGTCAAATCCTTCGTTATGGTCAGATGTATTGCAAGACACAGAGTTTTTAAGCTGTTACAACAGTAGGCAACCAGTCGGAAGCAGACGCAGCTAGACGCTGGTTGACGCAGCACACAGAAAACCTTTAAAAAATATAAAGCCATAAGACTGCTCGCGGGCGGCACGGTGGTGTAGTGGTTAGCGCTGTCGCCTCACAGCAAGAAGGTCCGGGTTCGAGCCCCGTGACCGGTGAGGGCCTTTCTGTGCGGAGTTTGCATGTTCTCCCCGTGTCCGTGTGGGTTTCCTCCGAGTGCTCTGGTTTCCCCCACAGTCCAAAGACATGCAGGTTAGGTTAACTGGTGACTCTGAATTGACTGTAGGTGTGAGTGTGAATGGTTGTCTGTGTCTATGTGTCAGCCCTGTGATGACCTGGCGACTTGTCCAGGGTGTACCCCGCCTTTCGCCCGTAGTCAGCTGGGATAGGCTCCAGCTTGCCTGCAACCCTGTAGAACAGGATAAAGCGGCTAGAGATAATGAGATGAGATGAGATGAGATGAGATGAGATGAGATGAGATGAGATGAGAAGACTGCTCGCAGGTTGTTGTAAACTATTTGCAGGTGCAGTCTGCATCTACCTGCAATGCATTGCAGCCATCTCTAAAGACTTGTCTTCCCCTGCATCAGCCTGCGTCTAGCTGCCACTACCTGCTTCACCCTGCGATTGGTCGCTCAAGCGTTGCACGACCACCTGCCTCTACATGCGTCAACCTGCTATTTGCACCGTCTGGAAGCGAATTGCAGCTGAAATGTGAACAGATCATGATCCACTTGCGTCAACCTGCCTCTACTAAAGACCCTCTGCAACTGGGCAATTCCATGTAAATGTCAACCTCACCATGCAAAAATAAAGCAACATGTAATACATCAAAACCACTCCCAGAGATATCACCTAGGCCTGTATTTTACAGATGTGAATAAGTTGAACCAATTTGTAACCAACCTAATATGTCACTGTCAGTCTTTCTTTCTTATAATGCAAAACCCAAGCTAAAATCAACTTTGATCATGTACAATTCTATATTATTGCCACAAGCCACAGAAATGTATGCTAAAAGCCACAAAACAGCAAAACAATAGCCATCCTAAATATTATTTAAGAACTTTGATAGTTTTAGCTGATATTTAGAGAGTTTTTCAAAGGGTTATGGTGGTTAAATTGCTGATTTTCTAAACATATGCCATGTCTATTTCAGACGCGTCACATCCATAACGAAATTTCGTCACATCCATAACGCTGACTTTTCCTTCCGAAACTCTGCATGAAATACAAAATATTTTAAACAAAGATTTTTTAATATTCACCTTGGACCCCTCTATCAAATGGATATCTCCATTTCGACATTAGGTTTACGATTTCACAGAGTTTGATAAAAATGTACAGTCACCGAAGAAAAGTGATACTTTTTCTGTCACATCCATAACGCATCTTTTATTGGCATTTTCTGGCATGCCCTAGATGTACTATGGGAATTGTTCTTGTTCTATCACTTCTCCAGTATGGTACAGCCTTAAAATATGCAACACCTGTTTAAATACTGGGAGACAATAAAACATGCACTGGGTCATTTGTTGCCATTTTGAGTTCAGGTGTCACGTCCATAACGCTGGAATTGCTCAACTCTGCCATTATCTGCGTCGTTGTGCGTCAACACAAGACCAGTCTTGCGTCTACCTGCGATTTTGTTATCACAGGTAGACACAAGTGGTTGAAAACTAGTTGTAGCCTGCCGTCTGACCTGGGCATTGCATGGCACCAGGATACACTATGGAAAGAAGGCAAACTGGTGGAGTCAGTGTGATGCTCTGGGAAATGTTCTGCTGGGAAACTTTGGGTCCTGGCATTCAGGTGGATGTTACTTTGGCACAAACCACCTACCTAAACATTGCTGCAAGTAAACCCCTTCATGGCAACTGTATTTCCTAATGATGGTGGTCTCTTTCAGCAGGATAATGTGCCCTGCTACACTGCTCAGGAATGGCTTTTGGAACATGACAAAGAGTTCAGGGTGTTCACTTGGCCTCCTTATTCCCCAAATCTCAATCATTACATTACAGGCATTTAGCAGACACTCTTATCCAGAGCAACATACCCAGAGCAGCCTGGGGAGCAGTTGGGTGTTATGTGCCTTACTCAAGGGCACTTCAGCCGGTCCAGGGAATTGAACCGGTGACCTTTTGGTCCCAAAACTGCTTCTCTAACCAACAGGCCAGGGGTTCCCCAGATTGAGCATCTGTAGCATTGGATCAGATCAAGCATCGGATAGTGCATCTGCAGGACGTGCTGGACAAACAAGTCTGATCCATGGAGGCCCCACCTCACAACTTACAAGCCTTAAAGGATCTACTGCTAACATCTTGGTTACCACAGAGCACATTCAGAGGTCTTGTGGAGTCCATATCTCCATAAGTCAGAGTTTTTTGGCAGCACAAGGGGAGCCTATACATCTGATTTTAATGTTATGATCGGTGCGTGTGTGCATATATATATATATATATATATATATATATATAAAAGTTATTGAAATGTATAAAAGCAATATTCCTCAAAGGAAGATATGAAGGGATTTGGATATTTCACCCTCTACAGTGCACAATATCATGAAACAATTCAAGGTATCTGGAGGGATTCTGGTGTGGAAAGGGCAAAGGCACAAGCGTAAGCTGAACACCTCTGATCTCCAGTCCCTCAGACAGCACTGCATCAAGAACTGTTATTCATCTATGACTGATATAACCACATGGGCTCAGGATTACTTTGGCAAAAACTTTGCCAAGCACTACAATACCTGGTTACATCCACAAATGGCAGTTAAAACTTTAATGTGCAAAAAGGAAGCTTTATGTTAATTGTGTCTAGAAGTGCTGTTGATTTCTCTGGGTGCAGAAGCATCTGGGATGGACCATCACACAGTGGAAATGTGTATTGTGGTCAGATGAATCAGTATTCCAGACCTTTTTTGGAAGAAATGGACAAAGTGTGCTCCAGACCAAAAATGAAAAGAATCATTCATACCATTACCAGCAACAAGTCCAAAACCCAGGGTCTGTCACAGTATGGAGTCGTGTCAGTGAGCATGGCCAGAAAGTAACTTACACTCCTGAGATGGTAGCATGAAAGCAGAAAAGTGCATTGAGATTTTGGAGCAACATATGTTGCCTTCAAGACGAAATCTATTCCAGGGATATTTCAACAAGACAATGCAAAACCACATTCTGCACACATTGCAAAGGAATAGCTGTGGACGAAGAGGGTGTCTGTCCTCTCTGTCCCCAATAGAGAATGTGTGGCGAATTTTGAAATGAAAAATATGACAATGATGACCCCGTACTCTTTCATACCTTCAGACCTGTTTGCAGGAAGAATGGGGCAAAATAACACTGAAACACTTGGTTTCTTCAGTCCCTAAGCATATTTTAAGTGTTGTGAGAAGGAATGGAAACATTACAAAGTAGTGAATCATATATATACATTTACCACTTTGTAATGTTGCCATTCCTTCTCACAACACTTAAAATATGTTTAGGGACTGAAGAAACCAAGTGTTTCAGTGTTATCTTGCCCCATTCTTCCTGCAAACAGGTCTGAAGGTATGAAAGAGTACAGGGTCATCATTGTCATATTTTTCATTTCAAAATTTGCCACACATTCTCTATTGGGGACAGAGAGGACAGACACCCTCTTCTTCCACAGCTATTCCTTTGCAATGTGTGCAGAATGTGGTTTTGCATTGTCTTGTTGAAATATCCCTGGAAAAGATGTCATCTTGAAGGCAAAATATGTTGCTCCAAAATCTCAATGTACTTTTCTGCATTAATGCTGGCATATGCATATATATATATATATATATATATATATATATATATATATATATATATACTGTGGTGTAGTGGTTAGCGCTGTCGCCTCACAGCAAGAAGGTCCTGGGTTCGAGCCCCGGGGCCGGCGAGGGCCTTTCTGTGCGGAGTTTGCATGTTCTCCCCGTGTCCGCGTGGGTTTCCTCCGGGTGCTCCGGTTTCCCCCACAGTCCAAAGACATGCAGGTTAGGTTAACTGGTGACTCTAAATTGACCGTAGGTGTGAGTGTGAATGGTTGTCTGTGTCTATGTGTCAGCCCTGTGATGACCTGGCGACTTGTCCAGGGTGTACCCCGCCTTTCGCCCATAGTCAGCTGGGATAGGCTCCAGCTTGTCTGCGACCCTGTAGAAGGATAAAGCGGCTAGAGATAATGAGATGATATATATATATATATATATATATATATATAAAATACAGATTTTCTTAGAACAATCAAGTCCAAAGGAGACAAGTCAGAGGAACTATTCAGAAGGAAACAATGACTCATACAAGTAAAATGCAGCAGTGTGCTCTACTTTTCGAGACAATTAAATATAACCGTCACATAAGCACTTCACAGCAGCTCCATTTTTTACAAAAAGCTATTCATTCTGAATTTTGGATGATCCTTATCTGCAACACTAAGTGACATTTAGATTTGTATCTACAGCTCTGTTTAAACAAAGCTGAAATGCAGTAATATTATGAAGATATTACTGTAGATGATGGATACAGTATCATCAGTGTTATCTGCTCATGTTACAGAGCCTACAGGATCATGAAACAATGTCTCATTGAGCACAAAGTTCTGTTAGGTACAGTATAACTGCCATGTGGGCACATTTTCATCATTATAGCCAACTAGTTCAGCTTGGCTACTAACCCCATTCACTCGTGAATATACCCTCTCAGAAACAAAGAGTACAATAAATGTAACTGATATGGTACCTTTCAGAGTACACCTTTTGTGGCCTTAGGACAAAGCTACACAATATTATACAGTATGTATGCCATTATTCTATATATCTTACCTAAAAATGCATTTACTGAAATAGCTAATTTCCAGTCAATTACGCACCTTAAATCAGGTTTAAAGTTTACGTTATCGGCTATCCATATTTCTCGGTGAAATATAAAGGTATAAAAAGATGAAGGTACCACGCCATTGATAAGGAAAGGTACAGTTTTGTACTCTTTTGTATGACAGGTCCTGACCTGGATTGCGTCATTCAGGTAAAGTTGAAATAATAGCCAGCTATTATGGAACATAGTGGAGATCTCATCTCATCTCATTATCTGTAACCGCTTTATCCGGTTCTACAGGGTCGCAGGCAAGCTGGAGCCTATCCCAGCTGACTACGGGCGAAAGGCGGGGTACACCCTGGACAAGTCGCCAGGTCATCACAGGGCTGACACATAGACACAGACAACCATTCACACTCACGGTCAATTTAGAGTCACCAGTTAACCTAACCTGCATGACTTTGGACTGTGGGGGGAAACCGGAGCACCCAGAGGAAACCCACGGGGAGAACATGCAAACTCCGCACAGAAAGGCCCTCGCCGGCCACGGGGCTCGAACCCGGACCTTCTTGCTGTGAGCTGACAGTGCTAACCACTACACCACCATGCTGCCCCCATAGTGAAGATCTCATCTCATCTCATTATCTCTAGCCGCTTTATCCTTCTACAGGGTCGCAGGCAAGCTGGAGCCTATCCCAGCTGACTACGGGCGAAAGGCAGGGTACACCCTGGACAAGTCGCCAGGTCATCACAGGGCTGACACATAGACACAGACAACCATTCACACTCACATTCACACCTACGGTCAATTTAGAGTCACCAGTTAACCTAACCTGCATGTCTTTGGACTGTGGGGGAAACCGGAGCACCCGGAGGAAACCCACGCGGACACGGGGAGAACATGCAAACTCCACACAGAAAGGCCCTCGCCGGCCCCGGGGCTCGAACCCGGACCTTCTTGCTGTGAGCTGACAGTGCTAACCACTACACCACCGTGCCGCCCCCATAGTGAAGATGTCTTACTTAAATATGATGAAGACTGTAATGCAAGCTTAATGAGGTTGTTGATAAACAATAATAAAGTTAAGAATGAAAACATCTGTGAATGAATTAGACTAGTCTCACAACTAAGCTGTAAATATGTCAAATAAAAGCAAAATAAATGTGTGTGTGTGAGAGAGAGAGAGAGAGAGAGAGACAGAGAGAGAGACAGAGAGATAAAATGCCAGTAGTTGTATTTGTTATGACTTGACACTAAGCAGAAACACAAAGGATTTGTGATAAATTTAGGCTCATGTTTGTGGAAATTATATATATATATATATATATATATATATATATATATATATATATATATATATATATATAAAGACATCTTCTAAAGCAACTCACCTCTATAAAGAGCCAGAGCATCAGTAAAGCACCCACTCCATGCTGCTTCATCTTTCCTCGCTTAATTTTGGCACGCGAGCACAAAAAAACCCAGAGATACAATTTCCGGTCACCACGAAGCTTTCATGGCAGATCTGTGTTTATGGTCAGAGCGTAAAGAAAGATCCTTTCACTCCATGGTGGCTTCTGGCTGCAACACAAAGCGCTAGTCGAGGCTCGGCGTGTATCCGTAGCGCCTACTGTCAATGCGGGACACACACTCTCTCTCTCTCTCTCTCTCTCTCTCTCACAGCGCCACTCTTTCACACTGAAGTCTCTCAAACGAGACTGGAACATATACCCAACCCAGATGAGCAGAAAGATTGCAATATACTTGTTTTTCAGGCGCAGTTTGGATTTCTTGTTGCCCACAGGGTCGCACGAAGCAGCCTCCGCAATCCCACGCCTCTTAAATCACTGCACACACACACACACTACAGAGTGCACTGAAGTGCAAATAGCTTCCCACTGTCAATGTAATGAATGATCAGGAAATCAGTGCAGGCCTATTTACCTTCTTTCAAGTGAATGCTGGACAGTCAGCTCTTGAATTATTGGAATTAAGCATGTGAGGGGAAAGTGAATTCATTCATTCATTCATTCATTCATTCATTCACGGGGCAGCATGGTCGTGTAGTGGTTAGCCTGAGAGCAAGAAGGTTCTGGGCTCAAGCCCAATGGCCAATAGGGCCTTTCTGTGTGGAGTTTGGATGTTCTCCCTGCGTCTGCGTAGGTTTCTTCCGGGTCCGCTGGTTTCCTCCACAGTCCACATGCAGTGAGGTTAACATGGGGCAGCCATGGGATGAAGGTTGGGCTGAAGTGACCTTGAACAAAGCATCTAACCCCCGACTGCTCCCTGAGCATTGTAGCATAGCTGCCCACTGCTCTGGGTATGTGTATGTGTTCATTGCTCATTGGTGTGTGCATTTGTGTGTTCACTGGTTCACATGGGTTAATGTAGTGGTTAGCCTCAGAGCAAGAAGGTTCTGGGTTCAAGCCCAATGACCAATAGGGCCTTTCTGTGTGGAGTTTGTATGTTCTCCCTGCGTCTGCGTAGGTTTCTTCCAGGTCCTCTGATTTCCTCCAAAGATATGCAGTAAGGTTAACATGGGGCAGCCATGGGATGAAGGTTGGGCTGGAGTGCCCTTAAGCAAGGCATCTAACCCCCGACTGCTCCCTGGGCATTGTAGCATAGCTGCCCACTGCTCTGGGTATATGTGTGTGTTCATTGCTCATTGGTGTGTGCATTTGTTTGTTCACTGCTTCAGATGGGTTAAATGCAGAGGATGAATTTCACTGTGTGCTTACGTCTGTACTTGAGTGTACATGCAATAAATAAAGGCTTCTTGTCTTCTTGTCTTCATTCTTTCATTCATTCACCAGGCAGCATGGTGGTGTAGTGGTTAGCCTCAGAGCAAGAAGGTTCTGGGTTCAAGCCCAATGACCAATAGGGCCTTTATGTGTGGAGTTTGTATGTTCTCCCTGTGTCTGCATAGGTTTCTTCCAGGTCTTCTGGTTTCCTCCAAAGACATGGAGTTAGGTTAACATAGGGCAACCATGGGATAAAGGTTGGGCTGGAGTGCCCTTAAGCAAGGCATCTAACCCCCGACTGCTCCCCAGGAATTGTAGCATAGCTGCCCACTGCTCTGGGTATGTGTGTGTTCATTGCTCATTGGTGTGTGCATTTGTGTGTTCACTGCTTCAGATGGGTTAAATGCAGAGGATGAATTTCACTGTGTGCTTACATCTGTGCTTGAGTGTACCAGTTCATGCGATAAATCAAGGCTTCTTGTCTTCTTGTCTTCATTCATTCATTCATTCATTCATTCAATCACTGGGCAGCATGGTGGTGTAGTGGTTAGCCTCAGAGCAAGAAGGTTCTGGGTTCAAGCCCAATGACCAATAGGGCCTTTCTGTGTGGAATTTGTATGTTCTCCCTGCGTCTGTGTACGTTTTTCCAGGTCCTCTGGTTTCCTCCACAGTCCAAAGACATGCAGTTAGGTTAACATGGGGCAGCCATGGGATGAAGGTTGGGCTGGAGTGCCCTTAAGCAAGGCATCTAACCCCCAACTGCTCCTCGGGCATTGTAGCATAGCTGCCCACTGCTCTGGGTATGTGTGTGTGTTCATTGCTCATTGTTGTGGGCATTTGTGTGTTGACTGCTTCAGATGGGTTAAATGCAGAGGATGAATTTCACTGTATGCTTAAGTCTGTGCTGGAGTATACATGCGATAAATAAAGGCTTCTTATCTTCTTGTCTTCATTCATTCATCGAGCAGCATGGTGGTGTAGTGGTCAGCCTCAGAGCAAGAAGGTTCTGGGTTCAAGGCCAATGACCAATAGGGCCTTTCTGTGTGGAGTTTGTATGTTCTCCCTGCGTCTGCTTAGGTTTCTTCCGGGTCCTCTGGTTTCCTCTAAAGACATGCAGTTAGGTTAACATAGGGCAGCCATGGGATGAAGGTTGGGCTGAAGTGCCCTTAAGCAAGGCATCTCAAGTCAAGTCAAGTTTATTTGTATAGCGCTTTTAACAATAAACATTGTCGCAAAGCAGCTTTACAGAATTTGAACGACTTAAAACATGAGCTAATTTTACCCCTAATCTATCCCCAATGAGCAAGCCTGTGGTGACGGTGGCAAGGAAAAACTCCCTCAGACGACATGAGGAAGAAACCTCGAGAGGAACCAGACTCAAAAGGGAACCCATCCTCATTTGGGCAACAACAGACAGCATGACTATAATATTAACAGTTTTAACATGAAGACAGTTTAGTTGATGTTGTAACTCTTCATTGATGGAAACTTGATCGCAAAACTGTTCATGACAACTGCAGTCCTAAAGTTAGCAAGTCAACTGTAGTCCTCGGCCATAAAAGCATTACTGTAAGAGTCCAGAGCGTCCTCCGGGTGTAACTTTCAACTGTCCTCATGGGGCCATCCTCCACAGGAGCGATGCATTGAGACTCCAACCAGACACAGGGCACCAGGATGGATCAAGCAGGTCCGAGGAGCAGAAGAGGTCAGCATCTCGATCCCAGGACCAACATGTAACTCAGAGGGACAGATTTGGGGGGGGGGAACACAGGTTGTTAGGTATGCCCTAAAAATGACACAGGTATTAAGTCTGTGTGGTAGGCTCGCAGAGATGAGAGTCTTGACATCAGGCATAATACACAACAATGGCATGTTAATATGGTTAAAAAATATCATGACCTGCTCTGGCTGGATGCTTGATTGGGTGATGGGAACACATTCCTCAGCAATGATGGGATGCAGATGGGACCCTTAGAGCTGGCCAAGACAATTCAGTTACATTTCACCGGGTCTGGGACATGCGACAGAATGTCTGACGGCTGATTCCCTGCAGGCTACAAGAGCCAGTCGAGGTCTCCACCCTCTCCACCAAAAGGTTATCCTGTTGACTCCATGTAACTCAGAGGGACAGATTTGGGGGGAGGGGGGGAAGAGAGAGAGGGAGAGAAAACACAGGTTGTTAGGTATGCCCAATGTCACCTGAATAAGTAGGAAAAGTATACATATTGCACTGAGTATAAGCAGGGACTCTGGCAATTAACTATGACAGCATAACTAAAAGGGGAGAGCCAGAAGGTAACACAGGTATGAGGGAGCCCCAGGACATAAAGCAGCCAGCCACTACACCGTCAACAAACTCGAGTGAGCAAGCGAGTGGGGACTGACAGCATCCATACATCCCAGTTTACCAAAACACTCTATGTCTGAGGACCCTCCAGATCTATACCTTTACCTCATAAAACACCATTAACAAAAGGCTTGACTAAACAGATATGTTTTCAGCCTAGACTTAAACCCTGAGACTGTGTCTGATTCCCGAACATTACTTGGAAGGCTGTTCCATAACTGTGGGGCTTTGTAAGAAAAGGCTCTGCCCCCTGATGTAGTCTTCACTATACGAGGCACCAGCAGATAGCCTGCACCTTTTGATCTAAGTAGGCGTGGCGGGTCATAGAGGAGCAGAAGTTCACTCAGGTACTGTGGTGCAAGACCATTTCGTGCTTTAAAGGTCAATAGTAGTACTTTATAATCAATACGAAATTTGATTGGGAGCCAATGCAGTGTGGATAAGACAGGCGTGATGTGGTCATATTTTCTAGTTCTAGTAAGGACTCTTGCTGCTGCATTTTGAACTAACTGGAGCTTGTTTATGCACTTATTGGAACATCCAGACAGTAAGGCATTACAATAATCCAACCTGGAGGTAACGAAAGCATGAACTAGTTTTTCCGCGTCATGTAGCGACATTAAATTTCTTATCTTAGCAATATTTCTGAGATGAAAGAAAGCTATCCAGGTAATGTTATCAATGTGAGTTTCGAATGAAAGACTGGGGTCAATAATCACCCCGAGGTCTTTTGCTGCTGTACGTGAAGAAACAGAAAGGCCATCCAGATTTACTGTGTAATCAGAAAACTTACTTCTAGCTGCATGTGGTCCTAGTACAAGTACTTCAGTCTTGTCAGAGTTAAGCAGAAGGAAATTAATAAGCATCCAGTGTCTAATGTCCTTAACACATTCCTCAATTCTATTAAGCTGGTGTCTCTCATCAGGTTTTGCAGAAACATATAACTGTGTGTCATCAGTATAACAGTGGAAACTAATACAATGTTTACAAATAATATCACCCAGAGGTAACATATATAGAGAAAAAAGCAGTGGACCCAAGACAGAACCTTGTGGAACACCAAACTTTACCTCAGTACATCTAGAAATATCACCATTTATATCAACATACTGATAACCAATAAGCATATGACCAAGATGGCGGTGCGCACACACGAAGCAGCTCCTCTCTGTCCCGACAGAACGGTGTTTTCGTGTTTTTTGTGTTTTAAAACAGTGTGTATCTGTTCGTCTTTGTCGCGTCCATCAGTCTCAAGGTGCACATACTCCCGTGAGTTTCTGCTCGACATCCGCAGAACTACATTCACGGATATAAATCCAGCAGACGCGGAAGTGCTATGCGGCTACGGTTTGCTCCAGAGGCCTGCTCAACCACCGACCCCCACTCCTGCATCCAGCCCGCAGTGGAAGCGCCACAGGCAGAACATGCGGAAGCAGAAGAGAGGCAAGCGCGGAGGCATCCGAGCTAGGCTAGCGGCTAGCCCTCACCGGCCGGCTATCCCTACCATCACTCTGGCCAACGTATGCTCGCTGGACAACAAGCTGGATTATGTCCGCCTGCTCCGCTCATCTTTTAAGTCTGTGAGTGAGTGCTGTGTCCTTGTGTTTGTGGAAACATGGCTTAATGACAGCGTCCCGGACTGTGCCATTCAGCTAGCCCGGCTAACATGCTACCGGTCAGACAGAGTGCTAGTCGGGGGGGGGGGAAGACTCGCAGCAGAGGACTCTGTGTTTACATCAGTGATGCCTGGTGCCGTGATGCTGTTGTGGTCTGCAAACACCGCTCACCTCTGGTGGAGTTTATGATTATTATGTGCCAGCCATTCTACCTGCCGAGGGAATTTACAGCCATATTGCTGGTAGCATTATACATCCCTCCAGGCTCCAATAACAACAGGAGTGAAGCACTGAATGAACCCTATCAGCACATCAGTGAGCAGCAGACAGCCCACCCAGATGCTTTCCTCATCCTGGCTGGGGATTTCAATCATGCAAACCCCAAAAGCGTGTTTCCAAAACTCTATGGACATATCAACTTTCCCACACATGGAAACAATACTCTGGACAATGTTTACACCATGCATAAAGACGCCTACAAAGCCCTACTCCTCCCCCACCTTGGGGCCTCAGATCACTCCACTGTTATGCTTATGCCAGCATACAGGCCGCTGGTTAAAGTCACCAAACCAGCTACAAAACAGATACGTGTGTGGCCAGAGGGGTCCTCAGAGGCACTCCAGGACTGTTTTTCCACCACTGACTGGAGCATGTTCAGACAGGCGGCCACCTACAGCAACATCACAGATCTCCAGGAGTACACGGAGACCGTCACTGCCTACATGAGGAAGTGCATGGACGACGTTACAGTCACTAGGACCATCTCCATTCGGGCCAATCAGAAGCCATGGCTGACAGAGGAAGTCCATAGGCTCCTGTGGGCTCGGAACACCGCCTTCAGAGCTGGGGACGAGGTGGGCCTGAGGACAGCTAGGGCCAATCTGTCACGAGGCATCAGGGTGGCCAAGAGACAGTATTCCAGGCACATTGCTGACCATTTCAACGACAGCAGAGACACCAGGAACCTGTGGCAGGGGATTCAGACCATCACAGACTACAAGCCCTCGCCGCAGACCTGTGACAACTCCACGTCTCTGCTGAATCAGTTGAACAACTTCTTCGCTCGCTTTGAGGCAGACAACAGCACCACGGCACAGAAGACCCCACCACCTCCCGGCGACCAGGTGTTGACGCTGTCCCCAGACAGCATGAGGAGAGCTCTCAGGATGACAAATGCACGAAAAGCCCCGGGTCCTGATAACATTCCTGGTTGTGTCCTGAGAGACTGTGCCGAGAAGCTCACAGATGTCTTTACAGACATCTTCAACATCTCGTTGAGCCAGGCTGTTGTCCCCACATGCCTCAAAACCACCACCATCATCCCGGTCCCGAAGAAACCGTCTCCCTCCTGCTTCAATGACTACCGCCCTGTTGCACTCACTCCTATCCTCATGAAGTGCTTCGAGCGGTTAGTCATGCGGCATATCAAGTCTGCCCTCCCCCCCGCCCTGGACCCTTTCCAGTTTGCATATCAGTCAAACCATTTGACCGATGACGCCATCTCCACTGCCCTCCACTCAGCCCTCACCCACCTGGAGACAAAAGACTTGTATGTCAGAATGCTGTTCATAGACTTTAGCTCAGCATTCAACACAATCATTCCTCAGCAGCTCATTCATAAACTGGACCAGCTGGGACTCAACACCTCCCTGTGCAACTAGCTGCTGGACTTCCTGACAGGGAGACCACAGACTGTACAGGTCAGCAGCAACTACTCCAGCACCATCACACTGAACACGGGGGCCCCCCAAGGATGTGTGCTAAGCCCCCTCCTCTTCACTCTGCTGACCCACAACTGCACACCAACATCCAGCTCAAATCTCTTCATTAAGTTTGCGGATGACACGACTGTGGTGGGTCTCATCAACAATGGCGATGAGACAATCTACAGGAGTGAGGTGAGCCGCTTGGCCATGTGGTGCAAGGACAGCAATCTCCATCTGAACATGGAGAAGACGAAGGAGATTGTTGTGGACTTCAGGAGAGAGCACACCCAGCATGCTCCACTATCTATTGACGGTGCTGCAGTGGAGAGGGTGAGCAGCACCAAGTTTCTGGGTATGCACATCTCTGAAGACCTGTCCTGGAGCAACAACACCACATCGCTGGCCAAAAAAGCCCAACAGCGTCTGTACTTCCTCCGCAAACTGAGGAGAACAAGAGCCCCGGCCCCCATCATGCACACTTTCTACAGAGGCACCATCGAGAACATTCTGACCAGCTGCATCACCATGTGGTGTGGTATGGCACCAGCACTGTGTCCTGTTTATACTGCTTATTTCATGTTCACCTGCTATACCTCAAGTGCCCTTGACTGTTTGTTTATTTGAACCAATTAATGTGTGTGTGTGTGTGTGTGTGTGTGTGTGTGTGTGTGTGTGTGTGTGTGTGCGTGTGTGTGTATATATGTATGTATATGAGTGTTTAGTCTACGTCTAGTTCATATCTAGAGTGTTTATACTGTTTATATTGTCTGAGTGTTTAGTCTTTGTCTAGTTCTTATCTAGTGTTTACACTTTATATTGTCTGAGTGTTTAGTCTATGTCTAGTTCTTCTTATCTAGTGTTTATACTGTTTATTTATACTGTTTATATTGTTTGTCTGAGTGTTTAGTCTGTCTAGTTCCTATCTAGAGTGTTTATACTGTTTGTTTTTTCAATTATTCTATTTTTATTTTTATTTATTGCATGCCTGTTTGTACCATGGGTCAGAGAGGACTGAAATTTCATCTGTGCTGTATGTCGAGCATGTATAGCATATTTGACAATAAAGTTGACTTGACTTGACTTGATAACGATCAGTTAAATAAGAGCTGAGCCAGGAGAGGGCCGTTCCCTTTAACATCATCTTCTTGTGGTGGACTTAAATAAAGGAAACCTTATGCATCAGTCGAGACTCTCTATCGTGTTTTTGGATCCAAGGACTGCTACTATTATTATTATTATTATTATTATTATTATTAATGACATTCAGTGACCACAGGTATTCCCACAACATTTTCTAGTCTATCCAGAAGAATGGAATGATCAATGGTGTCAAATGCTGCACTAAGGTCAAGCAACACAAGTAGCGAGACACAGCCTTGATCAGACGCCAACAGTAGGTTGTTTACTACTTTAACCAAAGCTGTCTCTGTGCTTATGATTAGGTCTAAATCCTGACTGATACATTTCATGGATGTTATTCCTATGTAAATATGAGCATAACTGCTGTGCCACAGCTTTTTTAAGGATCTTGGAGATAAAGGGGAGGTTTGATATTGGCCAATAATTGGACAGCTGACAGGGATCAAGGTCAGGTTTTTTAATCAGGGGTTTGATAACTGCTAGTTTAAAGGATTTGGGTACATAACCAATTGTGAGAAAAGAATTTATTATTTTTAGAAGCGGTTCAATTACTTCAGGTATTATCTGTTTGAATAGACATGTAGGTAAGTGTGGCAGTTCGTGTAAATGGGTGGAGCACAGAAGGACGGCAGGACAGAACTGAGTTCACAAAAACTCTCTTTATTCAGCTTTTCAGCTGCAAACACACACTCACACATCAGCTGTCTGGTTGTGGAGAGTCCCTCTGCTCTCACTCTCTCTCCTTAAGAAGGGCGCGGTCACTGGGAAGACACACAAACACATCAATTAACAACAGGTGTAGTGATTCTGCCACTTAACTTCCCCGACTCCGCCCTCCTGTCACAGACCGATGCTAGACCACGCCCCCGCTGCCACATACCCCCACCGCCCGACTCAGACCGGGCAGCCATCCGGCCCGCAGCCAACTCCCCCCCTCCCCTTGACGGGAGAGGAAGTCCGCCACGACCACCTGCGCCCCCGGCCTGTGGATCACCTTGAAGTTAAAGGGTTGGAGTGCCAGATACCAACGGGTGATCCGCGCATTGGCATCCTTCATGCGGTGGAGCCACTGGAGGGGCGCGGGGTCCGAACAGAGGGTGAAAGGGCGTCCCAGCAGGTAGTACCGGAGGGCGAGGACCGCCCACTTGATCTCCAGGCACTCCTTCTCGATGGTACTGTAGCGCCCCTCACGCACCGACAGCTTGCGGCTAATGTACAAGACAGGGCGATCCTCCCCCTCCACCTGCTGGGACAAAACGGCCCCCAGCCCTCTGTCCGACGCATCCATCTGCAACATAAAGGGGAGAGAAAAGTCAGGGGAGTGTAAAAGTGGCCCCCCACACAGTGCAGCCTTAACCTTAGAAAAAGCCCGCTGGCATTGCTCCGTCCACTGGACCGGATCTGGTGCCCCCTTTTTAGCAGATCAGTCAGCGGGCTGGTGATGTCCGAATAATTAGGTATAAACCTACGATAATAGCCAGCCAGCCCCAGGAACTGTCTCACCCCCTTTTTGGTCTTGGGCCTCAGGCAGGCCGCAATCGCTGCAGTCTTGTTAATTTGGGGACGCACCTGCCCGTTGCCCAAGTGGAAGCCCAGATACCGTACTTCCACCCGCCCAATCGCACACTTCTTCGGGTTGGCCGTGAGACCCGCCCGCCTCAGCGACCTAAGGACGGCCCTGAGGTGTTGTAGGTGCCGCGGCCAGTCATTACTATAAATAATGATATCATCTAAGTACGCGGCCGCATAGGTGGCGTGGGGGCGGAGGACCCTGTCCATCAGCCGCTGAAACGTAGCAGGCACCCCAAACAGCCCAAAAGGAAGTGTGACGAATTGGTGTAAGCAGAACGGTGTGGAAAAGGCCGTTTTTTCACTGGATAATGGAGTCAAGGGGATCTGCCAATAACCCTTTGTTAAATCCAGTGTCAAGTAAAAACGAGCCGTGCCTAGCCTAGAGCAACTCATCAATACGAGGCATTGGGTACGCATCGAATTTAGACACCGCGTTTACTTTTCTATAGTCCACACAGAACCGGACCGACCCGTCGGCCTTGGGTACCAAGACCACCGGGCTGCTCCAGTCACTGTGGGACTCCTCGACGATGCCCATTTCGAGCATGGCCTCGAGTTCTTCTCGAACCACCTTTTTCTTGTGTTTGGGTAATCTGTAAGGGCGGCTACGCACTACCACCCCCGGAGGCGTCTCAATGTGGTGCTCTATGAGGTTAGTGCGGCCGGGCAGGAGTGAGAACACGTCCGAAAACTCGGTCTGCAACTGGGCAACCTCCGTGAGTTGGGTCGGGGAGAGGTGGTCTCCACAGGGGACCGGAGAGGGATGTGATGCTAATGTTCCTTTTTGAACCTCCGGCCCCAGCTCCGCCTTCTCCGGAACCACCAACACCAACGCCATGGGGACCTCCTCGTTCCAGAGTTTGAGCAGGTTGAGGTGGTAAATCTGTAGCGCCCCACCCCTGTCCGTTCGCTTCACCTCATAGTCGACGTCCCCGACTCGCCGTGTGACCTCAAAGGGCCCTTGCCACTTTGCGACTAATTTAGAGCTCGATGTGGGCAACAGTACGAGTACTTTCTCTCCCGGTGCAAACTCTCTAAGGCGCGTACCCTTGTCGTACAGGCGGGTTTGCCGTTCTTGGGCCTGCCGCAAATTCTCCTGGGTTAGTTGTGTGAGTGTGTGGAGTTTTGCACGCAGGTCAATAACGTATTGAATTTCATTTTTGCTTGGTGAAGGTCCCTCCTCCCAATTTTCTCGCAGCACGTCTAAAATGCCGCACGGCTTACGCCCATATAATAATTCAAACGGGGAGAACCCCGTGGAGGCTTGGGAGACCTCTCGCACTGCAAAGAGCAAGGGTTCAAGCCATTTATCCCAGTTACGCACGTCCTCACTTACAAATTTCTTAATTATGTTTTTAAGGGTGCGATTAAACCGTTCCACTAAGCCGTCCGTTTGTGGGTGATAAACGCTGGTGCGGATCAGCTTAATACCTAATAACCCATACAGTTCATTCAGTGTTCGTGACATAAACGAGGTGCCTTGATCAGTCAGAATCTCTTTCGGGATTCCAACTCGGGAGATGACGCGGACGAGCGCCTCCGCAATACTGCTTGCTGAGATATTGCAAAGAGGCACTGCTTCCGGGTATCGTGTTGCATAGTCCACCAGAACTAATATAAAGCGGTACCCTCGTGTTGACCGATCTAATGGCCCGACGAGATCCATCCCAATTCTTTCGAACGGGGTCTCGATTAACAGTAGAGGGCACAAAGGCGCTTTTGGAATGGCCGCTGGATTTACTAACTGGCATTCGCGGCATGCCGTACACCACCTACGGACATCGCCGCGAATCCCCGGCCAGTAGAATCGGGCCATTATTCGGGCTAGTGTTTTATCCTGCCCTAAGTGTCCAGCCATGGGATTAAAGTGAGCTGCCTGGAATACCAATTCCCGGCGGCTCTTCGGAATTAAAAGCTGCGTGACTCGCTCTTTAGTTTGAGTGTCCTGCGTCACTCGGTATAATCTATCCTTCATAATCACGAAGTAGGGGAAGGACGGGGTGGCGTTCAGCTGGAGCGTTTGACCATTGATTACTCTCACTTGGTCAAAAGCATGCCGCAGAGTCTCGTCTCGCGATTGCTCTAACGGGAAATCCGTGACGGATTCCCCAATAGAGAGAGGAGGAGCCGGCGGCTCCTCACTCTGGTGCAGAGATGACGTAGACAGCTCTGTGACAGCTGTTCCCGCCAAAGCGACACTGGGACCTCCCCCTGTCAAATGGCAGGACCCACTCTTGACTAAGTGTGTCATTAAACCCCGAAATCCCGGCCAATCAGTCCCCAAAATTAAAGAGTGGGTAAGGCGAGGATTAACCGCCGCCTTCACTATAAATTTTTCCCCTCTGAAAATAATGTGGACTGACACCAAAGGGTAGTTGTGAACATCCCCGTGCACACACAACACCTTCACCAATTGTGCTCCCCCCAATGCCTCGTCTTGCACCAGGTTTTGGTGGATTGAGGTCTGATTACAGCCCGAATCCACCAACGCCTGACATGTATCCCCTTGGATACTCACTGGTATGCGATACGCTCCGGCCCGATCGAGGGCGGCTCCTGGCGCGTTGGGGATCCGAACCACCGTGCCCACCTCCATTATCGAGCACTGCTGTTGGAGGTGGCCCGGTTCCCCGCAGCGCCAGCAAACTGGCCCGGGCTTCCTCTCTGCACTAGTGCTCTGGGGCTCACTCACCTGAGGGGGGGGAGAGACAGACACAGAAGGGAGACATGGAAGGGCACTGCGGGTGCGGCGGGCCGGCTGAGGTGGCGCCGGCCTCCGTCTCCGCGGTGGGGGAATGGGGCGAGGAGAAGACACAGGAGGAGGGGAGAGAGAGAGAGGAGAGAAGAGAAGAGGTCGTCTGCTGTCCTGCCGTCGGGACAGCCGCCAGATGATCCTCCGCCAGCTCGATTGCCTGATCCAGCGACGCCGGGCGGTGGCACTGGACCCACTCTGCGGTTCCCGCTGGTAGACACGCGACGAACTGTTCCAGTACCACCTGGTCGATGAGTCCCTCGGCGTCGCAGCTGTCGGCCCTCAACCACTGCCAGCAGGCGTCCCGGAGTTGCTGGCCAAACGCGAACGGCCGGCCGACTTCCTCCAAGCGCAGAGCGCGGAAACGCTGATGATGTTGCTCCGGGGTGCATCCCACCCGCTGGAGGACAGCCCGGCGAAGGTCTGCGTAGGCCAGCCGGCGGTCGGCGGGGAGCTGTAGCGCGGCCAGCTGCGCCTCTCCCATTAGCAGGGGGAGGAGGCGCGCCGCGTGCTGATCCACCGGCCACCCCGAGGTCTCTGCTACCTGGAATGCCTCGGGGTCGTCCTGCGGGCCCATCTTCGTGAGGGTGAGGGGGGAAGGGCCCGCGGTGGTGGAGTTGGTGGACCCCGCCGACGCGAGGAGGTGCCGGAACGCCCGACGATCTTCCTGTTGCGCCAGCACCAGGGCCTCGAACCGTTGTTCTTGCTCCTTTCAGAGGGAGAGCAGCACCTGGTGCTGGCTCTGTTGGGCCATGGCGAGGGCGTGGATCAGGTCGGCGAAGGTGGAGGACTCCATGGGGCTGTTGTCTTCTGTGCTCATTCTCGGGTTTCGGCACCACTGTGGCAGTTCGTGTAAATGGGTGGAGCACAGAAGGACGGCAGGACAGAACTGAGTTCACAAAAACTCTCTTTATTCAGCTTTTCAGCTGCAAACACACACTCAGACACACGCACACACATCAGCTGTCTGGTTGTGGAGAGAGTCCCTCTGCTCTCACTCTCTCTCCTTAAAAAGGGCGCGGTCACTGGGAAGACACACAAACACATCAATTAACAACAGGTGTAGTGATTCTGCCACTTAACTTCCCCGACTCCACCCTCCTGTCACAGACCGATGCTAGACCACGCCCCCGCTGCCACAGTAAGGGATCTAGTACGCAAGTTGAGGCTTTTGATGCCGAGATTAATGAAAGTAATTCAGTTTCTTTAAGGGGAGTAAAACATTCAAATTGATGATCTGATACAGTTATATGGTTAACTACAAGGTCACTTACATTGTCTGACCTTAAATTAGTAGTTTGAATTTTTTGTCGGATATTCTCAATTTTGTCATTAAAAAAATTCATGAAATCATTACTATTATATACTGCAGGTGTGCATGTGTCTATAGTGGACTTATTCCTGGTTAATTTTGCTACAGTATTAAATAGGAATCTAGGATTATTTTTGTTATCTTCTATTAGGGAGGAGAGATATGTTGATATTGCAGCACTAAGAGCATCTAACCCCCAACTGCTCTCCGGGCATTGTAGCATAGTTGCCCACTGCTCTGATATGTGTGTGTGCTCATTGTTCATTTCTTTGTGCATTTGTGTGTTCACTGCTTCAGATGGGTTAAATGCAGAGGATAAATTTCACTGTATGCTTAAGTCTGTGCTTGAGTGTACATGTGATAAATAAAGGCTTCTTGTCTTCTTGTCGTCATTCATTCATTCACCGGGCAGCATGGTGGTATAGTGGTTAGCCTGAGAGCAAGAAGGTTCTGGGTTCAAGCCCAATGACCAATAGGGTCTTTCTGTGTGGAGGTTGTATGTTCTCCCTGCGTCTGCGTCGGTTTCTTCCGGGTCCTCTGGTTTCCTCCAAAGACATGCAGTTAGGTTAACATGGGGCAGCCATGGGATGAAAGTTGGGTTGGCGTGCCCTTAAGCAAGGCATCTAACCCCCCACTGCTCCCCAGGCTTTGTGGCATAGCTGCCCACTGCTCTGGGTATGTGCATTTGTGTGTTCACTGCTTCAGATGGGTTAAATGCAGTGGATGAATTTCACTGTGTGCTTACGTCTGTGCTTGAGTGTACATGTGATAAATAAAGGCTTCTTGTCTTCTTGTCGTCATTCGTTCATTCATTCATTCACCGGGCAGCATGGTGGTATAGTGGTTAGCCTGAGAGCAAGAAGGTTCTGGGTTCAAGCCCAATGACCAATAGGGCCTTTCTGTGTGGAGGTTGTATGTTCTCCCTGCTTCTGTGTCAGTTTCTTCCAGGTCCTCTGGTTTCCTCTAAAGACATGCAGTTAGGTTAACATGGGGCAGCCATGGGATGAAAGTTGGGTTGGAGTGCCCTTAAGCAAGGCATCTAACCCCCTCACTGCTCCCCAGGCCTTGTGGCATAGCTGCCCACTGCTCTGGGTATGTGCATTTGTGTGTTCACTGCTTCAGATGGGTTAAATGCAGTGGATGAATTTCACTGTGTGCTTACGTCTGTGCTTGAGTGTACATGCGATAAATAAAGGCTTCTTGTCTTCTTGTATTCATTCATTCATTCATTCATTCACCAGGCAGCATGGTGGTGTAGTGGTTAGCCTCAGAGCAAGAAGGTTCTGGGTTCAAGCCCAATGACCAATAGGGCCTTTCTGTGTGGAGGTTGTATGTTCTCCCTGCGTCTGAGTAGGTTTGTTCCGGGTCCTCTGGTTTCCTCCACAGTCCAAAGACATGCAGTTAGGTTAACATGGGGCAGCCATGGGATAAAGGTTGGGCTGCAGTGCCCTTAAGCAAGGCATCTAACCCCCAGTTGCTCCCCGGGCATTGTAGCATAGCTGCCCACTGCTCTGGGTATGTGTGTGTTCATTGCTCATTGGTATGTGCATTTGTGTGTTGACTGCTTCAGATGGGTTAAATGAAGAGAATGAATTTCACTGTGTGCTTACGTCTGTGCTTGAGTGTACATGCGATAAATAAAGGCTTCTTGTCTTCTTGTCTTCATTAATTAATTCATTCATTCACCGGGCAGCATGGTGGTGTATTGGTTAGCCTCAGAGTAAGAAGGTGCTGGGTTCAAGCCCAATGACCAATAGGGCCTTTCTGTGTGGAGTTTGGATGTTCTCCCTGTGTCTGCGTCGGTTTCTTCCCAGTCCTCTTGTTTACTCCAAAGACATGCCGATTGGTTAACATGGGGCAGCCATGGGATGAAGGTTGGGCTGGAGTGCCCTTAAGCACGGCATCTAACCCTCAACTGCTCTACGGGCATTGTAGCATAGCTGCCCATTGCTCTGGGTATGTGTGTGTTCATTGCTCATTGGTGTGTGCATTTGTTTGTTCACTGCTTCAGATGGGTTAAATGCAGAGGATGAATTTCACTGTGTGCTTACGTCTGTGCTTGAGTATATATGTGATAAATCAAGGCTTCTTGTCTTCTTGTCTTCATTCATTCATTCATTCATTCACCGGGCAGCATGGTGGTGTACTGCTTAGCCTCAGAGCAAGAAGGTTCTGGGTTCAAGCCCAATGACCAATGGGGCCTTTCTGTGTGGAGTTTGCATGTTCTCCCTGCGTCTGCGTAGGTTTCTTCTGGGTGCTCTGGTTTCCCCCACAGTCCAAAGACATGCAGTTAGGTTAACATGGGGCAGCCATGGGATGAAGGTTGGGCTGAAGTGCCCTTAATAATCTCATCTCATCTCATTATCTCTAGCCGCTTTATCCTGTCCTACAGGGTCGCAGGCAAGCTGGAGCCTATCCCAGCTGACTACGGGCGAAAGGCAGGGTACACCTTGGACAAGTCGCCAGGTCATCACAGGGCTGACACATAGACACAGACAGCCATTCACACTCACATTCACACCTACGGTCAATTTAGAGTCACCAGTTAACCTAACCTGCATGTCTTTGGACTGTGGGGGAAACCGGAGCACCCGGAGGAAACCCACACGGACACGGGGAGAACATGCAAACTCCACACAGAAAGGCCCTCGCCGGCCACGGGGCTCGAACCCGGACCTTCTTGCTGTGAGGCGACAGCACTAACCACTACACCACCGTGCCGCTGCCCTTAATAATAATAATAATAATAAATTTTATTTGGAGTGCCTTTCAAGATACCCAAGGACACTTTACAAAGAGTGTAAAAATTGTAAGTAAAAGTCAAAGTAGAACTAGTTAAAAGGCACAGAAGCATGACACAGAATCAACAACAATGTAAAAAACTACAGATGATGCAGCAATACAATTAAAAATAATAATAATAATAAAATAAAAATTATTAATAAAAATAATAACCTCAATCATTCAGCATTATGATGAAAAAGCAAGGGTAAAAAGATAAGTTTTGAGCATGGTTTTAAAAGATGAAAGGGAGGTGCATTGACGCAATGAAAGTGGGAGGCTGTTCCAGAGTTTGGGGCCAGCCAAACTAAAAGCCCTATCACCCATAGATCGGAGATTTGTGGAGGGGGTGGTGAGAAGGAGTGTATCAGAGGAGCGTAAATTTCGGGTGGGTAAGTATGGAGTGAGAAGACTAGAGAGGTAGGTGGGTGCTAGGTTGTGCTGGGCCTTGTAAACAAGGAGGAGAATTTTGAAATGAATGCGAAATTTAACAGGAAGCCAGTGTAGCTGGTGGAGAATGGGTGTAATGTGATGCCAAGGTCTAGTATGGGTGAGGAGTCTAGCTGCAGAGTTTTGGATGTGTTGTAGTCTGTTTATTGATTTACTGTACTTGGAAGCCCAATGAGCAGGGCATTACAGTAATCAAGTCTGGAGGTGATGAAGGCATAAATTAGGGTCTCTGCAGTGGGGAGGCTAAGTGAGGGACAGAGTTTGGAGATAGTTTTAAGATGAAAAAAATGCTGTTTTAGTGATGTGTTTTATGTGTGAATCAAAAGAGAGAGCTAAGTCAATGATGATGCCCAGGTTTTTCACTTCAGAGGAGATGGTGGTGAAGTAACCTGGGATGGAGAACTGCGCAAGATTTAACTTCTTCAGCAGTGTTGGAGTGGCAATGACTATAGCTTCAGTCTTGTTATGATTGAGTTTGAGAAAATTGTGTGTCATCCAGTTACTAATATCAGACAAGCAGGTGGACAATTGTGAGAGGGGGATTGTAAAACAACAACTTCCCTTGAGCAAGGCATCTAACCCCCAACTGCTCCCTGGGTATTGTAGCATAGCTGCTTACTGCTCTGGGTAGGTGTGTGTGCTTATTGCTCATTTGTGTGTGCATTTCTGTGTTCACTGCTTTAGATGGGTTAAATGCAGAGGATAAATTTCACTGTATGCTTAAGTCTGTGCTTGAGTGTACATACATGCGATAAATAAAGGCTTCTTGTCTTCATTCATTCATTCATTCATTCATTCACCAGGCAGCATGGTGGTGAAGAGGTTAGCCTCTAAGTAAGAAGGTTCTGGGTTCAAGCCCAATGACCAATGGGGCCTTTCTGTGTGGAGTTTGCATCTTCTCCCTGCATCTGCATAGGTTTCTTCCGGGTGCTCTGTTTTCCCCCACAGTCCAAAGACATGCAGTTAGGTTAACATGGGGCAGCCATGGGATGAAGGTTGGGCTGAAGTGCCCTTGAGCAAGGCATCTAAACCCCAAATGCTCCCCAGGCATTGTAGCATAGCTGCCCACTGCTCTGGGTATGTGTGTGTGCTCATTGCGCATTTGTGTGTTCACTGCTTCAGATGGGTTAAATGCAGAGGATGAATTTCACTGTGAGCTTAAGTCTGTGCTTGAGTGTACATGTGATAAATAAATGCTTCTTGTCTTGTAATTTATTTAGCCATTCATTCATTCTGCCAACTTTGTTGGAGAAGGTTATGTTTTTGCCTCTGTTTGTTTGTATGTTCCCAATGTAACTCAAAAAGTACTGACCGTATGTTGATAAAATTTTGAGGAAAGGTGGGCCATGGGCCAAGGAACAATTCATTACATTTTCATGCAAATCCAGATATGTACTGCGTGTGGATCCAGGATTTTTTTCATCTGTTCCCAACTTAACTCAAAAAGTAGTGAACTGATTTTGATGAAATTTGATGTTTTGCTTTAGTATTATCCTCGGTTCAAGTGATTTGATTTTGATGCTGATAACATGTGGCTTGGCAGAAGAGTGCACTCTACCCTGTGCCCTTCTAGTTCATAAATCCATTCATTCATTCAGCTTTATGCCAGGATCAGACTACATGATAGTTCTGCCTTTCGCAATGACCAATATGTCAGATTAGTGCCATAAATTATTGTCATGCATTGGTCAGGAGACTTGCAACACTACAAGTTTGGCCCTAACCAATCATCGTTCATGTCCATGTTTGTCATTAGGGAGGAGGGTCAATCATAGCTACAGAGGGAGCATCAAGGAACACATCATAGGAATTGTCAAAGTAGGCGAGAAAATACAAAAAAAAATTGACATGGTAGACTTTTCATCTGGGTGTTGTGGGTTGTCCCAGATGTCACATCGTTGGAGAACTCAGAGGAAACCCACAAGGAAACAGGAACAACAAGTAACCCAAATGGTCACAACTCCACACAGACAGTAACCTGAGCTCAGGATTGAACCAGCTACTCCAGTGAATCAGTACTAAATATCATAATAGATAATTTAAGCTTAAACATGTCAAATGCTGGTTCGCAAAGTAAGGTTCAGGGACTCCCCACCCCCCAGCTGGTCCATTACTCATTCATTCATTCGTTTTCTATACCACTTATCCATTACGGGTCGCAGGAAAGCCAATCCCAACTGACTTCCGTCGAAAGGAAGGGTACATCCTGGGTAGGTTGCCAATCTATCGCAGAGGTAAGACAGAGAGACAGACATCCATTAACATTCACATGTATGGGCAATTTAGAATAGCCAGCTGACCTAATCCACGTGTCTTTGGACCATGGGAGGAAACCAAAGCACCCAGAGAAAACCCATGCTCTGGTCGCCTGGCAGGTTTGAATCCAGAAACTGCTTGCTGTGAGGCAACAGTGCTAACCACCACCATGCCACCCATTATTATTATTATTATTATTATTATTGATAATAATAATAATAATTATAATAATAAACACTTTTATTACAGTGGTAGAAATCACAAACGATTATTAAAAGGTTTTATAATTATGAATCTTTTAACCTGTTTGACTGGTCACTTGAATGGAACAGGTTTAATCCAAACCTCAAAAACTAAAAAGCATGTAGGCCTATAAACAGTGTCAACTTGGACTGCCATATCACCAATAAATAACGAGAATAATATTGTCCACATCTAAGTAATGAGCCTAATATTTGAATATTTGAATTACGGTATGTTCACAAAATAATCTTGTACTAAAGGGGCACATGGTATTTATTTAACAGTTACATGAGCCTCGAGTTGCAAAAAATGTGTGAGAACCTTCTGATATAGAAACTGGGTAGTTTTAACATAATAAGGCATTTTTACCATGCTGTAGTCCATTTTTTTCTGCACTGGCTTTAAATTTATTAACACCTGCCACTATTAATTAACTTACAAATTAATTAAATAATGTCATTTAATTTGTTAATATACATCCATTCCTGTATTTCAGGCCAGCAACACATTCCAAAAAAAGTTGCGATGAAGGAATTTAGGGCTAGTAATGAGGTAAAACAATTAAATAATGATTTGAAACATGATGTCAACAGGTGATGGTAATCATGACTTGGTACAAAATCAGTATCCAGAAAAGGCCAATTCTTTGAGGAGGAAAGATGGGCTGAGAATCTCCAGTTTGTCAACAAATGCCTGAGAAAATTATTGAAAGGTTTAAAAGCAATATTCCTCAAAGAAAGATGTGAAGGGATTTAGATATTTCACCCTCTACGGTGCATAATATCATTAAACAATTCAAGGTATCTGGAGGGATTTTGGTGTGTAAAGTGCAAGGGCACAAGCGTAAGCTGAACACCTCTGATCTCCGGTCCCTCAGACGGCATTGCATCAAGAGCTGTCATTCATCTATAGCTGACATAGGCTCAGGATTACTTTGGCAAACCTTTGTCAAGCACTCCAATACTGGGTTACATCCACAAATGCCAGTTAAAACTTTACTGTGTGAAAAGAAAGCCTGATGTTAATTGTGTCTAGAAGTGCTGTTGATTTCTCTGGGTGCAGAAGCATCTGGGATGGACCATCACACAGTAGAAATATGTATTGTGGTCAGATGAATCAGTATTCCAGGCCTTTTTTGGAAGAAATGGACACAGTGTGCTCCAGACCAAAATCAAAAAGGACCATTCATAACATTACCAGCAACAAGCCCAAAACCCAGGGTCTGTCATGGTATGGAGTTGTGTCAGTGCGCTTGACCAGAAAGTAACTTACACTTCTGTGATGGCAGCATTAATGCAGAAAAGTACATTGAGATTTTGGAGCAACATGTGTTGCCTTCAAGACGACATCTTTTCCAGGGATATTTCAACAAGACAATGCAAAACCATAGTCTGCACACATTACAAAGGAATAGCTGTGGAAGAAAAGGGTGCCTGTCCTCTCTGTCCCCCATGAGAGAATATGTGGTGAATTTTTAAATGAAAAATATGACAATCATGACCCTGTACTGCTGCACACCTTAAGACCTGTTTGCAGGAAGAATGGGACACAATAACACTGAAACACTTCATCACTTGGTGTCTTCAGTCCCTAAACATATTTTGAGTCTTGTGAGAAGGAATGGTAACGTTACAAATTGGTAAATGTTTACCATCCCAGTTTTTTTTTAATTTTGTTGTAAGAAAATTGGAATAAATATTTATTTTGAAAAAAAATTCACAAGGTAAAAAATGAAATAATGTCCTGTCATATTGTTTTTAGTGCAATACAGGTCAAAGATAATTGTTTTCAGTTTTAATTCCGATTTCAAATTTCAGTCTGATAAAAATATATGTTTAACATGCTTGAAACTGGTACAGGCTGTTATGATTGCTACTTGTTTTGTTAAGTTAAATCTTTGATATTTATTTTCGCTCACACATACAGTGGATATAAAAAGTGTACACACCCAGTTAAAATGATAGGTTTTTCTGATGTAAAAAAAAATGAGACCATGATAAATAATTTCAAAACTTTTCCCACCTTTAATGTGGCCTAACCTGTACAATTCAATTGAAAAACAAACAAATCTGTGAGGGGGAAAACATCTCATCTCATTATCTCTAGCCACTTTATCCTGTTCTACAGGGTCGCAGGCAAGCTGGAGCCTATCCCAGCTGACTACGGGCGAGAGGTGGGGTACACCCTGGACAAGTCGCCAGGTCATCACAGGGCTGACACATAGACACAGACAACCATTCACACTCACACCTACGGTCAATTTAGAGTCACCAGTTAACCTAACCTGCATGTCTTTGGACTGTGGGGGAAACCGGAGCACCCGGAGGAAACCCACGTGGACACGAGGAGAACATGCAAACTCCACACAGAAAGGCCCTCACCGGCCACGGGGCTCGAACCCGGACCTTCTTGCTGTGAGGTGACAGCGCTAACCACTACACAACCGTGCCGCCCTGGGGGAAAACATAAAAAAATAAAAAATAAAAACGTACAATAAGCTGGTTGCATAAGTGTGCACACCCTTAAACTAATGTTTTGTTGAAGCACTTTTTGATTTAATTACAGCATTCAGTCTTTTTGGGTACACACCTGCCATCAATTAAAATGACTTTGATTAACCCCAAATAAAGTTCAGCTGTCCTAGTAGGATTTTCCTGACATTTACTCAGTTGCGCCCTCCAACAAAAGCCATGGTTCACAGAGAGCTTAAAAAGCATCAAAGGGATCTCATTGTTGAAAGGTATCAGTCAGGAGAAGGGTACAAAAAATTTCCACAGCATTAGATATACCATGTGAACCTGTACAGGATAAGCGGCGACAGATAATGGATGGATGGATGGATGGATAGACCATGTTGAAGACAAGTTCAATATAATGCTAGCTGAATGGAATATATCTGATATACCACAAAAAAAGACAGCCATTATTATACATACACATTTAATTGAACAATTATAGATTTTACAAAAAGTTAAGAACAGGGGGTAACTTACCATTATTGAATGCTGATTCTGATTGAATGTAATTTAATGTTCTGTCAATCCAATGTACATGTACAAAGTCAAAGTTCTAATAATAAAAATAGTACAAGTCCAAAAAGCCTGAACAACAACCCAACTTATAAACAAGCTATATATAGGTTGACATTTCAAGTTCAAAGTTACTTTTGGTAGTAGCTGATTGTTACATTGCAGTTGTTCGAAACAAAATGGCTTTGCTGAGTGAAGTCCACGAGTAAAGTCCTCTTGTAAAAGTCTCTGTCACTTTTCCTCACCTCCAAGTAGAACTTTGACAATATTTCCGCTATTGCTCTGTTTTCCAGTTTTTCGATGTCTGTTGGTATGTTTTTGTCTTGTAAATATGTGTGAAGAATATCCACTGAAGTTTTAGTAGCCTTTTGGGTGTTCAGCGCGTCTTTCTCTTTCAAAATTCTCTCTAAATCTTCTGCTTTCATTGAAGCAAACCTTGCGGGCATGTTTATGTACAAACTTTCATAGTCACTCTTGCGCATGGAAGTTTTATGTCTCCGATGTGTCTCTTTTCCAGTTTTTCGATGTCCGTTAGTATGGTTTTCTCTTGTAAATATGCATGAAGAATATATAGAATGAAGTTTTGGTAGCCTTTTGGGTGTTCAGCGTGTCTTTAGTTTCAGTTTTCAATTTATTCATTTAGTGCTTAAACCAAGTGCTTAACCTTATTTAGTGCTTAACCCCTCTTCTCTCTCTCCTGGCAAACAAATAAATGATTGCGCGCATGCGCAACAGAAAAGCTTTGTTATTGGCTCTTCGCATGAGTGCTGACGTGTGACATCATGTTGTCTTGAAAACATGCAATATTATAACAATATTGCATGCTCATTCTCCATTGGTGAGAGTGGCATAATACATGGAGGATAAGCGATATGATAACAATATTGCATGCCATCAATAAACCCACTAGAAGGGAATAGAATACATATTTTTATTCCATGGAAAAAGTGGGTCTTATGTATAATAATGGTACATAATGTCTCTCTTCTTTCATAAAGTAGTGTAGTCTAAACCGGTGATGTAATGCTTCATCACCCATTTACATTACCCTGTCATACATAGATAACTTAGTTTTGTAAATCACCTCATCATTATCCAATCACATAGCTACAGCACACTCTTGAATGTGAATATATACAGTGGTGCTTGAAAGTTTGTGAACCCTTTAGAATTTTCTATATTTCTGCATAAATATGACCTAAAACATCAGATTTTCACACAAGTCCTAAAGGTAGATAAAGAGAACCCAGTTAAACAAATGAGACAAAAATATTATACTTGGTCATTTATTTATTGAGGAAAATGATCCAATATTACATATCTGTGAGTGGCAAAAGTATGTGAACCTTTGCTTTCAGTATCTGGTGTGACTCCCTTGTGCAGCAATAACTGCAACTAAATGTTTCCGGTAAGTGTTGATCAGTCCTGCACACCAGCTTGGAGGAATTTTAGCCCATTCCTCCATACAGAACAGCTTCAACTCTGGGATGTTGGCAGGTTTCCTCACATGAACTGCTCACTTCAGGTCCTTCCACAAGATTTCGATTGGATTAAGGTCAGGACTTTGACTTGGCCATTCCAAAACATTAACTTTATTCTTCTTTAACCATTCTTTGGTAGAACGACTTGTGTGCTTAGGGTCGTTGTCTTGCTGCATGACCCACCTTCTCTTGAGATTCAGTTCATGGACAGATGTCCTGACATTTTCCTTTAGAATTCGATGGTAGAATTCAGAATTCATTATTCCATCAATGATGGCAAGCTACCCTGGCCCAGATGCAGCAAAACAGGCCCAAACCATGATGCTATCACCACCATGTGGTACTTGCTGAGTTTTGCACTCAGCAAACTCCATGATGACATCAGCATGTTAGAGATGGCTCATCCCGACGCTGTTTTTATCATCACCGGTGACTTTAATCAGTGCAATTTACAGACTGTATTCCCGAAATATTACCAACATGTGGACATCCCCACCCATGATAAGAACACACTGGACCATGTTTACAGCAACATATGTGGTGCATACAGGGCTGCACCCCGCCCCCACTTTGGACACTTGGACCACCTCTCTTTGTTCCTGTATCCAGCTTACAGACAAAGACTAAAACAAACAAACCCTGTCACCAAACAAATCAAACTCTGGAGCCCAGAGACTGAGAGCACCCTTCAGGACTGTTTTTCTTGGACAGACTGGGATGTGTTTAAAGCTGCAACCACTTTGGAGGACTCTTCTGTCAGTATACAGGACTATGCTGAGTATGTGACTGGGTACATCAGCACATGTGTCTGCAACATCATGCCCACCATACAGATCAGGAAGTTCCCCAACCAAAAGCCCTGGGTAAACAGTCAGGTATGACGCATGCTGCATGCATTTAGATCAGGCAATGAGACGGAGTACAAAGCAGTGAAGTACGGACTGAGGAAAGCCATTACAGCAGCCAAGAGGCAGTACAGAGAGAAGCTGCATGGCTTCTATTCTACTGCTGACCCTGGGTGAATGTGGCAAGGCCTGCAGCACATCACAGACTACAGGACCACCACCAGCACCATCAGCTCCACAGACAGCCTGCCGGATGACCTCAACACTTTCTACACCCGCTTTGAGACCACCAGCTACAGCACAGAGAGGAGGCACACACACACCTGGACCACCCAACCCCCATCCCCACCACCAACAGTCTCATCAGGCCAAGTACACAAAGCTCTGAGGAGGATCAACCCCAGGAAGGCAGCAGGACCAGACAACATCCTTGGGCGGGCCCTCAGAGTATGTGCCAATGAGCTGGCTGATGTTTTCACCACCATCTTCAACCTTTCCCTCAGCCAAAGCACTGTTCCCTCCTGCTTCAAGACCACAACCATCATCACTCTTCCCAAGAAGAGCCCACCCACCTGCTTGAATGATTACAGGGTGATAGCACTCACTCCAGTCATCTCAAAGTGCTTTGAGAGAGTGGTACTGGCCCATATTCAGAACAGCATACTGGAAACCCTGGACCCCCTGCAGTATGCCTACAGGCCCAACAGGTCCACTTCAGATACCATCGCTGCTGCCCTCCATTATGCCCTCTCCCACCTGGAAAACAAAGACTCTTACATCAGGATGCTCTTTGTTGACTACAGCTCTGCCTTCAACATGGTCATCCCCCACAAACTCGTCCATAAACTGTCCACACTTGGTTTGCACCCCACCCTCTGTGACTGGCTCATCGACTTCCTGACTGGCAGGCCCCAGACCATCAGGATTGGTAATAGGACTTCATTCAGCATCATCACAAACATTGGCTCCCCACAGGGATGCGTCCTCAGCCCCATCCTCTACACTCTGTTCATCCATGACTGTGTCGCAGTCCCACAAGGACAACATCATCCTGAAGTTCAGGGACAACACCACAGCGATAGGATGCATCACTGGCGGTGACGAAATGGCCTACAGGAGGGAGGTGGCCAGTCTGGTGTCATGGTGTGAGGACAACAACCTCACAACATGGACAAGACAAAGGAGATGATAATGGACATGAGGAAGGAGAGGAGACCTCATCGGCCACTGTTCATCCAGGAGCTTGAGGTGGAGAGGGTGAGCAGCTTCAAATACCTGGGTGTTCACATCAGTGAGGACCTCACATGGACACTCAACACCACACAGCTGGTTAGGAAGGCTCAACAGCAGCTGTACTTTCTGAGGAGGCTGAGGAAGTTTGGTATGTCACCCAAGATCCTCAGCAAGTTCTACAGCTGCGTGATTGAGAGCATCCTGACCAACTGCATCACTGTGTGGTATGGCAGCACTACAGCAATGGACCGCAAATGCCTGAAGAAGGTGGTGAAGACTGCTGAGAGGATCACCAAAACTCCACTGCCCTCTCTGCAGAGCATCTACCACCGCAGAGTCCACAGGAGAGCTGCTTCCATCCTCAAAGACCCCCCACCCCCAGCACAGACTGTTCACACTCCTACCCTCAGGCCAGAGGTACAGAAGTCTGAAAAGGACAGAATACCCAGACACAAACAGGACAACGTAGTGTATGCCATTCAGTGCAGTGAGGAATGCACGGGCTCGTATATTGGGGAGACAAAACAACCGCTTCACAGGCGCATGGCTCAACACAAGAGAGCCAGTTCCTCAGGCCAGGACTCTGCTGTCTACCTTCACCTTAACAACAAAGGACACTCATTTCAGGATTGCAACGTACGCATTTTAGCTAGAGAGGATCGTTGATATGAGCGAGGAGTTAAAGAAACCATTTTTGTCAACCTGGAACAGCCATCACTGAACAGAGGTGGGGGTCTAAGACATCATTTATCAGCCACCTACAATGCAGTCCTTGGCACACTTCCCAGATAACTGAATGCACACCAAAACCCAGCTGTTTTCAATGACTCACAGGAGGACAGAGAGAATCAGCATTCCATTGATCACCCTAATGGGCAATCCATTGATCATCCTAACGACTCTCGAGGCCATTCACAACCAGCCCCCAGTGACCCACACCAACAGGATGACTCAATGACACCTTAGATGAGCTTTTCACCCATGAGAGGATAAATACCTGATCTTCCCTACCAGTCAGACAGAACTGAAGAAGCCTTTCGGATGAGAGGTGAAACGTCTTCAAGAATCTTCAAGCAAGTCCAGTTGCTCTCTTTTACCACCCACAGAAGTCTGAAATGTAAGACTGTCAGACTAAAGAACTCTTTCTTTCCCACCGCCATCAGACTCCTGAACAGCTGACAGGAGTCTATAACTATGGATTACCTCCCTGTAAACTGTCCTTGACTGTTTACATCTGTTTACATTTATTTGCACATTACTGCCCTTTTTGCTGCTGTTCCTTGACTGTTTACATCTGATTACATTGTTTGCACATATTTACACATTACTGCCATTTTGCTGCTGTTTCCTTGACTGTTTGCACATTCGCACATTACTGCCCTTCTGCTGCTACATCTGATCATTGCCTTATTTTTGTATTGCACTACCTATTTTGCACTACATTAACCTTTAATTTGTATTACACTGGGTGTTTTTGTTTTAGTTGCTTTTGCTTTTCTTTGCTTTTATTTTTGCACTATATAGAGATCTTGCATGTGACGTCACAGCCGCTCCAGATTGTAAGCAGCCGCCATTTTGTCGGTCAAACGCCATATTTCCGCCGTCTTTCCAACACTGACTTTGTTTTTTTTTCGCCCAAATCTTCAAATATTACCATGCCACAATGCCGGAGAGTTGTATGGCATATAAATGCCACAACAGGAGAGGTCAGAAATCGGGAAGAAAGTTTCATAGGCTGCCACGGGACCCTGACAGGTGTGCAAAGTGGATTGCTGCTATCGGCCGGGCCAATGCAAACAACAAGAACAAGGCATGGGAATTGACTGGAAAGAACGATCACTGGCGCCTGTGCAGTGACCATTTCATCTCAGGTTCGCCATGTATTTATTTCAGTATATCCATGTGGTTATTCGCAACTTAAGTTTATGACTTGCTCTAATAAAAAATTCCGGGAAGTGGGAACCTGAGAAAAGGCTTGGGGCGGGGGGGTGGATTGGGTCTTTAGTGGTGTGACAATCAATGTAGTCTTTAGATATAAAATTATTTTACACTTTTAGGGGTCACATGTAGAGATAGATAACTTCATAAGTATCAAATCATAAATTCCTCGTGCTCAATTGCCACTAGTCAGTATATTTCTGTCTTTCAGGGAAGAAGAGCAATAACCCGACCTCTCCAGATTATGTACTGTCCATTTTTGCTCACACTTCCTCTCCACTGAAGAGAAAACAAAAGAGAGAAATGGAAACGTACACAAGACGTGAGCGATCAAAGAAGCAACGTTGTGATCAGTGCGCGAAGACACTGGCTGCCAGAGCTCTTCTTAAGTTGTCTGAGCAATTTATTTCTACAACACTGGCACTAGTTTCTGTGAATGTGATGGGGGATGACCAGGATAATCCTGCAACAATGACAGCAGATGAGTGTCAAAACACGGAGTGCATTGAGCTCAAACAGTCATTTGAACAATTATCTTCATCATTTGATAAACTCAAAGTTCACTCAGAAATGCTTGAAACTGACTGTCAGGCACTTAGAAATGAAAATTCAATCTTCAAAGGTAAAATTAAATATCTCTCTCTACTTGAAGCCGACTTTGAGGATGATGATGACAAGGTGAAGACGTTAACCGGGGTTCAGTCCTTTACAGCATTGATGACCTTGTTCTACATTATTCAGGATCATTTAAAGGCAAATTCCGCCCTGTCACCATTTAAGCAATTTATATTGACTCTTTTGCGGCTGTGATTAAACTTATCATTTACATTCTTAGCTTACTACTTGGGCGGCACGGTGGTGTAGTGGTTAGCGCTGTTGCCTCACAGCAAGAAGGTCCTGGGTTCGAGCCCCGTGGCCGGCGAGGGCCTTTCTGTGCGGAGTTTGCATGTTCTCCCCGTGTCCGCATGGGTTTCCTCCGGGTGCTCCGGTTTCCCCCACAGTCCAAAGACATGCAGGTTAGGTTAACTGGTGACTCTAAATTGACTGTGAATGTGAGTGTGAATGGTTGTCTGTGTCTATGTGTCAGCCCTGTGATGACCTGGCGACTTGTCCAGGGTGTACCCCGCCTTTCGCCCGTAGTCAGCTGGGATAGGCTCCAGCTTCCCTGCGACCCTGTAGAAGGATAAAGCGGCTAGAGATAATGAGATGAGATGAGCTTACTACTTTGGTGTACATGTTACGACTGTGTCTCGGATCTTTCACCACTGTATCAATGTAATGTACACAAGATTATTACCATCTTTAGTTTTCTGGCCAGATAGGGAGGAACTTAGATTAACATTGCCGTACGTTTTTCGGAGAAGTAAATTTAACAAGTGTACATGTATAATAGATTGTTTTGAAATTTCCACAGAAAAACCTCGTAGCCTCCTAGCCAGTGCACAGTCATATTCATCTTATAAATCTCATCAAACTATAAAATATTTAATAGGCATAACACCACAAGGTGTAATTTCCTTTATATCAAATGGATGGGGTGGGAGAACTAGTGACAAACATATTACAGAAAATTCAGGATTCTTAAACAAACTTGAGCCAGGTGATCTGATCTTAGCTGACAGGGGCTTTGATGTTGGGGACATGATTGGATTGTATCAAGCTAAATTGAAAATCCCTGCATTTACTCGAGGCAAAAAACAACTAGACCCTCTTGACATTGAAAACACCAGAGGACTAGCTGCTGTCAGAATAAATGTTGAAAGGGTGATAGGAACTGTTAGACAGAAATTCACAATCCTTCAAAGTACCCTTCCTGCACAACTTCTAGATGTTGAACCAGGTTATGATGTAACAAATCTTGATAAAATTGTACAAGTTTGTTGTGCACTTACAAATGTCTCAGAGTCTGTGGTTCCATTTGAGTGACATGTATTATGATGGTTTCTTTGCATGTGTTTGACAGTATTGTATGTTGTGATCATAAAAGATGATAAACAAGGTGTTCTTGCCCAAGAACAATAAACAGGGATGAAGGGGCATACATGCTCTCCCACACCTGGAGCGCCGTCCTGAGAGGGCAACACTGACAGCGGGAGGCGTGACCGACCTGTCAATATTGACAGGGAGGTCACGCCTCCATAACATCAGCTGATTATAAAGGCACGTCACACACCAACATCCGGGTGACCCTCTGATGAAGACGGAAGTTACACTGTCGAAACATGTCAGGTAAAGGTAAAAAGCTTTTACATGTCTGAAACAAAAGAAAAACTAATTATTTTGATTTAAGAAGAAGACATAATGAACGTAATATATTAATGGGAAAAGGCATTCAGACAAATGATAAAAGGAATTTCCTGGCAACCAACATTTGAAGACTTCTGTCTGTGAACTAGAACACAATGTATGGTTTCAAAAAAAAAGCAAAACCCTTTTCATGAGTGGTAGAAAACTCATGCTTCAGTACATCAGCTCATTTTAGGTCAATCAGTGAAGTATTATATAAACTGCTTCAGCCATGTGAATATCACTTATACCCAAGCTTTCATGCCTCACTTCTTAAGCCTATCATTCCAGATCTGCTGGATGAACCAAATCCCAATCAAAGCTCCCCACCATCAATGGACATTGAGGGAGCACTGACATAACTCATTGAACGGGTGGGTTATAGCTCAGAGAAACTCTGCTGGGACCCCTCACAAGATATTCTGGACCTCAGATGGCCACTTTCCTGATTGACCAGCCCTATGTCCCATGGACCAACCTAGGAACAACTCCCAATCAGCTCCTTGGAGTTGGAGACTACAAGACCAAACACCTATCTCTGGTTGCAATCTCCAGATTATTGACTGGACTCACCTAAAACACAAATCACCATATTCCAATAAATAACCCAGACAAACTAACAGACTTTGCAAAGTCTCACTTCCACATTGCACCTGTGACAATTTCAAGCCTTCGTTTCCTGCCAACTTTTTTGTTTTGTCCTTTTTCTGCTTATTAGGGTGCATCAGTTGCCCTCACTTTCATAAAATCTGATGCATTTTTGCTCAGGTGTTCCTTTTCACCAATAAAGACATCCTGTAAATTTTTTTGACCATATTCAAAAGTCTAATGGTGGCACCATGAGGTTCATTTTTTGCCAAAAAAACGCTTATTTTATGTTTTCGCGTAAGGTTTGAATCACAATGTTGGACTCCATTTATTGATTTCTTGTGACCCAGAGATCATGTTAAGAACCTTTGCAAGGGACTGAGAAGCATTAATGTGATTCATAATACATTTGTATTGTTTAAAAGTAGTTGAACAATGATTCAATGAACAGCTAAAACTCAAACTGTGCTTGATAATATATTTAGAATATGTACTAAAAATGTGTATCTAAGATATTTGGTATACTCTATAAGGTGCCATAATGTTTCATGAAAAGTGATCGAAATTTTGTCATAAAAGTCATACTGTAAAATAGCAGCTTTTTCCATAACTTTGAGGTCCTGGTGCCACCATTAAATTTTTGAATTTTGTCAAAATATTTCACCCAGTGTGTTTTCTTACCAAAAGGAACATAAAAACAAAAATGCATCATGATCGGAGGAACTTTTCATTTTTAGGGGGCAACTGATGCACCCTACTGCTTATCATTATCCCATTAGCCTTGTCTAGTTTATGCATATTTGGTGATGTCTTAACCCTTAGCTTGACCCTCTTTTTGGAGTAATCTCTTGCCTTTTTGTTTATTGGTGCCTGAGTGGTTTTACTAAAAAAAAATATAAACCTGCACCTGTCTGTCTGCCTCCATGACAGGTATTTAGTCTGCAAAGGTCCTTGTGTGCAGTTTCTGCTTTAAGCCAATTATACAGCTGTCTCCTATAATGGAACTCATAGGAAAACACTGTTTTAACAAACAAACAAACAAACAAACAAACAAACAAACCCACCAAAACCCTGTCAAGAACAATAGAAAGAATAACAGGAAATAAGCTTAAAGCACTTACAAAATTTAAGTTTATGTATTTATTTATAGTTTTTTTTGTAGAGTTTTATATTTATCAAGTATTTATCTGTATGTATCTGGAATTCTAATTAACTGCCATGCTTTAGTAATTATAAGGCCATAATGAGTTGGTATTATTCAATGAATTGGTTGATAATTTGATGGGAATGTGTTAAATCTAAGCACAAATCCAGAAGAGCTCTCCATTTTCTTTGCCACAAGCCTTTGAAGACAGGCTGGGGGAATCCAATTAGTCCCATGTTATGGTTTCAACGTGTGACTAGCCATGAAGTTCAGACTGACATATCCTGTTTCTGCATCCAGAATATGAAGTCATCCAATGTGATGGCTGTTGAGTTGAAGTGCTATGCTGCTTCACTGATTGCATTAAGATTTAAAGTCTAGACTAGAACATTTATTTATTTTTCCTGCTAGAATTATGATATGGTCTATTACATTTAAAAATAGGCGACACGGTGGTGTAGTGGTTAGCGCTGTCGCCTCACAGCAAGAAGGTCCGGGTTCGAGCCCTGTGGCCGGCAAGGGCCTTTCTGTGCGGAGTTTGCATGTTCTCCCCGTGTCCACGTGGGTTTCCTCCGGGTGCTCCGGTTTCCTCCCACAGTCCAAAGACATGCAGGTTAGGTTAACTGGTGACTCTAAATTGACCGTAGGTGTGAGTGTGAATGGTTGTGTCTATGTGTCAGCCCTGTGATGACCTGGCGACTTGTCCAGGGTGTACCCCGCCTTTCGCCCGTAGTCAGCTGGGATAGGCTCCAGCTTGCCTGCGACCCTGTAGAACAAGATAAAGCAGCTAGAGATAATGAGATGACATTTAAAAATATCTGTTTTGATTGAAATCCTTTAAAAAGGATCCTTTAAAAATCACTTGCCTAGTCTGCATTCAAAGCTTACCTTATCTGGCATATAAAATCTTAAAACAGCACAGACAACAAAAGATCCAAGCTGATTAAATTTGGACTATAATGGGTCTTTTTTTCTTATATCACAGCAATTATTTAACTAAAAATATACAGGCTTAGAAAATAAATAATATATATTCAACTGTATTTAAAACTTGCAGTTCACTAGTGATTTGACTAAAACTTGCCATTATAATGACTGATGCCTAATGTACGTTCTTGTGATGGAGGCACAAACATTTTGATCAGTAGCAGCAGGAAAAACAGTCTGGGTAGTCAATATGAATGCAATTTTGCTATTAGATGGTATTTACCTCATCCTTCCCACACTGAGTCCTTCCCACACTTGTCTGAAAATGTACCATTATGTAAAGCATATCAGATAACATATTTTTGGTTTGGCAGATTCTTTTATTCAAAGCAACTGACAAATGAAACAGAATTCAAACCAAATACACAACCGAGCCGTTCAGTTAACATTGTACCTATATATACAGTACCAGTCAAAAGTTTGGACACACTCATTATAAGCAAGCAAGTCTAAACTTTTGACTGGTACTGTACATAGTACAGCTGAGTCTCTGCAGAGATCACTGACCATGTTCCTTGTAAATTTACTTGACTACAGAATTGAAGTCCCTCCTTAATTGAACATACCTGTTCTAGATCATGTGTTTACTTGATGAAACAGATCAGGTTTATTGGATTTGGAATAGGCTAGAATAAAATTCTGTACAAATACATTCAATCCCCAATAACAAGGTTGGTAGGCATATCAGATGCTTGCTGGCTGTGGTGTGAAAATTGTGCATGCAGACTCAGATGAGACTTTGTATTCAGTATACAACCATCTATGTACCTGCCAATTTCCATCTAAATATCTTGAAAAATAAAAAAGTTATTAAGAAAAAACATTTGATCTCATTCGTTAATGAGGCCTATTTTGGAACATGTGATCCTAATACAGAATATTACGGCAGTTTTCTCAAAATTAAGCTGTTTTTTCAATCTTTGATTTGTAATATCTCAAGAATGGATGAACATATTTTAATTCTGTAAAGGGTTTGTTGTTCTGCATTCAATTCTGAATTCAACGAGTCGTTTCAAGCAATTTGGATTGAATTTGAATTTTCACCTGATATGCCTAAGGTTGGTAACAAGGTTGCTTAGTTCATCCATAATATTTCTAAAAATATACCAGCCAAATACATGTAGTACACAGGAAACATTTTCATTCTGGAAATTTCACATTTCTTACTGTGGTCCAACTCTTGCATAATTAAAGCAGCATGCATAAACTGCTGCATCCTTACAGTTAAGATGGAGATTCACATTAGAGACTTGGATTCGAGTTGCTCTTGAGATGTTTGTTGGCTGATTTGTAACCTGGCTTTGTTTTGAAATTGACTGACTTGCTAATTGACTTGGACAACAGACAAAAGACTTTCAACCTGGCGGCACAGTGGTGCAGTGGTTAGCACTGCCACCTCACAGCAAGAAGGTTCTGGGTTCAACCTTTCTGTGTGGAGTTTGCATTCTCCCTGTGTCTGTGTGGGTTTGCTCCGGTTTCCCCCACAGTCCAAAGACATGCAGGTTAGGCTAATTGGTGGTTCTACAGTAAATTGACCGTAGGTGTGAATAGTTGTTTGTCTCTATGTGTCAGCCCTGTGATGATCTGGCGACTTGTCCAGGGTGTACCCTGCTTCTCGCCTGTAGTCAGCTGGGATAGGCTCCAGCTTGCCTGCGACCCTGCACAGGATAAGCAGTTACAGATAATGGATGGATGGGCTTTCAAACTGCCTGAAAATATAACCTCAAATCAGAAAAAGTTATGACAGTATGGAAAATGCAAATAAAAAAAGAGTGACTTCTAAATTTACATTGACCTGCGTTTTATTGCAGACAGTGTGAACCCAAGATATCTCATGTTTTGTCTAGTCAGCTTCATTTCATTTGTTAATAAACATCCATTCATGCCTAAAAAAAGCTGGGATTGGGGAAATTTAGGGCTAGTAATGAGGCAAAACAGTTAATTACGTGATTTGAAACAGGTGATATCAACAGGTGATTGCGATCATGATTTGGTACAAAATCAGTATCCAGGAAAGGCCTAGCCTTTGAGGAGCAAAGATGGACCAAGGATCCCCAGTTTGTGAACAAACACCTGAGAAAATTATTGAACTGTTTAAAAACAATATTCCTCAAAGAAAGATAGGAAGACATTTGGATATTTCACCCTCTATGGTGCAAAATATCATTAAATGATTCAAGGAATCTGGAGGAATTTTGGTGCGGAAAGGGCAAGGGCACAAGCCTCAGCTGAACACCTGTGATCTTTGATCCATCAGACAGCACTGCCTCAAGAATAGTCTTTCATCTATAGCTGATATAACCACATGGGTTTGGGATTACTTTGGCAAACCTTTGTCAAGCACTACAATACCGGGTTACATTCACAAATGCCAGTTAAAACTTTACTGTGCAAAAAGGAAGCCTTATGTTAATTGTGTCTAGAAGTGCTTTTGACTTCTCTAGGTGCAGAAGCATCTGGGATGGACCATCACACAGTAGAAATGTGTATTCTGGTCAGATGAATCAGTATTCCAGGTCTTTTTTGGAAGAAACGAACACCGTGTGCTTCAGACCAAAAACAAAAAGGACCATCCAGACTGTTACCAGCAACAAGTCCAAAACCCAGGGTCTGTCATGGTATGGGGTTGTGTCAGTGCCCTTGGCCAGAAGGTAACTTACACTTCTGTGATGGCAGCATTAATGCAGAAAAGTACACTGAGATTTTGGAGCAACATATGTTGCCTTCAAGATGGCATCTTTTCCAGGGATATTTCAACAAGACAATGCAAAACCCCATTCTCCACCCATTACAAAGGAATGGCTGTGAAAGAAAAGGATGCCTGTCCTCTCTGTCCCCAATAGAGGATGTGTGGTGAATTTTGAAATAAAAAATATGACAATGACCCTGTACTGTTTCATACCTTAAGACCTGTTTGCAGGAAGAATGGAACAAAGTAACACCTGAAATGGTTCCCAGAAACATGCCATTCCGACCTTTTGTGATTTGGGGTTGTATGAACAAAAAAATTAATAAATTAGCTTTAATAACTGAATACAGTAAATTAATAAAACTTCTTTCCTGCCCTATGCCCTGTGGACCTCCTGCAAATGCACACTTTGAATATGATAGTGATATCGATGATGTTGACCTATAGTGCACAAGTGATCCAGGGCTTGTGGGTATAAAAGTGAGCATTTGGAACAGTCTGATTGACATCATCAAATTCCTGGATGGTTCTGATGGATTATTGTTTTCAGTGCAATGCTTTTGTCATGACTCACTATTCAGCGGTACTGAGCAAATAGTTAGAAACTCACAGTGTAGTCATTAATTCTAAAGCTTTGATTGTTTCTGCAAGCTCTAAGGAAAAAATAATTAGAAATACAGTACTTAGGAAATAATTGGCTGCAATGACATGACCAGCAAAAACCTAAACTTCATATTCTACTCTGAGAAGAATGATATTCATAATCCTTCTGTCAATTCCTTCACATTAACAAATTCAAATGATGTTCACAAATCACAATGACAAATTCAACTGATGTACAGTCATGAAATCTACTTTTACAGGATTTGTCCCAAACAAGTTGTAAACCTAATGCTGCTTAATGACAAGTTAAACTAATAAAGAAAGATGTGGTAGGAATATCTTGAATATATTCTTCTCTCTGCCTTACTTCTCCCCTGCTGTGGTTAGCTTTTGCTATCAATTGCAGGGACCACTGCTTTGTCCTGGGCCTGGATTCAGATGGGTGTCCATGGGATCTATTGACATGTGTAACTAAAAGATATGGGCTAAAATTATAGGTTTGTCCTTGGCAAGTTGAGTTCTGGATTCATTGAGATTCTGGATGGTGACTTCAAATGCTGGAAACTGGTCATTGTAAATGTAAAACTAACCTCCCTACAAGCCAGAGATCTTTCAGTTGTAGAAGTGCTTCTGCTTTAATTAATGAGCCATTATTATAGGGTTTAGTTTAAAAAAAATAAGTGAGATGGATATGATTAAAGTGTTATATGCAATAAATGCAACATGATAATAAAGGGCATCAGCCATATTACTTTTATGAGTAATAGGTTTTATAATGGGCGGCACGGTGGTGTAGTGGTTAGTGCTGTCGCCTCACAGCAAGAAGGTCTGGGTTCGAGCCCCGTGGCCGGCGAGGGCCTTTCTGTGCGGAGTTTGCATGTTCTCCCCGTGTCCGCGTGGGTTTCCTCCGGGTGCTCCGGTTTCCCCCACAGTCCAAAGACATGCAGGTTAGGTTAACTGGTGACTCTAAATTGACCGTAGGTGTGAATGTGAGTGTGAATGGTTGTCTGTGTCTATGTGTCAGCCCTGTGATGACCTGGCGACTTGTCCAGGGTGTACCCCGCCTTTCGCCTGTAGTCAGCTGGGATAGGCTCCAGCTTGCCTGCGACCCTGTAGAAGGATAAAGCGGCTAGAGATAATGAGATGAGATGAGATGAGGTTTTATAATCAAAGTCCTTCCCATGCCACAAGGCACATCAGGTGGTGCTGATCTCCATTTCAGTAGCCCTCAGGCTCTCACCCATTACATAGCCAGGGTTACAGTTGGGGACTGGTTCTCTGGTAACTGTGAGAGTTTGACTACCTACTCACATCTGTATTGCAGTGTACCTCACCAGATGGCAGTAGGTACTATTTTTATGATGGTCTTTGGTATGACCTGACCATGAGTAGAACTCCCGGACCGGAGATATGTATATATAATATATATTTATAGATATAGCCGGATATCTATAAAGACGCATATTTATCTATACGGTTGCATTTACATGTAAACGAAGGTTTCAGTCACTGAAAACGGATACTTTCGAAAACTCCGGGCAAAGTGGAGATTTCTGGAAACTCTGGAGATTTCTGGAACTCTGAATTGTCTGAGGACAGAATTGTAACTGTATGTCTACAAAGTGAGAAAACTTGAAGAGAGTATAAGAGATGAATAACTTACCTCCCAAATTAATCACACGTTCACATAGTTCGTAGGTTGTTGTGTTGTCAGACTAGAGCATGACTATCTGATACCACCACCATCATGACAACCTGCTCATCCACCTGCTGCTTGAATGCGCGAAATGTTTGTGTGCTACGGTAATATGCATCCCCGCAGAAACCAAATAGGCGGAACAAAAATCCAGCGGGCGGAACTAACATTTTGTGGGACATATCGGTTTTATAAATTTTATTGTCCGGCCCTGGGGTGGCCAGGGCAGGGCCAAGGCATGCCCTGGGGTGGCCACACCCCCGGCCACCCCTTAGCTCCGCCCTTGGGTCTCCCGGTCAAGAGACATACATGCAAACCACTAGGCCAACTTGCAGTGCAATAGGTTTTTTAAGACACATTAAAAAACACAGAAAGGTTGGGTAGTTTGGATAGCCAGGGTATCTATTCAGCCCAATAACTAGCTTGATTAGTTTATGTTAATGGCATTTAGCAGATGCTCTTATCCAGAGCAACATGCAACATACCCAGAGCAGCCTGGGGAGTAGGTGCCTTGCTCAAGGGCACTTCAGTCAGTTCTGCTGATCTAAGGAATTGAACCAGTGACCTTTTGGCCCTAAAGCTGCTTCTCTAATCATTACACCATGGACTCCCCCAAAACATGTTTTGATATGTTTGTTTATGTGTCTAATGCATTTGTGCAAATAAGCTTTATTTGGTTACATACAGTGAAAATAGCTTCTGATAATTAGTAGAAGTAAGGCTGCACAACTAAAAATTGAAAATTGACTTGGACTTGCAAAAGTTGACTTGTGAACATCCCTGTAGTTAAAATTAATGTCCAGTGAATTATTAACATGATTAGCCTGTTCTTTAAAGCAAGACTATATCATCTGAGACAAATCTGTTGGAGCTGGTTCCCATGGTCTCTGTTTACTGTAAATTGTGAGAGAGGTGATGTAACCTCATCATATCATAAAATTCAATGCAGCAAAGTCCAGGTGTGTCATTGCCTGTATAGTTCTCATTAACTTTCATTAAAAAAAAGTTTAAATAGTAACTGCCAATCAATTAACAACACAAACAAACAAACAAAACCAAGAATATGTTTTATATGAATTAAACTGATTATTAATGGAAATCTTAAAGAAAAACTACAATAATTAAAAAAAAAAAGACAATCTGGATTTCCTAGAATAACCAGACTTACATTTCTCACACTTGGAAACAAACACATTTCCAGGCCCTTGGTTCCATCCTGAGCCATAGATACTGTTTGGAATTTTACATGTTTTCCCCTGGCTGCATTGATTTCTTCTGGGCTCTCTTGCTTCCTCCCACCTTCCCAGTAGCCAGATTGGCAACATTATATTTCCTGTATATAGATGTGAATGTGTGTGTGTGTGTGTGTGTGTGTGTGTGTGTGTGTGTGTGTGTATGATGCCCTGCAATAGAGTGGCATCCCATTCAGGTTAAGTTCTGGTCTCATGCCCAGTGTTCCCAGCTTATGCTTTAGATGCACTGCAGCTGTGACCTGGATAAATGAGAAGCAGCCAGCAAGTGCACAACCAATATGGGAATTTTAAGAAAAACCTCCTGGGTGAAGCTTCCTCATGAAGCTGGTTGACAAAAATTAAAAGTTATTGGCTGTTTGGCAGAAACCCAACACTGCTCATCAAAATGAGAACACCACTGAGTGTGTGAAGCACAGTGAAGCATGGTTGGTGGTAGTAGCACCATGTTGTGGGGATGGTTTTCATCAGTAGGGACTTGGAACGTGGTCAGATTTTATACTGAGCAATTCATATTTGTAATCATTTTTTGTTGCTGTTGTAGTTTCTAATAAAAAATATGAAGGAGACTGGATTTTGTCCAGGTGATTATTTTAAAAAAATATTAAAATAACTTATTTCAAACTTCAAAAGTGGAATGCAAATGTAATAAAAGGTGTGTGCAGACTTGTGTCACTTATCTATGCTGACTCACATAAAATACTTTGTTTTGAAATAGATAAAATAAATCACAATTCCACCTTACCTTTGAATAGTTGTAGACCAAACTTCATAGCATCTTTAGTGCTTTTAGGAACAGCATTTTCTTTCCCAACTTGTAATTCTTCTTCACTTATGGTGACAAAACAATTTGCCACCATTTTGTCAAGTCGTTCGGGGTGATTTTTGAGAAATAGTCTGAATTTTTCGACCAATCAGCACGTGTGATTTCCTATAATCACTTGTGTATTTATACTAAATTATGTTGGTAGTTCAAGTCACAGAGATCCATCCATCCATTATCCATCACTGCTTATCCTGCGCTGGGTCACGGGCAAGCTGGAGCCTTTCCCAGTTGACTATGGGTGAGAGGTGGGGGTACACCCTGCATAAATCACCAGGTCATTGCAGCGCTGAAACATAGACAAACAACAATTCACACTCACATTCAATTTAGAGCCACCAATTAGCCTAAGCTGCATGTCTTTGGGGGAAACCAGAGCACACCCACAGGGAGAACATGCAAGCTCCACACATAAGGGTTTCCATCAGCCACTGGGCTCAAACTCAGAACCTTCTTGCTGTGAGGCAACAGTGCTAACCACTACGCTGCCCAGGCACAGAGATGTTCTTATTAACATCAGAAATAGGCAGCAGGGTCAAATGGACTAGAAAATAGCTTACAAAACAATATACACTAAACATATCTCAGAATTACAGCATGAAGAGAAGAAGAAGCCTTTATTTGTCACATGCACACTCAAGCACAGTGAAATTCCTTCTCTGCATTTAACCCATCTGAAGCTGTGAATACGCATGCGCGCGCACACACACACACACACACACACACACACACACACACACACACACACACACACACACACACACACACAAAAGTGAGCAATGAGCACACACACATACCCAGAGCAGTGCGCAGCTATGCTACAGCGCCTGGAGATCAGTTAGGGGTTAGGTGCCTTGCTCAAAGGCACTTCAGCCCAAGGCCACACCCATGTTAACCTAACCACATATCTTTGAATTGTGGGGGGAAACCCACGCAGACACGGGGAGAACATGCAAACTCCACACAGAAAGGCCTCCATCGGCTGCTGGGCTTGAATACGGAACCTTCTTGCTGTGAGGCGACAATGCTAACCACTACACCACTGTGCCGCCCAATATGAATACATGAATACATGCCCCCACCTTACAAATTGAGGAGTATACTATGTATACACACATCAGGATGACCAAATAATACACATGAGAATGAACTGCACTAACAATAACCAAGAAATTTACAGAACAGAGGTAAGGCAGGATTTATGGAAAACAAGGCGCAAAAAAACAGCCATGACCAATGTACAAATGAATTTTAATTTACTTATGACCCAGAAGTGCTGGAGATTGCACACTAGTTTAGTTATGACTGAAAATTTCAATACGACAGAAGCATATGTAGATGTAAAATCATCTTCTCAGAGACCATAAATAGTCATCGAATAATGCAATAGTCATCTTTTCTTGCTGTAATATTCTCCACAACCAGCATTTGTCAAAAGTTTTGAAATCTCTGTCTTATATAATTCTTCATTCTCTTTGTAGAGGCAAAGTGACAGCCCTTATAAAGGCCATTCGTCTTTGTGCTGAGTTGGCGAGTCTGTACTGCAAGGCGGGATATTGAAACTCCCTTGAGCTGATACTTCACTGGAAAGTGAACTGTGACTAAATATCCTATTAGAAGAAATGGAAATCCAATCTCAGATCTCGCTATGAGGGGAAAGAGGACAACCCCATAAACAGCCAATGGTTTAACCCATGGTTATTGATATCTGAACAGGGGTCAGATGTAACATTTCTAGAATTCTTTAATTTCCTATTTAGGACACCTTTGAGTCTGTGCTGCAAATTCAACAGAGAAGTTTGATTTCATTTGTATAGTGACTGACCCAATGAAACAGGGATATACAAAATCAGCATGGTCTTATGAGAAATTTATACAAATTAAAATGGGCAAGAGCAACCTGATTGGATTTTGTTCAGTTTTCAGTAAAAGACAATGGAGGTTAAACCTGCCTGAACCTAACCTTAAGCATGGCAATTTTTCATACAAATGACCTCACCTTTTCAATCATTTCTTTATTGCTGTGTGAGTGGCATGGGGTCACTAAGGAATGTTTCAGTCTATCTGACACAACTGTCACTGGTAGGCTGCATGAATCTACAGTCTGCACTAGAAAGAAATTAGTCCCAGCCTCACTTTTTTCATGCCATTGTGTGTCCTTTTCTTCTGATCATCGGTGGTGCTGTTACACTTGATTCCACAAAGACAGAAACTAAAGACAAAAATATAACTGCTCAGAATTAGACATTTAGAGACACTTAATCTAAAGGAACAAGTCTGCTGAATTCTTTCAGTGAAAACAGCAGGATATGAGCAAGTAATTCTAGCATTTTTCAAAAATGCTCTTCATATTGCTAACCACTTGAATTGGGGCTGACTTGAGCTGGTATATATGCAGTGACAGTATCACAGATGAGGTCAGCTGCATAGGAGATGTGTGGAGAATCTGACAAGGTGCCCAGTGCTACATGGAACCACTACCTGTAGCCAAAAACATTGTGCCACAAGATGGAATAATGAGTAAATTTAATGTAAGAACATGCAAAAGGACTGTTAATTGGTGCAACAGAAAAAAAAAATCATGAGTAGAAATCCCAACCATGTCACAGCCATCTGTGGCTGGGAGTTCAAGAGTGCAAACCTGGCCCTGCTCTCTACATGGGAAGGATGGCTTTATTCTGTTGCCTGTCTATCAGAATGTAGAGGTCAGGTCAGTTTAGCATTCTCCCTTTGAGCATGTTCAGCTGCCATGTGTAGCATGAGCAGCAATGTGAAAAGATGCAATGTCATTTAGTGAATGGCAATTGGCAAATAGGGTAAAAATCCAAATGTAGTTTATGAATCTATGAATGAATGAATGAATGAATGGTGCAAAGAACCCAATGTGTTTTTTAACATACAGTTAAGAGATAGGTGGCAAGAATTTGCAAAATCTTTACCACACAGTAGTCTAATAGATTTTTACAGGACAGTGGTGTACTGTTTAGAGCAGGAAGTCTGAACAGATTTTCAGCTTTCCTTTTGTTAAGCAACTCTCAATGTGTTTGCCAGTGATGTGGCTTGCACAGATGGCATATCTCACCAATATGTCAATTATCTCAGCACATTAAATGTGTGTATGGAGTAGTGGGGGCACAATGTCATGAACAAGCTGATAAACTAGAACCATTCCAAAAAGACACTCACTTCTGCAATGGGGGACTGTGCAAGTGCCCAAATACCATTTACAAAGTGAAATGTCAAGATAAAATGCACTGAAGGAAGTGGTATGTGAACACTTTATGAAACTGATAGGAGAATGTGCTGACTATTAACCAGAGTCATCAATGATCAGGAAACGTTTTGGATAAGGGATTGAGAATAGAGGGTGTTGCATTGTAAGGTGGTGAGGACAACCAACTAATGGGACTCTCCCATGATCACACAACAAAATTAGGTAATACCACCATTTAACCATAACCTATTTTTATGACAGTGGCTTTTCTTGCAAAGGCACAACTCAGCAAAGTAAATACAATCTCACAGACTTGTGTGAACAAAAGTGCATCCTCAGCTACTTAATTCATTTCTGGCTAATATATGACATAATTTAAGGCTTGTTATTGTTATCTTTATGATATGTTTTCCATAAACCGTAATTTGATATTGGATTCTATATTTGGTGCAACATGATTGTTTTGCTTATTTTACAAATGTTATACAATGCAAATGTCCCTCCTGTGTGTTATTTTTTTTTTATATTTCATATTTTTCTGGACAAGTCGCCCCACCTTTCACCCATAGTCAGCTGGGATAGGCTCCAGCTTGCCTGCGACCCTGTAGAACAGGATAAAGCAGCTAGAGATAATGAGATGAGATCACACACATCACATCACATTATCTCTAGCCGCTTTATCCTTCTACAGGGTCGCAGGCAAGCTGGAGCCTATCTCAGCTGACTACGAGTGAAAGACGGGGTACACCCTGGACAAGTCGCCAGGTCATCACAGGGCTGACACATAGACACAGACAACCATTCACACTCACGGTCAATTTAGAGTCACCAGTTAACCTAACCTGCATGTCTTTGGACTGTGGGGGAAACCAGAGTACACCCATGCGGATATGGGGAGAACATGCAAACTCCGCACAGAAAGGCCCTCGCCGGCCACGGGGCTCGAACCCGGACCTTCTTGCTGTGAGGTGACAGCGCTAACCACTACACCACCATGCTGCCCTGTGGTAATTTCTTATTCTGTAAAACAATAAAATGCAATGTATTTTAATGTTAATATATTGTATTGTTTATGCACATTTTATATTTTTCTTTCAAATAATAATGCTTATAAATAACGCTCCACGATTCTCTGTAACTTTAATATTATGATGGAGCAAGACTTTAGATCAGTGGTTACATCTGGTTCCTCAAGAAACCTCATATGAGATTGATTATAGTAGGTGATGAAATCTCTTCTATGGCATCATGGTTTTGGGGCTACAGATTCAGTTAAGCACATTTTTTTAGCTTATTTTCTACTCTTGATAAAAGTCTTCAGGGACACACACACACACACACACACACACACACGATATTAGATTCAATTCAACACTTTGCATCCATGGATATTTCTGTGCATGTTTCATCAGGCGTTTTTCTGAGACTGCATAAAAACTAACAGTCAAAGGCAGAGTGATATTCTGGTTGTCATGGCAATTGGATGGAAGGGTAGATGGGAAATAGAAGATGTGTGCCATCATCAACTTCCCTTGTTAAAATGATGATCAGACATGACTAATCAGGAGTAAGCTGCTTGTGTATCCACTATCAGACATGTTCAGGCCCCCAAAATACACTGACTGAGCTTATATTAACTTAAAGGTGACATATTATACCCCTTTTCTGCAAAATGACACAGCACCCTGAGGTCTTAATGAAATGTCTGTGACATGCTTTGGTCAAAATACCACAAGGATAAAGCACCACAGCTCCCTGCTCAACCTGTCTAAACAGCCCTGTTCAAAACGTCCGACTTGAGTGTGCATTCCTTTAAATGATAATGAGCTACTGTTCACTCCCTCCCCCCTCCACCAGCCAATCAGGTAGCAATTTCCTCATGAATATTCATTCACAAAGGCAGCTCTCAAGCCTTGAGTGGAGAAGAGAGGGTGGTATAATTTTAATGAGCTCCAAAAAGGGGAGCTGAATCTGAATGGCTTGTTGAAGCACATGTTCTCTGTAATAGGCAGCACAAAAGAAACTGACTGGGTGTCTTAGTTCAGAGTTTGTGTGTTGGTAGGTACTCCAGATACCCAAATGTATGTACAGAAGCACTGAAAAAGTGTGTTTTTCATATGTCCTCTTTAAAACTACAGTGAAATGCGTAGTTTCTATAACCATCCCTATGCATTTGTACTCCATTTTTATTGTGCAGATGAACAGGAGGTCAAATTGTAAAATGTAGAATAGCCTATTCCAGTTGGCAAGTAAAAACTGGTAAATATACAAGATAAAAAGGTCCTTGTGAGCAAAAATGTGAATGTGGTTTGTCAGATTTAAGAGAATGTATTAAAATCAAGCAAAACCCCAAAATACTCTTTTATACTGACAGATAATATTACATTACATTAACAGCATTTAGCAGACACTCCAGAGTGACGTACAACGTACCCAGTGCAGCTTTGGGGAGCAGTTGGGGGTTAAGTGCCTTGCTCAAGGGCATTTCAACCATTCCTACTGGTCCAGGGAATCAAACCAGTGATATTTTGGTCCCAAAGCTGCTTCTCTAACCATTTGGCCATGGCTTCCCCATATGTAAAAGTAAATATATCTAAATATCATGTTCACTTTTTTGTGTGTGCTGCTGAACTCTTGATTCTGACTGGTAAGAAGGTGTTGATTTAAACATACAATTTTGACAACAGTTTTGTTTTAGGTTTATTTTAATATCCATACAAGACACGTTTGCAGGGGTGATAGCGTTCCGGCGCTGCGCCAGATTTCTGGCGTACCGCGACGCCGGAAAAAAAAAAAATCTAGTTCGCCCATTATCCTGTGTCATTCTGAGATGCGCAGATAGACAGTAAAGGGAATTCGTTCCCTTTACTGTCTATCTGCGCATCTCAGAATGACACAGGATAATGGGCGAACTAGATTTTTTTTTTTCCAGCGCCGCGGTACGCTGGAAATCCGGCGCGGCGCCGGAACGCTATCACCCCTGCGTTTGAGTGTTCACTTGTTCATAATTGTACCTGTATACTGTGTACAGACTGTTTTTCTTTTAAAATAAAATGTCCCTGGGTGCTGCCATCTTACTCTCTCCAAGGTTCAGATATTGTGCTCTCATGTCACAATCTGACATCACTTACTCACCACATGACTTACCGAAGCTAAGACCTAGTGGACAAATATCGCTTCTAAATTGTTGGAAACAACCCTGACGACACCCAAGTGTCAAGCGTTTGGCTGTAAAGATGAGCCCAATCACTGAAGCAGTGAACACACACACACACACGTGTAAACAGTGAGCGCACCATACCCAGCCTTGGGAAGTCTTTTTTTTTTTTTTGCCTATACACACTCAGAAAATAAAGTACATTATTGTACCTTTAGGGGTAGAACAGTTTGTCACTGGAGCAGTACCTTCTAAGGTCTTTGTTTGTACCCTTTATGTACTGCTTGGGAACATGAATGCACCTTTCTGGTCCTAAAAAGGTACACATAGTTACCTTGAGGTCCAATAGTGAGCCCTAGGGGGTACAATACATAGTGTAGCTTGTACCTTTATGGGACAGAAATGGACTCCTACTGTACCCCTATTTCTGACAGTGTAAATACTACATTGCTCGATGCTTGCAGTGTTTTTTTTTTCAAAAAATTAAAAATTTCAAGACATTTTGTGTGACATGTTTTTGTTTGTTTTTATTCACTGAGAAAAGCGATATTTTTAGACAGCAAGAATCACATTGCAATAGCAGCAAGATTGTTTATTGGTATCCGTGTCAGTACTGCGTATGCATTATCTAGCTGAGTGAGATTTACAGTGGTGCTTGAAAGTTTGTGAGCCCTTTAGAATTTTTTATATTTCTGCATAAATATGACCGAAAACATTTTTCACACAAGTCCTAAAAGTAGATAAAGAGAACCAAGTTAAACAAATGAGACAAAAATATTATACTTGGTCATTTATTTATTGAGAAAACTGATCCAATATTACATATCTGTGAGTGGCAAAAGTATGTGAACCTCTAGGATTAGCAGTTAATTTGAAGGTGAAATTAAAGTCAGGTGTTTTCAATCAATGGGATGACAATCAGGTGTGAGTGAACAGTCTGTTTTATTTAAAGAACAGGAATCTATCAAAGTCTGATCTTCACAACACATGTTTGTGGAAGTGTATGATGGCACGAACAAAGGAGATTTCTGAGGACCTCAGAAAAAGCGTTATTGATGCTCATCAGGCTGGAAAAAGTTATGAAACCATCTCTAACGAGTTTGGACTTCACCAATCCACAGTCAGACAGACTGTGTACAAATGGAGGAAATTCAAGACCATTGTTACCCTCCCCAGGAGTGATCGACCAAGATCACTCCAAGAGCAAGACGTGTAATAGTCGGCGAGGTTACAAAGGATCCCAGGGTAACTTCTAAGCAATTGAAGGCCTCTCTCATGTTGGCTAATGTTAATATTCATGAGTCCACCATCAGGAGAACATTGAACAACAATGGTGTGCATGGCAGGGTTGCAAGGAGAAAGCCACTGCTCTCCAAAAAGAACATTGCTGCTCATCTGCAGTTTGTTAAAGATCATGTAGACAAGCCAGAAGGCTATTGGAAAAATGTTTTGTGGACGGATGAGACCAAAATAGACCTTTTTGGTTTAAATGAGAAGCGTTATGTTTGGAGAAAGGAAAACACTGCATTCCAGCATAAGAACCTTATCCCATCTGTGAAACATGGTGGTGGTAGCATCATGGTTTGGGCCTGTTTTGCTGCATCTGGGCCAGGACGGCTTGCCATCATTGATGGAACAATGAATTCTGAATTATACCAGTGAATTCTAAAGGAAAATGTCAGGACATCTGTCCATGAACTGAATCTCAAGAGAAGGTGGGTCATGCAGCAAGACAACGACCCTAAGCACACAAATCGTTCTACCAAAGAATGGTTAAAGAAGAATAAAGTTAATGTTTTGGAATGGCCAAGTCAAAGTCCTGACCTTAATCCAATCGAAATCTTGTGGAAGGACCTGAAGTGAGCAGTTCATGTGAGGAAACCTGCCAACATCCCAGAGTTGAAGCTGTTCTGTATGGAGGAATGGGCTAAAATTCCTCCAAGCTGGTGTGCAGGACTGATCAACAGTTACCGCAAACATTTAGTTGTAGTTATTGCTGCACAAGGGGGTCACACCAGATACTGAAAGCAAAGGTTCACATACTTTTGCCATTCACAGATATGTAATATTGGATCATTTTCCTCAATAAATAAATGACCAAGTATAATATTTTTGTCTCATTTGTTTAACTGGGTTCTCTTTATCTACTTTTAGGACTTTGGTGAAAATCTGATGATGTTTTCGGTCATATGTATGCAAAAATATAGAAAATTCTAAAGGGTTCACAAACTTTCAAGCACCACTGTAAACTTCCTAAAAGTGAAGTTTGTTGATTGGCAGATTTTATTGCCAGTAAAAATCACATGGTTACAGAAAATTTCACCTATTCAATTTCACCTAGAAAAAAATCTCATCTATTTACAGAACTTTTCAGTACATACAGGGGTGGCACAGTGGTGTAGTGGTTATCACTGTTGCCTCACAGCAAGAAGGTTCTGGGTTTGAATCTTGCAGCCGACAGGGGCCTTTCTGTGTGGAGTTTGCATGTTCTCCCCGTGCCTGCGTGGGTTTCCTCCGGGTGCTCTGGTTTCCCCCACAGTTCAAAGACATGCAGATTCGGTACAATGGGGCCACTGTAATTGGCGCAAGCTGTAGTGGTTTCCCAGCCATAATGTATGCATATATATAGATCTTGCTATGGCAAAGCTAATAAATCAAATCAAAAATCACTGTTGTAACACTTGCAGTTTGGGGGAAATAAGGAAATGGGAGACAGGACCATGACAACTCAAGATGCATTTTATTTTCTCTTACTTTGGCTTTTCAGCGACTTCATTTCATTTGATGCACTCTTTGCACACACACACACACACACACACACAAATGGCGCTGGGTTGTTCATCTCTCTCTGTCTCTCTCTCTGGTTACCAAGTTCTCACTGAAATTACATAAAAGACATACATAAGTAAATTGCTGGTGATCTGACACACGTGAGCCTCATCATGTGTTACCTAATGGTTCTACCTGTCTCGTCTCTGTCCACAGCTGACGTTTGACCATGCACCCTGCCACAACTGTATTTTAGTTCCTCATAGCCAGGTGTTATATGATTTGAGCAGTCATGCTAACCTATTCAATAGGATAATTATGTTGTAAATGTGCCATTGACACGATTACAGTGATATATGTAATTATATACAGTAGATTCAGTGATGGAAACATCTACAGTTTTGCAGCTAAAATTTAGTATTTTTAATTCCTTGTAAAGACAATATGGCAGCACCTGAAAACTTTGCTTTTCTCCTTTTTCAGATAAAAACAGCAGTCATACCAAAGGCAAATAAACTATACCTGACATAAAAGGCTATTTACTGAAGGGGAAAGGACACATTGAAAATGTGTATTTATATTTGGTACTGCTTACTTTTGTACTGACTTCTAGATGAACTCTGACTTGTAAATTCACAAACCTTCACGAGGCAGTACTATGGTCTCTTTGGTCATAAATGCTACATCTAAACTGTAGATTTTGGCACCTCTGAATCTATAAAATAACATGCTGTGCAAGGTAAACACACACTTTCTGATTTACCAGAAAAAGAGTGATGCATGTAAACTATATGTCCTCTAACAGGTAATCCTAATCATTATTCTCAAACATTTGTTTGAGACCATCATGAATAATTCCCTCAGTTTTTAGCCTTTGTAATTTTGGGGTTTTGTATTTACTGTATGAAGTATTTAACACATTTTTTTTGTTTTGGCTAAGAATGCTATTCTTGTTATTCATTAGGAGTAACAGCAGGCTGATATACAGTACACACAATAAATAAAGATTGATAAAATTTAATTGCTTACTATCAAAACAACATGTTTTATAGTCATTAGTACTGTAGTTGCATATTATTCTGTGCATGTTTGGGTTCATGAATCACAGTAAGATAATTTGAACCTGTCTTGTCATGCAGGCAGTGTTCTGAGGACCATCTGGGGAAGGAAATCCACAAAAGACTACCAAAAGAAAATAATAGCAAATATGGCGAATGGATAGAATACTTTAATTCTGAATGTATTTTAAAGCAGGAAAAAGTCATGAATATGGGGAATAATTTGTGTATTGCTCTTATATGTTATGGTAAAGTAGAACTGCTAAAAAAAACCAAACAAAACAAAAAACACCACTAGTAAAGATGTGATGCAGAATTGATTCACCAGAAGTCAGTAACCTTAAAGGAGATACGCAGAACCTTTATTTTTAAATACATTTCTGAGTGGATAGTATCTCCATCCTTGACTCTTGTATGCTGCATAAATGGGAATAAAAAATATATATATTTTTGAGACTTAAAATCGACCACAAAGTTTGCATTCGAGCTGCCCCACTGAGCCAGCCAGCCCTGAGTGCATGACGTGACTGAGGTAACCGGTTTTAAGGCCGAGGCCTTTGACAGCTACAGACCAAAGTCATATAAATAAAAATTTATGGTGAAAGTTAGAAATACCGTTACCGACTTGCTCAACTAGGACTGATTTGACTTCAGTGATTGTGGGTTGACTCTCATTAAAACAGAATAGGTGTTATAACTTATGCAACATACATGTACATGCATGCATTTTCACTGATAAAACGTAAAAGGCTAATTAAATAATCAGATGAACTGAGACAATCACATTCTGAAGCAAATTAAATAATCTTATACCGGTAACTTAAACACACAATACAAGTTACATGTATTAATTTAAATGCAGGTAAACAACGTGTTGTTTTTTTATCCAAATGAGAGTTGGAGCTTACCCGTCTGTGTTTTTGCTTCTTGTGGCCGATTTTTTTTTTAAACAATCTGACTTTCAGTTGTTTGTTCAGTTCTCCGTTCATTCACTTCTTCCACGTAAGGGAAAGATGGCAGCAATATCCAGTTTAGAAATAAGATGGCTGGTCCACTCATTCACTGTTTTCTTCATACTGTGTATTCCACCATTACTGCTCGGCTCAGGCAATTACAAAAACTCAGGACGGAATGGAACTTTACCGGTTTTAGCAACAACTGCGGGGAGGTCACTGCCCAAGCGATAAGTCCCATCCCGTTCCGTCCTGGGTTTTAGCAACAACCCTCGGCTCACTCCGGGAGGACTGGTGCAAGTGAACTCCATCCATCCATTATCTGTAGCTGCTTATCCTGTTCTACAGGGTTGCAAGCAAGCTAGAGCCCATCCCAGCTGACTATGGGCGAGAGGCAGGGTACACCCTGGACAAGTCGCCAGGTTATTGCAGGGCTGACACAGAGACAAACAACCATTCATACTCACACCCATGGTCAATTTACAGCCACCAATTAGCCTAACCTGTATATCTTTGGACTGTGGAGGAAACCGGAGCACCCAGAAGAAACCCACGCAGACACGGGGAGAACATGCAAACTCCACACAGAACCTTCTTGCTGTGAGGCAACAGTGCTAACCACTACACCACCAAGCTGCCCACAACCGAACTCACTTTCCTTTAAAAATAAATAAATAAATACTTTCCTTTTCTTGTTGTTTGCTTTTTCTTTAATTGTTGATACTGCACCCTCTTTCAATATGGGCTTATAGCCAATGCTCCTCAACAGATCAGAGGTCTCATATGAGTCTTCAGTAAAATGTGCAGAGCAGAGGAGAGACCACTTCGTAGGCGCCCAATGTACCTGTGAAGTTCTTGCAAAACGTGTCCAAATCTTTGCAGTTTGAGCATTCTTGGGCCATGAATGCAACATAAATCCAACTTCTGTCATGTTGCTGCACCGGCCAGCAACACATCTATGTGGCATGGCGATAAATTAGCTCAAAATGGAGGATCAGATTTGCAGTCAGCTCTGTGTTTTAGTATAGCGGAAATGGCGATGAGACCGATAGACTTCCTACTGTGACGTTACGGATGTCAAAGTCATTCACTCAGACCACTACGTATATAAATCACTTTAATCATAAAAATTACGATATTGGATTTATTGTTAATGGTTAAAACTATTCCTGTGCCATTCTTGAGGTCTCAAGGCATTTATAAATGAAAGTAAGGCCATGGCTCTGCGTATATGCTTTAACTACACTATACTGAAGGAAGGGGCTCAGGTTGGCTGTTTCCAATTCCAAAAAAGTTGGGATGCTGTGCAAACTGTAAATAAAAACAGAATGTGATAATTTGTAAATCATGGAAACCCTATATTTAATTGAAAATAGTACAAAGACAACATATCAAATGTTGAAACTAAGAAATTTTATTGTTTTTTGAAAAATATATGCTCATTTTGAATTTGATGGCAGTAACACATTTCAAAAAAAGTTGGGACAGGGGCATGTTCACCACTGTGTTGCATCACCTCTACTTTTAACAACATTCTGTAAATGTTTGGGAACTGAGGAGACCAATTGCTGTAGTTTTGAAAGAGAAATGTTGTCCTATTCTTGCCTGATATACAATTTCAGTTGCTCAACAGTTTGGGGTCTCCTTTGTCATATTTTGTGCTTCACAATGTACCAAATGTTTTAAATGGTAGACAAGTCTGGACTGCAGGTAGGCCAGTTTAGCACCCAGACCCTTTTACAATGGACCCATGCAGTTTTAATATGTGCAGAAAGCGGTTTGGCATTGTCTTGCTGAAAGAAGGAAGGCCTTCCCTGAAAAAAGATCTTGTCTGGATGGCAGCATATTGCTCTGAAACGTGTATATATCATTCAGCTTTAATGATGCCTTCCCAGATGTACAAGCTACCCATGTCATATACACTGATGCACTCTCATACGGTACCATCACAGATGCTGGCTTTTGAACTGTGTGCTGATAACAAGCTGGATGGTCCCTCTCCTCTTTAGCCTGGAGGATGTAGTGTCCATGATTTCTAAAAAGAATTTCTAATTTTGATTTGTCAGACCTCGGGACAGTTTTCCACTTCGCCTCAGTCCATCATAAAAGAGCTCAGGCCCAGAGATGGTAGCAGTTTTTCTGGATATTGTTTATATATGGTTTTAACTTGCATTTGTGGATGTAGTAATGAACTGTTTTCACAGACGATGGTTTTCTGAAGTGTTCCTGAACCCATACAGTGATTTCCACTACAGACACATGTCTGCTTTTAAACCAGTGTCTCCTGAGGGCCTGAAGATCACAGACATCCAATGTCAGTTTTCAGCCTTGTCTCTTACATACAGCGATTTCTCCGGATTCTCTGAATCTTTTAATGATATTATGTACCATAGATGATGTGATCCCCAAATTCTTTGCAATTTTACATTGAGGAACATTATTCTTAAATTGTTGCACTGTTTGCCCACGCAGTCTTTCACAGAGTGGTGAACCCCTCCCCATCTTTACTTCTGAGAAACTCAGCTTCTTTGAGATGCTCTTTTTATACCCAATCATGTTACTGACCTGCTGCCAATTAACCAAATTATTATTATTTTTTAGCACTGCACAAATTTTTCAGTCTTTTGTTGCCCCTGTCCCAACTTTTCTGAAATATGTTGCTGATATCAAATTCAAAATGAGCATGTACAGTATTTTTCAAAAAACAATAAAATTTCTCAGTTTCAACATCTGATATGTTGTCTTTTGACTATTTTTTTGTGAAACATAGGGTTTCAATGATTTGCAAATCTTCACATTCTGTTTTTATTTATGTTTTACACAGTGTCCCAACTTTTTTGGAATTGGGGTTGTAGTATTTGTACCCTATCAGAAATAGGCAGTGTCTATGGGACTGCAGCTGGACCCAATCCTAGTGAATATAAACTAGGCTACTAGCTACCTATTAAGTTCATCTGATAGGTGCTGATTTAGCTTTTCAAACTGACTAGCAATGACAGCTATATAGCTAACAAAGATATGCAATAATTTTTCATTTCACTTCACATCTTAAAAAAAATCCTGCCATTAATGTTGCACAGTTACCTTACATTTTATTCCTATGACAACTAACAGTGCTTTTATCCCTTTTTAATAACCATGTCTTGACATGCTGTATGTGAATGCATCACACACAAACCTCTTATATTTTATGAGTCTGCTTTTGATTGATGTGGATTTTTTCCCCTTCTATACATAGAATAACAGATTAACAGATTTCTGCCACATAATTCTGAGAACTGGAGAGAGAGAGAAATAAGCAGCCTGGCAGTTATAAACGAGATATGCACGGATATTTGTGTGTCTTTTTGTAGATATCAATATAAAGGTGTGAGATTTGTATTGGCCATACATACATGTTTAAACCTGAATTCATATCGTAGCCACTGTTTTCCTTGATGACGCTTTACAAACTATTGGCATTATCTTAACCAGCTTCATAAGGTAGTCACCTGGAATGCTTTTCAGTGAACAGGTGTGTCTCATCAAAAGTTGATTAGTGCAATTTCTTACCTTTTTAATGCATTTGATATCAAACAGTAAATAGTAAATAATAAAAATGCACTAAATTGCCCTATTCCACAACTGTAATACTCGTAATCCATATTATGTCAAGAACCGCTCAACTAAGTGAAACAACAGTCCATCATTACTTTAAGACATGAAATGTCTTTTAATGAATAAAAATAAAGAAAAACCATTGAATTAGAAGGTGTGTCCAAACTTTTGACTGGTACTGAAATTTTGAAAAAGAAAATGAGCATGAACATCTGGATGGTTTTGACTTCATCAGTCTTTTTTATCCAAATTAACTAATGGTCTAACAAGTCACTCATGACTCTTTAATTTGTATTTTGGTTAAGTGCTCCTGAACTACAGGGCTTAACAAAACATGTTAAATCAAGACTGCTAGAAAGAGCCTGAGTGTTTGTGTCATGATTTCACTGAAATACATGTGACACTACTGCACTCTGCTGGTGGTGCTTGAGCTTCACATGTGTTGCCTTTCAGAAAGACGCAGTGGTTTTGTGGTAAAACCAGTGTTCTTGACTCCTGTATATTCTTGACTCCATTGAAATTGTGTTGGTATATTTGAAGGTCACAATTAAGGAATTGCATGCAGTCAGTTTGCTGTTCTCTGATAACCATTTAGATACATTTACCAGTTTAACAAACATCTCTGGATTTAAAACTCCATATAAGCATGCTCATGAGACTCATACCACAAAATATTCAGCACCAAATGTGCTAGAAGAGATCGTATTTGAGCGATACATTTTTGACATTTGTAAACACAACAAACATAAGAACATGTAATTGATAATCTACATTAAATGTGTCTTCCTCAATTTTATTCACAAAAGATTGCTAATGTTATACAATCACCAGGTGTACAGTTCCAGTGAAATTTTGGACACACCTACTGTACCTCATTCACTACTGCATGAACAGGTTTTTCTGTATTGTAACTATTTTCTACATTGTAGAACAATACTGAAGACATGAAAACTATGAAATAACATGTAGAACATAGATGGAATTATGTAGTAAACAAAAAAGTGTTAAATACAAATATGTTCATTTTAGATTCTTCAAAGTAGCCAGCATTTACCTTGATGCCGCTTTGCACACTACTGGCACTATCTTAGCCAGCTCCATAAGGTACAGTGGTGCTTGAAAATTTGTGACCCCTTTAGAATTTTCTATATTTCTGCATAAATATGACCTAAAACATAATCAGATTTTCACACAAGTCCTAAAAGTAGATAAAGAGAACCCAGTTAAACAAATGAGACAAAAATATTATACTTGGTCATTTATTTGCTGAGGAAAATGATCCAATATTACATATCTGTGAGTGGCAAAAGTATGTGAACCTTTGCTCTCAGCATCTGGCGTGACCCCCCCACCTTGTGCAGCAATAACTGCAACTAAACATTTCTGGTAACTGTTGGTCAGTCCTGCATGCTGGCTTAGAGGAATTTTAGCCCATTCCTCCATACAGAACAGCTTCAACTCTGGGATGTTGGTGGGTTTCCTCACATGAACTGCTCACTTCAGGTCCTTCCACAAGATTTTGATTGGATTAAGGTCAGGACTTTGACTTGGCCATTCCAAAACATTAACTTTATTCTTCTTTAACCATTCTTTGGTAGAACGATTTATGTGCTTAGGGTCGTTGTCTTGCTGCATGACCCACCTTCTCTTGAGATTCAGTTCATGGACAGATATCCTGACATTTTCCTTTAGAATTTGCTGGTATAATTCTGAATTCATTGTTCCATCAATGATGGCAAACTGTCCTGGCCCAGATGCAGCAAAACAGTCCCAAACCATGATACTACCGCCAACATGATACCACCACCATGTTTCACAGATGGGATAAGGTTCTTATGCTGGAATGCAGTGTTTTCCTTTCTCCAAACATAACGCTTCTCATTTAAACCAAAAAGTTCTATTTTGGTCTCATCCGTCCACAAAACATTTTTCCAATAGCCTTCTGGCTTGTCCATGTGATCTTTAGCAAACTACAGATGAGCAGCAATGTTCTTTTTGGAGAGCAGTGGCTTTCTCCTTGCAACCCTGCCATGCATACCATTTGTTGTTCAGTGTTCTCCTGATGGTGGGCTCATGAACACTGGCTAATATTAATGTGAGAGAGGCCTTCAGTTGCTTAGAAGTTACCCTGGGATCCTTTGTGACCTCGCCGACTATTACACACCTTGCTCTTGGAGTGATCTTTGTTGGTTGACCACTCCTGGGGAGGGTAACAATGGTCTTGAATTTCCTCCATTTGTACACAATCTGTCTGACTGTGGATGTGGAGTCCAAACTCTTTAGAGATGGTTTTGTAACCTTTTGCAGCCTGATGAGCATCAACAACACTTTTTCTGAAGTCCTCAGAAATCTCCTTTGTTCATGCCATGATACACTTCCACAAACGTTTTGTGAAGCTCAGACTTTGATAGATCCTTGTTCTTTAAATAAAACAGGGTGCCCACTCACACCTGATTGTCATCCCATTGATTGAAAACACCTGACTCCAATTTCACCTTCAAATTAACTGCTAATCCTAGAGGTTCACATACTTTTGCCACTCACAGATATGTAATATTAGATCATTTTCCTCAATAATTAAATGACCAAGTATAATATTTTTTTCTCATTTGTTTAACTGGGTTCTCTTTATCTACTTTTAGGACTTGTGTGAAAATCTGATGATGTTTTAGGTCATATTTATGCAGAAATATAGAAAATTCTAAAGGGTTCACACACTTTTAAGCACCACTGTAGTCATTTGGAATGCTTTTCAACTAACAGGTGTGCGTCATGAAAAGTTAATTCGTGGAATTTCTTACCTTCTTAATGTGTTTGAGATCAAACATCCATCCGTCCATCCATCCATTATCTGTAGCCGTTTATCCTTCACAGGGTCGCAGGCAAACTGGAGCCTGTCCCAGCTGATTATGGGCGAGAGGCGGGGTACACCCTGGACAAGTCACCAGGTTATCACAGGGCTGACACATAGAGACAAACAACCATTCACACCAGTGGCGGCTGGTAGTCTTTCAAACAGGGGAGCCTGGTCGGTTACGATATTTCCAGATTTTAAAAGAAAAAAGAAAAAACACATCAATTTTGCCCATACTCTTGCCTCTGATCTGGCTGATTGTTGGCAGGGTCACAAACTGTGAAATAACAGGTTCTTTTGGCCCATTAGCCTACTGTCCAATATACATGATGGTGGTGTGTGTGTGTGTGTGTGTGGGGGGGGGGGGTATATTTTAACATTTTATATTTTAAAATTGTGGCATGTTGTTTAAAAATTGATCATTATTGAAAGCAGCCCTTTGTCAGGAACCTCAGCAGTAACAGCAGAGTGTTCCGGAAAGCACTGACCTTGGGGAGCCAAACATAGAGCTGGGTGCCACACATTTCATTCAATGACACTTTCCCTATATTTTACTTATTTTGACTGAGAAATGTTTTATTGACAATTTTGATAACCCTTCACTTTTAATCCAGGTCTGTAGTGTGAAATGTTCTCGGCTGTGTTTTTGTTTAAAAATGTTTTCCAAATTGTAGCTGTGTTTAATTCATATCCAGAAAAATATATATTCCAATATAATATACTCTGCATAAACATTTTAAATAGATTCTATATTTTTGGTCCATCCATGACATATTACTAAAGTAGCCTATTTACTGTTGTTGATGTGGGTCACTTGCTGTTAGCCAATTCACTTTCTCATACCAGGAGAGCTGAAAGGAATGAGTATTATTCCCTACCTTTTTCACCAAGTCAATTTGAGGCGCTGGTCTACCCTGCTCTTTAATTTTAATTTTTTCCTCGAAAGGAAGACTGGCAAATGGCTTCGCCAAAATTAAATCAACAATGCTTGGCATCCGTGTGCAGCTTTCTTGCTAGCTGACTAGCCCCCTCAAGTTCAAGTTCAGTCACTCAAATAAACAAAATTTCTGGAACTAAGATAGCAAACTTGACAACACTATATTTACACTTTATTTACAATGAAAATATATACAAACTAAAAAAGCTGGTAGAAACCGTATGTACAGTGGTGCTTGAAAGTTTGTGAACCCTTTAGAATTTTCTAGATTTCTGCATAAATATGACCTAAAACATCATCAGATTTTCACACAAGTCCTAAAAGTAGATAAAGAGAACCAAGTTAAATAAATGAGACAAAAATATTATATTTGGTAATTTATTTATTCAGGAAAATGATCCAATATTACATATCTGTGAGTGGCAAAAGTATGTGAACCTCTAGGATTAGCAGTTAATATGAAGATGAAATGAGAGTCAGGTGTTTTCAATCAATGGGATGACAATCAGGTGTGAGTGGGCACCCTGTTTTATTTAAAGAACAGGGATCTATCAAAGTCTGATCTTCTCAACACATGTTTGTGGAAGTGTATCATGGCACGAACAAAGGAGGTTTCTGAGGACCTCAGAAAAAGCGTTGTTGATGCTCATCAGGCTGGAAAAGGTTACAAAACCATCTCTAAAGAGTTTGGACTCCACCAATCCACAGTCAGACAGATTGTGTACAAATGGAGGAAATTCAAGACCATTGTTACTCTCCCCAGGAGTGGTTTACCAACAAAGATCACTCCAAGAGCAAGGCGTGTAATAATCGGCGAGGTCACAAAGGACCCCAGGGTAACTTCTAAGCAACTGAAGGCCTCTATCACATTGGCTAATGTTAATGTTCATGAGTCCACCATCAGGAGAACACTGAACAACAATGGTGTGCATGGCAGGGTTACAAGGAGAAAGCCATTGCTCTCCAAAAAGAACATTGCTGCTCGTCTGCAGTTTGCTAAAGATCACATGAACAAGCCAGAAGGCTATTGGAAAAATGTTTTGTGGACGGATGAGACCAAAATAGAACTTTTTGGTTTAAATGAGAAGCGTTCTGTTTGGAGAAAGGAAAACACTGCATTCCAGCATAAGAACCTTATCCCATCTGTGAAACATGGTGGTGGGAGTGTCATGGTTTGGGCCTGTTTTGCCGCATCTGGGCCAGGACGGCTTGCCATCATTGATGGAACAATGAATTCTGAATTACACCAGCGAATTATAAAGGAAAACGTCAGAACATCTGTCCATGAACTGAATCTCAAGAGAAGGTGAGTCATGCAGCAAGACAACGACCCGAAGCACACAAGTCATTCTACCAAAGAATGGTTTAAGAAGAATAAAGTTAATGTTTTGGAATGGCCAAGTCAAAGTCCTGACCTTAATCCAATGGAAATGTTGTGGAAGAACCTGAAGCGAGCAGTTCCTGTGAAGAAACCAACCAACATCCCACAGTTGAAGCTGTTCTGTATGGAGGAATGGGCTAAAATTCCTCCTGATCAACAGTTACCGGAAATGTTTAGTTACAGTTATTGCTGCACAAGGGGGTCACACCAGATACTGAAAGCAAAGGTTCACATACTTTTGCCACTCACAGATATATAATATTGGATCATTTTCCTTAATAAATAAATGGCTAAGTATAATATTTTTGTCTCATTTGTTTAACTGGGTTCTCTTTATCTACTTTTAGGACTTGTGTGAAAATCTGATGATGTTTTAGGTCATATTTATGCAGAAATATAGAAATTTCTAAAGGGTTCACAAACTTTCAAGCACCACTGTAATGAATGAAATCGAAATGTAAGCTGATCTCTTACAATACACCACAGCACTCGTGAATCTGCATGGGACTGAACTGAGATTCTCCGCTGCCTGTCTATAGTTGAAACGAGCTGTCAATCAAAGAAAATATCCAGCCGCTTTCACCAATCACCAGTCTCCTCGCGGAACCTGCCATGTCCCTCCCATGTGAGGCTCGGAGTCCGTGGGGCGGGCGTTTTCGCAGTATTTGTCCAATAACCGTCTTGCATTTTGAGATTGACAAGCGCATAGCTCCCAAATGCCGTTGAAGTCCACTGAGGCTGGGAGTCCGTGGGAATCCGTGGGCGGGCATTTTTGCAGTATTTGTCCAATAATCGTCTTGCATTTTGATATTGAAAGCGCATAGCTCCCAAAGCCATTGAAGTGCACTGAGGCTGGGCTGCATCGCGCTGTCAGGAGGGGGAAACAGTGTTGCCAGATTGGGTGGTTTTAAGTGCATTTTGGCGGGTTTTGAACATATTTTGGGCTGGTAAATGTCAGCAGTATCTGGCAACATTAGGCGAACTGGGGAAAATTATAACAGAATGATTTCGCACTGTAGCTGGGTTGAGCACATATATTTCTATGATTCTGGATCTGAAATAGCAATGTTATAAGGTCGGCTATAACTAAGCCTAGCGCAATTCATCCTACACGATGTTCGTCATTTTTAGAGGAGGCTGAGCCTCCCTCGTTGTCTTAGAGCAATCGCCTGTAATTCACACCTAAGGTCAATTTAAAGCCACCAATTAGCCTAACCTGTATGTCTTTGGACTGTAGGGGAAACCGGAGCACCCGGAGGAAACCCATGCTGACATGAGGAGAACATGCAAACTCCACACAGAAAGGCCCCTGTCAGCCACTGGGCCTGAACCCAGAACCTTCTTGCTGTGAGGCAACAGTGCTAACCACTACACCACCGTGCCACCCCTGAGATCAAACAGTAGATAGTAAATAATAAAAATACAGTAAATATCCCTATTCCACAACTGTACTAATCCATATTATGTCAAGCACTGCTCAACTAAGTAAAGAGAAACAACATCCATCATTACTTTAAGACATGAAGTATCTTTGAATTAATAAAAATAAAGAAAAAATTTAATTGGAAGGCGTGTCTAAACTTTTGACTGGTACTGTATATTACTACAATGTGTGCCATTACAAAGTGTCAGTAAACTCATTGAAACTTTCCAAACTACAAAAATGGACACCATGGATTACACTCCCCAGAACTCACAGTGCCCTCTGTCTCCCGATTATTGAATTCAGCTGTCACTCATCATTCCAATTAGTCCCCCTGCCTATATAAACCTCTCTCTCACACCACTCCATTGTGAAGTATCGTTCTACCTATATCAGTTCATACCAAGCCTTGGTGTTTTCTGACTGACTTTTGTTCTTCTGACTCTTGCTTCTCTATTTTCCATTTTTGCTTTTTGTCTTTCCCCCTTAATGCTGTTTACCGATCGCCTGACCATCACTAGTTCTGCGACTCTGATTCTTGTCTCTCATTTTGGCTCTGTTACTGTTTGCTCCTCGTCACTCTTCTGCGCATACATCTGTAAGTGCCTGCACCGTGACACAAAGAAAGGCAAAAAGCTATTCTGTGGTCACCTCTCAATAGATAAACTGATAGCCCATGTATTGACTACAGGGGATTGAACCAGGTATCAGTGAAATACCCTTATCCACTTCCTCTTGTTCCTGCAGCCCTGGAACAACTTAGATCAGCAAAAATCTTCTCCAAGTTTGATTTATGCAGTGCGTACAATCTCATCAGGATCAAAAAGGGAGATGAATGGAAAACCGCATTCAGCACTACCACCGGTCACTTCGAATGCTGGGTAATGCCGTATGGCCTTTCTTCGGTGCCTAGTGTGTTCCAGTACCTTATCAATGATATGCTATGGACATGCTGGGCAAATACAGTGGGGCAAAAAAGTATTTAGTCAGTCACCAATTGCGCAAGTTCTCCCACTTAAAAAGATGAGATATGCCTGTAATTTTCATCATAGGTATACCTCAACTATGAGAGACAAAATGAGAAAAAAAATCCAGAAAATCACATTGTCTGATTTTTAAAGAATTTATTTGCAAATTATGGTGGAAAATAAGTATTTGGTCAATAACAAAAGTTCATCTCAATACTTTATTATAAACCCTTTGTTGGCAAGGACAGAGGTCAAACGTTTTCTGTAAGTCTTCACAAGGTTTTCACACACTGTTGCTGGTATTTTGGCCGATTCCTTCATGCAGATCTCCTCTAGAGCAGTGATGTTTTGGGGCTGTCGCTGGGCAACACGGACTTTCAACTCCCTCCAAAGATTTTCTATGGGGTTGAGATCTGGAGACTGGCTAGGCCAGGACCTTGAAATCCTTCTTACGAAGCCACTCCTTCGTTGCCCAGGTGGTCTGTTTGGGATCATTGTCATGCTGAAAGACCCAGCCACGTTTCATCTTCAATGCCCTTGCTGATGGAAGGAGGTTTTCACTCAAAATCTCATGATACATGGCCCCATTCATTCTTTCCTTTACACGGATCAGTCGTCCTGGTCCCTTTTCAGAAAAACAGCCCCAAAGCATGATGTTTCCACCCCCATGCTTCACAGTAGGTATGGTGTTCTTTGGATGCAACTCAGCATTCTTTCTCCTCCAAACACGACAAGTTGAGTTTTTACCAAAAAGTTCTATTTTGGTTTCATCTGACCATATGGCATTCTCCCAATCCTCTTCTGGATCATCCAAATGCTCTCTAGCAAACTTCAGACGGGCCTGGACATGTACTGGCTTAAGCAGGGGGACCCGTCTGGCACTGCAGGATTTGAGTCCCTGGCGGCGTAGTGCGTTACTGATGGTAGCCTTTGTTACTTTGGTCCCAGCTCTCTGCAGGTCATTCACTAGGTCCCCCCGTGTGGTTCTGGGATTTTTGCTCACTGTTCTTGTGATCATTTTGACCCCATGGGGTGAGATCTTGCGTGGAGCCCCAGCTCGAGGGAGATTATCAGTGGTCTTGTATGTCTTCCATTTTCTAATAATTGCTCCCACAGTTGATTTCTTCACACCAAGCTGCTTACCTATTGCAGATTCAGTCTTCCCAGCCTGGTGCAGGTCTACAATTTTGTTTCTGGTGCCCTTTGACAGCTCTTTGGTCTTGGCCATAGTGGAGTTTGGAGTGTGACTGTTTGAGGTTGTGGACAGGTTTCTTTTATACTGATAACGAGTTCAAGCAGGTGCCATTAATACAGGTAACGAGTGGAGGACAGAGGAGCCTCTTAAAGAAGTTGTTACAGGTCTGTGAGAGCCAGAAATCTTGCTTGTTTGTAGGTGACCAAATACTTATTTTACCGAGGAATTTACCAATTAATTCATTAAAAATCCTACAATGTGATTTCCTGGATTCTTTCCCCCCATTCTGTCTCTCATAGTTGAGGTCTACCTATGATGAAAATTACAGGCCTCTCTCATCTTTTTAAGTGGGAGAACTTGCACAATTGGTGGCTGACTAAATACTTTTTTGCCCCACTGTATGCTCCTGCATATATCAACGATATCCTGATATACTCCCCAGATGAAGAAAGTCATCAAGAGCATCTAAGAACAGTTCTTCAACGCCTGCTCCAGAATCATCTCTATGTTAAAGCAGAAAAATGTGAGTTCCATCAAATGCGTATCTCCTTCCTTGGATACATCATCAGTTCCAAGGGAGTTTGTATGGACTCGTCAAAGGTCTCTGCAGTTACATCTTGGCCCATTCCCATTTCCACCAAAGACCTTCAGCGTTTTCTAGGTTTTGCAAACTTCTATCACCAGTTTATTAGAGGGTTCAGCTCAATCACCGCCCCCTTGACACCACTTCTCAAGAAGGGATCCAAGCACCTTCAATGGAACCCCACAGCAGAAGAAGCCTTCTGTCGTCTCAAGAAAGCCTTCACCTCTGTCCCCATCCTACAGCATCCAGATCCTTCCAAGCCTTTCACCCTGGAAGTTGATGCCTCCGACACGGGGGTAGGGGCAGTTCTCTCCCAATGTTTCGGGGAGAAACAGAAACTTCATCCAGTGGCCTTCTTTTCAAGGAAACTCTCATCAGCAGAAAGAAATTATGACATGGGGAATCAGAGCTACTTGTAATCAAGCTAGCCCTTGAAGAATGGTGCCACTGATTGGAAGGTGCCAATCACCCGTTCATAATCCTAACAGACCATAAGAACCTAGAATATCTCCGGAAGGCCAAGCAGTTAAACCCTTGCCAGGCCAGATGGGCTCTCTTCTTCACAAGATTCAATTAGATTAGATTAGATAGAACTTTATTGATCCCTTTGGGACGGTTCCCTCAGAGAAATTTCACCATCTCTTTCTGCCCTGGCTCCAAGAATACTAAAGCTGATGCCCTTTCACGAAAATTTGCACCCTCTCATCAGGACTTTGCTGCCTATCCCATTCTCCTTTCTCAATGCTTCATCCAGTCAATCACTTGGGAACTAGACAGAGAAATCAGAAACTCTCAACCCCAACAACTTCCTGATAATCTTCCACCTGGTCTACTGTGTGTGCCCAAACATCTCAGAAGCAGACTCATCATGTGGGCACATGCATCACCTGCCACAGGACACCCAGGCAGCCATCGCACCTATCAGATGCTTTGGAACAAATATTGGTGGGAAAACATGCTCACTGAGATCAACCAGTTCATCGCATCATGTTCGGTCTGTGCATGAGCCAAAGTACCCAGAACTCCACCTGCTGGTAAACTCTGTCCCCTCCCTGTGCCTCAGAGACCCTGGTCCCATATAGCCATACATTTCATCACCGACCTTCCTCCCTCACAAGATAACACTACAATTATGGTAACCATTGATCACTTCTCCAAAGCCCTCAAGCTGATTCCCTTACCCGGCATTCCCACCGCAGCCCAAACAGCAGAACTATTGTTCCAACATGTTTTTTCGATACTATGGTCTCCCTGAAGACATTGTAAGCAATTGAGGCTCCCAGTTCATCTTGCGCTTCTGGAGGTCCTTCAGGGAAAGACTAGGGGTTTCTGCGAGTCTGACATCTGGATACCACCTTCAGTCTAACGGACAAGTCAAGAGAGCCAACCAAGAAATCGGCTGTTTCTTGAGTATCTTCTGCATGCACAACCAGGGGGATTGGGCATGCTTCCTTCCATGGGCTGAGTATGCACAAAACTCCCTCAAGCACTCTGCAACCCAACTAACACCGTTCCAGTACATACTTGGCTACCAACTGCCTCTGTTCCCCTGGGACAACACACCCAGCCAGGTCCCAGCCATCGAAGAATGGTCCTCTTGCAGCCAGGCAATATGGGAGGAGGTCCACCAGTGGATCGAGACTGTCAATACCAAGTACAAGAAGTATCCTGATAAGCACCATGCAGAAACTCCAACATACAACCCAGGTGACAGAGTTTGAGTAGCTACTAGAAATTTCAGGGAACCCAACTGCTGCAGAAAGCTCCAGCCATGTTTTATTGGGCCTTTTAAAGTGCTGGACCGTATCAATGAAGTCTCATACAGACTAGAACTCCCTCCTCACAGCAGGCTGTCACCTACATTCCATGTGTCCTACCTCAAACCTGTCATCCCAGGACCTCTCGCAGAGAACTCACCTAGTCAAGAACACCCAGCTCTCGACTTGGAAGGTGAACCCATCTACCAGGTAAACAAAATCCTCAACTCTAGACGTCGAACAGGGCAGATTGAATACCTGGTAGACTGGGAGGGTTACGGACCCAAAGAACAGAGCTGGGTTCCAGCCAAAGACCTCCTAGATCTGCTACTCAAGCAAGAATTCCATGCTCTATGTTCAAAGAAGTTGATCTCAACTCGGGTATAAACGACTCTGGCTTTATTCATAACTTGCAGCACATACCACTCAGCTTGCTGGCTCTAACACACTTCTTACTGCCTGGCTTGCTCTATGGTGTTGTGTCTTAAACATACTTCTTAGAGTGCCACCTAGTGGCACTATGACACTGTAACATCTCCCTTTACATATAACAGAAGCTAGAACTCTTACCAGTGCAGCAATGTCCTTGTATCAAAGTACTGGCTATGAAAGAACACAACTAAGTAATAAAGTCTTTTGGAAAAAGCATAAAAATAACAAAACACAAACCATAACAAAAATTAGTTTTAGATTTCTCCTACCAAGTCTCTGCAGGTAAAAAAAGCATAAAAATAACAAAACACAAACCATAACAAAAATTAGTTTTAGATTTCTCCTACCAAGTCTCTGCAGGTACTGTTGCTATTTCTTTCTTTTTTTTTTTAAACAGCAAAGTCAGTGGTGAATCTCGCAGGTCGTTGAATGTTGCTCCTGGTTCTGGTATGCTGTAGGGGAGGGGGAAGAGGAGGATTGGGCGATGAAGGCTGACCAATGGGTGCATCTTCAGCTGCTGTATCCCTGATGTCGGTCAGGGTCTCCATGTCACCTCCAGTGTTCCAGTTGTCGTCGTCCAGCAGTGGACTGCTGTGGTCAGGAGTGATGGTGAGTTGTTCTTGCACTGGATGAATATCTCTGCGGTTTCGACGGTATTTCTTCCCATTCACAAGAACCAGATAAGAGCGATCGCGGAGCTGGTCAATGCATAAGCCCAGCGCCCAAGTGCCATCTGGATGGTTGGGGTGAAGAAGGACACGTACCGCCTGCCCTTGTGTGATGGGTTGGAGGTCACGAGCATGAAGGTTGTATCGGTGTTTGACTGCTGCTCCTTTGACTCTTTTCTTTGCAACGACATCTTTCATCACTTCAGGGTTCCGAAGAGCACTCCTTCTGGGCAGGAGTGATCGGGTCCGCCTTGACATGAGTCTTTGAACCGGTGAGCTGTCAAGGCCTTCTGTTGGAGTGTTTCTCCATTCAAGTACTGCTTTCCATGGGTCCTCTCCATCCATTGCACAGCGTTTCAGTAACATCTTGGCTATTTTCACAGCTGACTCCACTTTGCCATTGCTCTGGCTATGATATGGGGATGAGGTTGCATGCTCAAAGTCCCACTCCTCAGCAAATTGTTGGAATTCCATGCTGTTGAAGGGGGGACCATTGTCTGAGAAGACAGTGTGAGGCGTGCCATGTCTGCAAAATTGTTTCTTGCATGCTTCAATGACAGTGGATGCAGTGTAGTCTGAAAGATCATCAATCTCCCAGTAATCAGAGTAGTAATCCACCATGATGAGATATGTGGAACTCTTGATGCTGAAAAGGTCTATTCCCACTTTGGACCATGGGATGTCCGGAATGTGGTGTGCAGTGAGTGTTTCTTTCTGTTGTCTCCCTTGAGTGGCATTGCAGGTGGCGCAGCCATTTGTGAAGTTTGTGATGTCATCAGCAATTCCTGGCCAGAAAATGGCCTCACGGGCCTTTCTCTGACTGGCCTCAATACCAGAATGCCCAATGTGAATCTTCTTCAGGAAGCTGTTGCGTAATATTTCAGGAATAAAGACACTCTGTCCTTTAAAGATGAGGCCCTCTTCTGTTGTGAGTTCTTCTTTGTATGTCCAGAATGGACGAAGCGGAGGGTCTACAGCATGCCTGTGTTCCGGCCAGCCTTTGCTGATTTGTCTGTTCAGAGCCTGGGCCACCGGATCTTGAGCAGAGTGTGTCTTGATGGACTCCAGCGTCTTCGTAGTGATGTTGGTGTTGCTGCTGTGTCTGACATGTTCCAGGTCTGCTGACGTCAGACCCATGGCATATACAGAGGCTGGTGTCTGCATTTGTGGGTGTTCCACAGTGGACTGTGGGGTTCTGGACAAAAAGTCAGCCAAATACAGTTCTTTGCCTGGTCTGTACAGCAGGTGTATCTGGTACCTCTGAAGCCTGAGCAACATCCGTTGCAGTCTCTTTGGTGCCATGAGCAATGATTTCTTGAAAATTGTCTCCAGGGGCTTGTGATCACTGTGAACAGTGATGTGATCCCTGCCATGGAGGTACTGATCAAATTTGTCACATGCAAAGACAATGGCGAGGCATTCTTTTTCAATTTGTGCGTACCTCTGTTCAGTTGGGGTCAGTGTCCTCGAGGCAAAGGCTACAGGCTGACCGTTTTGAAGGAGGGCTGCTCCCAGGCCTGTTTCACTTGCATCACATTGCAGGGTGACCTCTTCCTTAAGGTCATAGTATTTTAGGACAGGGTGCTGTGTGACTAGCTGTTTGATACAGCGCAATGCTTCGTCATGCTGTGAGAGCCAGGCCCATTCAACATCCTTGTCAGTCAGGCGTCGGAGTGGCTCACAAACATCTGACAAGTGAGGCAAGAATTTGGAGAGGTAGTTGACAAATCCAAGCAGCCGCTGAAGAGACTTCACATCATGTGGCGTTTCCATGTTCTGGATGGCAGCTACCTTGTCTGGATCTGGGCATAATCCTTCCGTGATGAGTAAGTGTCCCATGTATGTCACACTAGGGAGCTTCAGTCGCAATTTTCTTTTGTTTAGCTTTAGGTTGACTGCCCTGGCTCGCTGGAGGAGGGCCGTTAGATTGTTGTCATGATCGACCATTGCTTCTTCATTGGTGTCACCGCATCCATAGACAAGAATGTCATCAGCTATTACTGCCACACCTTTGAGGCCCTGTAACACTTCATGTTGTCTTCTCTGATACTCTTCGGCTGCTGGCTTGATCCCGAAAGGCATTCTGAGCCACCTGTAGCGCCCCAAAGGTGTCCAGAATGTTGTAAGATAGCTGCTTGCTTCATCCAGCTGTATTTGCCAGTATCCATCTTTCGCATCCAATACTGAAAACGTCTTTGCCTTGGCTATTTCCGGCAGAATCTCCTCTATTGTTGGCATCTGATAATGTGATCAAAGTAGAGCTTTGTTTAGTACTGTGGGGTCGATGCAAATGTGGAGTTTGTCCTTCTTTTCCACCACCACCATATTGCTGATCCATGGAGTTGGGTCTGTGACTTTGGCAATGATGCCCCTTGTTTGCATGTCTTCTATGGCCTTTGTGACTCTGTCTTTGATGGGAATTGGGACCCTGCGAGGGAGCTGCTGCACAGGTCTTATGGCGGGATCGACCTTTAAGTGGAGCTCACCAGGAAGGCATCCAAGGCCATCGAATACGTCATCATATGAGGATATGAGCTCCTCCGTCATCTTTGGCATGGTGGCGCTGTCTGCTTGTCCTGCCTCAAGGCTGTGTATGACATGGCTGCTGGTAATCTGGAGTAGATTGAGTCGTAGGCAGGTGTCTGCTGAGAGCAGAGGGGTTTGTGACATCTCCATTACGTGGAATCTCAGGATGTAGGTGTTGCCATTATGTTCTGCTTTGAGACTGCATTCCCCTTTTGGCTGAATCAGTGTACCATCATATAGCTTCAGAGTGGTTTTGCTTGGTGACAAGGGCGGATTGCCATGTTGGAGCAGGCGCTGGAGGTCTCCAAAGCCAATGACATTGACAGTGGAACCAGTGTCTAGTTGGCATTTTATGACATGTGAAGGGTCATACTGAAGGATTTCATCATTGTGTGGGGATAATTTAAGGTGTATGAACCACTTGTTCTTGTTGGCTTGCATGAAATTTATGTGGGAGAGATAAAGCATGGAATCATTTTCATCTTGTCTGTCTTCATCCCCTTCAACTAGATTCAGTTGTGGCTTACGCTGTTCTTGTTTGCAAACTCTTGCAAAATGATTCCGTTTCCCACATGCTTTACATATCACACCATAAGCTGGACAGTTGGCCTTGCCGTGGACATTTCCACAGTAATGACATGCATTGGTATGAGACGATTTTTGTCTGGTATGTTCTGGCACACTTGGCTGTTTACTTCCCCTGTGGCCCTGGCGACCATCTCGTGAAGCATAGTGGATGGTGTGTTGATCCTCACCTGAAATTTTCTTCAGTTGGGCTAACGTTTGTTCACTGGCACGGCACATATCAACAGCTTGAGTCAGGGTCAGTTTCGGCTCGTGCAACATCCGTGCCTGTGCGCTTGTATCTTTTGTGCCTATGACAAGTTTATCGCGGATTAAATCATCTCTCAGGGCGCCAAAGTCACAAGTGTCAGCTAGCTTTCTTAGCTTGGCTATGTATTGGTCTGCAGTCTCATTTTGGCTTTGCTTGCAATCATTAAACACAAACCTTTCGTAGATTACATTTCTGGTCGGTTCAAAGTGTTTTTCTAGTGCATCCAGGACCTTCTTCGGATCTTTCCGGTCTGCGGCAGGCATATGAAGGTGACGCTGCAGTTGATGGCACTCTTTCCCCATTTCTGATAGCAGTGTGGCCATGCGAATGTTGTTGTCTTTTTTGTCTAATCCAGTCGCAATTTCGTAGTTGTCCCATTGCGCGCGGAAAAACATCCAGTTGTTGTATGCATCACCCTTCATGTCCATGGGCTCCGGGACTGGAATGTGATATGCCATGGTGGAAGTTTTCCTGCTTCTGGGTATCAGTTCTGGTTTAAGTCGAATTGGTGGTTGGCACACCTCTTGCTCATGTGTCTCAAAGGCATCCGGGTTAGACTTCTGACACCATGTTCAAAGAAGTTGATCTCAACTCGGGTATAAACGACTCCGGCTTTATTCATAACTTGCAGCACATACCACTCAGCTTGCTGGCTCTAACACACTTCTTACTGCCTGGCTTGCTCTATGGTGTTGTGTCTTAAACGTACTTCTTAGAGTGCCACCTAGTGGCACTATAACACTGTAACACTCTACACTCAGACAAACCTTCACCCAGAGGTAGAGGGTGTCCTAGAAAGACTATAGCTCCCAGTGGGAGCTCCTTGGGGGGGCTCTGTCAGTAAACCCGCTGAAACTGTCCAAACTACAAACATGGGCACCGTGGACTACACTCCCCAGAACTCACAGTGCCCTCTGTCTCCCGATTATTGAATTCAGCTGTCACTCATCATTCCAATTAGTCCCCCTGCCTATATAAACCTCTCTCTCGAACCACTCCATTGCAAAGTATCATTCTGCCTATATCAGTTCATACCAAGCCTTGTTGTTTTCTGACTGACTCTCGTTCTTCTGACTCTTGCTTCTCTATTTTCCGTTTTCGCTCTTTGTCTTTCCCCCTTTACACTGTTTGCTGATCACCTGACCCTCACTAGTTCTGCGACTCTGATTCTCGTCTCTCGTTTTGGCTCTGTTACTGTTTGCTCCTCATCACTCTTCTGTGCATACATCTGTAAGTGCCTGCACCATGACACAAAGAAAGACAAAAAGCTATTCCATGGTCACCTCTCAATAGATAACCAGATTATAGCATTTTCTGTACAGTGACTTCACTGGTTAAAAACAACTGGTTGTTCTGTGAAAGGTTTCTACTCCAGCTCAAGGTGTAGGGCAGCAACAAACAAGGAAATGATCAGGATACAGAGAAGTTAATAGAGATCCTTAACTTTGCATTCTCTATATACATGTCTATATCATACTAGTTCTTCAAGCCAGACTTTGAGCTTTTGATAGAGAGCCTGGTACCTTCAATAAAAGTGCACAGGAAGAGGCCTTTTAATTGACAATGCGTCTGGCCAACAGCGTCAAGAATCTTGAACAACTAGTAAAGGCATAATGTGGTGATTTTTACAACCCCGATTCCAAAAAAGTTGGGACAAAGTACAAATTGTAAATAAAAACGGAATGCAATGATGTGGAAGTTTCAAAATTCCATATTTTATTCAGAATAGAACATAGATGACATATCAAATGTTTAAACTGAGAAAATGTATCATTTAAAGAGAAAAATTAGGTGATTTTTAAATTTCATGACATCAACACATCTCAAAAAAGTTGGGAAAAGGCCATGTTTACCACTGTGAGACATCCCCTTTTCTCTTTACAACAGTCTGTAAATGTCTGGGGACTGAGGAGACAAGTTGCTCAAGTTTAGGGATAGGAATGTTAACCCATTCTTGTCTAATGTAGGATTCTAGTTGCTCAACTGTCTTAGGTCTTTTTGTCGTATCTTCCGTTTTATGATGCGCCAAATGTTTTCTATGGGTGAAAGATCTGGACTGCAGGCTGGCCAGTTCAGTACCTGGACCCTTCTTCTACGTAGCCATGATGCTGTAATTGATGCAGTATGTGGTTTGGCATTGTCATGTTGGAAAATGCAAGGTCTTCCCTGAAAGAGACGTCGTCTGAATGGGAGCATATGTTGCTCTAGAACCTGGATATACCTTTCAGCATTGATGGTGTCTTTCCAGATGTGTAAGCTGCCCATGCCACACGCACTAATGCAACCCCATACCATCAGAGATGCAGGCTTCTGAACTGAGCGCTGATAACAACTTGGGTCGTCCTTCTCCTCTTTAGTCTGAATGACATGGCGTCCCTGATTTCCATAAAGAACTTCAAATTTTGATTCGTCTGACCACAGAACAGTTTTCCACTTTGCCACAGTCCATTTTAAATGAGCCTTGGCCCAGAGAAGACGTCTGTGCTTCTAGATCATGTTTAGATACAGCTTCTTCTTTGAACTATAGAGTTTTAGCTGGCAATGGCGGATGGCACGATGAATTGTGTTCACAGATAATGTTCTCTGGAAATATTCCTAAGCCCAATTTGTGATGATTTCCAATACAGAAGCATGCCTGTATGTGATGCAGTGCCGTCTAAGGGCCCGAAGATCACGGGCACCCAGTTTGGTTTTCCGGCCTTGACCCTTACGCACAGAGATTCTTCCAGATTCTCTGAATCTTTTGATGATATTGTGCACTGTAGATGATATGTTCAAACTCTTTGCAATTTTACACTGTCGAACTCCTTTCTGATATTGCTCCACTATTTGTCGGCGCAGAATTAGGGGGATTGGCGATCCTCTTCCCATCTTTACTTCTGAGAGCCACTGCCACTCCAAGATGCTCTTTTTATACCCAGTCATGTTAATGACCTATTGCCAGTTGACCTAATGAGTTGCAATTTGGTCCTCCAGCTGTTCCTTTTTTGTACCTTTAACTTTTCCAGCCTCTTATTGCCCCTGTCCCAACTTTTTTGAGATATGTTGCTGTCATGAAATTTCAAATGAGCCAATATTTGGCATGAAATTTCAAAATGTCTCACTTTCGACATTTGATATGTTGTCTATGTTCTATTGTGAATACAATATCAGTTTTTGAGATTTGTAAATTATTGCATTCCATTCTTATTTACAATTTGTACTTTGTCCCAACTTTTTTGGAATCAGGGTTGTACTTTTTTTAGTGACTATTTTTCTTCTAAAATATATTGACTCAAGGTGTTTGTTTACCTGTTGGAAGCTGCTTTATGATTCTGAAAAATGTGGCTCAAAAGGTTTACAATAAACACAAATGCTCCCTTAGCTGTAGGTGTACTGTATATTTAAATTTTATGCAATAATTTTTGTAACACTGCATAGTTTTCTTGATTTAAACTGTAAAGAAATTGTTTTCCAACAAACTATAAAAGTCTTCCTCTTGAGATTGTTGCTATATTAATATACACTCACTGGCCACTTTAATAGGAACTTGTTCTTGATTCTAAGATTTCTGTTCTCACCTGCAGGAGTGGAACCCAATGTGGTCTTCTGCTGTTGCATGCTAAGATGCTTTTCTGCTCACCATGGTTGTAAAGATTTGCTATATTCTTTCTGTCAGAGCCAACCAATCTGGCCATTTTCCTCTGACCTCTCTTATTGACAAGACATTTCCACCCACAGAACTGTCACTCACTCAGTTTTTTTTTTTTTTGCACCATTCTGTGTAAACGCTAGAGACTGTTGTGGGTGAAAACCCCAGGAGATCAGCAGTTTCTGAAATACTCAAACCAGTCCATCTGACACCAACACCCATTGCCACAGTGAAAGTCACAGAGATCACAATTTTTCCCATTCTGATGTTTTGAAGTGAGCATTAACTAAAGCTTTTGATTTATATCTGCATTATTTTATGCATTGTGTTGCTGTCAAGGGATTGGCTGCTTAGATAACTGCATTAAACAGCAGGTGTACAGATGTTCCTAATAAAATGGCTGGTGAGTGTATTAATTAATTATTCAAGTTAATGACAACCTCAAAAGGCTATTTTTTTGGTTTTAAGTAGGCAGATATATGCATATTTAATTAGGCAAAGCCATTTTAATCAAATCAAAAATGTACTTTTTAAAAGTTTCCAAAAAATAAATGCTTATCAGAATATCAGCAATAAACTGACAAAGATTGATGGTGATATCTGTTGTAGTTTAGTTTAGTTGCAGGAGCAATGCCACAAGTGTATAGTGTATAGCAAGTGTATAGTAAACAGTGTCCCATTTTCCCAAGCTTGCACAAATTACAGTGACCCAGATGCTAAAGATTTTCAATTACTGAGAGAAACTGCCAGCAAATCAAAGTTGCATTAGACATTGGTATGATGTGTCCAAAATAGAACATCAATTTCAAGCATACAGCAATGGGAATCAATGATTCCCTTAACAAAGATAACTTCTTGGAAATGTTTGAAGTTATTGCAAAACATAACCCAGAAATGGACAATAGATATCAGTCTTAAAATGAATTGCTTAAGTGTGCCTCTTCTTTGTTGCTCAGTAGAATTAATCCCACTTTGCATGATACTTATTAAATAATGAAGTCTAAAGAACATGAAGATTAGAAAACTAACAAGCCTGTTACAGTGTGTATGCACCACTACTACACTGGAGTCATCAACATTTAATTTGGGTTTTTGAACAGAAACAACTGCTAAGGGAATACAAGAGAAAATTCTGCAACTCTTGCAGAGTTGGAGCTGGTTCCTTTTCTGTGTGTTGGATTGTGATTTGACAGTAATCTGTTATGACAGGAAAAACTTGGGTGGTGCAGGTAATCCTGAAACAAACATTTTCTATGGCTGCACACATTAATTGCAATTCCCATTGGCTAAATCTGGTTTTCTGAACAGTAGCATCAGTGTCTACCCAAATAAGCACATCCTTTAAGGAATTATATACTTTCCTACATGCTTATGGACATGCTCTCTTCTTGGAATTTCTGAAAGAGATCCACCCAAATGGACAGTTCTTGGAGCTTGAATGCGCCTCAGACATGTGTTCAAGCTCCAGACGTGGTTCACTGAGTAAACATGCTGCAAGATGTACTACTGAACATTATTTCTCAATACTCAGAAAAGCACATTACATACTGAGACTGAAATTCTTGTTTCTTTTCAATTTTAATTTCAAGTTCACAGACACTACTGGAGTGATGAACAAAGTCACATTTATTAGAACAACTTCAGTACGTTCATCAGGGATGAGTTAATGAAAGTTAGAGTAAAATATGAATTTTAATACATTCTGGTAATTTAGTGGATTTCATCTGAACAAAGTCATAAGAAAAAGGTATGGATGTTAAACCCACCCCTAATTCTAACCATGACCGATACAATTGTTTAAGTTTTCATATGAATTGCATTGTGCGAATACTTTGGATTGTGCTAGTGCGATACCATGTTGTGTTATATTAATGACTGCAGGATCTGTGTAGTTTTTCTCATCTCATCTCATTATCTCTAGCCGCTTTTATCCTGTTCTACAGGGTCGCAGGCAAGCTGGAGCCTATCTCAGCTGACTATGGGTGAAAGGCAGGGTACACCCTGGACAAGTCGCCAGGTCATCACAGGGCTGACACAGAGACACAGACAACCATTCACACTCACGGTCAATTTAGAGTCACCAGTTAACCTAACCTGCATGTCTTTGGACTGTGGGGGAAACCGGAGCACCTGGAGGAAACCCATGCAAACACGGGGAGAACATTCAAACTCCGCACAGAAAGGCCCTCGCCGGCCACGGGGCTCGAACCCCGGACCTTCTTGCTGTGAGGCGACAGCGCTAACCACTACACCACCGTGCCGCCCCTGTGTAGTTTTTAAAATTTAAATATTTCCTTAATATGCAAGTCAACAGAGATGTTCAACTTTTTAGACAGCTTTTTTTTCTTTCTCTGTGTCACAAAAGAGAAAGCTTTCTACAAAGTTGTGAAACACAGGCTTTATATAGAACTACATTATGGACAGAGATTTCAGAAAAAAAAGATACATATAGTATAAGTGTCAGCTGCCTGTATGCTCATTTTTATTATAAGTAATTGCATAAGGTTTGCAGAGAGAAAAAGGGTTGAATAGGACCTTTATAAAATTTACAAACAGAAAATATTAGAATCAAGTGCAGGAGATAAGACATCTCATCTCGTTATCTCTAGCCACTTTATCCTGTTCTACAGGGTCGCAGGCAAGCTGGAGCCTATCCCAGCTGACTACAAGCGAATGGCGGAGTACACCCTGGACAAATCGCCAGGTCATCACAGGGCTGACACAGACAACCATTCACACTCATGGTCAATTTATAGTCACCAGTTAACCTAACCTGCATGTCTTTGGACTGTGGGGGAAACCGGAGCACCCGGAGGAAACCCACATGGACAACATGCAAACTCTGCACAGAAAGGCCCTCGCCGGCCACGGGGATCGAACCCAGACCTTCTTGCTGTGAGGCGACAGCGCTAACCACTACACCACCATGCCGCTGAGATAAGACATACGGTACAATTAAAAAATATATAGAAAACACGTTTCCTGTGGAAAGGAATTACTAATGGAAAGTGGGTCTTGCAGGGTATCTTATCTGCTCTGATTTGAGCTGGTCTGCTTTGACCATCACAGTCTGAGTAATTCAACATGCACTGTCTCAGAACCAGTAAAAGGAGCTGAAGGACCAGCTGGAACACCCTCAGTTCTAGCTGGATGATGTGTTCTGATTTTACACCAAAGAGCTGCATGCCACCTGTGCTCCAGTAGCACCACTCTACTCTCCAGCTGTCGTGACTGTCTCTCTCCAGTGATGTACTGCTGCTCTTTACAGAGTGAAGAGTGGCAGAACAGAGCTCTTTCCAGATTTCACTGCAACGAGCACAGGGGGAGCACATGTCCCAAATGATCGTCCTTGGTAGGTTCCTTGATAAGGGTACATGAAAGCCAATTGTTCAATACATATAAAATTGCCTGTGGCAATAACGAGATGCCAAAAATTAGGATTTTCACCTAGAAACATTTGGATAGCAAACCTTAAACAGCATCTGGGGATGGGGGGGGGGGGGGGGGTAAAGGACCTGTTAACTCTCTCATACAGTGGGGGAAAGTGCAGCTATTCACATGAAGGTTTGAGCATACATTGATATTAACACAGTAAAACAATTTGTAATGTTCCAATCTGTAAAAAAAAAAGTTATTTTCAGTAAAGTGGAATGACACTGGAAAAAATATTTAGCACACTATCTGAAAATTATTTAATACTTGGTTGAGAACTCTTTGTTTGCAATGCTAGCTTAAAAATGAACAAACCCCCAAAATAAACTCCTTTATACTGACAGATAACATCCATACAAGACATTTTCAAGTGCTCACTTGTTCATATTTGTATCTGTATACTGTGTCAAAATTTTATTTTAAAAGAAAAACAATGTCCCCGGGTGCTGACATCTTACTCTCTCCAAGGTTCAAATATCATGCTCCAAGTACAAATTACATGAGAGAATCCAAGATTGTGATATCACTTACATGCTACATGTGTCAGGAGTGGCGAGCTGAGGTGAAGTGAGGACCCAAGAGCAGACTTAGAAAACAGGCAGTGTAAAGAGAAAACTTCTTTAATGGAGTAGATGGCAGAAAGGCAAAAGGTACAGTAGGGCTCAGGCAAAAATCGGTAGTCAAAAAAACAGGCCAGGAGGTCAAAAACACAGAGGAGCAGGTAGACACGATCAGGGACAAAAAACAGGACAGAAAAATCTTCACAAAAACTGATGAACACAGGGATAAGGGAAATCCAGGCAGAGGTAGCAAAAGACACAATTCAAAAGAACAGGCAGGCAAAAAACAGGGGCAAAAAACTGGACAGGAAAACTTGACAAAAAAACAAGGAGTAATTCAGGCAGGGGGAAATCAAGAAGACACAATACCAATGAGCTGTAGCAAGGCGAGGAAAGTCTAAAAGAGACAGTCTGGCAAATGGAGTCGCTCCAAAAACAGTTCTTAAAAAGCCCTGGCTGATGGGAGAGGAGTGGTAGCACGTGTGGGAGTGCTGCTTCAGGAAATGGCCTTCAGCAAGGCAGGACTGAATTCCTGTCCTGCATCCGGTGTGGAAGTCCCACAATCTAAGGCATGGATGGACTGGACCGGACTGTGACCGTACCCCCCCCCTTCAACGGGCGCCTCCAGGCACCTTAGAAAGTGCCTCAGGGTGTTGTTGGTGGAAGTCCGTGATGAGGGTGGGATCCATGATGAACCTGGCAGGAACCCAGCTCCTCTCCTCAGGACCATACCCCTCCCAATCAACCAGGTACTGGAGTCCTCTGCCTTGGCGTCATACCTTCAGCAACCTCCTGACAGTGAAGACCTCACCACCATCTATGAACCTGGGAGGAGGAGGCCGACAGGCCGCAGTACATCAGACTGAAGGACATCACGTCTGACACTGTGATGAGCAGCACCGGAGCACCCCAGGGCACAGTGCTGGCCCCTCTACTCTTCACCCTGTACACCGCGGACTTCTGCTACAACTCAGAGCTGTGTCACATTCAGAAGTTTGCCGATGACACAGCCATAATGAGGTGTATCAGGGACGACAGAGAGGAGGAGTATAGGAGCCTGTTGAGGGACTTTGCCATTTGGTGCAATAGGAACCATCTGCAGCTCAACACCTCGAAGACCAAGGAGCTGGTCATTGACTTTGGGAGGTCCAGACCAAGGTCACGACCAGTTCTGATTGAGGAAGTCGAGGTGGAGGCTGTGGATTCCCACAAGTACCTCGGGCTGTGGCTAGACAGCAAGCTGGACTGGACTTGTAACACCAACCACCTGTACAGGAAGGTACAGAGCAGGCTGTACTTCCTGAGGAGGCTGCGGTCCTTTAACATCTGCAGGAAACTCCTGTGGATGTTCTATCAGTCTGTGGTCACCAGTGTCCTGTTTTACACCGTGATGTGCTGGGGGGGTAGCACATCCAAGAAGGACACATCCAGGCTGGACAAACTGAACAGGTGGTCTGGCTCTGTGGTCGGCGTGAAGCTGGACTCTCTGGTGACAGTGGCAGAGAAGGCTATGGACAAACTACTGAATATCATGGACGATGCCAGTCACCCTCTGCACACCGTCATCAGTAACCAGAGGAGTCTGTTCAGTGACAGAATGCTCCTTCCCAAGTGCAGGACTAACAGACTTAAAAACTCCTTTGTCCCTCATGCCATCAGACTGTACAACTCCTCTCTGGGGGGGGGGGGGGGGAGGAGAGGTAACAGGAGGACAGAGGATGTGAAGGAGCAGTAGCCTAGCCTGACAAAAAGCAATACTGGACAATATGCAATATAATGTGCAATACCGCTCCTGCTGGACTTTTTTTATATTTTATTTTTTATATTTGCATATGTTAATACTTAATTGATCTAGAAGTTTTCTTTATTTTCTATTCTCTGTTTATCCTGTAATGATGCTGTTGGAATTTTAATTTCCCTGAGGGAACCCTCCCAAAGGGATCAATAAAGTTCTATCTATCTATCTATCTATCTATCTATCTATCTATCTATCTATCTATCTATCTATCTATCTATCTATCTATCTATCTAAGGGGTTTGACTTAGGAGACATGGAAAGTTGGGTGAATACAGCGCATAGTTACAGGCAGAGACAGACAGTCTTACAGAGCAGGGGTTAATTATCTTGGAGATGGGGAAAGGTCCTACCCACGTCTAACAGAGTGGCCCCCACCAGGCACCGTGGAGGAAGGATGGTCTCAGGGAGGTCGATTCCTCCTGGAGGGGAGAAAAAATTCTGGACAAGGCATCAGGCTTATCATTCTTAGAGCCTGGGTGGAAGGAAAGTGTGAACTTGAAGCGAGAAAAGAAGAGCAACCATCGGGCCTGATGAAAATTGAGGCGCTTGGCAGTCCTGAGGTATTCGAGGTTCTTGTGATCTGTCCATATGATGAAGGGAAGGTCTGACCCCTCCAACCAATGTCTCCGTTCTTCCAAGGCCAGTTTAACAGCCAACAGTTCCCTCTTACCAACGTCATAGTTTCTCTCAGAGGGGGAAAGCTGATGAGAGAAGAAGGAGCAAGGATGAAGCTTGTTGTCACTAACCAATCTTTGGGACAATATGGCCCCTACCCCTGACTCCGAACCATCGACCTCAACCACAAACTGCTGGGACAGATCTGGAATAGTGAGTATCAGTGCTGATGTGAACCTTCATTTGAGCTCAGAGAACACCTTCTTGGCCCCTTCCTCCCAGCTGAAAGGGACCTTGGTGGAAGTTAGAGCCATGAGGGTCCCAGCCACCGTACTAAAGTTCCTGATGAATCACCTGTAGAAATTCGCAAACCCAAGAAACTGCTGAAGTTCTTGTTGAGAAGATGGGGTGGGCCAGTCAGCAACTGCCTTGTTTCAGGGGGTCCATCTGAATCTATGCAGGGGAGATAATGAAGCTCAGAAAGGAGACAGAACTTCTATGGAACTCACATTTCTCAGCCTTAACAAAGAGTTTATTTTCCAAGAATCACTGAAGGACCTGCCTGACGTGGATGCGGTGTTCATCAAGGAAGCGGGGAAAAAAATCAATATATCGTCCAGATAAACAAAAATGTTAAGGTAGTCCCTCAGGACATCATTAATGATGGCCTGGAAAACTGCAGGAGTGTTAGTCAGGCTGAATGGAACCACGAGATATTCGTAGTAGCCCGTGGGGGTCTTAAATGCCATCTTCCATTCGTCCTCTTCCCTGTGACTCATGAGGTGGTAAGCATTATGCAGGTCTAGCTTGGTGAAAATCTGGGCTCCCTGGAGTAACTCAAACATCATAGACATAAGAGGTAGGGGGTAACGGTTCTTGATGGTGATGTCATTTAGCCCACGGTAATCAATGCAAAGGCGCAAGGATTTGTCCTTCTCCACAAAAAAAGAATCCTGCCCCTGCAGGAGAAGAGGAGGGACGAATAATTCCAGCTGCTAATGACTTGGTGATGTATTTATCCATGGCTTGCCTTTCAGAAGGAGAGGGAGAGTAAAGTCGCCCCTTAGGTGGTGCAGTCCCAGGGAGAAGGTCAATTCCACAGTCTTGGGGCCTATGGGGAGGAAGGGAAACAGCTGGAGACTTGCTGCACACAGGTTTTAAGTCATTATACTCTGGAGGCACATTAGAGAAGTCAGGATATTCACCAATGGTGGGCTGGAGCAGCTCGGCGTGAGGGAGGGCAGATCTCAGGCATGACAATAAACAGAATTGACTCCATCCTAAAAGGTGTTGTTAGTCCAGTTGACATGGGGGTTATGTAGAGTTAGCCAGGGCAGACCAAGAACTATGGGCACATGGGGATTACTCATGACAAAAAACTGGATGGATTCAGAGTGGTTGCCAGAAATTCTTAAGGTGACCGGAATCCCCAGGTGCTTGGCAGTGGTCGAGCAGATCAGGTTCCTGTCAGCCCCTGAATCAATGAGTGCCTGGAGGTCGTGAGACTGATTGCCATGGATAATGACCACTGGGAGTAGCGGTCGATCGGTAGGGAGCTGATTCTGGACATTGCCCACCAGGGCCCCTAAACTCACTGGTGGGCTCTTCCTTTTAAAGGGCAAGATTGGCAGAAATGCCCCAGCTGTCCACAATAAAAACATGCCCTCATATCCCGATGGCGCTGTTGCTCCTCAGGTGAGATGCAGACTCGGTCTACCTGCATTGGCTCAGCGGAAGGAATGGGAGGCTGAGGGGGAGCAAGACTAGTCAGAGTTCTCTCTTTCACCCGCTGTGTGATCCAGGAGTCAATATGACTGGTGAGGTCCATGAGACCGGGGAGATCAGGTGGCAGTTCTCATGAGACCAGCTCATTTCTGATGGAGTCTGACAGCCCATTCAAAAATGCGTCAAGCAAGGCACTCTCATTCCAGCCACAAGATGCTGCCAAAGTGTGAAACTCAATCGCATAGTCAAAAGCGGACCAGGCACCCTGCTGCAGCCCCATGATTTCTCTTGCTGCCTCTCTGCCAGACAGAGAGCGATCAAAGGTTCGCCTCATCTCCTCTGTGAAATCCTTGAAGCTGGTGCAGCATGGTGCATTGGTGTCCCACATAGCCATTCCCCACTCCCTAGCTTTGCCAGTGAGGAGAGTGATGGTGTAGGCCACTTGGGAATGCTCTGTAGGTTGAAGGCCAGTGGTTGAAGCTCAAGGGTAAGTGAGCATTGAGATAAAAATTTTCTGCAGGTACCTGGTTCTTTGTAATATGGCTGTGGGGCGGGAAGTCTTGGCTCTCTGAAGAGGGCTGGAGCAGGAGCTGGAGGATCAGTAGGTGGAGGGGGTTGTGTAGGAGCAGATGTTACTTGAAGCTGTTGTAGCTGAGTGGCAAGAAGATTGAGAGTGTCAGAGATGGCGACAAGGTTTTGATTCACCTGTTGGATGTCCTGTTGGTGGGTCCCAAGGAGAGCTCCCTGTTTCTGCACCGCTGCTCTTAGCTGGGTGAAATCTGATGGGTCCATGTTGGCCAGACTCTGCTGTCGGCCAGACTGTGCTGTCAAGAGTGGCGAGCTGAGGTGAAGTGAGGGCCCAAGAGCAGACTCAGAAAACAGGCAGTGTAAAGAGAAACCTTCTTTAATGAAGTAGATGGCAGAAAGGCAAAGGTACAGTAGGGCTCAGGTAAAAATTGGTAGTCAAAAAAACAGGCCAGGAGGTCAAAAACACAGAGGAGCAGGTAGACACGATCAGGGACAAAAAACAGGACAGAAAAATCTTCACAAAAACTGATGAACACAGGGACAAGGGAAATCCAGGCAGAGGTAGCAAAAGACACAATTCAAAAGAACAGGTAAGCA